>NC_073338.2:30033636-30649318 GCF_027580225.2 Misgurnus anguillicaudatus
GGTAGCAGGCAATCATCTCACCTTCCCCTTTTCTCACCACATCTGTGTTGTGAGCAAAGTTGCCCTTTTTTCTAAGAAGGTTTAACTGGACTCTTCGTTCTTTGGAACGTTTTGGGAAAGCTACAGCCTTTGCAACCTCTACTTCATTGCGATGTACAAACTCAAGGTGTCTTGCCATTTTTGCATATGGCTTAGAGCAATAAAGGCAATACTGTTTTTTGTTATATGACCTGCTCTTTTTTTGTGGTGATGGCATTGACTGAACCAAAGTCTTTTTGTCAGATGAGGTTTCGGTCTCTTCAGTTTGGCATTTCATCCTTTTTGATGACACTGCTGTCATACATTTGGCAGATGAACTACCTGCCTCTTCAGCTTTCCTTTTTGAAAGGGGTGATTTAGTATGTCTTAAACGTTTGTTGGGTCTAGGATCACTACATTCAGACTTATTGTTTGATCCATCTGAACTCCTTTCAGCCTTGCTTTGTCCAGAAGCACTTCCATCTGATTCATCTGAGCTGAACTGGGGTATGTAGTCAACATCACTGTAGTCCGTAACATCTGAATCACTGTAGGCACTCCCAGAATACTAAATGAGAAAAATGTTACACTTACTTAAATCATGCAAAATTATTTCTTTAACTAAATGTTTAAAAACTTGCTTAATGGGATAGACAACTGCCAGAATCCAACTGATTTTCAACAAGAGGAACTCATTTAAGCATATAAAGTGCATGGTTAATTACAAACCTGTCTTTTTCTTGATTGCCTTAATGAGTGCATCTGAAAAAAGAACAAACAAAACTAATGTACATAAAATTGTATATAATAATTAAATGTAAATAATAATAATTTAAAAAATAAAACACTTAAGAGCAAAAAACAGTTATTTCAACTAGATATATTTCAAACTGTAGCTTAGCAAATAAGGCCTTAGTAGATGGCACACTTGGCACGGTTTGATAATCACAAACAGAAACTCTGTACAATACAACTGTATCATAAAATCTTTTTGCACCATGACATAGATGATAATAATATTAGGTCTGTGAATTCACATTAAACAGTTCTTACTAATCTCAATTACCCACCTCCATTAAAGATAGTGTCTCAGACACCTGTGATGAGGAAATCACAGGGGTGGAAGCAGCACAGGGCAAGGGTGTAGAGGGATGCACAGGAGAAGAGGACGATGATGTGGTCATCACAGATGATGAGGGCTGCACAAGTGCAGAGGACGATGATGTGGTCTTCACAGGTGATGAGGGCTGCACAAGTGCAGAGGACGATGATGTGGTCATCACAGGTGATGAGGGCTGCACAAGTGCAGAGGACGATGATGTGGTCATCACAGGTGATGAGGGCTGCACAGGAGTAGAGGACGATGATGTGGTCATCACAGATGATGAGGGCTGCACAAGTGCAGAGGAAGATGATGTGGTCTTCACAGGTGATGAGGGCTGCACAGGAGAAGAGGACGATGATGTGGTCTTCACAGGTGATGAGGGCTGCACAAGTGCAGAGG
Organism: Misgurnus anguillicaudatus; assembly: GCF_027580225.2. Lineage (NCBI taxonomy): Eukaryota > Metazoa > Chordata > Actinopteri > Cypriniformes > Cobitidae > Misgurnus > Misgurnus anguillicaudatus. Next base: position 30,035,159 of record NC_073338.2, read on the forward strand.
ACGATGATGTGGTCTTCACAGGTGATGAGGGCTGCACAAGTGCAGAGGACGATGATGTGGTCTTCACAGGTGATGAGGGCTGCACAGGAGAAGAGGACGATGATGTGGTCTTCACAGGTGATGAGGGCTGCACAAGTGCAGAGAAAGATGATGTGGTCATCACAGGTGATGAGGGCTGCACAGGAGAAGGAGAAGGGTATGAGGGCAATAAGGCTTTTACAGAGGTAGACATTGCACAGGGTGCCTAAGACGGTGCATTAAATGTGTATGCTATAATACTGTCAGTAACTTTAAAAGTATAATTGAAAAAAAGTTAAAAATAAAAGCAGCATGGAAACTGTTCAACGACTATTAACACTTTAAATAATAAAGTCTTAATTGACTGAGGTGCTAATTAAGTAATGTGATGATCATATCCAAATATTACTCACCATGAAATATTCTTGTGATGGCTCTATGGCATTTTTTTTCATTTTAGTTTGTGCTCTGTTAAAGCGCTCATGGCAATCTTTGAGTTTCTGAGGATATATGAAAAGGTATTAAACTTAAAATAAAAGTAAAATGTACATAATGTTAAAAGCTGTGACACTTAAAGACATTAGGCAAAACCAATCAAAAATATAGAAAACAAAAAGTAAATATAAAATATTGCTTAATTTCAAGTGCTCTGGTTTAGATTAAAGGAATAGTCTACTCATTTTCAATATTAAACTATGTTATTACCTTAACTAAGAATTGTTGATACATCCCTCTATCATCTGTGTGCGTGCACGTAAGCGCTGGAGCGCGTTGCGACACTTTGATAGCATTTAGCTTAGCCCCATTCATTCAATGGTACCAATCAGAGATAAAGTTAGAAGTGACCAAACACATCAACGTTTTTCCTATTTAAGACGAGTAGTTATACGAGCAAGTTTGGTGGTACAAAATAAAACGTAGCGCTTTTCTAAGCGGATTTAAAAGAGGAACTATATTTTATGGCGTAATAGCACTTTTGGGAGTACTTCGACTCGGCGCAGTAACACCCTCCCTCTCCCATTATGAGAGTGAGAAGGGGAGCGGACTTTTCAGGCGAGTCGAAGTACTCCCAAAAGTGCTATTACGCCATAAAATATAGTTCCTCTTTTAAATCCGCTTAGAAAAGCGCTACGTTTTATTTTGTACCACCAAACTTGCTCGTATAACTACTCGTTTTAAACAGGAAAAACGTTGATGTGTTTGCTCACTTCTAACTTTATCTCTGATTGGTACCATTGAATGAATGGAACGAAATGTCGCAGCACGCTCCAGCGCTTACGTGCACGCACACAGATGATAGAGGGATGTATCAACAATTCTTAGTTAAGGTAATAACATAGTTTAATATTGAAAATGAGTAGACTATTCCTTTAAGAGCAAGCCAAATAAATTTAGTTTAGTAAACTAAATAAGGAAACCCATAAATCTGTTAGAAAAGATATAGCACATAAAGTAAGAAGGGTCTATGGGCCAGATTTACTAACAGCTTGTGCCAGCGCAAACCATCATTTTGTTACATAACGACTGTTGTGATTTATTAAAGACTTGAATGTCTTTAAAATACAAAATCGATTGTGGGGCCATTGTCATGTTTGAATAGAAAAGAGCTCTGCCCGAACTGCTGCTATAAAATTAGACACACACAATTTTGGAAAATATCATTATATACTGTAGCATTAAGATTTGTGCTCACAGAAATGAGTAGTTAAATGTGTTCACTAGAAGTTGCCGTCCAATACTTTTGTCCATATAGTGTAACTAGTTATCTGATGAAGTAAACGGCCTAAGATACTTTCTGCATGTATAGAATGGTTACCATTTTATTCTCTGATGTACTTGCTTTGCCTGACTGTTGTGGCTCAACTTGCTTATGTGGTTCATTGATGTACACCTTATACAGGGCAGATGAGGAAACAGGAGGAGCCTGATGGAACTGAAAGTCAGAAAAGAAGAGTTAGGGGGTAAATTTTGTACTGTATTTGCTAAGCTTTTGTATGGTTTTGTTTTATACTGTGATGTATAAAAGACAGTGAGATGCAGTAATATAAGGTACACGTTCATCTGTCCTACAGTAACTTTAGCTGAACCTACTTTTTAAATCTGTCAGTATTCCTCTGTTTAAAAAAACAAACAAGAATACGTTTACTGAAAAAATGCACGATTTAGAAGTTGTGGCATTGTTTCACAGAGGATTAAATACTTGTCCAATATGTCAAAAACCTCTCAAATTGCTAGTTTCCCACATGACTGTATAGAACCCGAATATAGATGTTTTGTGTACTTACCAATTTCTGCAAATCCAAACTGCTGACTGGGCTTTTATCACTGGATTCTGTTGATGATACCTAAATGAAAGATTTGAGAAATATGAGAACACAATCATATGGTATCAAATCAGCATAAGAGAAAAATGTCATCATGAAATATTGTTAAAGATTCTTAGGATATACTTGACAGTACCTTAGCTCGCCAAGGCCAATCTGAATCTCCATAACTGTAAGTGATTTCTTCTCCTGGTTGGATATCTCGTACAGCAAAAAGACACAGATGAGGTTTTTTGTTCACTTCAACAGTTCTTATTTTGCATGTAGGATTTCTGTGCTCATCATTTACAAGTCTTCCCAAGGACCCATCTTCCTTGGATGCATCCATGCTATAAATACATAAAAATACCACCAAGCATAAGAGACTGATTTGTAATCTTGTACAGCAGTTGTTTCCTTTATGCCTGTACCTCGTAAGAGTAACTTCTGTAAACATATCTTAACAACTACATGAAATCAAAATGAGTTTTTTGGGCTTTAAGGCATTTTACATCAGTGGGTCTGGTTATATGGTCTGCTCTACAAATTTTGGGGCAGATTCCTGAACAGGGCTAAAGTCTATTCGCAGACTTGAATACAAGTTTGAATTGTCTGAACAGAAAACAGCTTTCACTGAGATATCTTAGAGAGCGCCTATTTCATTTCTAAAAAAACAATATTATTTTGTGTATTTGGTATAATATAATGTGTTCATGTGGTTTATGGTTAAAAAACACATTATTTTCCACATAAGGTTTATTTTTGTATTTCCAGATTTAACTCTCTTCCTGAAACGCACTGATTTGAAAAGCTGTGTGCCTAATTGGTCAGCTAATCTGTATGTTGTGATTGGTCTGATTAGCTCTGTCAGCTGGAAACGTGAGACTTCTTACCATGATTGAAAGATTCAGTTACTAACAGGAGTTCCAGGAGTTAACTTACAGGTTGAGTTCGAAGCAGGATGAATTATGATAATGTCGGTCTTGTCTACATCACCAATCCCAGGAAGTAAACCTTTTGCCTACAATCCGTGTGTTTGTTGTAATCCAAGAAAAGAGCTTTACGTTGGAGACGATAACTCGCGTCATGGTTTACTTTTGGGCTTGTAACTTTTGCATATTGTTAACATGTACAAATACACACTTAAACACCAGAGGACATTTAAAAACAATAGGTGCTCTTTAACATATCAGTGCCACTGTTTTTATCACAAGATGCACAGCAAATTTTTTTTGTAAAATGTCCTAATATTACTAAGCCCTAGTCCTGGATTAATCTAAACCCTGTATGGTAAACTGCCCCTTTGTTTCTGCTTTTTTACACACAATAAAAATCATCAGCTGGGTACTGAGTGCGTCATACCAAATGTGCAGAGACGAGGATCACCAGGACCCAGGGGCCGGTTGCATAAACATAGCCGTGACATTAAGACTGCGTCTTAAGAATTATTCTGACTAACTAGCAATTAGTTAGGGCTAATCAGTCTTATTATTTGGATTTAAATTAGACCAATCTACCTTTCTATGTAACATACTTAAAACAGTTATGATCAGTCTTGAAGAAAAAAATTCATGACTAACTTTAAAGACTAGTCTTAAAGTTTTATGCAACCGGCCACAGGAGTTTTGGTGAACTAACCCTTAACCGCCCTATTACTTCAAGACAACTCTATACTCACCACCAATTTTTGCCATGCCACTGAAAATCAAACAAGAATGTGTTCTCAACGTCATTGTAGAGCTTAGATCGATCAAGGCTCTCCTCTGAAGTCAGAAGTTCACCTCTGTATTCAAGGACAAAATCACCTCTAAAAAATGCTTCAGTGGTGAAAACTCCACGTCCTAAAAAGAAAAAAATACCAGTAAGTTCTGATGTTCCTTTAAAGTTAATTATTATTTTCATGAGCTCTTATCCAAAAACAATAATAAAAATTACTAGATCTGAAGTTTTATCTGTGGTATCCAACAAATTTGGACATTGCCCTAGTTGGATCTTTCATTTTGTTGTTGTCGGCTGGATTAAAAGGAGTAAAACAATACATTTTACCTTGATAATTTGTTATATAAGAGGTCATCATACTTAAATGAACATCACAAATTTGAAAACGTATGGCTATTGAAATATAACAGTTTTTTGCACCAAGCCAGGAAAATGGTCTATTCAGGAATGTGCTGAAATATGATGTCAGAGTAGAATTGAAACACCTCCCCAAACCAATATACAATGACCACTTTTGTAGCCCTGTCCACAGCTTTGCGTGACATGTGTGGGTCAGGGGTAAAGCAAACCATGCAGTGTCTCAACAATCAGTAAACATTAGGGGTGGCACGGTTCATGAAAAAAATCCGAACCGTTCAGTTCGGAGCGTGTGTGCGTCGCACGGTTCATGGCATGCACAATAGCCTCGTGCCCTGTATGTGACCTTGCCTCAGATGGCGTGTTTCCCTTTCGCGAAAGAAAAGTTGACTGTTGTGGAGAGTGAGTGCTGCAGGTTATGTTACATGTAGAAATGGCAAGTGGGAGAGAAAAGGAAGACGGTGGAAAAAAGAGACGGATTTAAATATTACAGGTGTAAACGTTGTGTTTCTCTCTCGTCCACATATTCTCTCTGCAGTATTTAAGCAGCCTCTCAGTGATAAATCTTAAAGCTACACTGAAGTTGGCAGTTTGATAAATGCAAGTTATCTTTGTGTGCTAAAAAGGCACATAAGATGGATATACACATTCTCCTTTTTTGCCAAAAAAAGAGAGGGTCCCAATAATGTGCTTAAAGTCAAATTCAGTTTGTGCATGATTACATGATATAACTTTTTTAATAATGTATCCTAAATTATGGATAATTACTACATTAATAAGATAATACATTTCTGGAGTGTTAAAAATTAAAAGTAAAAATAACAACAAGAACCGTACAGAACCGAGAACTGTGGCCATTAAACCGTGATACGAACCGAACCGAGGGTTTTGTGAACCGTGCAACCCCTAGTAAACATGTCTTTAAAGATTGCCAAATGTAACCAAAATGACTTTTGAAAACATGTTTCCTTTTATTTTTACGTGGTGATCTGTTATAAGTACCCAACAAAGTGTTCGGTTGTGGAAGAACCGTCTATGGGAAGAACACAGACGTTGTTTAACGGAGGCTTGGAACATAACATTAGGAATGCGTGGTTAAAGTTTGTTTTTGAAGAAGTTCCAGCTCGGGTGGGGAGTGTTTGTTTACTATGTGTACCACGGATTCATTTGTAAAGAAGCCATGAGTCGGTGCTGGATTTGCAGAGAAACTGTGATTAAAAGCACCAGTAATATTGCATCTGGCAGGAATGACACAACAGTATACACAGTGAGTAATACATTTTACTTTAAGTTACTACGCGTCACTACTGTTTAGTAAAAGATCGCTTGATATGTCCTGTTGTAACATCAGTGTCTAAACACGTATATTTTACTGTTTTAATTTACTAAAAAAATTAAACCATTAATAAAGGTGCAACACTTAACAATATGACTGTAATATAACGATAGAAATATACAAAGTTAGTGATAAGGAAGAACTTACCAGCCCTAATTTAGATTCTGATGCCTGCTTACTGTGTTGTATACGGTAATTTAGGCAAGTCGCATTTGTAAGGTCCAACATTCAACAAAGCTTTTTTATCATAACTGTGGTATGTAACGTTATGTGTATGTAAGAGCAACCTCACAAGCACAATAGAAATATACAAAGTTAGTGATAAGGACTTATCAGCCGTGGTTTAGATTCTGATGCGTGCTTACTTGTGTTGTTTATGGTAATTTAGTCACGTTGAGTTTATAGTTTTGTTTATACTTTACTATACGTATTGTCATTTATGGGTATCATCTTTAGCACCCAGAATCTTTTGTGGCTCAAACATATTTGTGTTCGGCTGCTATTTTTACACATCAATGTTTTTAAAACATTTCCCCACATGTAATGACGGGGATCATAGCAGTGGGCGTTTACGTCCAGGTCTTCACTGCGGCCCCCCCTTCAAACGAACCATTATCCAGAGAGCAACTAATCCATGTTACAAACTAACCTATTACTTATTGCCTTTGATGTTTTTGAATGGAAAAACCACTTGAACAGTAGATATCAGACAACAGTAGTAAAACAATAAAATCGACAGATTCATTGCCCCTTTAAGTCAGCAGGATCTATCACAAGAGTCCATGTAGAGTGCACGTGACACAATTTCCATCATGCATTCACTGACGGATTTTGAAGTAGGTAGCCCAGGCGATGTGTTGCATTTTGTCGCAATGCGCATGCATCAAAAGTCTGTATGCACATACAAATAAACTATGCTTTGCAACTTACATTTGCGTACATGAAAGAAAACCGTCTATACTACAGAATTTATCTTACCTTTATATTTGCTGATAACTTGCTCATAAAGCTCAGGCTTGTCTGTTTTGCAAGTAATGTGATGCTCAGCATCCTGTTGAGGTCTTTTTCGTTTTTTCTGCCTTGGTATACCCAGCATCATGGCGACTGCAGTGACATGCAATGACTGAAAATAATTAAATTAATCAATCGATTAATCAACCATAATATTAAGATTGCTAAAATTGTTTACCCAAATAGCCAACAAATGGTATAACATATGTATCTAACTTATGTATATGCATGTATACTTTTGTAAATATACATATAGCTTAGATATATACACACACACACACATACATACATACACAACTGTAGTTAACTTAGATATACATACACAACTTAAAATCTTTAAAGATATCTGTGGCTATTCGTGCCACTGTGCATGATAAGAAACTCGCATGATTGAAATTTAGATTAAACAATAAGAATTAATTACTAATTACCCAATCTATTACTGCTATTTCACATAATTTTACTAAGCACTTAGTCGTTTATGGACAACATTAATAGATCAGTAAGTAAGTTAAGTTACTCTGAAACCGAATGTTTGTTTACTGACCAATGCCAATATCATTATAGGCTACTCAGGAAGATAATATTTTTGACCACAAACCGTCAAATAAGATAAAATATTTCACAAATCATATGTTAATCCTGCTTATCTTTCATATTTTGCAAAAATATGTTATTATACATAGGACTGAACTCACCTTTCCTCCTATAATGAGCGCGTGTAGTCTGCTTCGCGGGAAATTGGTGCTAACAGCGGTGATGTCATTATCACGTGTCTGCATTTCCAGGGAAACGAATCCACTGCTGCTGACTTGCGTAGTAAAAGTGTCGTTGATAGGAAGGCCGAAAGGATGTCACGTTGAAATATCGCGTGAGCGATTCGAGCACGTATTGATAAAGTTTGATCTCGCGGTACTGTGATGTCATATCTTGTTCGATCTGCGCAGCGCTGTATGAACACAGCTTAGTGTTTTTGCTGTTACGCTACAGACAAGGGGATCAGCACAGCACCTCGTGCTACTGTCCAAAACAACTGCTATTTACAGAGAGATTCCTCTAAATGTTGACAAATCCACATGGAAATTAATTGATGGAATGTACTTTTAAAAACATTTAATACATACAACAAAACAGCTTAATGAAAGCTCTGTTTCTTGAGAACATTTACTGCTCCACCTACAATATCTTATTGGACTGTCTTTTTTATTACCTAATAAAAATTAAGCATGCAACAAAGCTTTTTTAAACAAGTAAAAAATATAATATAATAACTTTTGACCCAAATTGAACACAGCTGAAACAGAAGGTGTTCAGGGTTGTTTGATAATTACAGACAGGTGTATGAGCAGGGTTTTAGACACCTGACCTAGGGTTTAGGAATACACAAAGTGTAACTTCAGATTATGAATACCCAGGGTTATCTCTTAACCCCTGGTTAAGCACGAACAGTGTGACACGTGAAACAGATAACCCAGGATTCCGTTAACCCGGGGTTTAGAATAACCTGGTGTTAACTTTTCCAGTGTGAAAAGCATGTTTATATGTTGATAACCTCAAATGACACTAAATCTCCTGTTCATTTCTTCTGGTTGTGTAGTTAGCAGTTTGATGTGCTGCTCTGATGTGGAGCATCAGTGGCTAAAACAAGTGGGTTTCAATGTTTACATGCACAACAATATTCAAATAAAACAACTGCAAAACTAAGATGTAAACAGTGGTTTTTAATTACTCTTATTTGGCTAAAGTCATAATCAAAGTAAACACAAATCAAATTCATATTCATATTTTAGCTTCATTATCAAAGTGCATCATGACCTACACACTTCAATCACAATACTAACGTTGTGTGGGAGTTTTGTGACAGGACACATATACACACACAGTGGTCAACCGTTTGGCTGTAAACAGATGGCTTCAAGCAGGAAAGGCCCTCTAGCTAGGTTTCCAACTGTCCCGTATTAGTCGGCATGTCCGTATTTTGGGTCTCATTGATTTTAGTCCTGTATGTGACCTCCCATGTCTTGTTTTTGACTGCTACGTTGATCTAAACAGTGGCTCCACAACAACTGAGAAGCAGATGACGACAAAATCCAACAAGAGTGATTTGAGAATTCAGACAAAGTGGACTGCTATCGAAATGCTCTCGCGGTACTTTGATGTCATCCGCCTGTCTGTTCATGCGGCACTGCCTGAAGTCAAACAACTAGCAAGCAGTGCTGAACACTTGAGAATAATCTCAAACACAATCAGTATACGCAAAAGGGGGTCATATAATATGATATCATGTTATCCTTTTATTATTTGTGCAAAGATCTTCATAATTAAAATGCTCAGTCTCAATTACAAAGAGATCACTGATCCAGACCTGCGTAATAAATCGATCTTAAAGGCCCCAACAAAACATTTCCAACTTTGCTTGGACATTCTCACACTTCTAATTCACATCCTGTGTGTTTTAATTAAAGTATTTGAAGTTGACTCTGCAAAACTACAGCTCACAGAATCATTGAATCTATGTTAGTTTTAGTTTGTCACATGTAAGATGAACATGAAGGGGATAACGTTTAATTACCCTTAGTGCAGAAGTCACAACTGTTTTGTCTTCCCTGCTGAAAAAAACAGCATACCAGCAAGACCAGCATATGTTGTGTTTTGGTGCTGGTTTGCTAGTGAACACCAGCTAAACCAGCATCAAACCAGCATCAGCACCAGCATTAGCACCAGCTAAACCAGCACCCAACCCGCATTAGCACCAGCTAAACCAGCATTAGCACCAGCATCCCATGCTGGTCATACCAGCATATGTTGTGTTTTGGTGCTGGTATGCTGTGACCACCAGCTAAACCAGCATAGACCAGCATAATTCCCATGCTGGTCCATGCTGGTTTGATGCTGTTTTTTTTTCAGCAGCGTTATACGGTAGGCTAATGGTTCAATTTAAGGACTGTGTTAAAAGTACCTGCTGTACCAACAAACTGTTAATAAACCCATTGTATGTTGCCAAGGCATAAGAGTTATTATACAATTTTAATTAAGGGATTAGCTATCATTTGGACAAAATACACTGTATACAAACAAAACCATGCCTGCACTGCTGCAGCAGACCACCTTTAGTCCTGTATTTGGTGAGGGTGACAAAGTTAGCAACCCTACATCTAACACATATAACAAATAATTAACTGCACTTTAAGCTTTCGTAATATTTAAAATAAAAAAATAATATAGTATCACAACAACTATGAACTTTATGTTGTTCAGGAGTAATATGGGGATGTAATAATGTCTGCGATTAATGGATTAATTCTATAACATGTAAAATGGGAACATGAAAGCATTAAAAGCATTTTATGTAAACACCTTAATTTGAATACTGTATTATTTAGAATAAGGTCAGTAATTAGATTACTACTGTCCATGTAAACATAATCACTGGCTGACCCTGCTAACTTTACTTCAGTGGACTGCACCTTTTAAATTAAATGATAAAGTTCTCTAAACAAACAGCTTATATGACTTTATTTCTGAATGAGAATTGTATATGTGTTGTAAAGTCTGATGTGCTACTGTGATGTCGGGGGAAGGGCGTTTAGACATGTGAGGCCTAAAATCACTGACTGACAAACTGCTAACTTTACTTCAGTGGACTGCACCTTTTAAATTAAATGATCAAGTTCTCTAACAAACAGCTTATATGACTTTATTTCTGAATGAGAATTGTATTGTAAAGTCTGATGTGCTACTGTGATGTCGGGGGAAGGGCGTTTAGACATGTGAGGCCTGAAATCACTGACTGACAAACTGCTAACTTTACTTCAGAGGACTGCACCTTTTAAATTAAATGATACAGTTCTCTAACAAACAGCTTATATGACTTTATTTCTGAATGAGAATTGTATATGTGTTGTAAAGTCTGATGTGCTACTGTGATGTCGGGGGAAGGGCGTTTAGACATGTGAGGCCTGAAATCACTGACTGACAAACTGCTAACTTTACTTCAGTGGACTGCACCTTTTAAATTAAATGATACAGTTCTCTAAACAAACAGCTTATATGACTTTATTTCTGAATGAGAATTGTATATGTATTGTAAAGTCTGATGTGCTACTGTGATGTCGGGGGAAGGGCGTTTAGACATGTGAGGCCTGAAATCACTGACTGACAAACTGCTAACTTTACTTCAGTGGACTGCACCTTTTAAATTAAATTATACAGTTCTCTAAACAAACAGCTTATATGACTTTATTTCTGAATGAGAATTGTATATGTATTGTAAAGTCTGATGTGCTACTGTGATGTCGGGGGAAGGGCGTTTAGACATGTGAGGCCTGAAATCACTGACTGACAAACTGCTAACTTTACTTCAGAGGACTGCACCTTTTAAATTAAATGATACAGTTCTCTAACAAACAGCTTATATGACTTTATTTCTGAATGAGAATTGTATATGTGTTGTAAAGTCTGATGTGCTACTGTGATGTCGGGGGAAGGGCGTTTAGACATGTGAGGCCTGAAATCACTGACTGACAAACTGCTAACTTTACTTCAGTGGACTGCACCTTTTAAATTAAATGATACAGTTCTCTAAACAAACAGCTTATATGACTTTATTTCTGAATGAGAATTGTATATGTATTGTAAAGTCTGATGTGCTACTGTGATGTCGGGGGAAGGGCGTTTAGACATGTGAGGCCTGAAATCACTGACTGACAAACTGCTAACTTTACTTCAGTGGACTGCACCTTTTAAATTAAATGATACAGTTCTCTAAACAAACAGCTTATATGACTTTATTTCTGAATGAGAATTGTATATGTATTGTAAAGTCTGATGTGCTACTGTGATGTCGGGGGAAGGGCGTTTAGACATGTGAGGCCTGAAATCACTGACTGACAAACTGCTAACTTTACTTCAGAGGACTGCACCTTTTAAATTAAATGATAAAGTTCTCTAAACAAACAGCTTATATGACTTTATTTCTGAATGAGAATTGTATATGTGTTGTAAAGTCTGATGTGCTACTGTGATGTCGGGGGAAGGGCGTTTAGACATGTGAGGCCTGAAATCACTGACTGACAAACTGCTAACTTTACTTCAGTGGACTGCACCTTTTAAATTAAATGATACAGTTCTCTAACAAACAGCTTATATGACTTTATTTCTGAATGAGAATTGTATTGTAAAGTCTGATGTGCTACTGTGATGTCGGGGGAAGGGCGTTTAGGGTCCGGGTATCATTCGTTCATTTGTTTTTGCTTTCACATTTAAAAACAAAAAAACGAGAAAACAACTCCTTTTTTCGTTTTTTCGTTTTTTTAGAAAAACGAAAAACGAAATTATGACTCGATTTTTGGTTTTCCCGTTCTGGCACGGACATTAGAAAAACCACTTGATATTTCGATTGTGTCCAGTGGGTGGTGCTAAATCTGATTGGCAGGATATGCGTTCATTGTTTTTCAAAATAAAAGTTTTTCAAACAATGTATTTTTTAGCCTGTAAAATTATTGTCTATATATGCATGCTATTTGTCACCCAATTATTTGGCTTCACTGATTGAAAAAATATATTAAAATAGCCTAAATGTAAACATGTAAAAATGTAAGCATAGTTGTTATCATACCAATTTAAATTATACATTAATTCTTTGTTTTAGATTTTTTTATTTACTTAAATTCTTATGAATAATATAGTTTTTATAATGTCTCTTTGTTATTTATGGACTGATTTTAGTCAAAGTTTAGTGGTAGGCTAATACATCGTCATTATAATGCAATATAATTCAGAATGTGCTCAATCGGTTGAGAGAAGATCAAAACTTTAATAAAGTCAAGACAAAAACTATATATATATATTTAATTGTCATAGCTATCTGTCCTCTTATGTCAGATTCTTAAATTTGGTCAACAAATTTAATCAGAATGCAAAGACACGGTGTATGGCTATTGTGATTGAAAATAAAAGGAAGTCAGTATCAATTAAATCAATTTTTGGATTGACACAGGCTGGTTAGATATGGCATGCGGATTTACACAGCAAATTATAATCGCATAAATTTGGTTAAGAGATTAATGTTTTTAATGTAAAAATTTAAATGTAGAAATATAAAAAGATTGGGAAAAAGTATACTTTTTAACTATGAAACTAACACCGTCAGTAGGTGGCGGAAAATCTATCTTATCTAAACACCTACTGAAATTGACTGTAAGTAGACTCTGAGTAGCCGACTGTGGGTAGCCTACTGGAACCATTTACTCTTCTGATTCTGTCAAAAATTCAGATATTTGCTCGGAGACGCAGCGGATCTGCAGTTTATTCTGTTTTCTTGGACGGATCAAAATCAGAATGTAGCCTTTAAACGTTACTCAGTAACTTTATTGAACTTTTGTATAAAATGTCACATTTGTGATTGTGCAGATGTTCGGGAAAATAGCACTTTTGTTATAAACTCTTGTTATAAATATATAAAATTGGAACTCATTAGGTCTAAATGTTTTTTTTTTTCATTTTGATTTTTTGATTTTATCTGATTAACTCTAACACTGCTTTGGTGTTACTTTCAACACCCTGCTGGTGGTACCCATATAAACACCGAGCTGGTGTTCATTTAACACCTAGGATTTGGCTGTGTGCGTATTCGCAGTTTCAATTTGCCCAATTTGAAGGGAAGGGCAGCTTGTGAGCCTCCCTTCATGCAACGTCAATTTACCGGGGCCTCTCCATTTGAATAAAAGACATAAAATTAATATAATTAAGGATAATAACAATAATAAGGAAAAGAAAAACATGACTGTTTTAAAAATAAATAATTGCAATTAAAGGATTTGAAAAAGGTTTACTTTGAAGTAATAATACAATCTCTCTCATTTCAATAAAAATCAATAGGTTGATGGTCAATTTGTAGGTCAATGCGTATTTGTGCGTGTTTCTGAAGAAAAACCAACAAAAATGAAATGTAGGCTATATGCATCACTTTAAACAAAACAGTTGAGCCTAATGACCTACCCAGTCTCACAAAGTTTCGTGATAGTCACGTATTTTTTTTATTCTTTTTTCGTAAATCTAACCATAAACCGAAGCGACAATGGTAAGAATATAGGACAAAACAGTTGAGTAACCAATACGTGATAATCACACGAAAACAGGAATTCGTTATACGATCACAAAAAAAAACGCAAAAATTCGTGATAATATCACGAAAAAAAGAATAAAAAAAATAAGTGACTATATAACAAAAAATAATTTTTTTGGCTTCATGGGTTTTTATGAAATTATAAAAACACTGTTTAAACACTGGCATTGTCAAAGTTGATACTGGTTTCACATAGGGCCAGACAAGTGTCATTATATTCATAACATTTTTAATGGAAAACAAACTCAGAGGGAGATTAAATGTTTTTGACCAGATGGTGGAGGTCATGTTCGTCTTGCGGCAAGGGCATCACCATTGAACGCGACTGAATGCATTAAGACTGCAATATTACAGAGAATATGCTGCTATAGGCAAGTAGACGAGCCCAGCATATAAAAGTTTCGCGTTAAGTGTTTCGCATAATAAAACATTCAGTACAAACGGAAGGCTTAAACAAGCATATTTACAGGTAAGCAGATGAAACCAGAATATAAAAACCAATGAGTTTAAATACTTGTTAGTGTTTTTCCAACCCATTTTTCTTATATAAACCCGCATTGTAAGAACGTCTCTTTATATTAGGCTAAACTTTAAATGGGCTACGTTATTTAATGTCCTGGTACATCACATTATTTTTCGTCATCTTACAGGTTATAAAGTCTATAGGTACTCGGGTTTGTTTCTGTCATTTGGCCTAATAAAATTAAAACTATTATTTTTTTTACAGTTTGTCTATGATTAGATGATAAAGACTAATAAACTTCTTATCATTCCTTAAATAGCCTACATGAAACTTTAGCCTTTAGTGTTTGCTGAGTGAAGAAAATACTTATTCATATAGTTCTTTATAGCTTTGCGTTTCAAACACGCAGACGCGCTCATGCCAGATGACACTCACTGTAGAGGCTTCGTCTTTTCAATTCTTTTCATCTGTTAAATATCATAGGCAGCAGGTGCAACTCCTAGATGCAATTCGAGTGCTGATCTTCATGAATGAAACAGGAATATTGAAACAAAATGTGTATAAAAACAAGAACAGAGTTTGTGTTCTTTCACTTAGCTCAAAAAGAGTGCGTGCACAGTGGAGAGCATCCGTACAGTGCGCACTTATTTACGACAAGTTTATTTTTTATAAATCCCGATATGTGCGTATATATTTCTATGCCCATTTTGTGCGTACGCAACGTTTATACATCTGGGGCCTCATTTATAAAGCGTTTTTACGCACAGATTTGATCTTAGACCGTGCGTACGCTCAAATCCACTCAAACGCTCAGTTTTATAAAACTTGTCTTTGACGTGGAAAAGTACTTACCTCCACGTCAGGTTCCGACTTGACGTACGCACGTGTCTTTGTGGCAATATTGCAGTATTGCAGGTAGGCATATTCGAAACTTTTTGTTTTGTACCTTTTGTGGTCAACATACAGAAACATTTTTTCATTTGTTTTGGAGTTGTCCTTATTCAAAAAAAAAAAAAAAAAAGGTTAGATTTGCCCTCTTTTTTTAGAATTCATATATTTTGCTTAAGACCTTGTTTGGAAAATATTTAACTAGTTTCCTTCTCCCATGATATCCCACTACACAAGAAACATTACTTGATTAATGTGTCACTTTTGTTTGCAACGTTTATTATAAATAAATGTAAATATGGTGATTATAAACCATTATTCCATATTTTTTATTAGAAGTTAAGCAATAGGCTACCTAAAATCTATTAATAATCTGATAAACAAGAAAGCTGCTAAATGTATGTCAGCATTTCCATGTTTTTATTTAATTCTTTTTCTCTTTCATCCCCTGGCTAATGTAAAAAAAAGTGTTGAATATGTTTGATAAAAAATAAATAAATATTCGAAACGTTTACAGCGTCAACATCATCTGTATAAGAGCTTAGACCGGGCACAAAAAACCATAACCGAAGCTTCTGCACGTTGTGTCCGAGCCCGGCCCGACCGACACATTACCGACAATGTTTTAATAGTGCGCCGTGACGTTCTCAACTACAATTCAGAGTTGTTTGAATTACAGAAATCTGTTTAGAATTATCTTAATGAACTAATGCAACAAGGACGAAGCGTGTAAACTGCGCTGTTTGTTTATTCAGAATAGAAACATAAAAACATGCAACAATGATGCACACAGAAAATGAACAATGAACTGTGGAGAAGGCCTACTAGGCTGCTCCAAAATAATTTAACCAGGTTTTAGAATATATTTTAAAACAAAATATGTTGGCCTATTTTGATATTTTAAAATGTAGGCCTATTCTAATGCAAAAAGATGGCGTCCAAGCTATATGTTCAGGAAACGATTTTGTAGTTCGTCATCTTTTCAAAAAAATATTTAAAAATATAGCAAAATTGTTTCGCGGTGTTTAACGCACACGTAATATGTTACAGAACATGCGCTTTATTGAATGAAAAGTAAAACCGATCGAATTTAATGATTAAAACGTACGTGAAAGGAACTAAATTGTGAAGCCTCGATGTATCCTAAAATAAGGGACATGCGACATTTAAGAGTGATGGGTATTTCAAAAATTAATATAAATTATTCCCATGCATCGATTTTAATGTTAAACATCTGTAAATCCAAATGAATCCAATATGGAATATATTCCGACAGTTTAAGATACGATCTTTGAATTTTAAAGTCGAAAATATCTTATTTTAACACCGCCGCGCAGGAGGCATGGCAAACTGAAACAAAACTTTAAAGACACAGATAATATATGTTTAGCCTACGTGTAAAACTATATTTAAATGAAACCCGTGAATTGAAAGATCCACTAATAATCGCCTTAACTTGAGTGATGTCAATAAAGGTTTCCATGTTAGAATTTAGAAATATTAAAAACTTAAGCAAACGACAACAAATATGTTTTCTTACCACTCGCCATTGTAGCAGTCAGAGAATTTGGCCTTTGAAAATTTAATATTTATATGCTAATGAATTAAATTAGGGGCGTTTAGAAGGCGGAGTTCTAAGAGCATTCAGCTGCGCACAATTTTAAGATCATTTGTGATTTATAAACCGCACATCTGGAAAAGAGGCGTATGCACGGTTTTTTGTGCGTAAGCTCATTTTCTCTGAATCACACTTACGATCATTTCAGAAATGGTCTTAGATGAAATGTAGGACAGTTCCTACGTCGCACTTTTATATACGAGGCCCCAGGCCCCTGGGCCTTATCCTCCGACTGAGAGCTTCCATGACAAAACGGCGCAACCTGATATTTATCTTTACTTCTCAAAGAAAGCACGTGCGCTGATCCATTAACTCAATTGCGATCGGCTACTTTAAACCGCTTCAATTAGGCTTTTAGTAAAAAAAACAGACATTTAGAAAAGGCTTAATAATTTTTCATATTGTCATGTCTCATTGCTTTACAGAGAATGATCATTTCTATAAATTTGTTCACTAAATTATGTGCTCTCGAAGCACTATCTCCATACTCTCCGTTACATAGGAATAGGCATACATGTCATCAAAATGAAAAAAAAAAAACCATTTAGACCTAATGAGTTCCAGTTTTATATATTTATAACAAGAGCCTATGATATGCAAATTATCACACCAGCAAAAGTGCACATTTTATAAAACAGTTCAATAAAGTTACTGAGTAACGTTTAAAGGCTACATTCTGATTTTGCTCCGTCCAAGAAAACAGAATAAACTGCAGATCCGCTGCGTCTCCGAGCAAATATCTGAATTTTTGACAGAATCAGAAGAGTAAATGGTTCCAGTAGGCTACCCACAGTCGGCTACTCAGAGTCTACTTACAGTCAATTTCAGTAGGTGTTTAGATAAAAGAGATTTTCCGCCACCTACTGACGGTGTTAGTTTCATAGTTAAAAAGTATACTTTTTCCCAATCTTTTTATATTTCTACATTTAAATTTTTACATTAAAAACATTAATCTCTTAACATAATTTATGCAATTATAATTTGCTTTGTAAATCCGCATGCAACATCCAAACAGCCTGTGCCAATCCAAAAATCGATCCAATTGACACCGACCTCCTTCCACTTGGTCACAACAGCCATACACCGTGTCTTTGCATTCTGATTGAATTTGTTGACCAAATTTAAGAATCTGACATAAGAGGACAGACAGCCATGACAATTAAAAATATATATCTAGTTATTGTCTTGACTTTATTAGAGTTTTGATGATCTCTTAACCGAGTGAGCACATTCTGAATTATATTGCATTATAATGACGATGTATTAGCCTACCACCAAACTTTGACTAAAGGCATGTTGCATATTACTTGTTCTAGTAACCATATTTAAATACTAACATTTTTGTGTAATTTGTGCTACTCCATCATGATGTTTGTAGTGAAGGAATGGCCCAAGCATAAACTTAAGCCCCCATCCTCCATAGTCCTGCCCCCTTAATCCTGTATGTGCATACAGTCCATAAATAACAAAGAGACATTATAAAAATATTATTCATAAGAATTTAAGTAAATAAAAAAATCTAAAACAAAGAATAAATGTATCATTAAAATGTGTATGATAACAACTAAGCATGAACATGTTTACATTTAGGCTATTTTAATATATTTTTTCAATCTGTGAAGCCAAATAATTGGGTGACAAATAGCATGCATATATAGACAATAATTTTACAGGCTAAAAAATACATTGTTTGAAAAACTTTTATTTTGAAAAACAATGAACGCATATCCTGCCAATCAGATTTAGCACCACCCACTGGACACAATCGAAATATCAAGTGGTTTTTCTGATGTCCGTGCAGGAACGGAAAAACCGAAAATCGAGTCATAATTTTGTTTTTTCGTTTTTCTAAAAAAACGAAAAAACGAAAAAAGGAGTTGTTTTCTCGTTTTTTCGTTTTTAAATGTGAAAGCAAAAACAAATGAACGAATGATACCCGGACCGTTTAGACATGTGAGGCCTAAAATCACTGACTGACAAACTACTAACTTTACTTCAGAGGACTGCACCTTTTAAATTAAATGATACAGTTCTCTAAACAAACAGCTTATATGACTTTATTTCTGAATGAGAATTGTATATGTGTTGTAAAGTCTGATGTGCTACTGTGATGTCGGGGGAAGGGCGTTTAGACATGTGAGGCCTGAAATCACTGACTGACAAACTGCTAACTTTACTTCAGTGGACTGCACCTTTTAAATTAAATGATCAAGTTCTCTAAACAAACAGCTTATATGACTTTATTTCTGAATGAGAATTGTATTGTAAAGTCTGATGTGCTACTGTGATGTCGGGGGAAGGGCGTTTAGACATGTGAGGCCTAAAATCACTGACTGACAAACTACTAACTTTACTTCAGAGGACTGCACCTATTAAATTAAATGATACAGTTCTCTAAACAAAAAGATTATATGACTTTATTAATGAATGAGAATTGTATATGTGTTGTAAAGTCTGATGTGCTACTGTGATGTCGGGGGAAGGGCGTTTAGACATGTGAGGCCTGAAATCACTGACTGACAAACTGCTAACTTTACTTCAGTGGACTGCACCTTTAAAATTAAATGATCAAGTCCTCTAACAAACAGCTTATATGACTTTATTTCTGAATGAGAATTGTATATGTGTTGTAAAGTCTGATGTGCTACTGTGATGTCGGGGGAAGGGCGCTTAGACATGTGAGGCCTAAAATCACTGACTGGCAAACTGCTAACTTTACTTCAGAGGACTGCACCTTTTAAATTAAATGATACAGTTCTCTAACAAACAGCTTATATGACTTTATTTCTGAATGAGAATTGTATATGTATTGTAAAGTCTGATGTGCTACTGTGATGTCGGGGGAAGGGCGCTTAGACATGTGAGGCCTAAAATCACTGACTGACAAACTGCTAACTTTACTTCAGAGGACTGCACCTTTTAAATTAAATGATACAGTTCTCTAACAAACAGCTTATATGACTTTATTGCTGAATGAGATTTGTATATGTGTTGTAAAGTCTGATGTGCTTCTGTGATGTCGGGGGAAGGGCGCTTAGACATGTGAGGCCTGAAATCACTGACTGACAAACTGCTAACTTTACTTCAGAGGACTGCACCTTTTAAATTAAATGATACAGTTCTCTAAACAAACAGCTTATGTGACTTTATTTCTGAATGAGAATTGTATATGTATTGTAAAGTCTGATGTGCTACTGTGATGTCGGGGGAAGGGCGTTTAGACATGTGAGGCCTGAAATCACTGACTGACAAACTGCTAACTTTACTTCAGAGGACTGCACCTTTTAAATTAAATGATACAGTTCTCTAACAAACAGCTTATATTACTTTATTTCTGAATGAGAATTGTATATGTGTTGTAAAGTCTGATGTGCTACTGTGATGTCGGGGGAAGGGCGCTTAGACATGTGAGGCCTGAAATCACTGACTGATAGTGGTGGGCGATACTGCAAAATTTGGTATCGATCCGATACCAAATACATATAGGGTCAGTATTGCCGATTCCGATACCAATCCGATACTTTTTACTTAAAAAATACTTTTGTGTAGGGGAGAGCAGTAGGCTATGTCATTATTTCTGAGGTGAATGAATGATAAATTCTTTAGGCTTTTTTAATTAAAGTATTGAAGTCCACAAAATTATTAGTTATTAGGAACTGTAGAATTAATTTGTTACAACCTTTAAAAAAAAAAAAAAAAAATAATAACAAAATTCTCTCCCTTATTTCTGGTTTTAAAAGCAAATGAAATAAAGTGCACACAATTATTACTTTTTACACGTTTCAAGTTATAGTATTATTATTTAGAGCCGTAAAATAGCTCCACACAACTCTTCTCTTCCTCTCGGCCATCCTGATCTCTCACTCAGTTCGCTGCTCCTCGGCGCGTTGTGTCAGTGAGTCACATGACGACACAACAACGAATCACAGCAGAGCAGAAGGAGGGGGAGGAGTAGCAAAGTGGGCCAGGATGTGAAAGAAGCGTTTGCTCAGGATTGTAGAGGTAGAAGACACGAGCAAAGTATAATGAACGTAGAGGAGAGGTATTTAAAATGAAGTATCGATTCAATTGCAATTGTATCGATCTGATACCAATAGTGTTGGCATCGATACTATCGATATTTAGATCGATCCGCCCACCCCTACTGACTGACAAACTGCTAACTTTACTTCAGTGGACTGCACCTTTTAAATTAAATGATATGTTCTCTAAACAAACAGCTTATATGACTTTATTTCTGAATGAGAATTGTATATGGGTTGTAAAGTCTGATGTGCTACTGTGATGTCGGGGGAAGGGTGTTTAGACATGTGAGGCCTGAAATCACTGACTGACAAACTGCTAACTTTACTTCAGAGGACTGCACCTTTTAAATTAAATGATCAAGTTCTCTAAACAAACAGCTTATATGACTTAATTTCTGAATGAGAATTGTATATGTGTTGTAAAGTCTGATGTGCTACTGTGATGTCGGGGGAAGGGCGTTTAGACATGTGAGGCCTGAAATCACTGACTGACAAACTGCTAACTTTACTTCAGAGGACTGCACCTTTTAAATTAAATGATCAAGTTCTCTAAACAAACAGCTTATATGACTTTATTTCTGAATGAGAATTGTAGTGTTGTAAAGTCTGATGTGCTACTGTGATGTCGGGGGAAGGGCGCTTAGACATGTGAGGCCTGAAATCACTGACTGACAAACTGCTAACTTTACTTCAGTGGACTGCACCTTTTAAATTAAATGATACAGTTCTCTAAACAAACAGCTCATATGACTTAATTTCTGAATGAGAATTGTATATGTGTTGTAAAGTCTGATGTGCTACTGTGATGTCGGGGGAAGGGCGTTTAGACATGTGAGGCTAACTTTACTTCAGTGGACTGCACCTTTTAAATTAAATGATCAAGTTCTCTAAACAAACTGCTTATATGACTTTATTTCTGAATGAGAATTGTATATGTATTGTAAAGTCTGATGTGCTACTGTGATGTCTGGGGAAGGGCGTTTAGACATGTGAGGCCTGAAATCACTGACTGACAAACTGCTAACTTTACTTCAGAGGATTGCACCTTTTAAATTAAATGATGCAGTTCTCTAAACAAACAGCTTATATGACTTTATTTCTGAATGAGAATTGTAGGCCTATATGTGTTGTAAAGTCTGATGTGACATGTGGTGGAAAGCATGAAATCACTGACTGACAAACTGCTAACTTTACTTCTTTGAATTCCAGCTATATAATTATAAAAATCATATAAACTTAATCTTGATTTGTGATTGTTTTTAGAGCTTTTAGTTAATAAACTGAAAATACACATTTATTCTTATTCTAGAAACTGAATATAATGATTAATGATGAAATATGGCATGAGGATTATGATTGTTTCTATGATTATATTATAAATCACTATCTGATGCCATGAGGTGATGTTTGCTGTGCTTACTGTGTGGAGTGGGGATTGGGCTACAGTCTGCTTAGCCATCTGAATTAAACAGAATGGTCAGAGATCGATTTTATTCAAACTAAACATAAAGAAGGAAAAAATATTCAAACCAATCAAACTGCAACAAAAAGCACACAATTCCTCATGTTTTAACATATTTTCCTTACGAAAATTAACCATGGTTTTATTGTGTTAAAAGTGTATTAATCATGTTTTTTGGGGTAATGATTACTATCAGCAAAAGCATGGTTTTACTACACTAACCAATTATAGTTTTTGGTTATCAACAACCATGGTTATTTTGTGGTTACCATGGTTTACTATTTGTTTTTGTTTAACTGTAAAACCATGGTTAATTTTCGTAAGCGTTGTGTCATATATATTTAATTAAATAAACAAAAAACATTGTAATGACACCTACTGCATTAAATGTAAACATACCACTTTACTTTTAGAAAGAAATGTTTCCTTTAAAGCCTAATGTCCGTCTCCGCTGTATTAAACTGTTCCTGCACCATTAATAAACAACTGTTATCGATTTTATACAGCGCTGCGCATATTGGTCCGGCTATGAAATCAAACTACCGCGAGCACAGACGGTTGAGTGTGCTTTTGAATCGCTTTCGCAAAACTGTGATGTCACAAACCGATCGATCTGCGCAGCACAAACACACGTGCTGCCTGCATTACTGTACCGCGGGTCCTGTCAGTCACTCGATGAGTGAGTCGAGGGAGAGGCTGCACGGGTCATCTTTACACAGACGCGACAGAGAAACCGAGTATACGATGCAAAGTTGAGAAACACATCATAAGAGATCCTGATTCTTAATACAGGTTAGTCTGTTTTAAATTGATAGGGTTTATTTTAAACAACTGTAAATAATGTGTCCATTCTTTCATATAATATCTTCCGCAATCTCTACTGATCGCGTATTTGGCCTCTGATTGGTCAGATTATCATTATATTTAAAATGTGCAGTTCATTTAATGGCCGATTGGGGCGATATGGGGCCCTAATCTTCCTGGCCTGTGATTGGTCAGAATCTCCCGAGTGTGTATCTTTCAGGAAGTGCAGTTCTCCTAGAGGGCGCTGCATTATACACAAATTAGTGGGGGGGCATACACACTTTGAGTACACAAATCATGTAAAAGTGCATTTTTGGGACAAGTGAGATTTTAAGTTAGGACACCATTTTAGGACATGCTGAATGCCATTATATAGTCAAACAAATGAGGACATCAAAAAAGTCCTAAATTGTCAAGGTGGTCCTCAGTTTACTGGTGTGTACTCTGGTGAATGTCCCCAAAAGTGACATAAGTAAGTGCACACACACACACACACACACACACACACACACATATATAATATTGTACCCGACCCGCTCATGGACCGCATTTTTTTAAAATAGTAATTGTTTAAAATAGTTAATTGGCATCTTTATATGTCCAATATTTATCAAAAACAACACAGCTTTTTAAGTGTGGTATTATAGTATGATACATTAAAAATCATTAAATAATAATAAACAATTGTAATAATAACAATAAAAGCTTGTTGATTTTTTCAATATTATTAAAAATTAACACAACCTCTTACTAATATACTAGAAGGCTTTTTCGATAAACACATTATTCAATATGTAATTTGTACTATATGGTTCAACTCTACAGTTCTGTCCCATAACTCACTTCATTTTTGAACACAGCTAGATAAAAAATTTCTGACGCTCTCAGGGTAAGTTGGGGTAATAACATTGAACACTTTCATCAGAGCTCACAAATACTCCAATTAGCACCGGCTTGTATGATGAATGCCCTAACACCCTCAGTTCAAACCAGCGGCCCGCTCTTCCTGTCTCAGTCAGACACAATATTGGATTGCCCCTGTAGCTTTACGAGGCAGGACCTCATTAGCGACCGGTCTGACGTGACCTTTCTGTTGAAGTGTCTGTGATGTGCACTTCTGTGGTGGTACTCTAATCAACAGGGATTAATAGAAAGCAGCTTTAGAAATTACTGCTGTGGTCTAGTGGTGCTGATGGAGATGTCAACTATTCTAATGAGCAACGCCGCACTGTCTCTGCCTGCCTCTCCTCCTCTAACAGAAGCCGTGCATGGTATGGAATACAATTTGCATCGATTGTTCAATATCCACCTTCAACACTGGCCATTCTATACCTAAGTGTAAAGATAAGAGAGAGAGAGAGTATTGATCGCGATGCTTTTGGTTAGGGTACAGCTGCACAAGAATCCACTGGAAGGTCTCTGACACTCTTTGTCACCATTAAGCCACTGAGTTTTAGCGGCATCAGTCTCTGTGTGTGTGTTGTGATCTGGCGGAAAGAGAAATCAATAGTGCGGTGTGTCACATGTGCAGGTGGCTCTGATTTACATCTACACACAAAAGGGAAAAGGTAATTCAATATCACATTCCAACAGGCTTAACCGAATAGTTCATCCAGATGTTAAAACCCTGCCGTTATTTACTTCATCCGTATGTTCCAAACCCATAAGGTTATTTTACATTATACCACGGGTCTGTTGAATGCTGCATTCTGATTGGCTGAGAAATGTTCTATGGGTGTTGATTATTTTTCTGTAAACCGCACACCTAATTTTTCAAATGTCTTAAAAATAGGCACAAGAAAATGTTTGTGGTAACCGTGGTATAAGCGGAATAATTGACTCCGGTCCTTTGAATTATTTGAAAATAATGCACACCTGCGGTGTAACGGCACTCCGCTTCGCGTCGTGCCGCATTACCACCTTGGTGTGCATTATTTTCTTATAATTCAATGGCCCGTCGTCAATTATTCCTTACGTGGAACACAAAAGAAATTTGTTATGAAGCTCTTGTACATTGCTTTAAATCTGCTTAAAGGAATATTCCACTTTCATAAAAAAATGCTGATCATTTACTTACACCCATGTTATCAAAGATGTCTGCCTTTGTTCATTCGAAAAAGAAATGACGTTTTTTGAGGAAAACATTTCAGTATTTTTCTCCATAGTTTAAAATTGTCGTTTCAAACGGCTCTAACAATCTTAACCGAGGCATAAGGGACTTATCTAGCAAAATGATCGTCATTTTGCAAAAAAATGACTTTTTGACCACAACTTCTCGTCTTGCACTAGCCTAATGATGCCCCAGCGTTACATATTACATAATCATGTTGAAAAGTCGCGCATGACTTCTGCAAAACTACCGCTCCAGTGTTTACAAGTGTGGTGAAAGAAGACCATTCCGACGTTGTTGTATGTCAAATAATACTAATTAATGTCTTTGTGTCAGTTTATTGTTAAAAATGGTCCGTGAGTATGCATTTCACATATATAATGTAACGCTTTTCGACGTGATTGCGTAATACGTAAGGTCACACCGGCGCGTCACACGGCTAGTGCAAGACGAAAAGTTGTGGTTTCAAAGTATATATTTGTTATTTTTTGCCGAAAAAGCCAATCGTTTTGCTTGCATCTTTTCTGCAACTGTTTACCATGTCTAAGTGGAGGTTTTTGAGAAAATAGTTTGCACGCACTAAGGGGTCGATAACACCAAATGCATTTATGGCAGTTGCATGCACATTTTCTATGGGCAGTGAGCATTATCCGCGCTTTTCATATGCGCTGAACGCCTTGCGTTTTTTTGCCACCTGCCGCAGCACGCGTTTTTGAAGGAGCGATGAGAGCGGAAAAGCACGCTGACGTCATTTGCATCTTTCCATTGTCCAATGACAGGAGAGGCGTGCCTTCCGTTGTAGTGACGGAAGTTTACAGTTGTTTGGAACAACTGGACTAACCTGGCTCCGCCCTCCTACGTGCTTCCGCTTAATTTTCATTTCGCTTCAGTACAACGTCTGGGATTGCTGTGTAGAGTTTCGTTTTCTCCTGCAAAAATCTGCAGGTCCAATCAGCAAACAGAGGGGGGTGGCTAAGAACGATGACGTTGAGGTCGTGCGCCAGACACGTTATGGCCCTCCTCCCCACGGGGATCGGGAAAAGTTTGATTCGTTAGCGATTGGTTATGGCAGATTCAGAGTGACTCTGGGCAAATCCAATAGTTTTAAACTTCAACTGAGGACCCTCCTTAATGGAAGTAACGCTTTGCAATGGAGCGTGGCCAGACTCTCTGTACAAATGAAATGAATGTACGAGAGTCGGGTTGGACCAGGCTACAACTGGACTGCCATAAGTAACTCTCTCCTGTTTGTGCACCTATCACTACAGGTCTTCACGGGTCCACTTAGATCCAAAAACCCGAGGTTTCATTGAGACAGACATGTCAGTCAATGTACATTTTAGCGGTTACCTGGGTGTCATCTTCAAACTGACTGCTGCATGCGGGGCTGCAAACTGCACACACGTCAGTGCGTTTACATTCGGGTCCAGTCGGGTTAAAAAAAATGCCACTGGTCAGTCCCTCCAGAAAAACGCGATTGTGCAATCGCACAATTTATTGCATAATCAGCCAAAGTCCACATATTTATGCGGGGCTGCTTTTTTTCCCAAATACGACGCACTTTCGCCGCATTAATTACAGATTTCCGTGCACAAAATATGCGGGGCTTGCATGATTTCATAATCTCCGCATTTTCGTAGCAAAAAGTCACATATATATTAGATATTAGCAGAAAGTTTAAAAATTTTGCATTTACTTCCCAAAAGCGCAGCCGTGTCCTCTATTACCATGGGATTGTTATGAAGTGACGTGATTATGTGACGTGAACATCATTGCAGCTTTTGCAAGTTTCCGCAGTTTTTGCATGTTCCGCAATTTTATCGCATAAATTGCATAAATATCCCGCATATTCCATCACATTTTTTAAGAAAACGTGCCGCAAAATCGAGGATTTTTGCCCGCATCAATCACAAAAAAACTCAGCGTTTTTCTGGAAGGACTCGGGTCTAATTTTCTCTGGTTTTTCTCGGGTCGGGTCTTTCTTTAAAAAAAGTATTTATGCACGTTGTTCGGGTATAAAGTGATTCAGGTCATTTAGGGTCGGGTATATTTCTTTGGACCCGAGAAGACCTCTACCTCTCACCCTCAATCAAGGTCGGAGCAAGCGTCCTCTTTTTAAAGTTTCTGCTAATAAGACAGTTAACAGCAAGAGTGCTCACACTTTAATGTTTGATTGACAGGACTGCTGCGTGGATAGTTGCTTAGCAATATAAAAAGCCATGCCGCACTGCTCTTTTTTTAAAGTGGTGCGATTGGCCCCTTAAGGGCGATTGGCCCCTTAAGGTACATTCACATTATAAGCGACTTTGTCGCCGTGTGTCACTCGTTCCTTTCAAAAGAGGCATTTTTAAATCTGGTTGTCGTAAACAAATGTGTAACGTCCACTCCAGTAATTGACGAGAGATGGATGACATGAACTCCACTGCTATGTTCACACTGGTAGTCGCTCCCGAAAGTCACTCATAACTTGTATAAAGTTAAACATTTCTCAACTTTGTTGCATGACTGGACACGCCCCATCCAGTCGCCAATGGTCACTGTCGCTCGTGTTGCCGGAAGTCACCAAGCTTTTATTGAAATCAATAAGATGGCATCGCTTTGCTACTGCTAATCTGAATGCAGCTTTAGAGGGTTTTGCAGCAAAAGACAGTCAAATTTGATTAAAAATACAACAAAATGTGACATTTGTCAAAATAAGACATTTAGTGACTTAGTGAAAATATTGAACCTAAATATGATAAAATATAAACATTAACAAGAAAACATGTCAGACACACTTAAGGGGGTCGCAAACAGGACACGCAGCTCAGCGCTGCGTCGAGTCGCGTCTAGGACAACTTGGAGGTATCGTAAACCGGAAGTGCACATTAAATATTGCGAGCTTCGTCATATAGCATCTACTTCAAAATGCAAAATATACATTAGCAGCTAATGTCGACGCCGGTGTGCGTATACTCATAGAAAGCAATGTGTTCCAGTCTTTTTAGAACAGTGCTGCGTGGCGCTGAGCTGCGCGTCCTGTGTGCGACCCCCTTTAGAGTGCTTTGCATCTGAACTCTTCAATTACAGGTCATAGTGAACAGAGCAGGGTCCAAAAAGAAAACATTTTGTTAATTTCCAGTCAAATTTAGTCTTTCTCACACAAAGCTCTCGTATGCATGATATATCACATGATGTGTCAGAGAGTATGAACTTTTATGATACTTTTAAGCTGCCAAAGTTCATCTTTGTATGGAAAAAACTAATTTTATTGCATGGAAAACAAGCATTCGGGTTTTGTAGCAACATGAAGATTACTAAATAACTTACAAAGTGGTAAGATGTTTTTGATGCATGTGATAATTTTGTCTCATAAGCGTTCAAGCCCATGTGGAATTATATAGTCGCAACCGCCTTTGCTAAGCACATCATCTTCGTCCTAATCTCCCTCCGGATATTCCTGGCCTAAACAAACGCGAGAAACAAATTTGGATCCAACAACACAGAGTAGACAATTAATTTGATGGGAGAAAGCATCACAATCTGTCAGCTTCTCCCCTGACAGCAGTGAAATGATTTCATAAACAAAGCAGAATATTTTCTCCCAAGAGTTTATAGATGTTGTTATGCATCTATTGTAATTGTACTCCAGACCTGTTTCTACCTTAACACAAAGCATGATTTATGGCAATTGCAGGCGATCAAACATTCATACAAGAAAGCTGAAAATGAATGACCGTCTCCTTAAAGTTCATTGCTGATTGTCATTTGCGCTACAGCTCAGAGGTGTGCTGAATGTTAATGAAAGGGTTGCTCTGAAACACAGAGGCTCAGCGGTGCAGGGCAGACACATGCCCATGAAAAATGCATGGAGCTCTGTGTGTACCTATAACTCCACTCATCGGAATTCCAATCCCATTCCAACTGGCCAACGAGCAGGAATATCAATTACGTTTGCAATTTGGGTGGTTGTGAGTGGGTAACCACTGAGCTTCACACGGTAACCCTCATGAGACAAACTGCATGCACACAATGAACATTCAGCAACCAATTCAGGAATGATGAGAGTATCCAGCTTATTGTGGAAATGGAGACTGAAGATAGATAAAAGTGTATTAACAAAGAATGTGCTAATTATTATTCTGATTCTTTTGTAGCGTTTAATATCTTTACTTAAAGGATTATTCCATTTTCTTAAAAAAAATCCAGATAATTTACTCACCACCATGTCATCCAAAATGTTGATGTCTTTTTTTGTTCAGTCAATAAGAAATTATGTTTTTTGAGGAAAACATTCCAGGATTTTTCTCATTTTAATGGACTTTGATGGACACCAACACGTAACAGTTGTAATGTAGTTTAAAATTGCAGTTTCAAAGGACTCTAAACGATCCCAAAAGAGGCATAAGGGTCTTATCTAGCGAAACAATTTATTTTTACAAAATATGTGACCAGTCACGGAAAGTAGGGACACAAGTCGGATCTGGGGCATTTTGAGTTATTCATAGATTCTGAAAGTGCAGATTCTAAGCTTTCCAACGATGTGTAACACATGGAAATCAGATAAGATTTGGAGAAGTTGTGGCCATTTGAATGTAACACATTCAAGAAAGAGAATGCTGAGAAATTTGAGAAAGAAAAAAGTTAACACTTTCCCTTTTCCCTGGCTGGAGAGACAATAGGGCTCATTTACATCTCATTTAGCTAAGCCATACCCCCTGTAAAGCCGTTTTGAGATACAGCTGTTCTAGCAGCATTATGTAGTATTTTATTACAGAAGTCCGAATGACAAAATGCAAAAATAAACAGGACTTTTAACGTTACCTTTGTGGGGATCACAAGCCGAATCCAGTCTGTTTCAGATGTGTGAATCATCCAATGATTTTTGTCCACAAATGCGTATAATCCGTGAAATATAGATATATAGTCTATTTCGCATGAACTTCTGGTAATAGGCTACAATATAATATACAATCTGAGGACTATTTACATCGTAACATGTAAGGGTATATCAGATTACACTCCGGTACTTACGTTCCGTTAAACACATGAACCCGCCTTCAAAGTTTGTATTTAAAATAATAGATAATCCAAAAACAGCACCGTTGAAAACGTGAAGTCCTTAAGAGATGTTACCAATCACTCGCTCGTTCCTCCATCAGCCAATGACTTCATGGAAAATATTGATAGACAAAACATGTAGCCAATATATAAAGAATACAACTATCTCTGTGTAACTTCTGTGTGTTTGGACAAATAACAGTCAGCCGCGTCACTGACTTTATGGGGCGCCGCAGTCGGATGACGTCAAAGTACCGCGAGAGCGAGTCGAAATTAAACTACTCCGTAAGATTTCTTAAAGAGCTCTCGCGGTACTTTGACGTCATCCGACTGCGGCGCCCCATAAAGTCAGTGACGTGGCTGACGATGCGGTTGACTGTTATTTGTTCCGCCCCAGCTTCTTTTATATTTCTTTTGTTTTGTGCGCCCGAGCTTCATTTACAGTCTGGGGAGACGCACGCTATAAGTTTGAAAAAAATAAATAAAACTAAGCAAACATGTCTAAGGGACAGAGCAGCCACGTCACTACAGTCACGTGACTTCACGCTCGAGCCGGAAGAGAAGACAATGCTGAATAAAGTCGAAATTCTTGCTATTTTTGGACCAAACTGTATTTTCGATGCATAAACACAATTTTACTGACCCACTGATGTCACATGGACTACTTTGAGGATGTTTTTATTACCTTTCTGGACATGGAAACCGTACATAGATTTTCAATGGAGGAGACAGAAAGCTCTCGGACTAAATCTAATGTTAAAACATCTTAAACTGTGTTCCGAAGATGAACGGAGGTCTTCCGAGTTTAGGACGACATAATGGTAAGTCATTAATGACATTATTTTCAGTTTTGGGCGAACTATCCTTATTCAGTAGTCACGCTGTTCCCTTTGGGGGCGGAGGCGAAAACACAAGCTTATACAGTATGTAAATATACACAAAGACAATGACGCCCCCAGCTGCACGCTAGAATCTCCGGAAAACAAGCCTATTTTAACCGCAAAATGTACGCTTTTAAATATACATAAACTGCTATCTCAAATATGGAGAGGCTTCTTCGTGATCTCAACTAACAGATTCTGCAATAAAACGAAAATCACAAATTTTGAAAAAAAAAACTTTGTTTCTCATTTTCTCGAAACTTGTGCTGCCGACTTGTGTCCCTGGTTTCCGTGACGGGTCACATATGCACTTTTAAACCATAACTTTTCGTCTATCTCCGGTTATAGAACGCGCCAGCGCGACCTCACGCATTACATCATCACGTCAAGAGGTCACGGATGACCTATGCGAAACTACACCCCAGTGTTTACAAGTGAGAAGAAAGAGGACCGTTCCAACGTTGTTGTATGTCAAATAATACTAATTAATGTCTTTGTGTCAGTTTATTGTTTGAAATGGTCCGCAAATGTTACGTGTTGGTGTCCATCAAAGTCCATCAAAACTAGAAAAATCCTGGAATGTTTTCCTCAAAAAACACAACTTCCTCCAGACTGAACAAAGAAAGACATCAACATTTTGGATGACATGGTGGTGAGTAAATTATCTGGATTTTTTTTAAGAAAATGGACTAATCCTTTAAAATGTAAATCACTAATGCATGAACAGGATTTGGGGCAAATATAAAAAATGTAGGAGCAAAGACCTTTTACATATTCTAGGCATTTATGGGTTTGATCCTTTTATAATGACCTGTAGCTGTATGTCATTTCTGCTAAAAAGAAAACTAAAACCACCTCTGAGAACACTTAATGTATGAAAACACCTCTGGAAGTGAAAATGAAAGTATTTTTTTTTCAATCTCTGTGTTCCAGGAAAACCCATATATGTGTAATAATGAATGCGATGCTGAGACAGAGGAGCTCGCCCATCCTCCCGAGCTCATGTTTGACTCCGAGGGACGAAACCCCACAACATTCTGGCAGTCAACATCCTGGAAGAAATACCCAAAGCCCCTTCAGGTAAACATCACTCTGTCCTGGAACAAAACTATAGAACTCACAGATGACATCGTCCTCACTTTTGAGTCTGGTCGACCTGAGCAAATGGTCCTGGAGAAGTCACTGGATTATGGCCGCACGTGGCAGCCCTACCAGTTTTATGCATCTGATTGTTTGGATGCTTTTACAATGGAGCCAAAAGCAGTGCACCAACTGACCCCGTCCTCCATGCTGGAAATCATCTGTACTGAGGCCTATTCAACAGGCTACGTGTGGAAGTACGACAAGACTGTACGCTTTGAGATCAAAGATCGTTTCGCCCTTCTCGCAGGCCCGAGGCTGCACAACATGGCTTCTCTGTACGGGCAGCTGGACACCACCAAGAACCTAAGGGATTTCTTCACGCTCTCTGACCTTCGCATCAGACTCCTACGGCCTGCCACTGGAGCCACGATGGTGGATGAGAACAACCTCTCTAGATACTTCTACGCCATCTCGGACATCAAAGTGCAGGGCAGGTAAGTTATGCCTCTTTGACTCTGAGGGGCTCCTTGCAAACAAGTCACCAAAATTAATTGAAGTAATTTAAAGGGACACTCCACTTTTTGGAAAATATGCTCATTTTTAAACTACCCTAGAGTTGATTTATGTTTTGGAATCCATTCAGCTGATCTCTGGGTCTGGCGCTAGCACTTTTAGCATAGCTTAGCACAATTCATTGAATCTGATTAGACCATTAGCATCGCGCTAAAAACCACCAAAGAGTTTAAATATTTTTCCTATTTAAAACTTGACTCTTCTGTTGTTGCATCGTGTACTGGGATCAACAGAAAATTAAAAGTTGCGATTTTCTAGGCAGATATGGCTAGGAACTATACTCTTATTCTGGCGTAATAATCAAGGACTTTGCTGCTGTAACATGACTGCAGCAGGCGTAGTGATATTTCGCACTGCCCGCAAATAATCCCCTTGGTTACTTTCAATAGCAGAGGACTATTTTCGGGCACTGCGTAATATCACTACGCCTGCTGCCGCCATGTTACATCAGCAAAGTCCTTGATTATTACGCAAGTTTGAGAGTATAGTTCCTAGCCATATCTGCCTAGAAAATCGCAACTTTTAATTTTCTGTCTGTCTTAAAACACGATATAACTACAGAGTCAAGTTTAAAATAAGAAAAATATAGAAACTCTTTGGTTATTTTTAGCGCGATGCTAATAGTCTAAACAGATTCAATGGATTGTGCTAAGCTATGCTAAAAGTGGTAGCGCCAGACCCGGAAATCAGCTGAACGGAATCCAAAACGGTAAGAATCAAATGTTTAATTCTAGGGGAGCTTAAAAATGACCATATTTCAGTCAATGTTATTGTTTTTGGTGCAAATCAAGTTTTACCATACTTTTAAAATCATAAAAAAAACAAGACATGCATTTTGCAAATTCCATTTAACATAAAATTTGTTTATTTTTACGACATTACCTTATTTGCATAATTCACTTAGTGAACTAGAGGATGAAACGCAAATAAACATTGCTACTGGCCAGCACAATACAATTTCACCAAATCCCTCATGAGTCATAACTAACAGAACACGCCTGAGGCATTGTACAAAGGGCAACTATAAAATGACTAAAACTTGTGAAAGATAACACCAAACTTGATCTCTCACAACCAGCGCTTTTTTGTGTCAGTCACACAACATGCATATAGTGACCACTAATGTCAATACTAAAATTAGACGCCAAGTTGGATAGAGGGACACACTGCAAAGGCAATAAAGAATAAAATGGACCTCAAAGGTCTCATTCAGCTTGCAAATAAGAGAATAAAGGAAGGCAAAGGTTTGAATATCTTCACAAGTCAAATGACGGCACAACAGAAACAAAAACACAGCAGCTGTTCTCCAAATTGGACCGGAATGGCTCATAAGCAGTTGGTTTATGGGAGAATAACTGGGTTCATAATGATGCGTTTGATAGGTCCCCTGTGAATCTAAATGCACGCTTCTAAATTAAGATTCACAGGACTGCAGTGGTAGATTAGGGCTATTAGAGAGTGGGCTAATTGGAAAGAGACTAATCTACTAATTAAGACCATTTACTGCTGATTAAATAATAACCACTGGGGAGACATCACCATGCAAGTCTGACTGTTGGGTGACATTACTATGACTTTGCATCTGTAATGAATGCTGAGGATATTACATGTAGATGGTATTGCACGTGAGGTTCAAATTCTTCGTTTGTATAGCTTGACTTTACCAAACGCAAAGACTGATAAAACTTCATTTGAAATTAAACAATACTCACATGCTTCCTCATGTGCCAGAGATTGTTTGCTAATTTAGTCACTGAGTGTTAAGTCAATAAACCTATAAATCTGAATTTGGAAAAATGATGCACCTGGACCATTATGGGGCGTACACACCAAACGCGAAATATGTATTCTCATCACGTTCCTCACTTAATATTACTCGCTGGACTTAACTTTGGATAATGCAAATTTTCTGCTTGAAGTAAATTTTTTCAACTTGTGCGAAAAACGCGTTTGATGTGAACACTGCATGTTTGCGGCAATCGCACCGCCAAATTTGCGTCATTGGCATTCCCCCTGCACAAATTTGCATCTATTAACATGTTTCCGATGACTTTATATGTAATCTACTTGTGCAAATCGTTGAATTTGCGTTTGGTGTGCATGCCCCCATTATGCTGCATACATATCAAACGAGAAGCATCGTGATCCTCGCTCTGAATTACTTGCTGGATTTTACTTTGTGTCATACAAATTTTTTTGTTTGAGTTCTATATTTTCAACTAGTGCGAAAGACACGCTTAAGGCGAATAGCGCATGTTATTGGCAATTGGACTACCCAATTCGCTTCATTCGCATCCCCCCCGAACAAATTTGCGTCTATTCACGTGTTTGCAATGACTTTGTTTGGTGTGTGCCCCGAAGCATCGCGGCCCTCGTTCAAGATTACTTGCAAGATTTAACTACGTCTCATGCTAATTTTTTCGCTTGAGTTGAATATTTTTAACTTGAGCAAAGGCGCATTTGAGGTGAATAGCAGGTGTTTTTGTGGTATTTGCGCTATTCACCCGCGTCTATACATGCCAATTTGCATCTTTGTATTGACTTTGTATGTAATCTACTCACGCAAATCGTTGAATTTGCATTTGGTGTTTATGCCCCATTAGGCATACCAACAAAATAAGCAAATGTTTGATGTTGTATTACCAACACAATCTCATGGTAATTTGGAACTATTTATGAGATGGTTAATTAGTGAATTCATATGATCTCATTCATACAGTAATGTTGGGTTGTTTTTAACCCAGCGTTGGGTCAAAAAGGGACGAGCACAGCCGTTGGGTTAAATTTACCCAGAAAATGTTTATATTTGACCCAACAGTGGGTTAAAACAACCCAGCATTTTGGGTTAAAAACAACCCAGCATAGGTTAGCATTTCAACCCAATGGGCTTGGCTCGTCCCTTTTTGAAAATAGCCCAGGTTTTTTTAAAGTATACATTTTTGTTCAGTCAGACTTCTCCTCGTTGTGTAAAGGGCTGGACCTTCGTGTTTGCTATTTTGCTAATAATTTTACATTTTTTGTATGATTAACACCACCAGTGTTCTTGTAGCTTAGTTGGTAGAGAACTGCGTTAGCAACACATAAGGTCATGGGTTTGATCCCAGGGAAGATGCGCTGACAAAACGCTTACCTACTGTAGTAACGCACTTTGGATAAAATCATCTGCCAAATACATAAATGTAAATGTAAATCAGGTTGGTATTACAGTAGTCAGCACATGGTGTACAGTATACAAAAATTCCTAGAGTGCATTTCGGTATTTTGTAAATCTGACATGCCACATTTAACATTTAACTCCAGCTTTTATATAAAACAATTCACAAATGGATGTGTATGTATGTGGCACAGCTGAAAGGGATTAACTTTTTGTCCAGAGTACATTGGAAAGCTAAAAAAACATAAAAAGGTGGTTTAGATCAATTGTCAGCTCTGAGCAGGTGATGAATTATAAATACGTTTGTGTAAAAAAACTAGAGCAAATAGGAGATAAGTGGCTGCTCAGTGTTTTTAATGAAGGCATTTGGGCTGCTGTTATTGGCTTTGATGTGTTGAGAGACTGAGACAAGAGGGAGGTGTAAAGGGTGGAGTGCTTGATATTGACAAAGATCTCCACCTACAGTCTCCCCATGACCTACAGTACTGCATCCGTGCAGTCTGGTAAACGGTCCTCACAGGAAATAGTGGGTTTAATTATAAGCTACAATTGAGTATAACTCAGAAGTACTGGTTTCCAAAAAACAAGACCATCAATTTATTGCATCAATTAAAATTTACAGGCAAACGAGGGAAATTTGGACTAGCTGTGTTTCCTCCTTGCAGCTGTTACAAGAAAACCTTTCCACAAAACTCAGAATGATAAGTAAGGAAAAGTGCTTGTAAGTTTTAGCCAACATTAAACTTTTGTTTAGGATTTAAAAATTTCAGGCATCTTTCCACAGTCACCTTATTTTGCTATTTATTATTTCTTGAGGCAAATCAAGGCAGTACCGCCAATATCTTACACTGCCTGTGGGTTTTCCATTCAATTTACTCCCAGATATCTCGGATAAAGGGAAGAATATTACCAAGGAGCTCTTTTGACCGAGGTTATTCACTTGGATAGTGTTAGTACAGTAGTTTTAAGGGAAGCGATGACTATCTTTTCAGTTTCAAAAGCTCCCTGGCTGCACAAAGATGAAAGAGGCATAACAATGAATTGTCTGTTCT
Organism: Misgurnus anguillicaudatus; assembly: GCF_027580225.2. Classification (NCBI taxonomy): domain Eukaryota; kingdom Metazoa; phylum Chordata; class Actinopteri; order Cypriniformes; family Cobitidae; genus Misgurnus; species Misgurnus anguillicaudatus. Next base: position 30,072,182 of record NC_073338.2, read on the forward strand.
TTTAACACTCATCTTGTACTAGTAGGAGGAATAATACTGAACCTTTATCAGACATGCTAAGAACTGTGAAAGGAAATTAAATGTATCTTGAACAGATACAATTCCTGTTGTGTAACCAGATCTGCATCTGTATGATTAGTTTTATTTTTAAATTAAGATGTTTCTTAAACTGAAAAAAATTATTCATTCAATTTACCAGTCCTTCCAGAAAAACGCGGAGTTTTTTTGTGATTGTTGCGGGCAAAAATCCTTGATCTTGCGGCACGTTTTCTTAAAAAATGCGATAGAATATGCAGGATATTTATGCAATGAAATGCATAATTGCGGGAACTTGCACAAACTGTTTTTAGTTTTTGCTGCTTTTCAATGATGTTCACGTCAATCATGTCACTTCATAACGTTCCCATGGTAAATGCAAAATTTTTCAACTTTCTGCTAAAATATATGTGATTTTTGCTACGAAAATGCGGGGATTATGGAATCATGCAAGCCCCACATATTTTGCTCACGAAAATCTGCAATTTATGCTGCAAAAGTGCGGCATATTTGAAAAAATGCGTCCCCTGCATAATTATGCGACTTTGCCTGATTATGCATTAAATCATGCGATTGCAAAATGCGTTTTTCTGGAGGGCCTGATTTACTCAATGTTATTAAGGTAAGTGGTTGCAATCAATTTATTTAAGCTACATTTAAAGTTTTGTTTTTCTAATTTTTTTTGTTTAAATATAGCTTAAAAAAAATTGATTGCGACCACTTACCTTAAAAAAATGAGTAAATTGAATGAATAATTTTTTTCAGGGTATTTACGTTTACATTTGTTTCTAGATAGAGCACATGTATTTTTTTACTAATGTTAATTGTCATCATGTCAGCCTTATGAACAGAAAGGGAAACAGGACGGACAGTGCAAAGTCACAATTTAGGAACAGCCCTCAAAATCCCCCAGCACATCTCATATTTAATAAAATATATTTTTAGCCCAATGCATTTATTTCCAGCTCAATTTAAATATGCATGATCTGAGGAAAGATTATTCGGATGAAACACTCCCAACGAAAATTCTCTGCACCACTTTGGCTGTTAGTCCGATCTGACTTTTACGCTGGATAAATAAATGCTTCACATGTCAAAGAGGGCCAACTTTATTAGAGCATGTATACAGATATGTGACCATGCCAGCCAATTTAAATTAATTTTATTAAAATACCAAATTAAATACCAAATTAAATTAATTAAACATTACATCCTTTATATCATAATGTGTAATGTCATAACAGTTAGTTCCGTTCTTTTGATTTGATTGCACAGGAGTGAACTGCATTATGTGCTGATATTATTTATCACAGCTCAGCATTTTACTGTTGGCATCACTTTGCCTAAAAACAAATAATGCTAAAACAATACAGAGAACAGACTAACTGTCTGAAAGTTAATGCATATCAACTCCTTATCTATAGATCTGTATTTAAACACAAGCAGATTCAAATATCATATCGTCCTGTTCCCATTAGATTTAATTTAGTGAGTCATAGCTGAACATTTGAATACAGCTGTTTGTCACATCTGACCATGTTTCCTGTCAGTTATTCTTGATTCAAAACTATAATGTTTAATTAGTCCTAATGAGAAGCTTTGATGCAGTCATCAATAATAAACAACTGAAGAAACTCAATATAAACTCTCCCTTGAGTTATTGCAGTAAACTTGAATATCAAAACATTGCACTTTGAAAAATAACGCTTGCATTATTCATTGACCCTAGCTGCTTTGGAACCAACATTATGCCACAGAGTTTTATTCACAGTATAACAGATTTTAAGTGAACATTAATTCAGACACATTAGCTGATTAATGAAAATGTTAATTATATCTATGTACCATTTATTTTCTAATTGAAATAACTTATTCCATACATTTCAATAAAAGATCACTTCTTTATACTCTATGTCTCTACTTTACTGTTTATCTAAACAGCTTTGAAGAGAAGGGAAGAAGTTATGTTTGATCAAAGCACGGATAGGGCACAGTCCCTTATTAGCATAATATTCATGCAGATCAGTGTAAACGCTTCATAATAGACTCTGTCGTCGAAACAAATTGCAGGCGTAGCTCGCAGCAAAGCCAACTGGAGTGCCACAAATTCAAATTGGATTTGGTTGCAGTGGAATAATCGGAGCAGGCGAATTACGTTTTGATAAATTCCTAATATTCCTTTGGAAATCTGGAGAGCCCCTCCAGGGTCGACTACATTTTAAGGTGAGACGCAAACAATTTGCCTGAGATGTATTACATTCCACCCGGACGAAAGAGGAAATTGGCCACCGAGCAATGCCGGTCGGTCCTAATACGAATGCTTATTTTGACAGAATCACAATGGTGAATAATGTGGCCGTGAGTTGAGAGGGTCATTATTGAAGTTTCAATACACCCGAGGCGCAGGGCATGTCAAAAGGCAATTGTGATGCTTACACATTGCTGCTTATAATATCATGCAAATAGGAATAAAGAAATAACATTGACTAGGCCTGAAGTATTTCGCCCGAGCTGCTATTATGCTGGATGACAGCGAGGCCGATCTAGTACACTAACCTCACAAACAATCTAATGTGCACGGTCATTTATCAAAAAAACAAGGCCAGTGTTTCATTTAAATTTGCTTTATTCCTTATGTATACGTTTCCAAATCCTTTCCTAGCAATCCCAACATACCTATGCTGTGCTCCCATAAAAATACATTGCTAAAAATATATAGCACTGTGAAGAATCTTTGTGTCGAATGATTCTCTTGAAAATAAACTTTGGCACTATTTACCCAGAAATAGCTTTAACACTATTCCAAATGCAGCTTTGTATCTCATGCTTATTGTTGCTTATGAAGACAAAATGTAAATGCTCCCTAATTTATATTGTAAATCTAAATAAACATGAATAAAAGTGAATTTTCTATCTAAATTTAAATCACAAATAACAGCATTCTGAACATGTATGTTTGAGTAAAGAGCTGATTTATCAGTTTGCTTGTCTACTCACTGATGTGGGCCACATTGCCATTGTTTCTCAAAAAAAAACTGTTGGGCAGACGAGGCAGGGCAGATTCCTTAGTAACTACCTACTGTAGGTTGACATATAAAAGCAAGTGAACCTTGAGCTGCAGTTGTGAAGTTCAGGAAGATGGACAGGTTGGAGGTTTTCTCGCCTTTATGATGAGATGGCTGTCAGACATCTCTGCAGCTTCACAATAGTTTACCTTTTGAGCTTTACTTTCGTCTGCTTCCAACTACAAAGACATCTGAGAATCTTCTAATCCTCAAGGCCTGAAAGTGAGAGATTTTTTTGCAGTCAAGAACTACTGTACTGCATGACTTTCCCTTCATACTAGTAGAGTTTACTTGCAAGTCTAAAATGCATGCGGATACTCAATATATACATTTCTTCTAAAATAAAGTTTAATAATATACAATAATGCAGTGAATGCTGAGATTTGTCTAACTATCTTGTTAAGTCGTGAAGTAAGAAGTACCGTTTCTGGGTCCAGGCCTGCACTCATTTCAATAGAGGATATTATTTAAACAGCCTTTTATGAGCACTATTTATTCATATTACACATTTCCGCACAAAATTGTAATCTCTCAGTGTACACCCCAGGCTCAAGGAATCACAGACACCAATATATTATTAATTCGTAAAAACGTCTATGTCTGGTCATCTCGGATTTTTTGTTATGGAGATTAAAATTCGGATGTTTTTGTGGTTTTGCAAATGATACGTAGTGTAGTTTTCTTGTTATTTCCCTATGGCATTTGAGATCGGTTGGACCCGGAAGCAGTGCAGGGTTCGCAAAATTTCAAAATCCCTGGTAGCCCTTCGAGCAGGCACTCTTTAGATTTTGGTAGCCCGAATTGATTGCAAGTAGCAATCAAATAAAAAAAGACATTACTTTTAATATAGAATATTGAGACAAAAATAACCTCTCAAAACACAAATAACACATATAAAATAATCAAAAATTACAATCATCGATACAAATATTTGTCACAGATAAGAAAATGCCACTCAACGTTGAGGGCATAGCACAGGTTTCCTCAATTAGTTTTCACCATGGGCCATATTTTGCCAATACAAAGCCTATAGGGCCACTGACTACACTGAGTGCATTAACATGCACAGAATAAGCGGATAACTAGCAAAAATCTGCTTATTATAAAATAATATTATAATATTTCATGCGTTTACATACAAATTAAATAGCCGGCTATGCAGACAATTGCGTTTACATGGGACTTAGAGAATTGTCAGGTTTCTCGCAGACAGTGACGTCACCGTCTATAGTACATAATAGTAGTTCAAAAAGCTGACGGCATGTCTGTCTTAAGCTGTATTGTTTTATCTCTTCTCGTGTCTGCAAAACCTGTAAATGTAACATGAGCTTTTATTTTCACAGTTTCTCTGCAAACTGCTTTAGTCAAGCGGAGATTTTTATGCGTTACTTTGCGTTTACTTACACGTGTGATGTTTATCTTTCATACGCTGAGACATGCGTACATGGACAAAACCGTGAAAAAGCCAGTTAAGGTGTTTACATGCCACGCGAAATCGCGGTACTGAGCAAAAAACTACCTGTGCCGATCGGTTTTTGCTTGTGCCATTTATGAGCTTTCCCCAATAAAAGAAAACCGTGTACGCGTTTACATGACCCTACATGTTATCAGTTTATTAAGCATAATCAGCGTAAGACTGTGCTTGTAAACGCACTCAATGTTTGCTCTGCTACTGTTGTTGTTTTTAATTATGTTGTTTTTGAACAAACCAAAAAAATGGATTTACATGCTAGCCAGCTGTTCCTGCTCATCTCCACACTGGAAATACTAACCATTTGTTTAATTGGTCACAAAACTCACAGTTTGTCTCATACAATGTTTTTCCAGTTACAGATTGGATAAATTTTCCGATTGGAAAAATAGGGGCTACTGTCACTTTAAGAGCAATTTCTGCACGGTGTCACATATACTGTGGGAGACTTTATTTTTTTACATGAGGATAATAATGACTGACATGATGACTTGAGTAAATTTTGCACAACAGATCCAGATCGTCAATGACAATAAGTACTTCTTGCTTGCTGTACAGTTTGTAGCTTCGCGTGATCGCAAATGGAAAGTAAAAGTAAACACGGGTGCGCATTCAAAGCGATTTAAGTACCCAATACCTGAATTACATACACCATAAATAGCCACCCAAAGCTGTGAGAGAGAGCATTTCAATACATTTTTCCTACCTATAAGTCAAGATAGCCCAACAAGCAGGGACGAAGATGCATTTTGGTAGCCCAACTGTAAGACACAATAGCCCCGGGACATCGGGCTAACGATTTTGCAAGCCCTGCAGTGCATGACGTCAGACTTAACAAGCGGATTGCAACAAGGTTCCTGCAGGAACCATAGTCACATTCTATCATTCCCAGGAAATACCTCTTATTTTGTGGAAGGTTAAGAAAACTCTGTAAAATCTTTGGGCCCTATTTTAACAATCTAAGCGCACTGTCAAAAGCGCAGGGTCTAAACGGGCGTGTCCGATGCCACTTTTTCTAATTTAACAACAGGAAAAATTGTTTGTGCGCCAAGCGCACGGTTGAAAAGGGTTGTTCCTATTCTCCTGGGTGTGTTTTGGGCGTAACGTGCAATAAACCAATGAGAGTCTCATCTCTCATCCCCTTTAAAAGCCAGTTGCGCTGGCGGTGTGTGTAATCCCTATTTAGATGAAGGACCTTGTAAACTGAAAAACTAAGCGGAGAAAGAAGACCCCCAGTTTAAGAATACTGTTAAAATAAATTGTGTTGTTTTTATTTTTATTGCAATTTAATTTTTTTGTATTAAAACCTTTAAAAGCTGTTTTCATTCAGTCATGGAAGTAAAACAGCAGGCTTTTAATTGCTGTAAATGTATTGATATTCTACATAATCAATGTAATCTCATAAAATAATTAGCAAATATGCAATGAAAGGTTTGTACTCTAAAAATACAAACAAGAGATAAAGAATTTACAAATGTGTGAAGAGCCAAAGCATTTTAGCACTTGGACAGCACCATGGGATTTTTAGAAAGCATTACTTAAAATGTTTCTCATCTCACCATATTCACAGGTCATCATATACAATAAATCAATGGGGCAGCATTTAAAAAACATTTAAAAACAGACGCATTTGTTTAAAGCAAAGCATTTATTTACCAGGCTGCAGGTGAAGCTGCTCTTTGCGCCTTCTAACGTCTCATAATCGGTCCTCATTTATGTCCAAGAGACTCAATAAATATCTTTTGCATTTAATTTTTCATATTTAAAAGCTTTTTGTGCTGCTGCGCATCCATGTGTGTGATAAGCAAACCCGCATAGTCATCCCGTTTATAGGCGGATATTTCTAACGCGCTCATTAAATAACAAAAACACTATTGCGCCATTGACTTTAGACTAGGTTTTTGTTGGTCAATGGCGTAGTCTATTTTAGTTGCCTCAAAATAGCAACGCGCCAACAATGTGCCTGAACACACCTCGTTTTTAGACCAGAACGCCCATGGGCGACAAAATGGCCGCAAATGCATTTGCTATTAAAAAAATGTGGCGCTAAACGTGAAAATTATAATTGTGCCCGGTTGAAACTAGCAAAAGACACTTGCTTCCCACATTGCGCTGGGTGTATGATAGACCCCTTTAACTTTAGCATTCACATGAGCAGTCTTGGGGGTAACGCATTACAAGTAACATGCATTACGTAATAATAGGGGTGTAACGGTACGTGTATTCGTACCGGACCGTTTCGGTACAGGGCTTTCAAGGCCTGAAAGAGCAAGCCTCAGCCAAGTAAGAAAAAGTAACGCAAAAGTAACGTAAGAATTACTTTCCATAAAAGGTAACCAGGTAACGCAATAAATATTGTTAATATACATTAATATTGTAATGCGTTACTTTTAAAATTAACGTTCCTCTACACTGCACATGAGATGTTTTCCTTTATCTAACATGCATTTAAATTTTAATTTGGATGTTGCCAGTTCAATTTAAATTCCAACTTGAACTATTTTAAACCTTGATTATAAGGAACACTGCAAGGTTTGCTTATAATAGTATCATATTTTGCAACATTTATTAAATTGCTGCCTCTAATGGTAATTTGGTCTCATTTATTAACAATTAGCTTAGTCTGATAAGCCTTCATATTACAGCCACTGTAGCATCTGGGCACTTGCAAGCATTACTAAATAAGACCAACATTAAATAGCAAACAGCAGGACTGTGAAGAGACTGTGATAAATATCAGCATGAAAATAACCCTGTGATGTTTAGTCTCATTTGCAATGGCCATTTAAGTAATAACTCCACAACACTGTTTCAATAATAAATAGTGTTCAAGCACAAAATTAAATAATAGATATAAAACGGCAATTATTTATTAATTAGACTACATTTTGGAGACATGGAGCATAATAATGTTAATAGCAAAACAGCAACACCAAAGTTAATGCTAGCTACAAATATTTTGGCACAAAATAGTTTTTGGCATAAAAAATCCCATACAGTGGGGAATTAAATAAACTGTCATTCTGGAAAAACACTGGTAACATTCCAAAAAAAATCAAGGTCAGGATGAAGCATGGGAAGAGGAACTGACATAAAAGTCTGCTTTCTACTTCCTGTGAAGAAAGACAATCAATTTCAAACATTGTTTACGTTTCTAAGTAAAGCTGCATGGGAGCGCAGGTGCCCGCATGTGAGGTGAATGGTTATCGGGTTTGTGTTTAGGATGCATTGCATCATATGATATTTCAGAATCTAAACCGTGCACGTCTAATGTTAAAACATCCACAAAGAACGAGGTTAGTTTGTTATTCAAAGAGGTTTCTTCTGAACGGAGCGTGAAAAATTCCTTTGTGGCAAAAATTCATGAATACAAGTTATGAACTACACCTCATAGACAATGACGCTCCGCACAACGCCCCAAGCCATGTCTTTAGAGAGTGAGCACGTGAAGCGAAGCGCTTACATCTGCAATTCATAACAGGCGGATGGAGTGTGGAGGTAAATGAGTCACTGAGTGGTGCCATTCTTAGATAATGGCCAAAGCCCACTGTGGGAGTGCAAGCAGAAAAAAGGCCAATAAAGAATTATTAAATGGATTTTCATCTTTCTGCCAGCACAAACGGTTGCAGTGCCAGGCTTCTCCCAGTGGTACCGGCAAAATTATATGCAACGGTCCTTCCAATTTCAATATGACAATGCCGTCGGCAAAAGCATCACGTCCCTTGCCGCTGCGCCACTGATACGCTGAACTTCGTGACATAAGCTTGATGATCCAGTTTCGGCTGGTTTTTAATTAACCCGAGGGTCAGATCTCAAAGCACATCACTTTAGGGAATTTTACTATCTGGATGAAGGACACTTAGATACATCCACAGATTAGAGATACGGGAGAGATTTAATTGACTACTCTTATGACACTCTAGAGGAGTTGAAGCGATGAATATATACTTTCCTTATGATAAAATTTAGCTTGCCTGTTACAAATACAAAAATACAGAATGCTCATATGAAAGGAGACATGTCATAATACTTTTTAACAATGTATAAATAAATCTTTGTTGTCCCCAGGGTTTTTATGTGAAGTTTTAGCTCAAAATGCCATATAGATAATTTATTGTAGCAGTTTAAAAGCGCCACTTTGTAGGTGTTAGCAAAAATGTGTTGTTTTTGGGCGTGTCCTTTTAAATGCAATGAGCTGATCTCTGCACTGTGACAGTGCACTGCAAAAAATGACTTTTTTCACTATAAAAAAATTACGTAGGAATTATAGTGTTACTTGCAGCTGGTTGCCGGTAACTTACCCTAGATTTAAAATTATGTTATTTACTGGCAACATTTTGTTCAAAGTTAAATGAACATTAAACATTTACAAGTCTTTGTCTTTACAGAATAAAACTTAAAAAACAGCATCAAGCAAAGCATTCTGGGAAACAAAATCTGAAGCAAAAAACAGAAAAAGGTTGATGATGATTTCTGGTTCCCAGAATGCTTTGCATGAGGCTGTTATTTTAGTTTTACTCTGTAAAGACAAAGACTTGTAAATGTTTAATGTTCATTTAACTTTGAAAAAAATGTTGCAAGTAAATAACATAAATTTAAATCTACGGTAAGTTACCGGCAACCAGCTGCAAGTAACACTGCGCTGTAAAAAATGAGCTGTAATTATGCAGCTGGTTGCCAGTAACCTACTGTAGAAGATAAAGACTGAAAATGTTTCATGTTCTTTTAACTTTGAACAAACTGTTGCCAGTAAATAACATAAATGTAAAATCTACAGTAAGTTACTGGCAGCTAGTTGTCAATACCCAGTAATACTGTAATTTCTACAGAATTTTTTTACAGTGTGTAATTTCTACAGAATTTTTTACAGTGTATTTTTTTCATGTTTTCAGTAGAAATATCTAAAAATTCTTAAATCAAGATGTATTTTCTCGATGAGCAAAATGGCCTAAGAAAATAAGTATAGTTTTTAGACAACCAATATACAATTTAAGTTAATTTGTGCTTAAAACAGAAAATATTAAAATATTAAAGCAAAAATATCTGCCAATAGGGTGAGAAAAAAATCTTGGTTTAATTTTTTTTTATATTTTTCTACTGAAAAAAAAACCTAAGTAAAAAGTCATTATTTGCAGTGTGCCGTGGTTGGACAGTGCAGATTAAGGGGCGGTATTATCCCCTTCTGACATCACAAGGGATTTCAATGCCCTATTTTTACATGCTTGCAGAGAGTGGTTTACCAAAACTAAGTTACTGGGTTGTTTTTTTACACATTTTCTAGGTTGATAGAAGCACTCGAGACCCAATTATAGCACTTAAATATGGAAAAAGTCAGATTTTCATAAAATGTCCCCTTTAAAAGTAGTCGTAAAGAACAAAAATGTAGCCCTGCTTATTGAAAGGGCTCATCAAAGTCAAGTAGGAACAAATGGAAGCCCTTTGCTTTATTTCATGTTACCGTAAATCGTCTCATTTGCTGAACAAGTACCAAGGCTTGTCGACGGCCAGCCGTCATTAAAACGGAAACGAGAATATTTTTGTGCCGTTTTCCCGCAGTTATTAATCATTTATGTGCAATGTCACGAAAAGTAGAAAGTCAATTGGAAAGGATGTATTTCTGACTGTTTCTGTAATACGTCTGTCTCAGGTTCACAGTGGGTGGTACAGCAACATGTCCTCACCACTGTGGTTCTCCAACGAGCAAAAGTCCTTCCACGAACGCACTGCAGAAAAACAAATACTGACTTGATATCATACCGAACACAAACTCTCCAGAGAGGTGTAGCATATCCAGAATGCTCAATGATCTCATTAACCGCTGCCCATCACGCTGGGAAACGGAGGTCAGAAGCACACAACACGGTTGTAACCTTTTGTCTCCTGGCAAAATCAATGACTGCAAATTATATTTAGAGTAGATATGGAAAGTGAGACCACTCGTCTCAAGTGGCAGCGAAGATAATCATCCACAAACACAGCTATGCCTCCGAAGGGCTCTTCGTTGCCCTTTTAACTAGCAAATTATGATGAAAAAACTACACATTTGCATCTTCCTAAAGTGCAAAATAAAAAATTAAAAAAAGAAATCCTTCAAAGGTCTCGTTTCTTCAAAATAAATCTTTTTGTATATTTGATGCTTTCTAAACAGCCACAACAGGGACTCTTTCTCAGCAGTCATCAGAAGACTTTGAAGAGGTGCTGGGGGTGTCGATACAATTTCCACGTCTTTCATTCTTGACTTTATTCCAGTGTTAAAGCCCAACCACCGAGAGCCTTTCATTCGGCTTTTGTGTCACAGATGTGACCCACGCTTCTATTCAGCATCTCCGCAGGGGCACGCTTAAATGAGCTCTGTTTTTAACAGCATAATGAAGCTCTCTTCCGTAGCATCATGGGAAGTCTACGCTAAAGGTTGGAGTTTGTAATGGATATGCCACAAAACCCATCGCAAGAAAATTTATATTATGATCCGGATAAGACGTCACACGTGGCTGTTTCTTTGTTCGCTGCAAACACGGCGTTGACATTTAGCATTTGTTTTGATGTTTTGTTTTTCATCCTGCTAGGTGCAAGTGCAATCTCCATGCCAACAGCTGTGTGTTTGACAAAGGGAAGTTGGGTTGCGAATGCGAACACAACACCACGGGGCCGGATTGCGCCCGGTGCAAGAGACACTACCAGGGCCGAGCCTGGAGCATGGGCTCTTACCTGCCCATACCCAAGGGCACTGCCAATATATGTGAGTACATCATTTCATCTCTACGTGATTGTGAGAAAGCACAGTCCTCCATCAAGCACAGAAATGTGACCTTTTCCGTTGCATGTTCTGAATGACATTTTACTTCCAGAGCCACATAAAAATGAAAAATAAAAATAAGCCTGTAGGCAGCACATATTGCAAAGTTTTACTGTAGGTTTCAATCTAGGGCTGAAATGTATAAACCAGTTGCGAAAGATGGAAGGAACCCTGTGTGATTCCTCTTTGTGTTATTGAAAACATTTGGTAACACTTTACAATAACAGTACATGAATAATCATGTACTAATACATAAATTAACAATCAGTCCAATACGAACTAATGATGAGTTAAGCTATTTACTAATCAATAACTAACCGTAACTATGTTATGAGTCATATGAATTAATGCATGAATTACACCCACCTTAACTACACATTAATACATGTTTGTTAGTTAATGCATTAATTAACACTTTGCATACCCCATATCAAACAAGCTCTCTAGAAGAACGAAAATAACTTTTGTTAATGCAAAATGTTTAGGTTTGTAATGCAAAACTGTTTATACATTTGCTTCTGCAGCTGAGCTAAAAACATTGAATGGCACTGGATTTCTTGCAACATTTACAGTTAACCTTAATCATTAAATGTGCAATTATGGATTAATAATTAAAATTAGTTCCACTGCTGTCATTAAGAGTGACAGACGATATTCTTTCTAAATTTAAATCAGTATTAGCCTACAGACGATGGTTATTGTGTGAACTGGCTTGTCTTATTATCAAAATGCACATACAGTATCTGTCTTGTTCTTCTTTTAAGCCATTATTACCCCTTCCAAATGTCTGACCAATTTTCACATTTGCTCCTCTCCTTTAAAACCACCAAAAATTTTGATGAGCTGAAATTGTATAGAATGTGTAATTGATAACTTTTTAACAATGTACCCCTCCAAGAAATGTCATTACCTACACAATAATACAGTAACAAATCATTAATTTATGTTAGTTTATTAGTAGTTAATAATGATGTGCCCCCTCAAGTAAAGTCATGACCTAATCATACATTAACAAATCATGAATTTATGTTAGTTTATGAGTAGTTAACGATGAGTTAATAATGATGTGCCCTTTCAAGTAAAGTCATGACCTAATCATATGTTACGTGCTAGATGTATTTGGTATGGGATGTTAGCGCAACATTTAATAGGAGATAATATTCACACAGTGTAACATTAAACAACCAGAGAGACAATGGGTAAATTGTAAGAAAAGTCAGGTTTATTATAGCACTCACACGTGTGCTCCAGAATAAATGAAAACGGGAAAAGGGAAAAAGATGAGTGACGCCAAATAAAAGAAATAATCAAAACAGACCCCAACTAACTAATACCCCCAAACTAAACTCACTACCAAAAAGAAAATGTAGAAAAGAAACCGAATTCTTCGGCGTATGCGACGCCCAAACTAAACCTCCCTAATTAATAACAAAAATACAAAAACGGCTGTCACCCCTAACTAAAGTCTAACAGAGGATACTAAAAAAAACAACAAAGGCTTACCTACGCCTTTTCCCAAAGTATCTGCAATGGTCAACGAACTACATAGCTTGGTTCACATAAGTATCCTTTCTGTCCATGTACGAGATCGCTCAGCTTCCAGTATAAATTCAAAAGTTGTTTGTAGTTGGAACAATTATGGTTTGACACAAATGTTTACTCGTCCTTTTAACAGGTACACTCATGGGTAAGGTATACAATGATTACGATCGAACTCGGGAGAGATTCACACAAGTAGACAGTAACACAAATAATCAAATCGAAAGGACAAAGCAAACACAAAAAAAAACTGGAACACGCTAAAACTCAAACGATTTCGTGCGAGTGGACAAATATCCACATGCGGACGGACTGGCTGGCTGCAGGTGCTCTCGTGCTGATGACAACAGAATCCCGCCTCCTTTTAAAGCGGCAGACGCCATCAGATTGGTCGTAGGTAATGATGATTGACAGAAAAGCATTCCAATGAACAGAACCTATGTAGTAGAGTGACAGAAACAGAAAGACAAGGGGCGAAACAAAAACACACACACGGAACGTAACACTCCCCCCCTTAAAAAAAAACTACTAATAATTTTAAATTATTTAGTGGTTTTTAACAAAGTTTCCACACTCACTAAATCCGGGATAAGGCATCAGCGATGACGTTCTCCGCTCCTTTCTTGTGCTGGATGATCAAATAATAACCCTGTACAATTAAGGACCAACGCATCAAGCGCTGGTTTTGGTTATACATGCGGGCTAAAAACACTAAAGGATTATGATCGGTGAACACAGTTACAGGCATAGTGGTTGAGCTCACATAAACATCAAAATATTGTAGAGCCATGAGAAGGGCTAAAGTTTCCTTCTCAATAGTAGAATAGTTTAATTGGTGTTTATTAAACTTACGTGAGAAGTAACACACAGGGTGATCTATACCATGAGCATCTTCTTGAGATAGTACAGCACCAGCCCCAACGGAACTCGCATCAATCTCCAATTTGAAAGGCTTTGCACAGTCAGGTGCCGCCAAAACAGGTGCATTGCACAATAAAGCCTTAACACTTTCAAAAGCATTTTGACATGCTTCAGTCCATTTAAATGTGCACGAAGGACTAAGGAGTGAGGTCAATGGATTAACGACAGTAGAAAAGTTTTTACAGAAATTCCGATAGTAACCGGCCATTCCTAGAAATCTGCGCAACTCTTTGCGCGTAACGGGAACGGGGAAATCTGCAACAGCGGTTACTTTTGCCTCCACAGGTTTTACTTGTCCTTGTCCAACTTTTCGTCCCAGATAGGTGATTGTAGCTTGTCCGAACTCGCACTTAGCAAGGTTTAACGTTAGTGAGGCTTTTTTCAAACGTTCAAACACAACTCGAAGAAGTGAAACATGCTCTTCCCAGTCAGTGGAATATATCACAAGATCATCCAAATATGCATTACAATTTGGAACACCAGAAAGCACAATATTAATGAGCCTTTGAAACGTAGATGGAGCGTTACGCATCCCGAAAGCCATTACGCAATATTCCATAAAACAATCGGGTGTCACGAATGCAGAAATTTCAGATGCACGAGCTGTTAACGGCACTTGCCAGTAACCCTTCAATAAATCTAGTTTACTGACAAATTTCGCAGGACCAAGTGTGTCAACGCAATCTTCCATGCGAGGCAATGGAAAACAGTCAGGTTTTGTTACAGCATTTACTCTGCGATAATCCGTACAAAATCTGGCAGATCCATCACTTTTAGTAACCAGCAAGCACGGTGAGCTCCACGAACTATAACTCGGTCTCGCCAAGCCATTCTTTAGTAAGTAGTCAACCTCAGCTTTCATGACAGATCGTTTTTCAACATTTGCTATATACGCATGCTGCTTAATCGGAGCGGCAGTGCCCACATCAATGTCATGTTGCACAATAGTTGTACGAGTTGGAACATCATAGAATAAGGAAGGAAAATCCTTAATTAAATTTTCAACGTCAGATTTCTGAGTATCAGATAGGTGAGACAAAAGAGAAGACAAATCCATAAGCATTTCAGAGTTCTTAAGTCTAGCACATTGCTGATACGTGTGTCGAATTATCACACCATCGTCTTCATCATCAGGAACATCAGAAACAACATCACAAGTGAGCGCAACGTTAGGTGACTGATCAACCTTACACTCAACATTTTTTTCGACAACTGGTGAAGACTCCCTTACATAATATGCTTTCAGCATATTTATATGACATACACGAGATTTTTTTCTGCGATCAGGTGTACGAATTACATAGTCCGTGTCACTCAATTTTTGTATTACCTCATATGGACCCGAGAAGCGTGCAGATAACGCAGAACCAATAACTGGTAAGAGAACAAGCACTTGATCTCCTGGATTAAATTGACGTGAAACAGATTTAAGATCAAAATGATCCTTCATAGTGACCTGCGCTTTCGCTAATGACTCTTTTGCTATTAAGCAAGCATGATGTAATCGTTCGCGAAACTTGCATACATAATCCAGCACGTTGGTTTTAGAACTCGTCTCAGGAGATAACATATCCTCCTTCAGCATTTTTAACGGACCCCTCACGGTATGTCCAAACACTAGATCAGCAGGACTGAACCCCAAGCTATCCTGTACTGCTTCCCTCACAGCAAATAAAACTAAGGGTATACCCTCGTCCCAATCTTTGCCAGTATCCATACAGTACTTACGAAGCACAGATTTCAATGTCTGATGGAATCGTTCGAGTGCCCCTTGACTTTCCGGATGGTAAGCACTCGCTACTCTGTGAGAAATCTTTAAAGTCTGTAACACTTGAGCAAAAAGTTTTGACAAAAAATTGGTCCCCTGGTCACTTTGTACAATTCTAGGCAACCCAAAGGTTGAAAAAAACTTCACAAGCGCACGAATAATTACCGGAGCCGTAATCTTCCGTAATGGAATCGCTTCTGGAAAACGTGTCGCTGCACACATTATCGTTAACAAGTACTGGTTCCCAGCTCTCGTTTTTGGTAAGGGTCCGACACAATCGATAATAATGTGCTCAAAGGGTTCACCCACTACAGGGATAGGAACAAGCGGCGCACGCGGAATTATTTGATTTGGCTTACCCGAGAATTGACAAGTCTGACAGGTTCGACAATGTTTCGCAACATCAGATTTTAACCTGGGCCAAACAAAGTGCTTCAGAATTCGGTTGTATGTCTTTTTAATACCCAAATGTCCAGACAGGCTATGGTCATGAGCCAACGAAAGCACAGCTTGTCTGTAACATACAGGAACAACGATCTGATTTACAGTACACCACTCAGGATCAGAAACATTACTGCACCACCTGCGCATTAACAATCCGTTGTCTACATAATAGGCGGTTTTTCTCTCACGCGCCATCTCCAAAGGTACAACAGAAGAAAAACACTTATGCAAAATTAAATCTGCTTTCTGAGCTGCAGCAATACTATTACGTGTAACTGGTAACTTCACATCATCTACAGTCGGAATTAATGTCTTATCTGGCTCACATTCGTCAGGCATCAAAACATCCAGCTCAAAAGTAGGCGCCATAAAGGTTGACGATAAATCATCTGCATCAGCAAATTTTCGAGCTTGCGCTCGGGTGACGGCACAGACAGGGAAAACTTCTGGAAATTTTTCTAAAACTTCATCAGACCGATCAGACAGAGCAGGTTTCTCGTAAACTTCTAACAGTGGCGTGACTTTTCCGCCAGCTACATCGTTACCAAGGATAAATTTTACCCCGCACACAGGCAAACTCTCACGCACCCCAACCTTTACCATTCCTGAGAACAAGTCGGACTTCAAATAGACTTGATGCAAAGGTACTTTAACGACATCCATTCCAATACCTCGTACAAACACATAACTACCACAAAAAGTCTGCTCAGAAAAAGGGAACGCGTCTTCAGACATAAATGACTGCATCGCCCCAGTATCACGTAACATTGTCACATTTACATGGTTTGTAGACTGAACATCAGCAGATACCAATCCCTCCATCAGAAAAGGTTGATAACTTGCATCCACTTTATCAGAATGCTCGTTGTCAATCATGTCAACAGTTTTCACAAAAGCAACACTTTTAGGAGGATTGTTTTGCTGCTTGCGTTTTAAAGCAAGACAATCAGCAATCACATGCCCCGTTTTGTGACAATAAAAACAATCTCTCTCTTCCTTAGGTTTTGCGGCAGTAAAGTTAGAACGTGACTGTTCCTTTGAAACGAAAGACACAGTCGGAACTTTTTCAGTACGGGCAGTAAAAACACTTTTATGCGTGAGCACAAATTCATCAGCAAGCACAGACGCCGCTGACAATGAGCTTACCTTTTGTTCATTCAAGTACACCACAATACGTTCAGGAATGCAGCTTTTAAACTCTTCCAATAAAATTAGCTCACGAAGTTCCTGAAAATCTGCAACTTTATTTGATGTACACCATTTGTCAAACAACATGGACTTCTCTCGAGCGAATTCAACGAATGTCTGATTTGATCCTTTTTTACGGTTCCTAAAGCGCTGCCTGTAAGCTTCGGGAACAAGCTCATAAGCTCTCAAAATAGTAGTTTTAACGACATCATAATCTAAACTGTCCTCTAAAGTCAGAGCAGCACATACTTCCTGAGCCTTTCCTGTTAACTTACATTGTAAGAGCAAAGGCCACACATCCTTAGACCAGTTTAAAGCTAAAGCAATCCGCTCAAATGCAGAAAAATACGAATCATCTTCAGCCTCCCGAAACTGTGGTACAAGAGCAATATGCTTACTTACATCGAAAGTACGACCTGACACTCCTAACCCAGTCGCAACATCAACGTCTGCTGGCTGCACATGTGCATCTGAAGGTGCAGAAGGACTCAAAGGCACATTAGAAAGTGATGTCACAGAGGGAACTGGCGTATCTCTGGCCATTTTTAATTCAAGCTCACGCAACTTGATTTGCTTTTCCGCCTCAATCTCCATACGGCGAATTTCAAGTCGCAACTCTAACTCAGACTGATGCTCCGATATCCTCAAGCGCTCCTCCATTTGGAACTTAGCCAAACGAACTTTGAGACGCGCATCACCTCCAGACCCAAAAGTCGGAGAAAAAGGCTCGAAGGGCGGCAGAACAGCTTTGGCTTCGGACCCCTCCGCCTCAGCAGTTTCACTCGCTTCCTCCTCACCTAACGAAATTAAATGAGCATCAGCACCAGGCGAACGTTGTCCAGCTCCATCTGCCAAAGCCAGTACACCAAGCTCCTCTAGACCCTTCACCACAACGCGCTTTATGTCCTTCTTCAGACGCTGCTTAGCCACATTAATTTTAAAATGCTCCGCAACACGCACCAGGTCATCCTTTCTATACTTGTTCAATTGCTCGATCGTCGGCCTACTAACAAAGCTACTTAAATCAAAGTCAGCCATCTCAATTTTTCCTCAACACAAGTAAAGCTCAAAGTCAACGAACAACCAATTTAACCATTGCTCAAAATTGCTTCATTGTTACACCGGCAATAATATCTCCATATACATCCCAGAATTATTAGATATCCTAATTAAAAGGATATCCCACCGCTGCCACCAATAAATGTTACGTGCTAGATGTATTTGGTATGGGATGTTAGCGCAACATTTAATAGGAGATAATATTCACACAGTGTAACATTAAACAACCAGAGAGACAATGGGTAAATTGTAAGAAAAGTCAGGTTTATTATAGCACTCACACGTGTGCTCCAGAATAAATGAAAACGGGAAAAGGGAAAAAGATGAGTGACGCCAAATAAAAGAAATAATCAAAACAGACCCCAACTAACTAATACCCCCAAACTAAACTCACTACCAAAAAGAAAATGTAGAAAAGAAACCGAATTCTTCGGCGTATGCGACGCCCAAACTAAACCTCCCTAATTAATAACAAAAATACAAAAACGGCTGTCACCCCTAACTAAAGTCTAACAGAGGATACTAAAAAAAACAACAAAGGCTTACCTACGCCTTTTCCCAAAGTATCTGCAATGGTCAACGAACTACATAGCTTGGTTCACATAAGTATCCTTTCTGTCCATGTACGAGATCGCTCAGCTTCCAGTATAAATTCAAAAGTTGTTTGTAGTTGGAACAATTATGGTTTGACACAAATGTTTACTCGTCCTTTTAACAGGTACACTCATGGGTAAGGTATACAATGATTACGATCGAACTCGGGAGAGATTCACACAAGTAGACAGTAACACAAATAATCAAATCGAAAGGACAAAGCAAACACAAAAAAAAACTGGAACACGCTAAATCTCAAACGATTTCGTGCGAGTGGACAAATATCCACATGCGGACGGACTGGCTGGCTGCAGGTGCTCTCGTGCTGATGACAACAGAATCCCGCCTCCTTTTAAAGCGGCAGACGCCATCAGATTGGTCGTAGGTAATGATGATTGACAGAAAGGCATTCCAATGAACAGAACCTATGATGTAGTAGAGTGACAGAAACAGAAAGACAAGGGGCGAAACAAAAACACACACACGGAACGTAACATCATACCATAACAAATCATGAATTTATGTTAGTTTATGAGTAGTTAACGATGAGTTAATAATGATGTGCCCCTTCAAGTAAAGTCATGACCCAATCATACATTAACAAATCATGAATTTTTGTTAGTTTATGAGTAATTAACGATGAGTTAGTAATGATGTGCTCCCTCAAGTAAAGTCATGACCTAATCATACATTAATAAATCATGAATTTATGTTAGTTTATGAGTAGTTAACGATGAGTTAGAAATGAGGTGCCCCCTTAGTAAAGTCATGACCTTATCATACATTAACAAATAAAAATATAAGTTACCCAGTGGCGGAGGCAGAAAGTGTTTTTGATGGGTGGGCATCTATACATCTGCGGGCCAGAAGAATTCACATACTTTTTTTAACTTGCGTTAATTTTTTCCATCAGTTTTGTACATTTTAAGATGGAATTACGTTATTCAATCTAACTGTATTACAATCGGCCGTCTCTCAAACAGAAGGTTGCATCCTCCAGAGGTAGGATATGCAGGCTGCATACGTCATTAAGCTTGGTTTATTTCAATTAAATAAGCATAACATTCGCAAGTCATAAGCATATTACAACGATTTACGATTAACTATTTAAGCGTTGAGCATTTATTTAGCTAAACGCCCGTGGCTTACCTAAGCACTGGTTCTGAAACATAGAGGACCCAGAAGCAAAAAATTCAACACTGCTTTATTTAAAATCAACTTAAACAGTCCAGTCGGGCCGTCAAGTCCCGAGCCACCAAGAGCGAGTTTACTTTAGTGTTGCTGGTGTACACCGTTTTTATTTAGATGTCTTTTCTTTACCGCAGTGATCCACACGTTCACACGAATCTGCTACTCAGTGCAATGCAATCTAACCTACCGCGCTCTCTTCAAACCCGCCTCTTCCGCTCTAGATGAAAGCAAGACATTACCGTAATAAACCATATATTGCCAAAAAGCGCAATTTGTTTTCTTTAGGAGCAATTCTAATTTTTTGATAGTTCAAATGGTTGAAGAATTACGGTTTGAATGAAAAAACATAATGTATTTCCATGAATCTGATTGGATGGGCAAGCTGTCAATCCACTCGTAGATCCGCCCCTGGCTGAACGCTGGTCCTGATACAATGCGAAAAATTAATTAAACAATAATTAAAATAACATCAAGATAACATTTTAATAGCTTTCACAAATAAACTGGTATGATTGACGGTTTGATGGTCTTTATATGAACACTATACATTTGGCATTGTGACTTTGGTTAACATGTTTGTCATTTCTGATGAATAGTCAGAATGATTTTAACTAAAATATTTTGACAGCGCCAAAAGCAGCAGACCACAAGTGCAACGAGCTAACAGCCTGTTGTAGGCCGTAACGTTTACATCCACCTTCCTTTTGATTTTGCAATCTACATTGACAAGCACACAAAATAGAGAACAATTAAAATATTTTAACTACCTGCTATCTTGGTATTGTGAGCACATGAATTAGAAAAATATCTTTTGTTTCTAAAATTATAAGTGGAACATTTTATGCATCTTTATTTGACCTCAAACAAAGCATCAGATCCTGCGAACCGTTGGGAACCACTGTTTTAGAGCATGTTTGATTTCGGTTGCCCAAAGTGTTAATTAATGCATAAACTAACAAACATGTATTAATGTGTAGTTAAGGTGGCTGTAATTCATGCATGAATTCATATGACTCATGACATAGTTATGGTTAGTTATTGATTAGTACATGGCTTAACTTATCATTACTTCATATTAAAGTAATTATTAATTTATGTATTACTACATGATTATTCATGTACTGTTATTGTAAAGTGTTACCAAACATTTTATATACAGATACAACCACTATAGTACCTTTAAAAGTGCCGTAGAATGTAAAACTGTATTTTCCTAGGTATAGATGAATAATATAAGCTCTGTTCATGATAAGGGCATATTGTGAGCTTGAAACATGATTGTTTCCCCCTTCTTATGTAAACCTCTTGCATGCAAAAGACCACTGAAAACAGGCCAATCTAACATAACACCAACTGTGACGTTACATTCAATATGTACGCCCCCACATTAAATTACACATTAAAGGATTAGTCCATTTAAAAAAAAAACAGATAATTTACTCACCACCATGTCATCCAAAATGTTGATGCCTTTCTTTGTTCGGTCGAGAAGAAATTATGTTTTTTAAAGAAAACATTCCAGAATTTTGAATTTTAATGGACTTTAATGGACCCCAACACTTAACAGTTTTAATTTTAGTCGTTTAAAATTGCAGTTTCAATGGAGGTTCAAAGGACTCTAAACGATCTCAAACGAGGCATAAGGGTCTTATCTAGAAAAACGATTGTCATTTTTGACAAGAAAAATAAAACATATGCACTTTTAAACCACAACTTCTCGTCTTCCTCCGATCCTGTGACTCGCTAGCGCGACCTCGCGTAATTGCGTAATGCTGCGGAAAAGTCACGTGTTACATATATGAAACGCACATTTGCGGACCATTTTAAACAATAAACTGACACAAAGACATTAATTTGTATTATTTCATATACACCAACGTTGGAACGGTCCTCTTTCTACACACTTGTAAACACTGGGGCGGAGTTTCGCATATGTCCTCCGTGACCTCTTGACTTGATGACGTATTACGTGAGGCCCCGCTGGCGCCATGACCGGAGATATACAAGAAGTTGTGGTTTAAAAGTGCATATGTTTTATTTTTCTTGTCAAAAATGACTCGTTTAAGATAGTTTAGAGTCCTTTAAAACTCAGTTGAAACTGCAATTTTAAACTGCATTAAAACTGTTACGTGTTGGTGTCCATTAAAGTCCATTAAAATGAGAAAAATCCTGGAATGTTTTCCTCAAAAAACATAATTTCTTCTCGACTGAACAAAGAAAGACATCAACATTTTGGTGAGTAAACATGGTGACATGGTGGTGAGTAAATTATCTGGATTTTTTTTAAGAAAATGGACTGATCCTTTAAATTATGTACAATGTTGTTACAATGCTAAAAACAAAGTTGCGAGTTAGCGCTATATGCTAGTTGATGCTATATGCTAGCATTTAGGCTGAAGTTCTACTATTGACTTTACAGTTAATTTTGCAGGTCCGTACTAAAAAAAACCCCCACAAACTAACCACTCAAAAATGTCCATTAACAATCCCCAAACAATTGATTATTCCTCAAAATCTGATACAGGCTCAAACATAAGGTCTGTTTACACACACACGGAGCTACTGAAAGAGCTGCTCTGTGAAACAGCCAATCAGAACAGAGCTCAACATTAATATTCATGACCCTTCCAAATAAGGTAATTTAATTCTAAAGGCAAATCTTAGGGTTGTAAAGGGACATGCAAAAGTGTCTCTAGATCATTTGATCATCACTTAATAAAGCCACAAACCTTCTATGTAGTAATCAGAGAACAATTTAACATTATTTCAAATCATTCTTTGGAACATTTAATGTACGGCCAATTAAATTCCATTCACTAACAAAGCATCATTTCAGTTAATTTCATATTCATTTAGATTTGGACATGACTGAAGGGCTTACACACATTGTCACATTGAGCGGGTAATGAGCCGATGACAGCGAAGCAGAAACACTGCGTCCTCTCACACGACTTTCTGCCTGGATGTCACAACAACAGAGACGTTGCTAATGTGTTTTATGCGCTGTTTAATGTCATATTTCCAAATATTTGCTTCATTTAATTACTCTTATTTGATTTACTCCCTCATCCAAATTTTTGATCACTGCCTCTCTTCCCTCAAACCAAGTACAGGCTACAAATCACATTTTGACATGTTTGTTTGGTGCTTCTCCCAATCTCTGAGAAGTAAATGCTATCCTTTCCATAGCTTCATGTTGTCGTTGAGAAGTGAAACATCTGTCAAGTTCTCGGCCCGAGGCAGGGGGCTCATTGCCCTAATAAATCTAATGAAGGCAGTAACTGTAGCTCAGGGACAGCGAGAGGCTCAGTACTGTCCAGATGGTGGAAGTAGAACCTTGTGGCCCCCCCAAGCGCAGGGTCACTCGAAACTAAGACACTACTATTAAGCATAAGCCACGTACTTAGGCAGACACACCCAAAAGACATTTTATGGCTCTGTACTTGGTGAAGAGCGTCATCTTTGATATTTCAGCTTATGAATATTCCCCTTTATATTCTTGACAACGTACAGGGTATGCATGCGTGATCTTTCGTGACAATATTAGATTTGGTGCGCCAGAAGTGTCGTTGTACGTTTGTGTGTGTGTGTATGATGGTACAGAATATTTTAGGTATGTGTATACATGTTCTCGAAAGGCTTTAATATAGCTGTAGCCTTTCCCCTTCCCGTTATGAAGGCCCTCATAATGCAGGGCCAAACCTCAGACTGACAGCCAGTTATTAAAAACCTAATACCGGGACACATCTGTGCCAAACAGAGGAAACCAAGGAGCAGCTATATCAAAGACATTATTAGCACCTGTTTTGGCAAGAAATTCACAATGTAACAGGCTTGCATATGAAATCAAAATAGCGTTATTGCCCCTGCAGGCTTGTGAAATCACAACTTTTCCTCTGTCGCATTGTACCCCTTCCCCACAAATGTGCGTCTCCGCAGCTCGTATTACACAAGAGGTTATGAAACATATGGCTCTCGCATAAAGACAAATTTTCTGTTCAGAATTTAATTAAGCTGTAATAGCTTCATCTGTCATCAAGTCTTCCGCTTTAATCGTAAGGGCAATGTATCTCTATGTTAGAGATGGGCAGGTAGTGTAGCTGGATGTAGATATATGGCTGGATGTGACCCTGCGTCTAATAATTCAGCAGGAAATGAAATCCATGTCTTTGCCTGGTGGGATGGGAAGGGAGGAATATATTTGTGCAAAAGTGAAAACTTCCTGCTGTGCCTTTACACCAGGTCTACACTGCCAGCTAAAATCTTGAAACCATCTCTCTGTATAAAAACATTGCTGGGAAGGACATTAAACATTTCAGTTGAAAACTAATGGTTAATAAGGAAAAATGCAATTTGTGTCACTGCTCTTTGGACTACTGTATATATGATGGCCCCAAAAAGTAATTAAACACTTAGGGGTGGTTTCCCGGACAGGGATTAGACTAGTCCAAGACTAAAATAAATGTAAGAGCTGTCCAAACTGAAAACAACTTGCACTGACATATCTTAAAATACTTAAGTGCCCTTTGTTTTGCCTCAAAATGCACACAAGTAATGTTTTTAGGAAGGCATGTTTGTTAAAACTAGTTTTATTTCCTAATTAAAGGGATAGTTTACCCAAAAATGAAATTAATGTCCTTAATGACTCACCCTCATGACGTTCCAAACTCATAAGACCTCCGTTCATCTTCGAAACACAGTTTAAGATGTTTTATATTTAGTTTGAGAGCTTGTTGAACCTTCACTGCAGTGACACGGATGACGTTATCTGGTGCGCCCCAGCTGTTTTTTGTTTTGTTTTGTTTTTTGTGCGCCCGGGCTTTGTTTACAGTCTGAGGGAGACGCGCGCTGTAAGTTTGAAAAAAAAAACTTCGCAAACATGTCCGAGGATAACACGTCATCCACGTCACTGCAGTCACGTGACTTTAGTCTCGCGCATATGCTTCACAAACAGATACGGAAGAGAAGTCGTCATTTTTGTTATTTTTGCACCAAAATGTATTCTCAATGTTTCAACACATTCTAACTGACCCACTGATGTCACATGGACTACTTTGATGATGTTTTTATTACCTTTCTGGACATGGACAGTATACCGTACATAGATTTTCAATGAAGAGTCAACAAGCTCTCGGACTAAATATAAAACATCTTAAACTGTGTTCCCAAAATGAAAGGAGGTCTTACGAGTTTAGAATGACATGAGTGTAGGGATGGGCACGAGTACTCGATTGCTCGAGCACTCGAACGTGGCATCGATGATTGATCACGAAAACAATGATCATGTGGGTTTATTTATTTATTTATTGTGGATATGGCGGCATTTGGATGTCTGGTTAGCGTTACAAGCACATGTGGTAGTAAAGACTGGGTCTGGAGATGCGTGTTTGACGTCGTGTCGAGCTACGCAGACCGGCGTATGAAACATCAGTAACATTACCATGCGTGATTCAAAAACAAACAGATAATTCCACGCAACCGCGCCACAGCAAAGCACCGATACCATGAAGTCGGCCATACATCACTGACGCACTATGGTTTAAAAGGATGCTGTGATTTTCGGAAATACAGTCAGTCAGGTGCAAAATGTACAGCGCCGTCAAAAGTTCAATGGGTTATCATCTCATATTTAAACATCAAATGTCAAGAGATACCAGAGAGCCATACGAGCATTAACATTACATCTTGACTGAGGTAAGAGGACGACACAGCTAATCGCTAAAATGATAGCAAAAGACTTAAAGCTGCTTAATGTTGTGAAGCTTGTGCTTTGACTGGACGTGTTTAAAAGCTCGCTGTTTATGATGCACATCCACAAAGGGAGTAAACTTTCTGTACATAACTTAGTTAATAACTTAGTTGAAGTCTTGCATTTTATGCAGATAGATGCATGTTGTACATTTATGTTGTTTAAAGGCTTAATATTATGCAGAGTGTGTCATATAGAAAGCGCTTCGGTTTGTGTTTATTAACCCTTTATTTTCACTCCATCACGCAGCTATTCCTGTAAGGTGTTTCTGTTAAAAACATTTAATTCATTAATAGCCTAGTATGTGTTCATTGTTCTGTCATAGTGTCTTCAAAATTAAGTTTTATTTGAGTGTTTTTAATAAAAATATTTTAATTTTCACCATGACATGTACTTTCATTCTTGCCCCTTTGATTGTCCCGCCCCCAGTTAATCGAGTACTCGTTCTTCAGACCTATGGATTAATCGAAATGAAAAATGACATAAATGCACATCCCTACATGAGGGTGAGTGATTAATGACATTATTTCATTTTTGGGTGAACTATCCCTTTAAACTAAGGCCTATAGTCCTGGCTTAAGCTAATCCCTGTCCTTGAAACCACCCCTTACTGTACTATGTATTTAAATACGATTGAAAAGAATAGCATTTAATAACACAATAGCAAGCAAGATCCATTTTTAAAAGAAAAACAGCACAATGTTCAAGCAAAATATTCCTAACAAAGTAAAAGAAGTTAAAAAACATTCAAATGTTGAATGTCAATATTAGTGGTATATGACTTGACACATTTACCAAAAATTGCATTGAAACCAGCTAGTTTTACTAAATAATTGTGCATAAGGAATTTTCTTACTTCACTTTTTTTATCTGCAAAAGCATAAATAAATTTGGACACATTTCTGAACTTTCTTGGGCCTGTAGTTTTGTATTTTATTATATTTGATAACTTGAAAATAAATGGTACATTAACGCAGGCAGGAGCACACTATACTCATAGATGTGTGCCGCCTTGAACCAAACACGATCTTGATGGTGTGTGCAGAGGAGGATTTTCAAATGTCTGCTATTGTTTGCATGTTGTGTCCCACGTGGGCAGAACAGGTGCTTGAGGAGTAAAGAATTATGTGTGTTTGGTACGTTTTGTGACGAATAAGATGTGTGTTGGTTTAATCAATGCACATTGAGCTCATCCACCAGCTGTCCACGTCTGCCTGTTTTTCAGACTTGTCATTCACAGCTCAGGTGAGCAGAATGCAAAATTAGCCAAGAGTCACTCTGTAATGAGGGCCATGAGTCTGATTCAGACCCGAGTCTGAATCTCTTTTGGAGCCAAATAAATAAATAAATTAAAGTATTTGGTGATTAAATAGCTGCTCCTTGGTCACAGCCTGGTGACAAATGTTACAGCAAACACAATATAGCATATAGTGTATCAACCACAACAGCAATTCATAGATTTTGCAGCTGTTGCATGCTGGGATATTTCATTGCCACAACAGAAGGTACATTATTGGATAGAAAAGTCAAATAATTTATGTGCGCCAACTAACAGCACTGCTGATTAAAGAATTACAAAATAACATAATTCAGTCAAGTAATTTCCTACCCAAGTGTGCTTTTAGACATACGTTTATATGCCATTGTCATAATCAGACAATCATACACATTTTTTTTTTTTTTTTGATTTTGTATTTGCAGCATAACTCATATTATCACTGAAAATATATAGCTAAAGGCAAAACTATCAAATATTTAACAAAAAAACAGCATGCAAAGGTTGAAAGCCTTTAAGCTTCTTGTGCATTTGCAATATCATTGATGCTAACCTGAGTTCACTCTTTTCTCCAGGTATCCCAAGCAATCTTGGCACCTCAGGTGAGTTATTCACCCTGTGTATAAAACATTTTCATTTCATTTTGAGATATAGAACTTCAAAACAATATTATGAGACATTTTTTAGACATAGTAATGTAAGGTTTGCTGATGAGCATGGGCATGTAACTTATCATATAACTACTGTACACACAAACCAAACCATGTGAATCTTGATACAGAACACCTATTTTTATTAATATTACCACAAAAAATGAAAACGGAAAAAGTAATTTAACTCTATATCTTTTGCTTGAATGAAGTTCGACCAAATGCTTCTTCCCTTGGAGCAACAAACCGAAATCAAGGTAAGATCTCCAGAAATAAGAGCCTAGTAAAAACAACCAATCACAGCATTTTTCAGACTAAGTATCCATATATCCTTATACAAACAAAGCATCTTTGTTTTTTTCTTTGATCTTGTTTATGATTACAGTCTAACAAACTGTCCAAGAGATGTTATGTGAATCTGTCTGCAGACAACCGTTAGATTGAAGATGACAATGATGTGTATAGTTTAAAAACAAAGCCTGAAAGCAGAACAGCTTAGATACGGCTGCTTTAACGGACATTATCGTTGTCATATTTTTAAAAAGCAGGTCGAAATGCTGAAGGATTTGGCAAACCCCTGCTGATTCTGACTGACAAAGTGCGCTTGTTTTTCTGTCAAGGCCAAAAGCAGAACAAAACAGAGGATTGTGAGACACCCACAGCGTTTAGATCCAAGCCTGCTGTTTGTAAGCAGCCAGTGGACAGCTGTGTTCAATGATAACCTCATGGATATCAGGGTCATTTGATAAGCGGTTCATGTACTTTGATAGCCTCTTCCGTGTGCAGTCTAATGCAACGCAATACAGTATGCCGCTCTGACCGTCGTAGCCGATAACATGACTGCAGAAAGAGCGTCACGCAAGAAAAAGTGGAAAAGTGCTTAACTTCAAACACTCTTTAAAATAAACATCAATGACAGCAAACAAATCAAACTAAGTTAATATGCAATAAAGAGAACTGACAAAATATCTATCTTTCTTTCGATCTATCTTTCTTTCGATCTATCTTTCTTTCAATTTATCCATCTATTCTTTCAATCTATCTATCTTTCTTTGTATCCATCTATTTGGCTTTCTATCTATCTATCTATCTATCTATCTATCTATCTATCTATCTATCTATCTATCTATCTATCTATCTATCTATCTATCTATCTATCTATCTATCTATCTATCTATCTATCTATCTATCTTTCTATCTTTCTTTCCTTCGATCTATCTATCTATCTATCCATCCATCCATCCATCCATCCATCCATCCATCCATCCATCCATCCATCCATCCATCCATCCATCCATCCATCCATCATTCAATCTTTCAATCTTTCAATCTATCTATCTATCTTTCTTTCTTTCTTTCTTTCTTTCAATTTATCTATCTATTATTTTAATCTATCTATCTTTCTTTCTATTTATCTATTTGGCTTTCTATTTATCTATCTATCTATCTATCTATCTATCTATCTATCTATCTATCTATCTATCTATCTATCTATCTATCTATCTATCTATCTATCTATCTATCTATCTATCTATCTATCTATCTATCTATCTATCTATCTATCTTTCTTTCTTTCAATGTATCTATCTATTCTTTTAATCTATCTATCTTTCTTTCTATCTATCTATTTGGCTTTCTATTTATCTATCTATCTATCTATCTATCTATCTATCTATCTATCTATCTATCTATCTATCTATCTATCTATCTATCTATCTATCTATCTATCTATCTATCTATCTATCTATCTATCTATCTATCTATCTATCTATCTATCTATCTATCTATCTATCTATTTAGCTTTCTATCTATTATTTTGTTCAATCTTTAGTTCAATCTTTTGTTCAATCTTTCGTTCAATCTTTCGTTCAATCTTTCTATCTATCTATCTATCTATCTATCTATCTATCTATCTATCTATCTATCTATCTATCTATCTATCTATCTATCTATCTATCTATCTATCTATCTATCTATCTATCTATCTATTTAGCTTTCTATCTATTATTTTGTTCAATCTTTAGTTCAATCTTTTGTTCAATCTTTTGTTCAATCTTTCGTTCAATCTTTCTATCTATCTATCTATCTATCTATCTATCTATCTATCTATCTATCTATCTATCTATCTATCTATCTATCTATCTATCTATCTATCTATCTTTCTTTCTTTCTTTCTTTCTTTCTTTCTTTCTATCTATATTTCTTTCTTTCTTTCTTTCGATCTTTCTATATTTATTTATTTCTATCTTTCTATATTTATTTATTTCTATCTTTCTATATTTATTTATTTCGATCTATCTATCTATCTTTCTTTCTTTCGATCTATCTTTCTTTCTTTCTTTCTTTCTTTCTTTCTTTCATTCTTTCTATCTTTCTATCTTTCGATCTTTCGATCTTTCGATCTTTCTTTCTGTCTATATTTCTTTCTTTCTTTCTTTCGATCTATATTTCTTTCTTTCTTTCTTTCGATCTTTCTATATTTATTTATTTCTATCTTTCTATATTTATTTATTTCTATCTTTCTATATTTATTTATTTCGATCTATCTATCTTTCTTTCTTTCTTTCGATCTATCTATCTTTCTTTTTTGATCGATCTATCTTTCTTTCTTTCGATCGATCTATCTTTCTGTCTTTCGATCGATCTATCTTTCTGTCTTTCGATCGATCTATCTTTCTGTCTTTCTGTCTATCTATCTTTCTGTCTTTCTGTCTATCTATCTATCTATCTATCTATCTATCTATCTATCTATCTATCTATCTATCTATCTATCTATCTATCTATCTATCTATCTATCTTTCTATCTTTCTTTCCTTCGATCTATCTATCTATCTATCCATCCATCCATCCATCCATCCATCCATCCATCCATCCATCCATCCATCCATCCATCCATCCATCCATCCATCCATCCATCCATCCATCCATCCATCCATCCATCATTCAATCTTTCAATCTTTCAATCTATCTATCTATCTTTCAATCCATCCATCCAGCATTATTGCTTTCTATCTGGCTTTCTATCTTTCTATCTACGAAGAACAAAAAGGACAAGCGAGGAAAAGTCAGGACAGCAGCACATTTATGTACACTGAGTCCGAAGACTTGAGATAATCCCTTGAGCAGATAAACCACACAGTGGAGAAACCATCACTCAAGCAAAAAGAAAAATTGAAAGACATCCACAGAGGAAAACAAAATGACAGGAGAAAATCAGTCAAAAAGAACACCCCTGAGCATTGGGCATATGAGATTTGCTTATGAGTTCAAAAAAGGCCATAGATAGGAAGTGCTAATAATCAATAAAAAGATTTATGGAAAGTAATGTGTGATTAAAGAACAGGCAAAATATGCCTTTGCTACATTTCAACATTATCTAAAGTCACGTTGTTCTCAGGCACAAACAAGAAGAGCAAGTGAGTAAACTCAAGTTACTTAAGCATCTGTAGCTATAACACATTCATATTCTGAATCGAAGATAAGGATAAATATACCTCCACACATATTTACCACAGTAAGAATGCTGTGTGGCTTTACCACACTGGGTCTCTAGCTGCCGACGCGTCTCATCTTCCCCTGACCTGTCAGTGAACAGATAGATCTGTTGTATGCTTCTGCAACTATTGCTCAGGTCGAGAGCTGCCTGTTCTGTTCTGTTCGAGTGTGAAAAAGTGAGTGTGCTTGACGAAGGTGCGATACAACACATATGTCTCCCGGGGAGACACAGACCTCGGCCGGGGTTCACACCTCTGTCTTTTCTTAGGTCAGAAGGTAATACGAAACGTAAGTGAAAATGCAATCCATGCCACTGTTTGCTGCACGTGACTGATGACCTCACACGCCTGCCATGCTGAAAACTTGGGAGAGTGAGCGTGTGCATTCAATGGCCTTTGCTGTGCAACAAGTACAAAAGTACTCAAAGACGCAGCAGTAGTAGCACCTGAATCATTCCCTTTGCAAAAAAGCTAACCTTGGTTACAGACGCTGGTGGAAAGACAATGGCTCCGTGGGGTCCGCAGAGGCCTTTCATCATTTGGATAATCCCAGTGAACGAAGTAAACTGAAAGTCTGGAGATTAAAGTTTAAACCCCCACAATATCTCCAGAGTTGACGTTTCAAATGGACATTTGAGTTTTGAGCACCAATCAAACCATACCAGATTTTGGTGGAGAGTTCATTTTCATTAGGTCATTTGCTATTCCCTTAACATCTACATGTTAGTTCGTTTAATAGTAAAACTGTGAGTAATAAGCACATCTTCCAAATACGGTACCAGAAGATTTAGTGGCACAAATCCACAAAAAGGTTTACGTAAAATTCCTGATTTTACCTAGCATTAAAAAGAAGGCCTAAATCTTGTCCCAGATTAAAATGCATATTTAAATGGTCTACACTTGAATGTAACTCTACACCCTTGCCTCATTTAGTATATGTGGATCTATGAATATGCAAATTAGTCCCCGCCTCTACTTAATCGCACCACCTTGGACCATAGATATATATGTAAATAGATGCTACATTTGGCAGTTTCAGACACATAATTGCTAAGTTCGGTTTCACACAATGCATATGTGAACTGCACACTTGCAGCACTAATCTTTAAGCGCTGATGTTAACAGGTTACAGCACTTATGCATGTGAGAGCATCACAGAAGCAGAGCTGAAGCAGCGGTACTGCCATCGTTTCAGGGCCGAGTCTATGTGGCATCCAAACATAGTATTTGAAGAGTTTGGTTCCAAATGCAATAAACGCCATTAAAAAAAAGAGTTCCTGCCAAAATCAGTATTATATCAGATCAGTATTTACAGTTTTTCTCAGTCGCTTTGGTACATTTCTCAGATAAGAATTGAAATTCTCAAAACTACCTGTTCAATTCTCACATCATTGTGTCACTTGTGCACATCAAAAAAGCAGTTTCTCATTTCTTTGAACAAGTTGCAAATGCTTTGGTACATCCATGCAAATGATTATGTACAATTCTCTGCATTTCATGTCATCATGTCATTGATCAAAATGTATTATAGTTTTTGCACAACAGTTAGTTCAACCTCCACAACGTTTAGTCATTTGTGCACATCATAGCAGCAGTTTCTCATTCCTTCGAACAAATTGCAAATGCTTTTGGACATTAATCAATTGCTTTAATACAATTCTCTGCTGTTTTATAACATTATAATTTGCTTATGTTATGTCAGTCAAAATGAACTATACTTTAGACCTGTTTGAGTCATGACTCACTCGGATCTTTCACCAGGTTTCACACACACAAACCTCTTGCAACATTATTGATGAGACTTTGCTCGCTCTACAGATCCACTCGTAACCGGCCGATATGCGCGAGAACTGACCCGAGATTCTCCCCCATTCGGACAGCCAGCGACCAGCAGTAGCAGAGCGACGCGATCTCATTAATTTCAATGGAAACCAGGCGACTTCCGGCGGTACGAGGGAAAGTGACAGTTGGCGACCGTATGGGCGTGTCAAGCGATGCGAGAAAGTTAAGAAAAGTTTAACTTTATGCAAATGTCGAGCGAATTTCGGGAGCGACTACCACTGAGAACGAAGCAGTGGAGTTCGCGTCATCCTTCTCTCGTCGGTTGCTGGCGTGGATGGTGCTCATTTGTGTGTGGGGGGCGGATTTGGAGGCGCCTCGTTGAGAGAGACGGGTGACACACACGCCCCATTCAGACAGCCGGCGATGTCATCGTTGTGTGTCGCCCGTCTCTTTCAATGAGGCGTTTCTAAATCTGCTTGTCATAAAACAAATGAGTACCATCTACGTCTGAATGGGGGGACAGCGATAACATTGCTGGCTGTCTGAATGCGGCGTCAGAGCTGGAAACATTGCAAACTCGAGAGACCTGCTGATCCGCGTGAGCCGCGAACTGACCTGAGATTCTCACTCACATTGTGGACTCGAGAGACATGCGAATCTGCAATGTTTCCGGCTCTGACTCGAGAATCTCTCAAGTCTAAACTCGTAACCGGCTGATCCGCACGAACCGTCTCTCGAGTCAGAGCCGGAAACACTGCAGATTCGCAGATCTGCGGAAACATTGCAGACTCGAGACTCTCTGGCTCTGACCCATTGTCTTTAACCATAACATAGTAGGAAGACTCACGGTCACCATTTTAGATGTGGTATCGAAGTTTATGAAATATAACCCTTTCACCTTTTCAATGTTTTTAAACTTGACATAAACATTTTTATAGATTGTATTTCTGGATCAAAGGGTAAATCAGCATCAAAATGTATGCAATACTTACAGTTTTTCTTAGTCGCTTTGGTACAATTCTCAGATCAGAATTGAAATTCTCAAAACTGCTTGTTCAATTCTCACATCATTGTGTCACTTGTGCACATCAAAAAAGCAGTTTCTCATTTCTTTGAACAAGTTTCAAATGCTTTGGTACATCCATGCAAATGATTATGTACAATTATCAGCTTTTTCCTACATTATCAGTTGCTTATGTCATGTTGATCAAAATGTATTATAATGGGTCTCTGTTGAATAGTCTCACTCCACACAATATTTAGGCATTGGTTCATAGTATAAGTCTTTACTTGCAAAATGATTGAACAAGTTCTCATAATACAGGGTATGGTCAAACATATTTCTATACATTTCCATTAGACATTTTTTCTAAATCTGTCCTGAATTGGTAAATTGCTCCCAGGTGAATCTTGACTTTCTCTAACAGACAGGAATGTCCCCAGCAAGCAAAAACCGAGACGTTGAAATGACTGCTAACTACCCAATATAGTCCGGCAATGAGTAACCCACTTCTACCCTAAATAACCTTGAATTTGGTTACATGCCATTTTTGCCAAAATAACTTGAAGATGTATGATATTCCAACATGTAAGCAAAGTGTGTTCAAGGTGTTTGCTTTCATTTCTTTTACATGTTCTAAAAGTATGTGCTTCATCATTTCTTAGGCTATGGTTAGACATCTTTTAGACATCTATCATGTTCACATTTCTACTTTTGTTTTTTTTCTCTTTATGCTATGCAGTGCTTACAGTGCTGTCTTTATCTTTCTTTATGGCAATGACATGGTCTTTCAACAAATTACAGTACAAACAGTAAAAGCGTAAATGTAAATTTTGTCCAGTCTCTTGCAATCAAACTTACACATAACTTACACTAAGGTGTAACTTACAATTTACAACACTTGTCGTCAAAACTTTAGCCATAGTTTACATCAGAACATCCCTCCAGAGTAAACTGTTATACTGACAACATGACTAAACAATTTGACTGTCTTATCCGTACACAATGACACAAGGACTTGTAATTCTGATGGTACTGACATGTTCATTGACACAGATATTTACTTTTGAGAGATGAACTAAGGATTTTGAGCAAGAGACTGGTTTTTGCAGGTTATCCATGATATTTTGCTATTTGTACGAATTGTTTTGAGAAATGCATTTACTGTTTTGCAAATTGTGAGTATGATTCGAGAAATGTACCAAAGCGACTGAGAAAAACTGTAACTGATTTAACGTAATTAATTTAACTGATAAATAAAAATAAGAAATATATTTCAGATGTGGTATTTTTTAGTCTGCCATGTTACCGGCTTTTCTTTGACAGCAGTTTTCTGCAGTGTTTCAGTTCCATGGTCTGCGGGTGTGCAGTGTTTCCGGCTCTGAGAATCTCGAGTCGCGCGGATCAGCCGGTTACAAGTGGGTCTGTACTGAGTTTCCTTGGCGATTTAGCAATACTTACTCAAGTGACTCACACAACCCGGATCACTTTAGTGAGTGACTCACAATAACCCGGATCCTTAAAAGGAGTCGAGTTTGCCAGGCCTACTATACTTGTGAATTCTGAATAGTCATTCCATATAAAACTAATAGTCCTCTTTTCATTGCTTGAGTCATTACATACAAAAATGTTGAACTAGTTGTCAAAATCATTTTTTTAAATCTTTTTTTTTCGAAAATGTCTCCTAAATTGAAAAATTTCTGAAATTGGCCAGAGAGGAATGTCTGGATGTGCAAGAATGATTACAGTACTATGTATGTTGTATGTTCAGTTCATATGTACTGCAATATTGTTTACAGTTGTCCACAGCTCGAGTTTTTGTTTGTTGTATTTTTTCTTTTACACAATGCTGTGAACAAATACGAATTGCAAAGAGCATATGCAGTGAAAATGTGAAACATACATATTCAGTGTCTTGTACTCAGTTACCTCACTAAATACTAAATACTATTTGCACAGCTATTTGAAAAATACAGTAAAGTTACACATTACTGTATTTTTCAAATAGCTGTGCAAATAGTATATAGTGCTGTCTTGAGTATTTTCAGGTAGTTTCACCAAGATTTTACTTTTTTGCATTGGAAAATATTTATAGAGTAAACTGTCACTGTCATAATGAAAACATGACAAAGCCATTTGACTATCTTGTTCATAAACAATGGTGTCAGGACTTTCATTTTGATGACACTGACACTTTCATTGACATGAATACTTGCTTTTGAGGAATGACCTATCCATTTTGAGCAAGTGACACGCTTTTGCAGATTATCAACTAGGTTTTGCAGTTTGTACTAATTGTTTTGAGAACTACATTAACTGTTGTGCAAATGTAAATAGTGATGTGAGAAATGCACCAAAGCGACTGAGAAAAACTGTAAGCGTTTTAGATGCTAATTGGTACCATATTTATTAAGGGTTCACATAAAAATTCACCATCCAAAACAAACACTAATGCATGTTACAGTGAAAATAAAGAAATTTGTTTTTGGCCAAATCACTGCAGATATTTTACTTACTTGGATCAATAATATGAATGTCTCTGGCTGGTTTAATTCAGTTTTATTCTGTCCCTGCTTCTCAGAAGACCTCTATATAATCCATCTCAATGAAGAAAGCACCATGCAATTACACTCAGTTTCTGAGCAAATAGTCCTGTCCCTCCCAAAGCAAATATTTTCCTCAATAATGGAAGGAAGTACAATGCCATAGCAATCATCTCCTTTCCACTAAAGAGCGTGTTTACAGGTCAACGAAATGAAGATTAAAGTGACTGGGGATGGACTGGCATCATGTCATATCTTTCACTGCACACCCTGTCCGTCTGGAATTTTAACTAGAAACCAGAAAAGGAAAAACTCAAGCATTATGTGGCATGTTTGTTTTTCATTACCGAATGATTAAAAGATAGAGCTGACTTCAGACCAGGTAAGATAATCAACAGGAAAAGTTGAACGCGTTCATAAACAGGTGTTGATTTTGTTGTTCTGCATGGTAAAACACCTTTTATATTCTTGATTTTCAGGTAGCAGGTTACAAGCAATGCAAATTTGTTGGTAGTGTAGCTGCATGAGAAAGATTGGCCAAAGTTAGC
The DNA here is from genome assembly GCF_027580225.2 of Misgurnus anguillicaudatus. Taxonomy (NCBI): domain Eukaryota; kingdom Metazoa; phylum Chordata; class Actinopteri; order Cypriniformes; family Cobitidae; genus Misgurnus; species Misgurnus anguillicaudatus. The sequence continues at coordinate 30,109,296 of NC_073338.2, forward strand.
CACTGTGTTTTCAATTTGTTTCTCATGCTGAAAATGTGACAATTTCCTGCCCCAAATTCCACTTTATACTCACTGATAAATCATTTCACTACAGCAATATTACAGTGGGACTATCGTCCCTGTCGTGTCTTTAAAAGTCACCCCCAAGTGTCTCTCTTGCCCCCATCATAAGCAATCAAACACACAGTGACCAGATGATCAATGTGATGGAGGCACTTTTTCCCCTGGACAGTGTTTCCTGATGGGCGGAGATTGCCGCAAGAGGAAAGCGATGCACGTTCACCTATTTTTCTCTGCTTCCCACAGCTCGAGTATGCGACAACATCCTCCTGCGCTGCCAGAATGGAGGTGTGTGCCATCACCACCAGCGCTGCCAGTGTCCAGCAGGTTTCACCGGCGTACTGTGTGAGAAATCCCAATGCCAGGGCGACTCCTGCGACGAGCTGCAGTCCAGTCAACCGGCCCTCCACCAAACGTCTCTCCCGTTGGTCATTGTCTCCCTCATCTCTACCCTGCTGGTCACCCGGGGACTACAATCTCTCTGAGAGAAACACTCAAGCGCCAGAGACATTGTCCACAGGGATCCTCATCTTCCTGTTAGAGGACACAAGCTTCATTGCTGAAAAGAAAGTACTTATTTCTGGAAAACCACAAAGTTTTCTACTGAATCCTATATTAAATAATAATTAAAGTTTGCCAGGGATGATGGATAAACCTACTAAAAACTAGAAAAATTGAAAAGGGAAACGAACAAAAAAAAAGACTATCAATCTTTGTCTTACAAATGTTCGAAAAAAAAAATCTAATCAATACTCTGTTACGCTACTCTGACGCCATTTGTTGGATAAAACATTATTTTAAGTATGGTGGGTTGAGGCACATTTGGAGACAATTTATTGATGTGAAGAAGAATCAAGATATATTCCCTTGACTTGACACACCCTACCAAACTGGCCTCAAACCAGCCCTATCGCACTTTCCTGTAATTCTGTAAAGTCATGCAAAAGCCTCATCGTCTGTTTTGAGCAATGCACCATTGGTGGGATTGATGTACAGTATGTCACACATGTATGGGTCCATTTATCAACAGCTGATCGGTCAGACTTTATTGTTTGATGATTCACTGGTAATTCATTAAATTAAAAAGACAGACAGACAACTGTACTGAAATTTTGTATTTGGATATTTTCAGGACAATGACATGTAAAAAAACACACAAAGAAAGCCATGCGACTTTATGCATTTCTGTAACCTGTACAATTAGGGATGGATCTTTGTGTGTCTTATTATTGCCCTAATGGAGTATCACTGCTCATTTGCTAATCCTTTTGCTTAAAACATACGTTTACGTTCTCACCAACTGAACTGTACTGAAGGTTTCACCAAAGGGCTTTGGTGAGGAATCTTTGTTGCTTGAGGCAAACTATGTTTGTGAATTAAAGATAAGAAATGACGGTTGGTTTATTGCCAGTTCATTACCTTGAAACATCACATACTGTCAAAATTCTCACGGCCTGCAACTATTTCATATTCAACTTTCGACTTTTGATGTGTTTTTTCTGATCGGATAGCTATCTGATTTATTAAAACCATTCCATTTACATTCGGCCACATAATTGCGTATTGGCGGAACGGATATCAATCCAAACTTCTATTCCCGCGCGATATGCAAATGCATTATTCTTTACTCACATTGATTAAAAAACTTAAGACAAATCATACACTCTAAGAATGGATGTGTTAATTTTTTTACACATTATGTGTCATTTTGTGTTAAAATAACATACATTCATATGAAGAGTTTGGTTCCAAAATGCGATTAACGCCTTTTTTTACTAGTTACCGCCAAAATCAGTATTGTATCAGTATTAGTCAATATTAAAAACTAAATTCTTAATTTTACGCAAAATCCGATATCTGCCATGTTATTATGTCATCTTTTCTTCTTTTTTCAAACCGTGACAAACGCCAGTCCTCCTTCTCTGCAGAATGCAATAAATCCACTCAACAAATCACAGCGCACCATTCCACGCATTGTAAACAATAATGGTGGCACATTGAATACACACTGAATCCTAGTTTTCCTCATCTACTTTGCACTTCATGATAAGCAAACAAACAAAAACAAAATAGTAATTTTAATGGCATTAATAAACCTGTGGAAGTTTTCTGTGGTGGGGAAGAAACATAAGCCATCAAATTCGAATAATTTACACGAGAAGCACTTGGGCAAAGGAAAAATGCCAGCTGTTGCTTGTTCTCCGACAGCATCAACATTGCAAGAAATGATGTGTTAGTTTTTTGCACATTGTGTGTGTCATGCCATTTAAGGCGTTTTTCATGTTAAAATAAATAAAAGGGATAAGACATGTTGTGTTAAAAACAGTGACGGGAGTAACGCGTTACAAAGTAATTCCGTTACTGTAATTCCACTACTTTTAGCGGTAATTAACATGTAACGAATGTCTTGTCTGCAAGTGTTAATTTATCACAAAATAGAGTAACGTGAGTAACCAACTCATTTAAATTTCAATAATTGTAACTGCGTTAATTGATTTAAACAAAAAAATACTTAGTTACAGGTTAATTACCGCTAAAAGTAGTGGAATTACAGTAACGGGACTACTTTGTAACCCGATACTCCCTTCACTGTTTTTAACACAACTTGTGTTGTCCCTTTTATTTATTTTAACATGAAAAAATGCCTTAAATGGCATGACACACACAATGTGTAAAAAATGAACACATCATTTTTTGCAGTGAAGCTTCTGTCATGCTAACACATTGACCCCAGGGGATCTTATGAACAACTTTCCATTATTTACGCAAAGTCAACGAAAAATTGAGCATGGCCAAAACATTTTACAGCTGATCGCTGTCAAAAAAGTTCAGCAACGACGTCCCAAGAATGGCAGCAGCAATGACAGTGTTATTAATATGACAAAGTAGGTAGCCGTTTCTCAATATGCGTTCTTGTCTGTACTTGCGTTCTTGTGGACTTGTGAAACTTCATCAGTCGCGGCCCAAGTACTGTTCCAATTCAAAGTTCGCATCAAGGCCAAGTTTACATAAAATCCCCGGATGTGTTCTTAATCCGCCCATTTTTTCGAGGATGCATCAGAGGAAATTTCTATGGACTTATGACAGCGAAGTTTCCCAGAATGCATTTCGCGTCAGGAGTTCGTTCTTACGAGTCTGAACTTGCAAGTTCGAACTACAAAGGACACAAGTCCGAGTTTGGGGTACTTTGTATTGAGAAACGGCTAATGTTTTGATTAATGCCATTAATGTTTTTTAATCAGTATATACCACTAGTCAACTAAATTAATATAACATTGCAAAGATGAATGCACATTTATATTTTGATTCAATAGATTTATAGCATCATATTAATAGCATTTTGAAAAAAATCATGGATTTATTGCATTTTGCGGAAAAAATCATTAGTTTTTATAATAGATATTTGAAAATCAAATTATGGATTTGAATTTTTTATGTTATTATAACCTAAAGATGCTATGTGAAAGTTTGTAACAGAAAATAGTGGTTTTCATCTTGTCACTTAGTAAAAATGGATGTATTGCGTTTTGGAAGGAAACTCTTCATATTCTTCCAATAATAGCACAGAGATGTGTGTATTCTGGGACAACGAGTTTAGTGTGTTGTCACTAAACTAACACTGATTGTGTTGTTTTTGACACATCCATTCTAAGAGTAGCACAAAAACGGCAGCACTTACTGTATGTTTGGCAAGGGCACAAGCTGGATCGTGCAGTACAGAGCAGCAGGAGAGTGAGACAGCGTGATGATTTACAGGTCCTTGACGGGGGGAAAAGTGCTTCACAAAATGCTCTCTCAAAGTTTTATTTCGTTTATTGGTTCTAGAAAGTTTTTTACCCACTGTTGTCGCTCCATAAAGCAACGAACGTGTCGTCTTTGTTTGTTTTGCCTTTCTCCCGGCTAATGTGGGGGTAGCATGCTTACGTTTGGGAAGAGTAAAGCGTGACATATGTGGCTCCATCAACAAGATGTATTTACACATGTCCAGTTTCAACTGAAATGCTTCCCAGACCACCTCCTCAAGTTTGAGCCATCGGATTTAAATACGTCTTGAAAACGTTTCGGGGGGCATTTACACTTGCTCTTTTTATAGGGCTGTAACGATTAATCGTGCAAATGCGCGTTTTCTCAATTAATGAATTTGAATGAATTACGGTGAAATCCCAGTACACCCGAAAGCCAGAGGGCACTCTCATGCAGAAACTACAAATGTGCCACAGAAGAAGTACCATTACAAACACTATTCCAGGATATTTCTAAAAGAATATTTATATTGGCATTCTTCAAATTGTTTCAGGTATTTTCATGATAAAAAAATATAAAATTATTTAAAAAAATGTTGCTCTTTTAAATGCACGTTATAAACGACTCAGACTCATAATGGCTTTAGATTGATAAGGACTTCTTACTGACCAAAACACCATAGTACACGCACAAGCTGTGCATGAAACACAATCACAGCTTTGCGATTCAGAATCGATTTTAGACAGGTCTTTTAAATGGGACATGCGATTTACCGTTACAGCCCTATCTTTTTATGATCAGATAGCTATCCGATTAGAGAAAACGCATGAAGTGACCAAATGTAAAAAGCCCTATAGGGACAGCAGTGGGGGCCGGTGACAACATGTATGTAGCCCGTCATGTGCGTGGTTCGTAATTTTAAAAATATGTGTTCTGTGTGTCGAGTGAACCTGTGTGCATCACGTGTCTTGTCAAAATAAGAGCCTGCTGCAGACGCGTCTAAAGGGTTTATGATAAAAGAGAGATCCTTATTTGCCAGATACTCACATAATCTCATGCGTAATCAAAGTTTACTGTTAAGAGAGTGTCTTGCGTGTATTTTGTGAACGTGAGCGTCTGTTTTATCACAAACTGTTTTGACGTGTGTGCAGTTGGCACTTATTTTGACAAGACACGTAATGCACATGGTTCACATGACGCAACAAACACATATTTTGAAAACACGAGCAACACACGACACTCCGAACACATATTTTGAATTTGCACCCCTCGGATGAGCAGTCACGAGCGGCTACTGAGGGACAAGCTTGTTGAATTATCAGTTTGTGCTTTCCAATACTGACATAAGCATTGTGAAAATGTGTAAAATACACCCAGAACCCTTTGCAACGTTTACCTGCCAAAGCAAATTGTAACTTTACCAAATAATATCAAAATTCTTGCAATACATCATTTTCCAATTCATGCCATATTTAAATTAAGTCTGTGTATGTATAATAGAGATTTAATATAGAATTACATCTATATTTGAAGAGTTTCGTTGCAAAACGAGATAACCACCGTTTTTTTAATTGTTCAGAAATCTCGTTTTTTGGTTGTGCATTCCAATTAATTTCAATGCAACTGCAGTTGGTTTGTTTTGATTTAAACCTTCATAACTTAAAAAATACAGCTAAGTGGCACCATAAAACAAAATAATAACAAATGATAACATAATAATAAACATGTTTTGACAAAAATGTTAAAAACTGGATTTATCTCGTTTTGCAACGAAACTCTTCATTTATAAATAGATTGATTGATTGATTGATTGATTCTTTATTTGTCATTCTCATGTTGTACATAAAAACGAAATTGTGTTTCACACATCCACCGTTCAATAATAATTCAGTGCATTAATAACTAATAAAAGAGCACACTTTAAATATAAATATCCTAAAATACACTAAAAGAAGGCTAAATAAATAAATAATCTATTTTCAGTTCAAATCACATTCTCTGGTTAAAGGATAATTCCGGTATTTAACACTTTGAGTCTCATTTCTGGTTTGTTTTGGATGAACTGCAGTGATGGACACAGGGGTTTTGACGGTGGGTCGAGTCTTGACTTTTCGGCTCGTTTGGAGGCGTCTCTTGACTGCTTCAGAACGGAAGTCAACGGCCATGCACAAACACGTCATCAAAACAACACTCAACGCTCACCCTCAAAACCACCACTCACCGAGTGGTTCGTGGCGTTCGTTGATGATTAAAAACAAATATATTGGCGCAATGTATGATTTCAATCCGTGTTATTTGCTATAGTGGAACTATTTTTTCAGATACCTCACAACCGCGTATATACTTCCGCTCTATATTTGAGTCTGAAGCATGAATGAACGTAGTCCAACAAACTGTAATAAAACGGTAGCATACTTTCAAAATCAAGTTTATTTAAAACACTTACACCATCCAATATGTTTTTTCATCAGCAAAACAATAAAGAAGATATTTTGCAGAAACCCCAGTGCTCCGTCATGCAAGTCAACAGATCCGCACACTTTAAGAGCTAAAGCATATATATCCAATACAACAGTAATCCCCCATAACTCCGTGTGACATATTGACGTCTTGTGAAGCAAATCAATTAGTTTTTGCAAGAAACTGAACGTTATTTACAACACTATTAGCGTGAATGCCAAAGCAGGAAGCGTGCTTTCCGTTTGAGGTGATCTCTTCCACTAGTGCTGCTGTTGGCTATGGATGTTGGTCTCTCTGCGCCACCTATAGAGCGGGAGCGTGAAGCGCACTTCCTGCTTGGCAAAAGCTCTGCATTAACGCTGTAAAATATTTATATATATATATTTGAATCTCAAAACTGAAAATCGAATGTCAACCCACGGAACGAATATTCGAATATTCTGGTGCAGCCAGTACTGTCTCCCGTACTGTTTCCGAACCAGCAAGAGATGCAATATGTGAGAATGCTCTCTATGGTGCCTCTATAGAACATGGTCAAGGCTGGAATAGGAAGCTCCACCTTCTTCAGTCTACGGAGAGAATGAAGACGTTGTTGTGCCCTCTTGACTATAGCTGTTGTATTTTCACTGGAGGTTAACTCATCAGTCAGATGGAAGCCCAGGAACTTGACACTGTGTACTATGTCCACCTCAGAACCACTGATGTTCAATGGGAGATGGTGCCGATTACTAGTCTTCCTAAAGTCAACAACCATCTCCTTCGTTTTTTCAGTATTCAGGACGAGGTTATGTGTTTTACACCATACTGTCAACTGCTCCACCTCCTCTCTATAAGCCGACTCATCATTGTCAGTAATGAGGCCAACAACTGTGGTGTCGTCAGCGAATTTTAAAATGTGATTGGTGGTAAAACTAGCAGAACAGTCATGTGTCAACAACGTAAACAGTAAAGGGCTAAGTACACACCCTTGTGGTGATCCTGTGCTCACTGTGGTTGTCTTGGATATTTTATTACCTATTCTGACTGTCTGCCGTCTCTCCGTCAAAAAGTCCAAAATCCATCTGCACATGCCAAGATCCACTCCAAGTGATAACAACTTTTCAATAAGTTGTTGTGGCAAAATTGTATTAAAAGCGGAGCTAAAATCAATGAATAAAATTCTTGCGTAAGTGTTCCTGTTTTCCAGATGTGTCAAACTGAGGTGAAGCAGTGTAGATAGAGCATCCTCCGTTGATCGATTTGCTCTATATGCGAACTGCAATGGGTCCAGACTGGTTGGAAGACATGATTTGATGTAGATTTTTACTTAGTTGTAAAAAAATTTAATTATCATTACTGTATTAACGCAATCGCTTGTTAATACTTTTAATCAACATTTACAATCAATTTTAAAAGGCATATTTTTCAGCATAACTCAGAATTTAAACAAATATCTATTCGCAAAATGGTCTGAATACAGAAATGGTTTAAAAAACATGTTTCACCTAAAGTAACAGACGTCACTCCAATAAAATTTTCCTGCAGAGAGAGAAATCAAATGTAAATCATAAAACGAATGAGTAAGAGATGTGTGTTGACGAACTACTGACTGGAGAATGTCACTCACTGTGAGAAATAACATGTAGTCGTGACATAGCAATCATTTTCAAGTCCACGCTGGGCACTTGAATGAAAATGAAGCCATTCTGAGCCTGTGACACAGAGTGAAAGCGAGTCTATGACTGGATAGATTACATTAGCGAGATTAAGCCTCTTCATTTCAATCAAATGAAGTCCTCCATCGTCCTTCATCTTAATAACTATCCTCCCAAAAGACAAGTGAAGATGTCATTTTATTTTGACGAATATTTGCCTTATCTTTCACTGTAAAATTGGCGATTAGGCTCAGGTTGCCTTTTCATTGTCCGCCTCATTTTGTTCAGTATTATAAATGTGGTGAAATAATTAGAAACACTTTGCACTTACAGATGGAAACTTAAGATTGGGCAGATGAATAAGTATGATCAGTGCAACCAAGAAACAAGCTTTACTGCATCTCATTAGGGTTGAATGCAAATGCTGTCAGAATGCTAATGATTGTGTAATGAGTCTGTATACAAACTCCCTCCAGCGAACTACCTCCTCCGTTTTACTGACGGACATCGAGGGTCAAAGAAGGAACATGCTGTTTCTTATTTCTTATATTTTACAATACTAATTGGAGGCTGTACAGATTGCCTTTTAAAAACGAATACTGTTATATATTTTAGCATGTATTTTAACACAATGCTCCTTGATTTTAAAAGCTCTGCATGCTAAAATTGTGACACATATACAATAACTCTCAAAGGTGTGTAAGAATTCTAAGGCTACTCTTTGGCATCAACATGAGTGCATACAGGTTCAGCCAAACACAAGACTAATTTTAAATCTTTGTTGCTGTGCCATTGACACTGCGTGAAACTCTTTCAGTGCGGCCTCTATGATCTCATTGTGGGATTATCAATGGCTTACAAAACTAATGGCCCGTTCTCAAGGTCCCATTTTTCAAAGAGAAGCATAAGGAGCTGCTCACTCGAGATTGTCCGTGACAATGTTACTAGGCCAAGATGTTCCACACCAGAGATGAAAAAGTACATGAGGTGCATTACAGTTTGGCTGTAAAACATCTTTATGCGCCATCCTGCGCTCCCTCCAACTTCCTGAGCTGTTTTCCAACTTTTAAAGGTTATAGTAGCAAGAGTGTGTGCATAGCTCATGGTCAACCAATTGATGGATATTGAAGCACAGTGGAGTTTTTTTTTAATACAGGAGATACATTTACACTGCTGTGCCTTACACTTTTTCAATCCAGGATGTGGCCTGTTCAAGAATAATGTTTACCTCAAAGTAATGGTCACATTTATCTCTGAGGAACAAGGTGTGACCGTTTTTGTATTCAATGGCTCATTAACACTTTCTAAAGTAAAAATCTGCTTTTGAAGTACAACAGATGCAGTTCACAAAAACATGTCCAAATATCCAAGTAACATGATTTCATTTTGTATTTACATTTCTGGTACCACTTTAGTATGGGCAACACGTATTAATTACCAATAAACTTCCAATTTAATTCTGATTAAGTAAGGAATAATTGACAACGGGCTGTTGAATTATTAGAAAAATAGTGCACACCTGAGGTGATGCGGCCACAACATGAAGCATTCAATAATTCAACGGCCCAAAGTCAATTATTCCGCTTATACTATGGTTACCACACCTCAAGACATCGATCACATAACATATATAAAGGGATTTGTCTGGTTTTTGTACTTAAATTGCTGTTATGAATAGGACTATTTCTTTCGCGTCTCATCCAGCGGCTCTTTTGCTTGTTCCAAAACATTATTTTAAAGCTGGCAATGGAGGCTTGAGCTGTTGATAGCATTCTAATGCAGTTATTAGAAAGAGAGAAAGAGCGACAGAGACACAAAGAGAGAAAGAAAGAAAGAGAGAGAGAGAGAGAGAGAGAGATTGGGTGGACGAGGCTACCTCTGTGCGTCTCTAAACAGCGCTGGTATTGCCTCGGAAAATCGTCTGTCATGTTGTTTTTGTTAGTCCGTTATTACCATGGTTATTACCATGGTTATTACAGTTAACTATGCAAAGTGATATGGAACTGTAATGCGGTCAAGAGAGCTGCCTGGAACTACGTTCGCCATGCATTTCCCAGATAATAATTGCACATCTCAGAACGTGACTTTAAGGTGAAATGTAAGTGTTTTTGCTATAATGTTTTGGAGTAAAACATTTCGGGCACTACAAGTAATCTTACCCCATGCAGTTTAATACCCATGAATGTATACAGTATAAATATGCATAATTATTAACATATATATGGCAAGTTATTTAGAAATTTATAAACTGAATGTTTATCTTGAACTTGTTTTTTAACGCGTCTTGGCTTACAGCCATTAGGAAATAGGTTTCCTAAACATGGTTTATGGTTTTTTAAAAAAAGTGCTAATAAAATCAAATAAATTTGTGTTTATATGTGTAATAAGTGGGATAATGTACAGCCAAGCCGGACACAAAAATATATCCTTCAGTGATATCACCCTATCGCAAACGTCTCCCTTACCTCCCCTTACACTAACTGTGATCATTACTTACTAAATTATGAATCATTCTCGACTATATTATTAATCAAACGTACACTTAAACTGATAAGAGCAAACGTTGGCAACCACAGAATGCAACTAATTGCACAAAGTATATAAAGTGGGAGGAGCTGGATCTAGATCTAAAATCTGGAAGTAGTGTCCGTGACGTCATCCATTGGTTTATGAAGATCATTTTTGAAGCCTAAAGTAGGCATTGCCTGCCGTCGCCATCTTGGCCGCGTGTCACCGCGAATCATTCGCGGATAATCGAAAATGGGTAAAGAGGCGGGACACCACGCGTGCTCAAACCACGCCTGCCTAGCTCAATTCTAGTGACAGCAAGGGCTGTTCACCCCTTACTCAAGTGGCCTTGCTCTTAATTATGCAGAAGTTTAAGGCTTAATATAATTTAAACGGATTCGTTACAAAAAATTCACCCCCCCCACAGTTGTCATGAAGGGCAAAATTAGCTATACCAAAAACTCTTTTTGTACCAGGCTGTAAACATATTTATTTCTGCTCTAAAGATGGCAATTTTAACATGGAGGTCTATGGGAATTGACTCCCTTTTGGAGCCAGCCTCAAGCGGCCAGTCAATGAATTGCAGTTTAAGTCACTTATGTATTGGCTTCATCAAAGAGATCGTAACATTGCCCCTCGACTAAGCCTGATGATCTGTGTTATCCCTGCATGATTTGAGAATGTTAGAAAGTTCTGCTGTTTTCAACAAAAGCAAGGAAATCTGACGTATAGGAGTTTACAAGGTCAATGTCAATTTACTGACATTTGTTTAGTGAGGATTTATAGTGCATCTAATGATTGCTTATTCTTACTTCCAGATTTTCAAACAGGTTGTACCCTGTTGCATGCTTTATATCTGTGTTCTGGTTTAAATGAGTGAAAATATTTACTATTTGCCAACTGTTATATTATTTTTCCACTCTTTAAACAAAACAAAAAAACTAAATCCCACCCTCACATGGTCGAAAAGTATTACCTAGCCTATGGCGAAGATTGTGTTTGGTTTATTAAGAGATCACTGTTCAGTTATAGAAGCACAGGCAGCTTTGCTTCAGATATCTGACCCAGTGTGTGTCTTTCATATCTTTTCAAGGTCTGCTGCGGGAACGGGTAGACTGCAGTCAATGGATTCTTTAGTTTCTGCCTGTCAGCATCATACAATACATGTTATTAATTTCCCTAGGAGATAATTTAGTCATTGGTAACCTGTCAATAAATGGTAGGAATGGGCGGGCAACTGTAAATGAAGAGTTTCGTTGCAAAACGAGATAACCACCGTTTTTTTAATTCTTCAGAAACCTTTTTTTTTGGTTGTGCATTGCAATTAATTTCAATGCAACTGCAGTTGGTTTGTTTTGATTTAAACCTTCATAACTTAAAAAATACAGCTAAGTAGCACCATAAAACAAAAGAATAACATGATAACATAATAATAAACATGTTTTGACAAAAATGTTAAAAAATGGATTTATCTCGTTTTGCAACGAAACTCTTCAAATTATGTTGTACTTAAGAATTTACAAACTGCTACAAATCTATCTACCAGACCTAATGAGAAAGATTAACCCAGCATTTTTTTTTAAATCAAAGAAATTGTGTTCATTATAAATTTTAATGCATAATTTAATACATATTCAAATGCATCAAAAGGTTTTTGGATAACTATATTTTGTTGGGACAAACATTATTTTTTGTTAAAAATAATTGTTTCTTAACACAAACCGTTTACATGCCTTTACACTCAGAAAGAGACATTCTGGTGCATTACAATTGCATCAGCTTCCTCTACATAAGCAAAACACTTTATGTAGCAGAAAGCTGGGGGCTGTGCTTGTCGAAAATGCGGACAACATACAGTAACCAGGCATTGCTCTGGTGAGCAATGATAACTGCTTGTATTACAGCAAAAATTGATTCAGAAAATGGTCACACTGTGGTTGTGATTCTTTAAATAGCAGTTTAACAATGCACACATTTTCTTCTAGATTAGATTACATTTAATCGGGTTACTTTCCATCTTTGTAAATCAATCTAAAAGGATTAACTCCAAATGTTGTAGTTGTACGTAAAGGAGATGTGACACCCTTATACATCTTCCATTTAGGAAACAGTTCAAGGGTTTTAAAACCACTTTACCCTGAGTCGAAGCCATTAGTGAGTATCTCAGATCTTTTTTCACCTCTTTTGCACTGTACATTTCAGCTGTTGGCACCTTCTTCCCTGTAATGGGGCAATGTAATCAGATTGCTGGAATAATGCAGATGTTGTTGTGAAAGAAGCTACTGTGTCTGTTTTTCTTGCTCAGCCTAATGCTTGAAGGACACAGTGATTCAGCAAGAAATGTACATTATGTTTTCGGGAAGTCTAAAATACTGAATTAGGATAATAACTAAATAGCATGCAATCATGATTCAGTAAAGCATTATACCATCTTCCACTTAAAGTGATCCCTTTATACCAGATGACGTATGTTAGAGCAACATCAATTCAAGCGTCAACAACTTTTATCGGTACATGTGCACACAGATGAAAGCTATGCAACTAAACCGGTTGCTGTATATTGATATTAAAAAGCAACACAACTTAGTGGCACTGTGCAAACCATAGTACAGGCATAATGACAATATGATATTAATAAATACCACTTACCATTTATAAGTTAAAAAGTAATTTCGCGTCTACCGCCGTGTTGGATAAACAAAACTGCTACGGTGTGTCGCATTGACGTCGTCCTCGTCTTGCTGCCTCGCCCATTCTGTGATTGGTTCCCTATTTCATGGTCCATAGTTTCCATGCAAGACTTGCAGCGTGAATAAATTTGCACGCAAGGCAGCATGGGGAAACCTAGGCTAGTTCAAAAGCACATCATTTTTTTAAATACACTGTATTATGGCGGCACCTCTTCTCTAAGTCTATCCCTGTGTCTGAAATCACATACTGTGACAGTACTGATTTAGACGAAGTACCTACTCATCAACTGTTTAAACAGTAGGTACTATAATATGAATATGGATGTACTACTGTGAATTCAGGATCTTGGACACAACTTAGGATCTTGCTTGAAGTAATAGGTCATCCGGGTACTTTTCGCCTACTGCTTTTCTCCTACTATATAGTATGGAAGTAGGTGGTTTCAGAAACACTCCCGATATAGCCTCTATTTTGAAATGCTCTGATTGGTCAAGCTGGCCCAGTCAGTTGTGACGGGTCACCTGTAGAGCATATTTCAATACCATATCCGGAATAGTCTACCCTTTTGCCATATTAAACGATGTTATTACCTCAATTTAGACGAATTAATACATATCTATCTTTTTTCAATGCGTGCACTGTACAGCGTGTCGTAAATGTGTTAGCATTTAGCCTAGACCCATTCATTCCTATGGTACCAAAAAGGGAAGCTGATAAACCTTACTTATAAGAAGATGCCAGTGATCCATACAGCTGAGCCCTGCAATCTATAACTACTGCCATCAGTTCAGAGGAGTACTTAGGGTGAGACATCTGGGTCTATTAACTGATGATTCATCAAGAAGGCACCACAAGGACAGTTTGACTGACATGTCACCATTAATGCATAATGCAGTACTTGGGTCACTCATTTATCAAATATTCACTAGTTAACATCAGCACTTAGACATGAGTGTCACAAAAACATTATATTATAATTAAATATCTGTGTTATTTAAAGATTTTCCCAAAAGACTATGAACACAAGGTTTCGTAAATAATTATACTTACTAAAAAAAATGCTGCTTAAAACATTGATTTAAATCTTTAGGAGTTACTCACCAGGTCCCAAAATGCATGCAAAAATGAAATAAAGCTTAATGATTGAATGCATTTGAAGTTATTTTGTCTTTACACTACAACAGTAACACAAAAGCCACATCTGAAGCAGCTGCATTGCTGCTGTATGCTTTACTTTAGCAAGTACAAGTATGTATAACTGATTACAAATCGCTCTCCCTCTCTCTCAAATACTTAGTGACTTCTTTTTTTGAGGCCGTGCGATGTGAAGTTCATCACAACATGTATGTAGCCCGTCATGTGTGTGGTTCGTAATTTCAAAATATGTGTTTGGCGCATCGGGTGATCCTATGTGCATCACGTGTCTTGTCAAAATAAGTGCCTGCTAGATGCGTCTAAAGGGTTTATGATAAAAGAGACACTCGCGTTTGCCAGATACTCCCATAATCTCGTGCGTAATCAGAGTTTACTGTTAAGGGAGTGTCTTGCGTGTATTTTGTGAACATGAGCGTCTCTTTTATCATAAATAGTTTTGACGCATGTGCAGTAGGCACTTATTTTGACAAAACACATGATGCACATGACGCAACAAACACATATTTTGAAAACACAAGCAACACGCGAAACTCCGAACACATAAATTTGTGCCCCTCGGTAGAGCAGTTATGAGCCTTTACTGGTTACAACTAGCCCCATTCCTATACTAAACTGATGAGTTTTATCAGATTGTTCAATGCTGCTTAATAAACTTTAGAAATGATGTTATGACATGTTCAAGTGATAAAATATAGTCTGATGGCAATGACAATTTTTACAGTACATTATTTAAATAGATCCAAAGCAGCACCAGAACAGCAAATTCTCAAGTCTTCAGTGTTTTTTAAGTCTTAAATGTTGTTAAATAAAAAAGCAGCCATCCCCTGCTATGTCATATTATAGCAAAGCTATATATTTTAAATAGTAGCTCAATGGCACAAGCATAATCTCTGGAGTTAAATTGCAAATCGCAACCACTGATCCCACCCCCACCAGCCCTCTGAGGGCAAATTATTTATGTATCACACCAACGTAGACTATAAATAATACATTGTGGCCCAGATCCCAGTGTCTAGAATAAAAACATTTATCCCCTTTTCAAAAGTAAGTGGTATCAGACCGCAAGGTAGACTTATAGCAAGCGCAATGAGGGCCGAATCATACAGGGAAAATAAAAAACACATACAGAATAACTTAAAGTGCATCAAACTTACTATATTTGGAGAGAGAAGATGACAGCCTGAAAAAATATCAGGGTGTAAAAAAGAGTGCAAAAGCAGTCAATAAAACCAGATGGCGTGAAATGACACTTTCTTGATGGAGGGACATCCTGTCAAGATTGACTAACAGTTTGTGATGGAAGTGCACTAGTTTGGGAGGAGCACGGGAAGGGTTGAAGATCTGTGCTTTTACTTTTCCATAATCTTTTGTTTGTTTGTTAATAAAAATCTGCATTTGGCTTTCATCCAAAGTGATTCACTTATAAATGCATTCACTAGAAATAATTGATTGCAATAAGTCAAGAGAAGAAAAATGTGCTTGTTGAGTGATTTCATGGGGCATTTATTAGCAGATGCATTACAAAGTGGACACCCCAGAGGGTCAGTGAGTTTATGAGGGCATCCGAAATAACTCTCTCCAAGCTTAGATTGATGGATTTCTCACTATGGCTCACTCAGGATGTGTTCCCTTTAACAGCTCTGATCTTCTAGTGTTTAATTACTCAATAGTGCTGATGAGGTCCTTGAGGCGCTCAATCTGAGTCCTATCAGAAATACAGCAGAGGGGCTTTATTGAGTTTCTCTCCATCTCTCCTCATCTACAGTTGCTGAATTGGTAAAGGCAGTGTGGTGAGGTAAGTCACACCCATATAACACATAACTCTTCACCCCTTCCTGTCTCTTATTCAACACCAAGAAGTGACACTTTCAGGTCATCGAATTGAGGGATGCTCTCTCTCTCTCTCTCTTTCTTTCTTTTTTCCTCTCTTTCTCTGAAGTCTCCTGCTGTCAGTTCGCACCTTTCAGAAGTGGAGAAATAGAACTGCTTCCATCCTCTGCCAAACGAGACTGGCCATCAATCACTGCGCTGTGTGCTAAGGCCCTCACGGCTCTTTCTGAACATGCCTCAGGTTAAATCTGCTCCTGCTCGGCTTCTACTGTCTTAAGATGATTTTAAAGTTTTGGGGGAATTTGCGACAGACACACATTTCCTTAAAAGAATGTATAAATAATAAAATAAAGAATATCACAAATGATGAAAAATACCAGAAAAAAAATGTTTGTTTGGATAAAATTTTGTTAAAAAAACATTATTCAATTAATCGTATACAGATGAGTAAAAAAAATGTAAAAAAAATGCAAATAAATCACAGAAACCAAACCCTTTTTTTAGAATATGCTTTTGCTCTGGATTGGATCGAAAAGTTCCACAAGTAAAGCCAGCAGCTCCTTCAACTTGTAAGTTATATATTCAAGACGTTTATTATTCGTGGTTAAATGGTGCTTGTTTAACAACAATTGTTTTCACGGTTGTTAGTACGACATACGTCAACGAACGTGCAGTTAACATAACTGTGCAAACATGGCACATATATGCTGCGTTCATTACACAATTCAGATTTTTACCACATTTTTGGGGGAAATAAACGTCTGGAAAGCTCTGGTATCCATGTCCACATTCGCGGCAGCTGATCATCCAAATATCACGAAATTACGTACCTATATCACGTATGGACCAACGTGAAAATGTCACGTTTTGCCACGTTGTGTCACTGTCACGTATTGGTTACTCAACTTTTTTGTCCTAATTTGGCTTCGGTTTAGGGTTAGATTTACATAAAATGACATCCCTACCCAAACAACTCTAACTCCAACGTCAGGCGACAATTGGTTAAAGTTTAGAAAATATAAAAGATGTCTTGTATATATTTTTTTTAAACCAATACTTAAAGTGACAAATACTTAAAGTGATATAACGCAAGCACCAAATCTAACCCTAAACCGAAGCAACAATGGTTTGAAAATAGGACAAAAAAGTTGAGTAACCAATACGTGACAGTGACACAAACAGAAAAGCGTAACATGCTCACACTCAAATGCGTCAAAACGTGACATTTTCACGTTGGTCCATACGTGATATAGGTACGTAATTTCGTGATATAGGATTGTCATCCGACCTCAACAAGACGCGTCATTTGACATCAAGTCAAAGATGCTCTCCGTCATATTATCGTGAAGCTAAGATGTGAAACAGAACTAAAACATTATGTTGAGACTCTTAAAAATCTTAGGGAATAAAAAGCAAAATGAATGTGTAAAATTTTTGAAACATTTTCTTTTATTGATTTATTGTAAAATATCCCCATGTTGTTTGTTTATTTTGTATTATTTCTTTGATTTGATATATTTATAGCTTTTTGAATGTAATAATAAGCACATTGGGGTCCTTTTTATATGTATGCAATGTTCTAGTTCTATAATAATTAAAAAATGAACACAGAGCTACATTGTGTGTAACATAGCCTATAAACAAACTTAAAGGTACTTTCACAGGACAACATGATATCAAGCAAAGTCTTTATTGCTAAGTTCGAACAATAAATACAGTTGGCGCTCTTTTTGGTGACGTGACATGTGAATGACAAAGGGGCCATGTCACAAGACTTTTTTAAGATGTAAAATGAATCTTTGCTGTCCCCAGAGTACATATGTGAAGCTTTAACTTAAAATACCATATAAATAATTTATTATAACATGTTAAAATTGCCACTTTGTAGGTACGAGCAAAAATGTGCTGTATTGAGTGTGTCCTTTAAAATGCAGATGAGCTGATGAAATGCAAACACTGATCACAATGATTGTGGTTTGTTGAAATAGAAACTCAATTGTACTGTCAATTATTTTTTTCTCTCTCTGCACTAAATTGCAGTGCCATGGTCAGCAAATTTAGGGGCGGTTTTATTCTAATAAGAAGCCAAATTTTAATTACCTAATTTTCACGTGTTTGCAGAGAATGGTTTACCAAAACTAAGATACTGGGTTGTTCTTTTTCACATTTTCTAGGTTGATATTAGCATTGGGGACCCAATAGGCTTTATGCCCAGCTGCTCCACCCTCTGAACCTCAGCCAACTCCTTATTTCCTGTCTGCCATTATTGGACAAACTGATTAATCCAGGTGTGCCCGACCTCAGTAGTCACAACAACAATAATCAGACACACCTGGACCAATCAGCCCGTCCAACAATGGCAGACAGGAAACAAGGAGCCGGCCGAAGCCCAGGAAGCAGTGCAGCCGGGCATAAAGCCCATTATAGCACTTAAACATGGAAAAGTCCGATTTTCATTTTATGGCCCCTAAACAAATTAAGGTGGATGTGGGAAATAGGCCGTTCAATTCGGATATTCCCACTTCAGTGTGTTCTTGCTTCTATGGTTCTCGCCATGTCGAAACTAGAATACAAGAATATTAGAAGACATAAAAATGTAATGCAGAGTAGAAATATCCTTAATCATTTTGCTGTACTATACTGCACATATGAAGATTTTAATATCATAATTTACAGATGTCATGCTTTCTATACTAGCACCATACAGAAATAATAAGTTGTACAAACTTTACAAAATAGTTAGACTGTGTGAAACGAGTGATAATATTTTCATTTTGATAAAAATAGGGAAAAAAACACATGACAGATACATATTTGCAAGGACTTACAGCAGTGAAAACTAAATAACTGAACATTTATCAGTTTTTTTTCTCACCACATGACTTGGCTTTTCATTAGATATCGAGCAAGTTTATTTTGAACAGTTGCTTTAATACAACTTTGAACAAAGTGTTCAACAAAATTTAAAAAGGATATGATATATTCAGTAAATATATTTGCTGCAAAAACTCATTTTCTTAATCAGTATCTTCATCTTGTTCTCATGTACCACACATATTGTGTGGTACAACAATGTGAGACCCAAATGTACACCCAGAAAAAAAAAAAACATTCAGGATTTAAAAAAGATTTGAAAAAAAGCAAACATTATTTTGATGTAAAATGCATGAGAATTTGTAGGTCACTAATCAATTTTGTGGCATAAGTCCTTTGTACACAAGGTCATAGTTCCTTTCCTCTGTTAAAGCACACAGACATTCTCAGATTATGCTTGATAATACGCAATATGAGTCCATGCCAGCTTAAGCATGTTGTCATTTAAAGGTGCCAAAGAATGCATTGAAATAATATGTTAAATTGTTCTTTGATATTTACATAGAAGGTATGTAATTTTATTAAGTGCAAAAATTATCCAGAAACATTTTTACATGTCTATTTTCAACACTAGGATTCGTCCTATGACTGAAATGGTCTATTTTTGCCCTATTTGGAAGGGTCATGAATAATAATGTTGAGCTCTACTCTGATTGGCTCTGCTCTCCCTGAGGCTCATGCCAGTAGCTCACATTAGTAAACATGTTGGTGCGAACATCTCGACTGTTACATCACAGTTGGTGTTATGTTGAGATTGGCCTGTTTTCCAGCCGTCTTTTGCATGCACAAGGTTTACATAAGAATGAGGAAAAAATGCATTTGAGGCTCACGATATGTCATTACCATGTACAGAACTCTTATTATTCATCTATTAGGTAAATACATTTTTTTTTATTCTATGGCACCTTTGAGCAAAAAGGGAAATGCCACATACTAAACATTTGTGAAATTCATGTACATTTTTAATTCACATTCATGTTAATATTTAATTATCTTAAACAAATGGATATGCAGAAAAAATAATTTGTAACTTTAGAACTACACTGCGTGCAAAACACCATTTATTCAAGATAAACAACACTGCGCACAATATACTTCTTTGTAGACACTGGCATATTTTGTTCCTTGTAGTAAGCACACACCTCAACAAATATATTATTTGTCAGTTTTCTAATGAATGCTTTTTTTGCAATGTATTGCAGGCTTTGCCCAGTGGCCCTGTTGGAAACACTGCACCATTAACTTCTTTAGTCCTTCAGCTGCATGACAAGAGGGAAAATTGAAGTCTAAAATCAGCGTCAACAACATTCGGCTAGTGTTTGGGAGCACCCGAGGTTTAGAGCAGTGACTGATCACAGCACAGCGCTTTAGACCAGCTGAGATGGATATCGCACTGAACGGCAGGTCTCCTGTCACCGCGCAGTTCTCTGAGCGACCTGATGCTAAGTGTTATCAGAGCTGAAGAGGAGGAGGCAGGGAGGAAGGCTTCGTGACAGCACGCCGTTGTGTCTCACCACAGCCAAACTTTGCAGAGTCAGACTGCCGAATGAATTCATCAATTATAGCACAAGGTGAGCAGAAAGCACTGCATAAAGGTCGCCGAGAGTAGAAAGAAAACGGCCAGCTCAGGGCTTTTCGCTCTGCGTGCCACTCCTGAGTTTATGGGAGGTCCAGCGTAGCACAGAAATGGAGTTTAAATTTTAAACAAGCAGAGAGAGGGGGGCCCCAGGCCCTGTGTGAAGATTTCAGGAGGTGACAGGGTGCGCGAGTGGGAGAGAAAGATGTCTGGGTCTGGAGTGAATATGGAGCAGCAAGGGAGATTCATAACTAATTAAACAGTCAAGGCCAGCAGGACCCCCGATGCATCACGCTGCAGGTTTTAACTGCAGTCCACTTGCTCCCATTACGCGAGCTTGATAATTGCTTCTTTCCCTCAAAAAGAGTGTATACTTCTCTATTACAGTATGTGTATACTTCACTATTACCAAAGCAAACAGGTGGCCCATCACTAACACAGCATATAATTCCAATACTGCAATGTCCCAGCAGTGGTTATTCATCTTCCTCCACATAGGTAGATGGGAACCACCCTACCTGTAATTTCAAAAGTAGAGGTTAAAATGTCTTTCTGTAGTCATCCACAGTTTCATCTTTGCCTGTTATTTCTGACAATGACATATGCAGAAGAATCATTAAGAGCCATACTGTCATCTTCCGTCATCACCTCCACTTAATCATCTCTCTACATGAACTCAAGCAAATAAAATGATTGAAGAAAATGAAATCTAATAATGCCTAGAGAAAGATTCAGGTGTCCTAGAAAGTCATACGCAGTTCTAGTTTTAAAGAGATGATTGCTATCTAGAGAAATTGTTAAAAGATAGGTTTTACAAATTATGATTGCCTACATTATAATTTCTCAAATCTGTAATGATATGACATGAAACAATTAGAGGCCACGAGAAACCAATGACAATGCATTACCTGCACCAAAACCGGTAGCAGGATTAGAATAACTAAGGTGTATAACTGTTTGTCCTCACCCGGCCATTGACCTCGCCTTTCCACCAACCATTTGTACACTTGATATAAATCTTCACCACGTCACCCACTTGCAGAGAGAGTTCCCGTGTGTCCCTGGAGCTGAAATCGTACCGTGCCAGAGCAATGCCAACCACTCTTGGGGTCAATACTGAAGGAAAGGATGAGAGAGTGATGCAGTTACAGATGTTTACAACAGGTACACTGATAAAAAAAACTTCTGGACATTGGTTGCACATAATTAAATTAGGTTTTCTTAAAATTAAATGAACATTAATTAAAATTCATTTCATTTTAAGAAAACTTGATTCATCATGTTGACCTGGTGTACATAATTAAATTACGTAGATCCAACAATTTTTTTTTAAGAAAAATCATTTTAAGAAAACTTAATTCAATCATGTGCAACCAGAAATTTTTTCTCAGTGTAGGACAAAACAAATTAATGCGCAACAAGATCAGGGGTGTCATGCACCTATTTTTTTTAAGGGGGGACACAGTGTGCACAGCCCACAGACATTTGTGCATACATACACAGACATCAAACGAAATATTATAGAGCTTTCAGTCTTTTCCATGGCACTTACATTTATTACAATCTGAACACCCCTGCTTTCATGCAAAAACCTCCAAAATAAAAGTGTTGACTTTCATATCAAATACTATTTAATCGGAATAATGACATATTGGTATCATATTAATATCTGAAACGGCATGTTTTATTAATTTAAGTTTTAATAAATTGCTTTAGATAAAATTATTAAGGAGCGCATTATTGCATCAAATTTTACCTCGTATGTAAAATTTGCATGTGTGATTCCGCACCCTGTTAACTTTGGGGAACTTTGGCATTGTACCAAGAAAAATCTAGAAATCTTTACTAATGTAATGTTGAGACTGTCACATTTTAAACCATACATTTACTACACAGAGGAGGTTAACTGCACATTACCGTACTGGGGTTTGAAAATGTTGTGAGCGTTTCTTACATGTTTTAATTCCTCAGATAGCAAAATGCCACAGCAAAGAGCTTGTGAGCGCGCTCAGACCATAGACTGTAAAAAAAGATAGACGTAGTGTCCGTGACGTCACCCATAGGTTTCTGAAGAATGTTTTTGAAGCTTAAAGTAGGCGGTGCCTGCCGTCGCCATCTTGGACGTGCATCACTGCCATCACTCGCGGATATCCGAAAATGGGTAAAGAGGCGTGACGTGGGTGAAGCTAAGGTGACTGGTTGCTGAAACCACGCCCGCCTAGCTCGACTCTAGTGACGGCAGTGGCTGTTCAACCATCACTCAAGTGGCCACACCCTTAATTATGAAGAACTTTAAGACTTAATATAATTTAAAAATGAGTTACAAAAAAATTCACCCCCTCACATTTGTCATGAAGGGCAAAATTAGCTATACAGACCAAAAACACTTTTTGTACCAGGCTTATTATTTTCTACTGTAAAGTTGGCCATTTTAAAATGGAGGTCTATGGGAATTGACTCCCTTTTGGAGTCTGCCTCTAGTGGCCAGTCGATGAATTGCAGTTTAAATCACTTCCGTATTGGCTTAATACGAGAGATCGGAAGGTTGCCCCTCAGATCAGACGCTAAGGACGTCTGCGACTGCTCTGTCTGCAGCACCTGCCGCCAGAATAAAGTAACGTATCACGATCAAAACAGCGAAAATCTCCGAAAAGTGACAAGGATGCAGCACAGAATTGATAATATTGTGTATATTAAACATATTAAAAGACAAATAACAGATTAATGGACGCTTCTTTGATTTTGAGGTTGCATGCAAAATCAATTTGGCTAAAAAAAACAATGGCACGTGGCCCCTCAGTTTGAATGGGTATGACGCCCCTGAACAAGATGCAGGGTATGTGATTGGACATTTGGGACAAAGACAGGAAACAAACTACATGGCACTGCATTATACTTAGACATTCATAGAAAACCTCAATACACCCCTGCTAAAAAAAACAATAGACACCATCACAGAAATGTTATTGATTTTATTGGTTTTATTGGGAATTGTGTTGGTTCTAATGGAATATGGCCCAAAACACACTACACTATATTGGTCTTTGTTGGTCTCTAATGGTATGTATTGGTTCTATGTATTGGTTCTAATGGAATATGGCCAAAACACACTACATTGTAGTGGTAAAAGCAAATGGTTCCTATTGGTATTTTAATGGAAACCATTAGAATTTTCTGTAATGGTTTTATTGTGTTTTTCAGCAGGGACATCCACTCACTTCCCAATTCTACCTCATTTTCTCGGAAAACATACATGCATTGTATATAAAGACAACACAGGAAAACACAAGGAGAAGACTCTAGAATGTCTGGAAGGGGTAATGAATAAAACAGGTGGCTGATAGCTGTACCTGACCAGAAGGGTGAGGGGGAGGGAGGAACAAAAGTGTAGCTGGTGGGACTCAAAATGGAAAGCCCACACAGTACTGGAGCTTAGGATCCAAGCAGTGGCAGAGTGAAAAAACAAGGAACACAAAAACCCAGAGAACGTAACTGAGAAACATTTCACATAACAGAGAGAGAAAAAAGCTGCAAGATCAATCCTAAACTCTAAAAAGCTTTGGACTATAGTGAACACTTTATCCTGAAAGACAGTAGTCTTGAGATATCTGGAGGGCACATGGTATAAATAAACAATGAATATAAATGAGCTGGATATATTTGTTAAAGAGACACAATCTTTACTTTTGGGAAACTATCCCTTTAAATTGCAAGACTTTTTCCTGATGTACCTTTTGCCCTACATGTTCTGGCAGCGCTTGCCAAGACCACACAAATGCATGGTGCACTTGGTCCTGTCACTAACCCAGCTGTCATACCACTTATACAGCGAAGAAGTCCTGTTACCATCTGAACACCCATCTGAGCATCCAGGGTTTTATTATATGTAAACTAGCAAACGTCAAATTCACAATATGTTTGTCTGCCTGCTTTGCATCTCCTCTGGGGGAACCAAGTGTTAGACAATGAGCCAACTACTTTTCCCTGTGACAGTCAGTCACAAACGCAACGAAAGTAATGTAAAACAAACCGCCCGCAGAAATCATGTAGCTAATCACAAGCTCGATATCGTCATGGGATCATACAATGGAATTGAAAACGACGTCATAGCCGTTTTGGAAATAACTTCTCTCCCACATTAGCTTATCAAATGCATCCCCCTTTGTGTTCATCATGTTTAGCAGACAGATGTGTCACACCACCCACACGTCGACAGATCTGTCGCTGTATTCGTGTGTGTTCGGTAAGGGGCACATCAGTGAGAGGGATGTCCCAAGATGCATTGCGGGCCTGTATTTTCTGATGATGTTTGTAAAAAAGCTGTGTGTAAACATCTCTAACAAGCTGATGATACCAAGCAAAAGAAAGGACAAATTCCCAATTCACATCCCTCCTCAATCCTCAGTATCTGTTCTCTGCGGCAATGGAGCTGTGCTTTCTCTCTAAGCCTTTTTCAACCTGACACTTCTCTCTGTTCAAAGCTAACTTTTTCTTAGTTTTCCCCTAACTGTCCTTTTTTCCTTGGTACAGGGATTTTTTTCTGAAATAGAAAAGCAGTCAAGTGCTCTGGAACGCTATCACGGGTCCCCACAGGTGAGTGGGAGCTTAGCATCCATCATGGCTTTTTTCCTGTAACTCAAAGCAAACTGTCATGTCGCGTCAGAGAGATTGCCGGCGCTACTTGAGCGCAGCGCCGGTGTCTTGTTTAGCAGAGTCTGCTCGCATGGCCTGCAGCGACCGTGGCAGAGCCAAACACAAACAGCCATTTTACTGCTGCCAGGTGCTGCGAGTACAGGGCCCAGTTTGCAGCATCTGTCTGTCTCCATCCTGGGCAATGAGAACTGGAGCACTGGTGTATGTTTATTCACCATGAAAGCAACAACACAGATTACACAGATGTTGTTGGTTGAAAAAGCTCATAGCTCATGAATATTGATTGTGATGTTTATGAAATGTAGTATTTTTTAGTCTGATATAGCATGACTGGAATAAACAATTACATTATGATTGAAGATTCCTGATTCAAATTCACCCAAAAATAACTGCTGTATATGAAAGAGCACCTATTTCATTTTTTTTGTGTATTTGGTATAAGGGTTAATGACGTGACGTTAATTGTTTTGTGTCCGTATGGTTCAATTAAATGTAAAAGGGTTCAAATTTCAAAATAAATTTGCAGATTACTTGCATACATTCTCTTTTTTCTGGTTCTGGTTATATTTCATTTTGAAATAATATTTGGGGGATAATTGCAAAAATGTCAATGTAACCGGTCGTGTAACTATCATTTTTTTTAAATAATAAAATAAAAATGTGAAATAAAAAAATGTGGAATAAAATATAATCATTTAGTTTAGTGTAATATGATGTTTTTACATCAATTTTTACATCATTTGTCAAAGATTATTTAGAAAACAGAGCTGTTTTCAGCATAATGTCAGGACAAATATTACAAAAACACATTAAAATTTACATTTAGAAATAACTAATAAAATGATATTTTAAAATGAGTTTTTTATGATTACGCTTACATGCCATCAAGGTGGATAAAATATTTAATATTTCAAATTTTTTGGGCGCAATTGGTGGTTACACCATTTGACATTTTCAGGTCCATTCCGTCTTAACTTTCATAAAAATGGTGCAAATTAAATTTTTTATTGCCTAAAATTAACATAAATACACTATGTGCTTTAAAATAAACCTGATGCGTGCTTTTAAAACAAGTTTTTTAAAAAGATTTTTGAATTTCTCAACTTGCCAAACACTGAAAAAAATGATTCATTGAATTTAATAAATTTTTTTAAGGTAAGTGGTTGCAATCAATTTATTTAAGCTACATTTAAACAAAAAAGATTAGTAAAGTAAAATAAAATATAAAACTTTTGTTTAAATGTAGCTTAAATAAATTGATTGCAACCACTTACCTTAAAAAATTGATTAAATTCAATGAATCATTTTTTTTCAGTGAACCGCTTTTGTCACTGACCCATAATACAATGTGTTTGCATGGTTTATGGTTAAAAAAACACATTATTAAAAAACAATGTTTGAAAGATTCGCTCACAATGCAATGCTAACAGGAGTTAACTTACAAAGTTAACTTGTGAGTCCAAGCAGGAGGAATTATTATAATTTTTGTTCTCGTCTACATCACCAATCCCAGGAAGTAAACTGTTGCCTACAATCCGTGTGTTTGTCGTAGTCCAAGAAAAGAGATTTACGTTGGAGATGATAACTCGCATCATTGTTTACTTTGGGGTATTTACTTTTTGCATATCGTTTACATGTACTTATACACACTTACTCACCAAAGGAAATGTAAAAACGTGAATCGGACAATAGGTGCTCTTCAAACGTAGCAGTGAATGTATTTCAAGATAATATGGATGTATATTAGAATAATATGGATGGCCATGTTAATGTGTGCACATACACCCAACATTTCCACCCAACAACAAGCATCTAGTCTAGTGTTCACTATTTATATTTAATCAAGAGTCAGAGGATTTGTTGGATAAAAAGCTGTCTCCAAAACAGCTAAAATACAATCTGAAAAACAAACTATGTCTCCTTCTATTAGAGGGATAGTTCACCCAAAAAAATGAAAAGAAAAAGGAGGAAGATATTTGAGGAATGTTTGCAACCATTCATGAGCCCCATTCACTTCCATAGTAGGAAAAAAGAATACTATGGAAGTAAATGGGGCGCATGTACGGTTTGTTTACACATATTCCTCAAAATATAACAAAAAAATAACAACATGAGAGTATGAAAATGATGACAGAATTTTCATTTTTGGGTAAACTATCTCTTTAAGAGACTAATGATATGATCTGAATTGTGTGTATGGTACTGTACTTACCAGGACCTCTGTATGTGAGTTCACCACTACCAAGCTCTTTATAGGGCACCTGCAGAGTAGTATCTAGAGTACGGAAACCCTCTTTTAGGGAGTTCTGTTTGTAATACTCCACCAAACCCTGGACAGAATCACAGCTCACCTTTACAAACATATTTTGAGTGTTTTTTATAATGTTCACGTCAAAAAGTACCAGATTATTCATGGATGATACAATAATGTATATGGTTATCTTTTAGTACAATAGCATACATCACAGTACTACGTTATTACCGCAACTGTAACATTTATGTTGACCAATTTAAAAGTGCTCAAAATAACTTGACATATTGCATACTTTACTTAATTACTTTATCCTTAATATCTTTTGTTGTTGTCTTATGCATAATCATGTAGCACCATAACATACATCAAAGTACTGTGGTATTACAATAAATGTAGCATTGATGCAACGTTAAAACCATTGCTTGTTAAATGAAACAAGGTTGTTGTGGTATTGATGACTCTGATGGATTAATAGCTGCAACCACTTTGTCAGGCCCTTCTGGTCAACACGTTATTAAGTATACAAATTATATACAAAAATATGCAAATCAGCAAACGCTCTGGTTCGCTGTGAAAAGTCGGTCTTTGCAGCACAGTTAGCGAGACACTGAATTATAGTACCCTACATATGCATTCATAGAGTTATGATAAATACAACAGATGAAGATGAAACCCATTGCTGCAGTGTAACTAAAACCTACTTACTAATACAGTCTTGAATGTCCTGCTTTCAGCAATGTAGAAACAGCCTTCCTTAGTGAGGATCTTAATGTGTTTCACATTGTTGTTGTACCTGTGGATTGCAAGATTTGAACCTTTTCACAGTTTTGTTTTTTGTCAGTCACAATGTTATACTGCTGGACATTAGCTTTCTAGTTTCCCTTGAGAATTGGGAGGCATCCCATAACATAAAAGTGCTGGAGCTGCACATTACAATAACCTTCTGAGTGGTGTAAGCATCCGACATGCAACTGTAAACGTAAAGTGGTAAAGAAAATAAAGCCTAAACCGCACAAAGCACGGTTTGCGAAGAAAACTAGCCGGCCATGTGTTAAGTTACACACTGAGCCGTATGCAAATGATGTGATGCATAATGCATTGAGATGCACAGCGAGTAATACATTTAAACTTAAGCTTTGCTGCAAAAGGACGCTCCTGGCATGCAAGGACCCCGTCAGCCATCCGTCACACCAATTTCATGCGCAAAAAACACACACACATTCATGAAGCCGGATAATAGCGAGACGTACTTGATACTGATGGCATATTCTCTGCACTCCCGGCTCCTGTATCTCACCAGGTAGGTGCTGTTCTCCCTCTTCATAAGTTCGGCCTCTGCATGGTGCCTCTCCATGGGTCCGGCAAACCTGTATAGGCCAATGTACGTGTAGGTGACGCCAAAACAATGCTTACCATGTGCAGCCAGACAGCTCATTACACAAGACTTGGTGTGACTTACCACGGTTGGGCTGAATAGTCAACTGTCCTGGGTACCTAAAAATGAAGAAACAATGGTCACCTCTTTAGCACAGCACTCAGACCCTTATACAGCATACTCTTGACTATATACACTCACCTAAAGTATTATTAGGGAACACCTGTTCAATTTCTCCTTAATGCAATTATCTAATCAACCAATCACATGGCTAGGGATGAGAATTTATAAGAATTTAATGATTCCGATTCCATTATCGATGTTGCTTATCGGTCCAATTCCTTATCGATTCTCTTATCGATTCTCAATGGGTGAGGGAATAAGTACAAATTTGTATGTTTGTATTAACTCGCTTTATATCTGTTCAGAAGACACAGAACAGAGTACATGCAAATTATGTGTAGCAACCTCAGAACAAACTTAAAAGTAGGTGAGCTACTTCTAAACCAAAACAACACAGCGTGTGTGTGTGTGACGTCGTGACACATTCGCAACGAGCAGAACCGATAAGCGGAATCGTTAAGCAGGCATGCTAACGGTTCAAAGGAATAGATTTACTGGGCTTAAGAAGAACCGGTTCTCAATTCCCATCCCTACACATGGCAGTCGCTTCAATGCATTTAGGGGTGTGGTCCTGGTCAAGAGAATCTCCTGAACTCCAAACTGAATGTCAGAATGGAATAGAAAGGTGATTTAAGCAATTTTGAGTGTGGTATGGTTGTTGGTGCCAGACGGGCCGGTCTGAGTATTTCACAATCTGCTCAGTTACTGGGATTTTCACGCACAACCATTTCTAGGGTTTACAAAGAATGGTGTGAAAAAGGAAAAACATCCAGTATGCGGGAGTCTTGTGGGCAAAAATGCCTTTTTGATGCTAGAGGTCAGAGGAGAATGGGCTGACTGATTCAAGCTGATAGAACACTGAAATAACCACTCATTACAACCGAGGTATGCAGCAAAGCATTTGTGAAGCCACAACACACACAACCTTGAGGCAGATGGGCTACAAACGCAGAAGACCCCACCGGGTACCACTCATCTCCACTACAATTAGGAAAAATAGGCTTCAATTTGCACGAGCTCACCAAAATTGGACAGTTGAAGACTGGAAAAATGTTGCCTGGTCTGATGAGTCTCGATTTCTGTTGAGACATTCAGATGGTAGAGTCAGAATTTGGCGTAAACAGAATGAAAACATGGGTCCATCATGCCTTGTTAACACTGTGCAGGCTGATGGTGGTGGTGTAATGGTGTGGGGGATGTTTTCTTGGCACACTTTAAGCCCCTTAGTGCCAATTGGGCATCATTTAAATGCCACGGCCTACCTGAGCATTGTTTCTGACCATGTCCATCTCTTTATGACCACCATGTACACATTCTATGATAGCTACTTCCAGCAGGATAATGCATGTCACAAAGCTCAAATCATTTCAAATTGGTTTCTTGAACATGACAATGAGTTCACTGTACTAAAATGGCCCCCACAGTCACCAGATCTCAACCCAATAGAGTATCTTTGGGATGTGGTGGAACGGGAGCTTTGTGCCCTGGATGTGCATCCCACAAATCTCCATCAACTGCAAGATGCTATCCTATCAATATGGGCCAACATTTCTAAAGAATGCTTTCAGTACCTCGTTGAATTAATGCCACGTAGAATTAAGGCAGTTCTGAAGGCGAAAGGGGGTCAAACACAGTATTAGTATTGTGTTCCTAATAATCCTTTAGGTGAGTGTATACAGTATATGTATATATAGTATATTTAAATTTTTGACATGGCTTTACTCAGTCAGCAGTAAAGATATCCAGCAGTAAACCACAAAAAATTACTGTGCCTGGGTTTTCACTGGCTAGGTCACATATACTGTATAATAGTGCATAAAAAGCACAGCATCGCAGTAACATCATAAGCTTAACTCTTTGGATTAAGCAGCTTTAAAATAATCATGCAAACCATTTAAATACACATACTTACACATGGACACGGCTTGACAGCATCACTGGGAAAGAAGCCGGTCTCTCGTGTCTTCAGAATCTTGCCCTGCCAGGATGCATGTTTGTTAATCGCATTATATCTGCCTTGGGGTGATGCTCCCATCCCCTTTTCTTTAATAAATCTAAGACAATTAGCTCACAACAAGCAGTGAATCTCATTTAAAGCCACACTTAATTATTGTTCATACCCTGCCCATGGTTACGCATCAGAATGAAAGCATCATCTAACCCTGTATAATCACAGCGCTTTCATAACTCATGAATCATGGCGCTCATTGAAAAATAAGCCATTGTTGGATATTGCTGCTCTGAGCACATTTGGATTTATGAATTACATTAGACCTGAAATCTGTATAATGTCCTCGTGCAATAGAGTGCATTGAGCAATCGCAAGCTGCGCGCCAGTTTAAAAATGGGCTCATTTCTTGCATGGCTTCAGCCCCAATTACCTATATATTTTTAGACAAAAACAGACAATCCCCCCTAACTCAGTATGAAACAACAGCTGGGCGGTCATTATACACTGTGAATGTGGTGGAGCCAGATGCCAGATTTTAGCAGCTTGTGATTGATTGCAAGTTTGGCTGAAGGTTTGATCGAGGGTGTAATGAGTTCGAATTTGTCTCTTCTCAAACAACTACACTAAAAAAAAATTCTCTCCTTCACTTTAACAAGTATGAAATGAATTTCAGAAGAAATGCATCTCTTTCACAAATTAGATTGGACCCCCAAAGTTGAACTGTATTCATGATTTATTCGCCTTAATAATGTTTTTACGTAGCTTTCGAAAGCCCTTTATATTTGTTACGCCACCGATAAGCGTATGATAAAGATTAAACTTATTACCCCATTAAAGTAAACACTTGGCAGCCTAAAGGATCAAATGAAATTACAGTGATCGATTGCACTGTTCTGGCAACAGGACAGAGATAATTGTCTTCCAGTAACATGGGAGATGGATGCTCAGTGTTCTGTAATTCCATTCTTTGGCGTCATGGGACCCTGAAGATTTAGTAGCCTTATTAACAGTTAAGTGGCGTTTCACACAAGATAAAATAAACCAGTGATGTGCATTATCATTCAACAGCAGAGCTCCTCGCTCCCCTCCGTGACCCGCCCGGTCCGTGAGAAACCACGGCTGACACGCATGTCTAGCCGCTGCCTGTCGCAGTCTGTTGGCTTTGTGGATCTCTTGGCATCCATTTCTGTGCTGTAGATTTTTGGATACCTCTGTGTGTGCTATCATACAGAAATGGCCCGGCATAAAGCATGGGAAGTCTCGCTAAGTGTCAATTCCCCGTCGAGCTGTTTGAGGCGCGCCGGCCAGATTGGAGCGACACTGGGAGGAAGATGAGGTTTTAGTGCCACCATAAACCAGGGAGAAAAAGACCCACAATGGCCTGGCACGTGGCAGAAATAAATAAAAAAGGAACGATCTGTGACAATAAGCTCGAGATGAAACTGCTACGCCCAAACGTGCGACTATGCCCTACAGTCACTATATATGACAGCTCATTTGATTTCACACTAGTGCATATTAGAAAGCTGGACAATTTGAACATCTAGTGTTCTCGCACTATTTAATTTGCATATGATGGATATGTACAGTGTACAGATATTGCATATTAGCCAAGGTTGATATTAAAGGCGGGGTGCATGATCTCTGAAAGCCAATGTTGACATTTGAAATCACCTAAAAAAACACGCCCCTACCCCAATAGAATTTGGACCTACATTTTATAGACACGCCCCAGACATACGCAAACCCAGCCAACGATGTCGGTTAGTAGACACACCCCTTACTGCTGATTAGCTACAACTGTGTTTTGGTAGTCAGTCCAACTCCCTTTTCCAAAGTGTTTTTCAAAAATCATGCACCCCACCTTAAAGTACATAATCAAGTAGTTAAACATTCAAAAATGGCATTTAACACGAGTGTGGGTCAAATTGCAAAGAATAAAAAAGGAATTATTTTTTAAGGTGCCTGTTATGCAAACTTGTACACTGCAGGGTTTCCCGCAGCACATTTCAGTTAAGGCGGCCCGCCTAAGCTTGGAAACCCTACAGCCTTAACTAGGTCATCAAGTGCATCTCGGAGAATAGCGCAGACGCGCTTCACACCGCGAGCGTGCACGAGCACCACACGGCCAAAATGAGATAAGACGTGGTCCGTCATGTCTGGAGGATAGCCAGTTGATAAAACGCGTGTTCGTGAGAACCGTAAGTGGACTTATGTTTTAGGTTTATTTCAGCCTGTTATTGTATTAGTCTAGTTCTTGCAAATTGAAAGTAAGTTAGCTGGTGATTTTGTTGTTTGAGCAACCTGCTAGCTGGGCTGTTTACACTTGGTATTAAGACGTGTTTTCATCGATCGGATCACAAGTGGACGAGAGAGACACATTACGTTTACACCTGGTATTTAAATCCGTCTCTTTTTTCCACTTTCGACCGCTTCTGTGCTGAATACTATGACGGGGTGGTCTGTGAGAAGGTGGGCGAGTCTCTCTGCTGTCCGAGCGGGAGTAATTATGAGTTTATATGGACGCAAACTAATATTATGTCGGAGTGCACTGCTTGTTTAGCAAGTAAACATGCTGCGCAGTGTTTTGTACATGAGTATGTAAAAGCTTTCTTTGAATTTTCAGCGCAATTGATGAAATAGGATCGCGCAACTTTCACACGCTTTCAAAACGAAACTATGGAGATCAGCCGCTTAGTTTTATCAATGAAAGGCTAAAAATAGCGCTGTTCACCGAATGTTCATGCCAGAAGTCAAAAAAGACGTAAAACTTGTGTTTAATACCTCAGATTAGATAAATGGGCGGAGAGTAGGCGGTCGCGTGTGGCTGTTCGAACGCATTTAACCACATGTGCGTTCCGCAACTCCAAAGCGATCCGATCGAAAGTGGTTTCGACCACCTCTGGATGTGGGTGAAAGTGGTCGAAAGTGGACGAGCTCAAAACGTTTTGAACACCGTTTACACCTGGCATTAACGTCATCCACTTGTGATCCGATCGACGAAAACACATGTTAATGCCAAGTGTAAACAGCCTAGGTTTCACGTGTGTGTTGATTAGATATAATTGTTGAGCGCTCTTGCTAACCTCATTTATGTGCATTATTTACATGCTACAGTAGTTACACTCCTTTAAGATAATGTAATTAATAGTGGGAAATAATCAGTTTTTAAACTATCATAGTTCGCCAGACGTTCTACAACATCTGCTTTAGTTTGTGTAGATTAACCCTTTAGTTTCACTTCACCATGCAGCTATTCTAGTTAGAGGTAAAAACATTTAATTCATTAATAATCTAGTATGTGTTAATTTTTGTCATAGTTTCTTCAAAATTAAGTTTGAGTGTTTTAAATAAAAATATTTACATTTTCATCATGAGCCACGCCCCTTTGATTGCCACGCCCTCGGCCCATCCCACCCGGTCAACCCTACCACCTTTCATTTCTATAGCTATCATGAAATAATATATTGAATTGAAAATCATAATGTTTAACAGATCGAAAGCCTATTTTCCATGCTAATAGCGTCCAAACTGGTTACTGCATTATCATTTATTTAATTTCACAACCTATATCTGAATAAAGCCAATATGTGTGCTGTTTGCTCATAACTAATGAATATGTTGAATACATGCTGTTTTATTAAATCTGACCTGCCACCAGGAACTGTGTGGATCCGCACAGGTGACCTCTATGATATCACCTGTCTGAGCACTCAGCGGTGGACCACCCTGAGGACAAGGAACGCCGAAATAATTTCTGATAACCAGCATTTTTGGCAACCCTGAAAAAAACATAAAATACACACAGAGAAAAATTACAAACCATTAAGCTTAGCACACAGGTGAACAGTGAAGTGTCTTTTATAGATAATAATCCAAAAATACAACAAAAGCAGTGCAGAAAATGTAATGACGCTCGAGTCAACAACAACAAGATTATGTTTCAATTGATCTGTGCATGATTCATCAATGCCCATTATTTCATCAAAAATAATGATCCACCTCTCAAGCTTACTGTACGTCACCACTCCATTTATTTCTTAGCCATTCTGTTATAGACGCACAAAATTAAGTCCAACACTATGAATGGCAAACTACAATTAAATGGCATAAAAACAATAGAAATTGGAGATACAGAGAACAATTAGGCAAAAATGCCTGCCCTCAAATCTCTCCCTAAAGAAACACAGGAAAACAACTCCCAAACAAGCAGACCATACAATGCGAATAACTGCAGTAATAAAACCGCTGGTCTCATACTACACAGAAAATTGTTTACCCATATGCTTATGATTCACTTAATAAGAAAATACTCTCATAG
Source organism: Misgurnus anguillicaudatus (assembly GCF_027580225.2). Taxonomy (NCBI): domain Eukaryota; kingdom Metazoa; phylum Chordata; class Actinopteri; order Cypriniformes; family Cobitidae; genus Misgurnus; species Misgurnus anguillicaudatus. Next base: position 30,144,505 of record NC_073338.2, read on the forward strand.
CTGCCCCTTATAAACAGCTTATGAAAATTAATTTCCCATCAAACAACACACCCTCTGACTCTCTTTTGCCACGACACTATGCTGAAACTCTGTGGGCGGCTTTCAGTTTTAGTTTTATTTAAAAAGAAAGCCCCTCTAGGAGCACTTGTCCAGTTTTCTCATTCACCAAGGACAAAATAAAGTGTCTCTTATACTAAATCACACACCAGACAAATGATAGAGAATGAGATGTCAAATCCTGTGAAGCAGTTTCATTCTCTAGAGCATCTGTTTAATAAGGCTAGAGAAGCGAATAAATTCACCCTAAAGCCACAGACTAATGGTGGGGGTTTCTTTAAGCATAAAACGACTTCTCAGGATCCAGTCTATAAACTTGTTGTTTTCTTATACTGCCAGGTGCCCAGCACTTAAAGCGGACCATAAAGTCAGTTGTTTTATGTGTTTTGGAGAGGTTTACTGTGGTCTATGCCAGTGGCTTGAACAGAATGCTACTAACCCAAGGATGTTAGTTATGCAAGCAGTACATTAATAAATACTACTTGAATACATATGTTATTATAATTAGGGTTATTTACATAACTCATAAAGCTCAATTACATTTACATTCATGCCTTTGGCAGATGCTTTTATCCAAAGCAGCGTTTTCACAGTTGCAATATAACATTCAGTACTATTATGTGGTTTGGGGCATTAAAGAACTGGGAATTGTTTTTAACAGCTAAAGCATGCTATCAGTGCCTGATATACAGTAGTACAATAATAAACTACTAATACTGTTACTAATATTGTATTAGTAGCATTGGTTTGATTCCCAGGGAACACATTGTACAATTTGAATGCACTACAAGTTGCTCTGGATTAAAGTGTCTGCCAAATGCATAAATATTAAAATGTTTCATTTAAAAATGTACAGTGTCACATACATTATTGTATTCAGATGCTTTGTTTTCATGCTGAAAATGATCAGGTACAGGGTCACATATTTGAACATTGCATTTCCATTTTACTTAATGCATTTGAACGTGAAAGAGAAAAACAAACACATAATATAATTTTTATTGAATGCATACTTCATTCTGTCAGAACAGTAAATATAAGTACACTTAAATAAAATAATATTAGTATAGGAAATACCAACCCTATCTCACAAGAATTAGGGTTAGGGGTTCGGTTTCGTTGTTGTTGTGTTTTTTTTTTCAAGAGAATCGTACGATTTGGCACAATTAACTTCGTTTGAATTCATATGAATTAGCCAACTCGTAAAATATGTACGAATTCTCGTGAACATGTGTTTACTCATGTAGGGGTGCGCAGGGCAAAAACTAACACGGGGTTTGTTGTAACACGGACTGTTTACATTGTTGCACAAGGTTGAGCATTTCGTTTTTCTGCGCTGCCAAAAGACAATCTCCTGCAAATGATTGGAAATGTATTATTGTTTTTCCAGAGAGTTATTGATGAAAGAGTGTTTTGGTGGCATGTAAATACATTTTTTCATCATGTGTTTTTCTCGGTTTCTAAGTTGGGTGTGTAAGATACCAAACCCAATGCTATGTTATCTTAATCAGTGTCTTGTTGACTAAAACATAGGATCGTTTATGTTTGTAGCTCTTAGCAACTTTTTTGGTGAGCTTGAAAATATTTTGACCCAGCGTGGATACCCGTCTATTATAGACAGATATATAAACAATATCCACTTCAAGTATATAGACAAAATAGTATTAAAACATTTGCCTGCAAACTTAATTTTTAGCAAGTGTTACAACTAACCCCCTGCCTGTTACAATTAACCCCACCTATGGGGTAAGTTGTACTGTTTGCATTTCTGTTACGTTTGGTGTAATTGTCCAAGAATGGTAAGTACTAGAAACAAACTACAAATAGTCATTTGTAGAGATGTGTGGGTTGCTTGTGTAAAAATATAATTAATCAAACTCAAATATTTTTTGATTGAGCCAAAACCAAAAAGCGTAAGGTTGTGCCCCGCTCTCCCCTACCCAACTATGGCAATGTTCTAGTTTTCTTTATTGCTTTTATTGGGCCAATTAACCAAACAGTTGAGTCACATTATTCACTAACCACCTGCAATTTAGTTACCTACACTCTAAAAGTGTTAAGTTGAGTGACTATGATATGCTCATCCACGCCTTCCTAAACACCTCATTCAAACACGCCCCCATATTTCTACTTCACTGTGTGGAAAGAGTTGCATAACACCACCCAAATGTATACGCAACTTTATTCTCGTAGTATTGTTACCACTAACGCCATGTCGTGGAAACGCTGTGCTTTAGGAGCTGATATTCCATATACGGTAAAGGGTGTAACATTTCCATCGCACGCTTAAGGGATTCGGCCAATCACAACGCCTCAGATAATTAGTTCATCAGAGAACAATTTTCTGAATTATGAGCCTTGTAAAAATTGACGTGTTTCAGAAAGGTATAGAGGAGTAACACTTATGTTGGATATGTGGAAAATAATGTGTGTTTTTTAAACCTTCAACTGCGTAGACACAGTGCATTACACCAAATACACAAAATAATGTTATTTTAGCAACGTCATATTACCCTTTCAAAATAATTTTAAATAATTGATGCATTTTTTTGTTAAATTGGTCATCATTAAAATTATACAGCAGTAAAATGAGAATGGCAATTTTGTGCCGCATTTCCTCTTCAAGTTTTTTATCAAAATGTACACACCCATTTCAGCCTCCTGAACACCTCTTCAGCACATCAGGAATGTTATTTACTCCCAGAAGAGCACAAGCAAACTGCAGCAATTTTAAAAATCACCACCTGTTTAAGCTGAGCACGAAGTTTTCATATTCTGAAAATAAAATGATGTGGCAATGTTTTCCCAAGAAAATGAGTTGCTCCCCTGACTGTTTACATGTAATAGTTCCAAAATGACAACCCCAACCAAGTGTTTTAGGAAACAACACTTGTAGTTGTTTTAAACCTGTATACAAGTTTTTTTTATTCTGTTGAACACAAAAGGAAGAAATTATGGTAAGCACAAAATTAACAGTACTCATTGACTTCCATAGTATGATAAACAAATATTGTGGAAGTCAAATGGTACCGTGAATTGTTTGGTTACCATCAAAATATATATTTTTTGTTAATCCGAATTAAAAAAACACAAACATGTTTAGAACAACTTGAAGGTAAACTTGAAGTAAATTATGGCAGAATTTTCATTTTTGCAACTATCCCTTTAATTTAAATATATAATGTAAAGTCTAAATTTTTTTAATATACATTCATTTTTTTAAATAAATTAATATAATATGACCCAGGTCATTCAGAAATACGGGTTTGTTGGCAGAAGTCCTCTAAGGTCTCGTACACACTGCAAACTTTCTGGAGTGACAACCGCATTAAAATGTGGGAGTGAATCCCCTAAATGTTCATTTCATGTCTGTACGGAACAAGACTCACTCCCGAAAATGTGATGATTGACACAGAAATAACCATAGCAACGTTCTGCCGTCTCGTGTGTTTATAACTCACAGCTTTGCCAAAATAATAACAGCATTGTGTTTTGCAATAAACCTCCGTCTTGGCGTTGTTTATTTTACGCTTTTTTGAGGCAGCTTCACAGCGCGAAGCGCGCGGTCTTGCAGTGTTGCCAGGTCCTCATCTTTTTTGTACGTAAATAGCGTTTTGGCTTGTTATGGCTTTTGGCTCATGAAGCGATCAAGTTTTTGGTGTTAATAAAGTGTGAGGGTGCCGGTCCCAAAATTTTGATCTTTGAGGTAAAGCATTTAAATTTATTTCGGTTTATTATTGGATTTTTCTTGTTCGCTGTTTTTTTCGTGCAAGATCTGGCAACACTAGTCAGCAAACGCTTGTGCCTCTGTCATTTTCTGAACTGCGCATACAGAAGACTTTTTCCTCTTCTAAGAATTTCTTTTTTTCAGAAGAGAGACCTGTCCTGTTTATGATGAACGTTTAAACACTTGATTAACTGCTAGTTGTTTAGTTCGGTTATGTACACACTGTGCAGAGTTTTTGTAAATTCGGTTGTCACTACCTGCATTTTGCGGGAGTTAATTCAGTTGTAGTATGCAGTTGTGAGTCCCGTAAATTACTGAACCGTGTGTGTACAGAACAGGATTAAGCATTAAAAGGTGAAGTAACAACCAAATTAATATGCAGTGTGTACGGGACCTAAGTGTACAGAAGACTGTATAAATGACAGCGCACAAAAAAACAGTGGATCACATTCAAACATGGGTCCCTTGTGAGTACTTAGATCTGAATACAACCCAATGTGGCAGTGACACATGGATCACAGCGCCCCCTAAAGTGTGGTTCAGTTTCTTTATTTTTCATTTTATTTTTGACATAGAGGTGACTAAAGTGACTTTTGTAAAAAATAAGGCATTTCAGTTACTCACTAAAACCTTTTTCATTGTCATTAAAGTGAAATTACTCATCCTAAACATAAGAGTCTGATAAAACAAAATGCTCATTTTGAAGAAAACATGTCAGATGCACATGTCAGAAGGTTTTGTAACTCACTGGACTGAAAACAGTAACTATTTGTTATAAAAGGTAATTAAATGGAGCTGTCATAGCCTGCCAATATTAAATATTATGAAATTATTATGGAAATTTTATGGAAAGAACCTTTCCTCATCAATATTCTGAGAGCACGGGCTCTGTGCATTATCACCTGGGGTGGCCACATAAATCTCCACCATTTACAGTGATTCAAAGGATTCACGCACATACACGGTTCACAGCATTTAGCAACCAGATGAAGCTTAATACACAACAGTAATTGATGTTGAAGAACAAAAGAACCATTTAAAAACCATTCACACGTGTAAATGACTGAGCTTGTTGCACAAAATGATAATAAGAAATAGTCTTACCTGGGTCTTCTTGGTGCATAGGCGTATTGTGTCTCTATGAAATAAAAGAAATTAGAGTTTAAATTTAATAGTATTCATTATGTGCAAAACAGTACCTGAATGTAATTTATAAACTGGTAAAAAGAAAGAATCCAGCAACCCTCCTTTTATTCTTATATAACAAAGTTCCTCTTGGTGGAAAAAGACAGAGCAGTTATATATAACTCTTACTTAGTAAAGGTCATTGGTTTGATTCCCAGGGAACACAACGCTGCTTAAAAAACTGTATAATTTGAATGCACTTTAAGTTGCTGTGTCTGCCAAATGCATGAATATTAAAATGTTTCATTAAAAAATGTACCATGTCATATTATTGTATTCAGATGCTTTGTTATCATGCTGAAAATAATCAGGTATACTGTAGGGTCATATTTGAACATTGCATTTTCATTTTACTTAATGCATTTGAATGTGGAAGAGAAAAACATTCAGCTGAACAAACCTAATATAATTTTTATTGAATGCATACTTCATTCTGTCAGAACAGTAAACATAAGTACACTTATACAAAATGCATACCAGCAAAGCCCAACACAGTATATAACACCACCCCCAATGGAGACTTATAGAAAAGATCAATTGTTTAGATTTAGATGTTTTGTTCTGTCTTACCTTAGCTTTCTGAACAACAGCACCTTAAATTATAAGAGAATAAAATATTTATTTGTATATTTTATTGTGAAAAGTGAAATATTAAAAGTGACCCAGTCTGTGAAAACCCAGATGAAGTCACTTTTTATTTTCTACATAATAATTATCCAACATAATGTATACTCCTGGTCTTATAATTAGATAAAACTTTATCCTTGATTTTAAAGACAGGGTTACATACACTCACCTAAAGGATTATTAGGAACACCTGTTCAATTTCTCATTAATGCCATTATCTAATCAACCAATCACATGGCAGTTGCTTCAACGCATTTAGGGGTGTGGTCCTGGTCAAGACAATCTCCTGAACCCCAAACTGGGAATGGGAAAGAAAGGTGATTTAAGCAATTTTGAGCGTGGCATGGTTGTTGGTGCCAGATGGGCTGGTCTGAGTATTTCACACTCTGCTCAGTTACTGGGATTTTCACGCACAACCATTTCTAGGGTTTACAAAGAATGGTGTGAAAAGGGAAAAACATCCAGTATGCGGCAAACTTTGACTGAAATAACCACTCGTTACAACCGAGGTATGCAGCAAAGCATTTGTGAAGCCACAACACGCACAACCTTGAGGTGGATGGGCTACAACAGCAGAAGATCCTACCGGGTACCACTCATCTCCACTACAAATAGGAAAAAGAGGCTACCATTTGCACGAGCTCACCAAAATTGTTGCCTGGTCTGATGAGTCTCATTTTCTGTTAAGACATTCAGATAGTAGTATCAGAATTTGGTGTAAACAGAATGAGAACATGGATCCATCATGCCTTGTTTCAACTGTGCAGGCTGGTGGTGGTGGTGTAATGGTGTGGGGGATGGGTTTTTTTTGGCACACTTTAGGCCCCTTAGTGCCAATTGGGCATTGTTTAAATGCCACGGCCTACCTTAGCATTGTTTCTGACCATGTCCATCCCTTTATGACCACCATGTACCCATCCTCTGATGGCTACTTCCAGCAGGATAATGCACCATATCACAAAGCTCAAATCATTTCAAATTGGTTTCTTGAACATGAAAATGAGTTCACTGTACTAAAATAGCCCCCACAGTCACCAGATCTCAACCCAATAGAGCATCTTTGGGATGTGGTGGGACGGGAGCTTCGTGCCCTGGATGTGCATCCCACAAATCTCCATCAACTGCAAGATGCTATCCTATCAATATGGGCCAACATTTCTAAAGAATGCTTTAGGCACCTTGTTAAATCAATGCCACGTAAAATTAAGGCAGTTCTGAAGGCGAAAGGGGGTCAAACCCAGTATTAGTAGGGTGTTCCTAATAATCCTTTAGGTGAGTGTATGTCAACCTAATCTTTACCTGCCCATCCACAGACTCCCAGTCTTCCCAGGCAGCCCTTATGAGCCCCTATACCACACGTAGGACACAGGTATCCCTGGTTAAAGATTCCCCTGAAGATCAAAATGTTCGGTTTTAATAAAAAATATGTCAACACATGAAACAAAAATGTACTTCACAAGTGATTTAACACCATGTTGATTGTTTGAGTGGTTAATATTGGATTAACTTTACTGTGCACTGTACTCTGCAATTTTCCAACATACAATAAAAATCAGCAGAGGTCTCAGAAGCACAGTGACAGCTCACCTGAGAAGCATACGACAGGAGCTGCAGGTGGTGGCCCTCTCGAAAGTGTGCATCCTAAATCGGTGGGAGTTAAAGTTGGCGTTCTCAGGCTGAATATTGGATCTGCAAGAAAATATAAAGAAGTATAAAGTTATCTGCTTGGAGCATTAGCACATACTGTATATACTAAATGTTTAAGTTAAACTGCCTGTTTAAGAGGCCACAGTAAACGAAAGCCTAATTTTGTGGCCCGCGAGAACTGAACCAGACCTTCTGATGCAGGGCACGAATCAGAGCAGTGGGGAAGCTCTTTACCCGAATGACTTTAAGATTGATTCCTGCATCAAGTGAGCCGCGTGCATGCGGCAGGTGTAATTTGTTGTTCGAATGTGCCCTTCAGATCATCACAGTCAACCGCACGTATGCATTCACGTACAGACACATTTTTAAAGGGTGACATTAAAATCAAGCAGGAGAGGAAACGTATCATTACTAACTCTCAGCATGAGGGATAAAATCTTCCCTTTAATCTACACAATTTCCAATTCAGAACTCTCGTTATCCACTTTATCCCTTGTTTCATTTTCTCCAAAGCAAATTCCCTTGCAAATATGAACCATGAAATCTTAACAGCATTCCTTGCACAGAATCCTATCTCATATAGTGTACATGCAAAGCAAGCTGCGTGATCAAATGACATTAATATGTGACCCAGTGTGTGAAAACTCAGCTAAAGTCATTTTTGTAATTTATTGTTGTCTACATAAAATCATCCTGAATAATGTAAAGAACATTCTGAGAAAAGATAACCTTGATATCTTTAACATTGACTGTTAAAGGCCACATCAAACATTAAAATCAATGACAATGATATCAAACTTTAAGGCTTTTAATTTCATAATTACACTACAAGACTTTAGCCTGGATTTAATATAATCTTTCTGATAATAAGACCTCAGCAGCCTGGCAAACTACATAATGCCAATGATTATCTACTGTACGTAATGCTCAGAATGATGCATGAGGCCAGCCAATAAAAACTGAGCTTGCCCGATTAGCCAATTTAGTGTCCATTTAGCATCAGACAGTCAATGAACAGACTGTATGGGTCTGTATGGGCCTTTTAAAGGAATATTCAATTTTCTTAAAAGAAAAATCCAGATAATTTACTCACCACCATGTCATCCAAAATGTTGATGTCTTTCTTTGTTCAGTCGAGAGAAAGTATGTTTTTTGAGGAAAACACTGCAGGATTTTTCTCATTTTAATGGACTTTAAATGTGGTTTAAAAGTGGATATTTTTCTTTTTCTTGTCAAAAATGACAATCATTTTGCTAGATAAGACCCTTATGCCTCGTTTGGGATCGTTTATAGTCCTTTGAAACTCCGTTGAAAAAAACTGTTAAGTGTTGAGTTAAGTATTAAATGTTGGGCTCTATTAAAGTCCATGCAATGTTTTCCTCAAAAAACATAATTTCTTCTCGAACAAAGAAAGACATCAACATTTTGGATGACATGGTGGTGAGTAAATTATCTGGATTTTTATTTTAAGAAAATGGAATATTGCTTTAAGTTTAAAACTCACATAGCCATCTCAAACTGATCCATCCATTTCTTCTTCAGTTCTCTGGTTTTAAACAGGAACTCAAAGCTGGACTGCCCCTGCTGGTGGGTGAGGTAGAACCCATAGCACCACTGCCAAAAACCACATGACAGACAGAAAAAGACATTTGTTAATAAAAACAAATAACGTTTACATGCATATCTAATCCATTTTGAACAAATATAGCATCAAAAAAACATCATATAATGAGGTCAACATAACACAGAAATGGTATGTAAGGAGGTCGTATGTAGATAAAAACATCTCATTCTAAGGTAATAAAAATATAACAGTTCATTATGTAAGTTCCTTATACACCACTTATAATATAGTTATGCATATTATATTGCATTTCTGTCAAGAGATCTTTCTAAAAGTTACACAGTGCACCTTTAAATGTATATTAAATGCAATCTAAACACCAACCACGCCCTCCCTCCAAAACCCCACACGGCCAACATCCAGCCAATGACAAACATGCAAAATGATTCACACTCACACAGTGCACACAGGATATTTTCGATTGACCAAAAAGGCATAGGCCTGACCCTGACTTTTTGCTGTTTACAAAGGCTAGGTCTGTCACAGAAGCTCTCTAAATAGAAAGTGTGATTTTTCAGTATATCTATTTTAGTTATATTTGTATCTAAAAAGATTTTCAACAAATTATGTGTTAAACATTATATAGTGTGCGAATTGGATTATTATAAACTGTTACAGTCATTTTTAGGAGGTTTATGTATCTGGTTATGTGTGTGTGTGTGTGTGTGTGTGTGTGTGTGTGTGTGTGTGTGTGTGTGTGTGTGTGTGTGTGTGTGTGTTGTATAGAGCTTGTAAGAGAAAAGAAGGGATAAAATAAGATCCATCAGTGTTTTAAATGTGTGTATGTGTTGTGAAGAGGGCCAGAAAGACACTTCAAACAGAAAAGCCAGCAGGACTTTGCCTGACCAAGGTCTCCTTGAGACATATTTCACCAGACCATCTGTTCAGAAAAACCTTCCTTTTGGTGAAAGGCATAAAAGAGAAAAAAATATCAAAAGCTTAAAGACATATCCACATTTTTACATCTATATCAGCATTGCTGAGTTTAAAAAGAAATATATCAAAATCGAAAACTGAAAACAACCTATATACTGTATGTACATATATTTTATTCCATATCAAGGCTTTACATGCAAACATGTCATTGACTTAACTCTTTCCCCGCCATTGACGAGATATCTCGTCTAGTTATCTCGTCAATTAAGAGAAAACATTTGCATACAAAAATGTTCATGTTAATCTGCAATACCGCGATTATCCACTATGGCTCTAGATCACTTTCACCAATTTATGAAAAAAATGAAGCCAAAACGTTATTTACTAATTTTAAACTCTGTGTATGTTTTGATAATCATTCTGAATCTGATCTCTAATAAAATCCCTTCACAAAAATTCTATTATTTCAGCTTGTTGCTAAAAAAAATATTTTTAAAGAAAAATAACCATATTTAAGAGTTCATAAGCAGAGAAAAAAATAGAGATAGGATGAAACTTTTTTCCCCATTTTGTTTGTTTATTATTTGTTTGAAAGCAGAGGGTCTGTTCTTTCATTTTATATATTTGTATGTTTATATATTTTTAGAAAAAAAAAATTCCTTCACAAAAAATGCTGGCAGGGAATGAGTTAAAGAGCTTACAACAGCAAAACTCATTTGCTTCAAATGCGCTTTGGTGATTCACACAATCCATTAAATGACTACTTAACAATTTCTCCAAAGACTGTTAAACAATCTAACAGTTCAAAGAAGCTCTTTGAGAGAGGTGTTGAAAATTATTGTTAATTATGTACAGTATGGAAAGCTATGAGCAGGGTGGTTGCTAAAAATCGCAGGCCTTGGGAGAGCTGGAACCATTAGAGACCATGAGACCAAACGATGCAAAATAAAGGAAAAAAAATAAACAGAGAAAAAGAGAAAACCATACTAAACTATAGTCCCTAACTGAAATACTGCTTTGGGTCTCTAGTAATTTAAAGCCTGTCTGAAATCCTGCCGTGTCGAACTTTAACATAGAGTAGTTGTTTCCAACCTTTTTCACTTCAAGGCCCCTAAACTGGTGTATATTCTACTGAAATGGCCAAAAAAAATAAGAAACATCTTGATTTTTGCTGGTTTTAGCTTATTTTAATGGTTGTTCAGTCCAATTGTTAATAATTTTAAGTCATCTTGAGGCCCCGTTGAAAATCTGCTGGGGTCCCTCTAATGGGCCTGCCATAAAGAATTAGTATGCCTTAACATAGTATTAACTAATGTTAACTAATAAACCTTATTGTAAAGTGTTACCAACACATTTCAACAGTATCTCACTGACCTTTTTGCATTCTTTATCAGTTTTGGGGTTGTTGGTGATCTTGAAATGGTCGAGGTTGATCACTTCTTTCATCTCATAAATGTCCCCACGCCGCTTGCAGACAATAACAGCAACATCGAACAAAAAAATATGCCTGCAGCATTGACACGTGAAAGACATGACTTTAAAAACCAGGGTCCGTATGTATAAAACATCTCAGAAATGCTCTTAAGAATAGTCTTAAGCTATGACTTAAGTGTCAAAAAATTCTTAGTAAGGAGTAGGACCAGTCTAAGATTAGGAGACATTTATAAAGAAGCTGAAAGCAACTTTCAGTAAAGTGTAAGACTCATTCTTAAGTGCTGACTTAAGTGAGGACTACAATGATTTCAACCTAAAATGGCCGCCCCTTAACCTCTGAATCAGCCAATAGAAAGCCGGCAATGTTATACAGTCACACCATACATTTATGAATCATGAAGACATTCAAATTATATTAGTATTTAAATATTTTAATTAGCTTCACAAAATGTTTAACATTATTACAAATAAGTACATGCATTTATTTTACACGATTTTGCACCATTTTGATTAAGTTTCAACATGTTAATGAAATATACAAACGTAATGCTATTTAAAAAATGAAGATGATGAATCACATCATTTTGATTTCACTCACAAGCTGTTTATAAAAAAAAGACTAAAGTCTAAGTCTAAGCAAACACTTAGATAAAAAATACTTTGATGATCAAGCTCAAACAAGATGATCAAGTTATTGGATTTCTCCACTTAAACACAATTGTAATTTTTGCCATCTTTATCACTTTCACCTTTGGCTTACTCACTGCTAACATTGCTAACATTATGTTTTGGGTGAGGGTTGTATATAACTTTACATGTAATGGTGTCACTGCAATCTTGTAGATACTTCATATTTTTTATTGTAGATTTTATGGTATTTTATTTACCTATCATAAAATGTAAAAGCGGCTCTACTTTAAAACTAACTTCAATTGTTAACACCTAATATTTAAACATTTTTAACTTTAATTATTTCACTTAAACTGAGAAATTTAAGTTGAAAAAACATTACATCTTTAGGCATTATCAATAATTTGATCCAACTTTAACTTTTTACAGTGTATATTATTCAAATTTATATACATTTAAGTATATACCACTGCTGTCTTAATAACCCCATAAAATGATTGGTACTGAGCAAGCACTTGTTTCACTAATATACATCTTATACTGTATATTATATTGTGTAATATAATATACATTGTTTAAGAAACCCTATACTCTTTATATTTCATGTTATATTAATTCCTATCTACTGTCTATATACTACTAACATCTATTTATTGTACATGTTCTGCTCTGCAACAATGCAACAATAGTTATTTTCAAAAGTGCTATAGAAATACATTTGAATTAAAGTAATTCTAACACATTCTTTGTTGTAAAGTGCATGATCCTCCACCTCTCTGCTGCCCTCTTGTTACTCTTAACTAGGTTAAGAGACCTCTCCAGCTCTCTTAAATAATTTAGGAGCTGAGACCTAGTCTTAGGAGGCTTTATAAATCAAACTTATTCTTAAGTCTAGGAATAAGAGTAAAATGACGTCATTCTTAGAATTTTAACACACTTAAGACAAAAATTTTACTCTAAGCGGCTTTATACATACGGGCCCAGAATGAACTCCAGTGGTCTTTACTGTCTAAAGTTTTACCTGTCTTGCCTCCGCTTATCCACATTTGACACAAAACGGACTTCACCATCACCTTTTGGTCTTCCAAAAGAAAGCAAAGACTCATTCTGTAAAGAGACATTCATTGACAGATACTGTTATTGAATGTCTACAAGAGAAAAGCTGCAGGGTGTGTGTGTGTGTGTGTGTGCTTATGTTATGTTTTAAATTAATAGTAAACAGTGATCATATTTACTTTAATGTACAACTTACCAAATTCTCAATTGATCTTTGATACTGATCAATCTCTTTTAGAGTCTCAACATCTCTTTTCACTTCATTTACATACTGGGCTAAGTCCTGTTCAACAAAAGAAAACTTACATTAATTGACCTTGAATTACACACATCTCTTTTGTGTTGATCCAATGCCATACTGTACATGTTTTTGTTTGTGTGTGTATATATATATGTAAGGAATAATTGATGATGAGACATTGACTTATTAAAAAGTAATGCACACCCAAGGTGGTAATGCGGCATGAAGCAAAGCAAATTGTGAATTCTTTTCAGTTTCAGTTACTCTGCTTTTATACCATAGGGCTGTAAAATGCACCACAAGATATACAGTACTGTGCAAAAGTCTTAAGCCACCATCACCAGACTTGTTGTTTTAGAAGTTTTAATGTCCATCAATATTTATTTTTCAATCTATTTTATTAAGATGCAAACAGAAAATACAGGAAATATGTACAAAACAACAGTAATTTAATTTTCAGGACTAAATGTTTTCTTTAGGCATCCATGGTCTCTTGGCACTAAACACATCTTGAGCGTTTTTGACCAGAATGAAGTAAAAAAACTAATTTCTTTAAAATTAGAAATTAGGATTTAATTTTATCTAGGTTTAAGAGATCCTGCAATTTCCTGCTATTGCTCAAGTGGAAGGGAAGTTTACCCTAAAAACTTAACTTATCAGTTTACATTTTATACAGTTTTTAATACACTGAAAAAAAATGATTCATTGAATTTAATCAATTTTGTTGTGGTTGCAATCAATTTATTTAAGCTACATTTAAACAAAAGTTTTATATATTTTCTTCTGTTACTAATCTTTTTTTGTTTAAATGTAGCTTAAATAAATTGATTGCAACCACTTGCCTTAAAAAAATTGATTAAATTCAATGAATAATTTTTTTCAGTACTATATACACATTTTCTGTATTTTCTGGATGTATTTTATTTAAGAGACTGAGAAACAATTATATATGATAACTATAACATTGCAAAAAAAAACATATTTTTCAAATAAAAAATCAAATTTATTTGTATGATACAGCTGCAAATAAGTATTTGAACACCTGAGAAAGTCAATGTTAATATTTGGTACAGTAGCCTTTGTTTGCAATTACAGAGGTCAAACATTTCCTGTAGTTTTTCACCAGCATATGAAGAGTTTGGTTCCAAAACGCAATAAATCCATTTTGACAAATTTTGGTAAAAACGTGTTTTCTATACAAAGAAAGTGACAAGATGAAAACCACTATTTTCTGTTACAAACTTTCACATAGCATCTTTAGGTTATAAAAACATAAAAAAAATCAAATTCATAACTTGATTTTCAAAGATTTATTATAAAAACTAATTCTTTTTTCCACAAAATGCAATAAATCCATGACAGTTTTTTATTTCAAAATGCTATAAATCTATTAAATCAATGTATAAATGTGCATTCATCTTTACCATTTTATATTTATTAAGTTGACTAGTGGTATACAATGACTAAAAAAAACATTAATGGCATTAACCAAAACACTTACTTTGTTATATTAAGAACACATTGCTGCGGTTATACTTGACGTCGTCTCTTTACATTTTCACAGTGATCAGCTGTAAAATGTTTTGGTCCCGCTCGATTTTCGTTGAGTAAAATAATGTAAAGTTTTCATATAAGATCCTCTGGGGTCAATGTTTAAGCATGAGAAGCTTGATGCTGTCTGGAGAACAAGCAACCGAGTGCCTCTCGCGGAAATTATTAGATGTTGATGGCTTACGTTTCTTTCCCGTCACAGAAAACCATCACAGGTTTATCAATGCAATTAAACTATTATTTTGTTTTGTTTGTTGATCACGAAGTACAAAGTAGATGAGGAAAACTAGGACTCCGTGTACTCAGCGCGCCGCCATTGTTTATTTACATTGTGTGACTGGTGGGCTGTAATTTCAGAAATGGATTTATTGCGTTCTGTAAAAAAGGAGGAGTGGCGTTTGTCGCATTTTGGGAAAAAAGGGAGAAAAAATGACAGAATATCACGGCGGGTATTGGATTTTGCGTAAAATTCATTATTTACTTTTAACTACTGACCTGATATAATACTGATTTTGGCAGTAACTCATTTTTTTTTCAAAAATGGCGTTTGTCGCGTTTTGGAACCAAACTCTTCATATCAAGGTTCTGGCATGGCCTAGTCAGTCTCCAGACCTAAACCCATGTTAGAAGTTGGATTCTTACTGATTTTATGGGGTGGACAGGTGTCTTTATGCAGCTAAAGACCTCAAACAGGTGCATCCAATTTGGGATAAAAAATGGAGTGGAGGTGGACATTTTAAGGCAGACTAACAGGTCTTTGAGGGTCAGAATTCTAGCTGATAGACAGGTGTAGCATACAAATAAATAAGTAAAAAATCATCAACTTGCAAAATAGCAGGGTGTTCAAATACTTCTTTTCCTCACTGTATTATATATATATATATATATATATATATATATATATATATATATATATATATATATATATATATATATATATATAAATATATATATATATATATATATTATACATATGAATTAAATAAAATACACCTACTATTTATCTCTCCATACACCATTGTTTTATTTAATCAGTGAGTACAAATATCTCCAAATACTGAGAGCCCTTTTAAATCTCAGCTGATTTCCATAATAAAAGGAAGCTTCTGATGAAAACACTCACTTATGATTCTAAATTAAACACAGCAGTTTGCAGGCAGACAGGTAGACAGAAGAGATCCAGTCACTGTCTGAGCAACTCTCACAGCTCCCATCCAGCTAAACCAATCAACACTGAGATGATAATTCAACACTGAGATGATAATTCAACAAATTAAATCATCACAGGCCTCTGTTCCATTACTGCTTCTCATATAGCCATTAATCTGCTTTCTAACTACACTGCCAGTGAGACTGAAATGAGCTTTAGACATCACTTCATGCTGAAACTCTATGACCTTATTAACATTTAAAAAAAACATGCAGGAACAAAAAGATTTTACTAAAAAGAAAAATTGGTGTTTGTACTGAGCACAGGCTTGTAAACATGTCATAACAGCATCATAAAATTGACTAAATTTGCACTTGTACCATAAAATAGACAGGTCACATATGTACTAATGGAGTATTTAAAATAAGAAAACTACTTACTCTCATGCCATCAAGGGCTAAACGTAGGTTGTCTTTTTCAGTGGCGTCATTGGTATATTTGACCAATTCCTATATGGAAAAAAAAGCCAAAACTGCCTTCATCAACACAATCCTGTTAAGGACTTAGGAAAACTGTTATATTTTTCTAAAAGACCAATTGATGGAACCGAGTGACAAGATGCCAAGTTTCCAATAAGTGATCCAAGTTCAAGGAACATCCTGGAGATTTTGATTGAATTTCTCTTTGGGATGAAGAACTTGAACAGAACCTTTAGGAGTCTGTGCTATACGATAGCTATTCTAATTAACATGATAAACAAATCTGGTCTTTGGATTATGTGTGCAAACAAACGCGCAAAGCACTGAACCGTGCTGGGAGAGAAATGGTGCTGTTCCAAGTGTGAAATCTGTGAAGCTCATCAGAAGCATGCATTTACTGCTGAAGAGATACAAACAGCCCAATCACGAGAAGTAAACAAGGTGATTAGAAAGTTCAGCACTCTTTATAGATTTACAATCTGACCCAGGCCAACGCTGTCACTCTGATGGAAACTTGCACCTTGGCTCACGTACAAAATCGAACCGAATGTGGACAACCCCTTCTAATAACCAGGTTTATGTGCCATTTCAGCAATACAAATTACTAACAGGTGCATACACTCAACCACACAGCCCTGCAATCTTTAGGAGCGCCCAAAATATATTCATATTTTAATATATATTTTATATTTATGCACTATTTAAGTAGTGTAGTGTGTTCACATTGGAAATTTCCAAAAAGAAAGTGCACTTTAAGTATTTGGATGATTAACTCATTCAACCGAATAAAATTGAAGTGTGGAAAGCTGGACAATTCATGCACTCAATGCTTACAGTTTTGCTTATATGACGTAAAAGAGGCGGGGCTATCAGATGCAGAAGAAAAGACATTTCATTGCCAAGACTATTGAGTGCCGCAGGGATGACATATTTTTGTAGGCCAACCCTGGAAGTTTTCGGGGCACTGGTTCCATTGCTAAAAAGCCCATTCATTTTTCCCACACACTTTTGGATATCACAAAAAATAGATTTTTAAAAATTGATAAAAGTTGTGCATTGCTAGACAACCTGATGAAACGCTGGGTTTAATACTAGCTGTTAAACTGACAGTAGATCTAATATATTTAGAAATGGCATGGCAGCGGGTTGCACATATAATGGCTTCTTTATAAAGACCAGTAGGAAGGTAAACACAATGTGTTTGAGAACAGGGCTGCGTGGAAAAGAGTGTCAGATACATTGCCACCTGTCGCTGCTTTTGTTTGTTTGTGTGTGTCAGGCCGGCAGGTGTGTGGCCACATACGTCTGAAACACTTGTCCACTCACTTCTGTCCTGTTGTGAAAGACCTTTTACTTATACAAAACCTTGCTATGGGCTTTCAATAGTAAGTGTGTTGACTGCATTATGACTATACGCTTTCATCGGATGAAAAACATTGTAAACTACTCTAAAAGAACTCTGTTGTTATTGATTGTTGTTATTGTTTATGTTGTTGAAAATTGAAAATGTCTATAGTAACAACGAGTACAATTCTAAATAAGACTCCAAAAGGGAGTCAATTCCCATAGACCTCCATGTTAAAATTACGGAAGAGGATTAGGGCCACTGGTGAAAAAAATATTTGAATTCTGACTTTATTCTCAGAATTCGGACTTTAATCTCAGAATTTTGACTTTAATCTCAGAGATTAAAGTCAGAATTCTGAGTTTAAAGTCAGAATTCTGAATTCTGAGATTAAAGTCAGAATTCTGAGATTAAAGTCAGAATTCTGAGAATAAAGTCAGAATTCAAATATTTTTTCACCATTGGCCCTAATCCTCTTCCGTATAAAATGGCCAACTTTACAGTAGAAAATAATATGTTTACAGACTGGTACAAAAATTGTTTTTTGGTCTGTATAGCTAATTTTGCCCTTCATGACAACTGTTAGGGGGGTACATTTTTTTGTAACTCATCCATTTAAAAATATAAAGCCTTAAAGTTCTATGTAATTAAGAGCGTGGCCACTTGAGTGACGGTTGAACAGCCACTGCTGTCACTGAAATCGACCTAGGCGGGCGTTGTTTCAGCAACCAGTCATCTCAGCTTCACCCACGTCCCGCCTCTTTACCCATGTTCGGATATACGCGAGCGATGCGCGGCCAAGAAGGCGACGGAAGACACCGCCTACTTTAAGCTTCAAAAATGATCTTCAGAAACCTATGGAGGACATCATGGACACTACGTCCATCTTTTTTACAGTCTATGGTTTGGATGCATTAAAAAAAGTAAACTTGTGCGACTACACCGCATGTGACACGCCGACCAGAAGTTATGTATTTCAGTGTGTCCCAATGAAAACAATGTGTGCAAGGTGAAAATTATCCATCCTTTTTTGTTTAACGTTATCAGTAACACTTGATTTCTTTAAAAACGATTGATTACTGATAAGTTAAAGATTAACTAAAAATATATTTGTAGATTAAAGGCTCTTGCGCTGGAATGAGCTTCTCTCCCATTTCGACATGACTAAACTGAAATTTCATTACTGCCACTAGGGGGCAAATTCTGACAGTCTTACCCGAATGTAGTGTACAATGGAAAGACGGTTTAGCCTATATATCTTTAAAATATTAAAAAGAAAACATGAAGTGCAGTTTTAGTCTTTAGGAGAAGACTGGCTATATGTTTTGAATACTTGAAATGTAACAATATATGAAAGTTAAACAGTTATAAACAAAAGAAGTTTAAGAGCTCTGAAATACAGTAAAAAATAAAAACATGTGTTGATTATTTACACTTGCACTTTTTTGTGCAATGTTCATAGTTAAACTATTAAAGGCGGAGTGCACAATGTTTGAAAGCCAGTGTTGATATTTGAAATCACCTAAACAATCACGCCCCTACCCCAATAGAATCGGGACCTTCATTTGATAGACCCGCCCCACACATACGCAACCCCAGCAAGGAAGTCAAATAGTAGACACACCCCTTACTGCTGATTGGCTACAAGTGTGTTTTGGTAGTCGATCCGAAAGTGTTTTTCAGAAATTGTGCACTCTGCCTTTAACATATGGCTCTTGCAATGTTAAACTACAATTGTTTTTAAAATATTAAAAAAGAAACTATGAGTTTTCAGTAATTAAAAGGAAAAATACCGGATACAAAAAGTGTGTGCATCTTTTTTGAAAATGCATGTTTTAATATATGACCTATAACAAAAAGTAGCAAAAACAACATAAATAATAACATATATAATAGGTAAAAGTACAAAGGTAAAAATAGTGGGAAAAGTTTGGCCCGCATCATATTTACAATTTTAAAATCTGGCCCTCGAAGAAGAGTAGTTGAAGACCCCTGCTGTAGATGATCAGTGTCATAAACATACAGTAAAAGAAAAATTATCTATAAAGTAGCTTGTAGGAATCTAGAAAAGAAAATGATACTATGGGGCTTGACATCCACTTTTTACTGTAAAGTGGCAAGACCCGTGCAATAATTCACCAAAACCTTTACTGTAACATAGCAAGGTAAACTAGTGTTTCACCATTGTATTAAAAAAATTATAAAGAAAAAATCGAACATTATTATTACGTTTTGGTCTTTCACATACATTGACAACAAGGTCTATAAGCTTTGCACTAAAATGTCACTGTAGTATTTAAAAAACTAGCTAGATGGCTCCCCCATGTGGTACATTTAAGCAGGACAAGCAGTCAGGCCCACTGAGTTCACACACTATTATTCAAGTTCCTATGCTGTCCTCTAGTGTTAAATTAGTATGTAAGAGAAAGTGTAAAATGTGTGTAGGGAATAGGAAAATAGGGAATAGAAAATATAATAAGCCCAGCACAAAAAAAGTAATATGACTGTGAGATGTATTCTGTAATATGTGACACAATCCTGTGTGTATTACCTGCAGTAGTAGTGGATATTTCAGCACTCGCTGCATAGGGACCACTAACAAGTCTCTTAAAGCGAATTTCCCATTGTTAGCTCTCTTTGAACATTCCTGTGAAACAAAGCACAGCGAGTGATTCTTTAATACACTGTAAGATCCACAGAGAAGCAAATTAAAAATAAAGATAAAAAAATGCACAATATTTTAAGAATGACAAGTTACATAAGCATTGTTGTGCACCTCTAATTTCAGCCGAACACCTTCTTTCTCCTTACTGATGAAGTCCAACTGTGAAATGGCTGTTTCTACATGACTGCAGTATTTTCCATACAGAAGAAGCCTAGAATACACGGGGAAAATGTTATACAAAAAAAACACATCAAGTAATATCATTTAAAATAGTTAAATAACTACGGTAGGTCATATACAGCTTAATTTTAACAAGATAATAACATTTTGATTTCATAATTGTACACATTCACAATTCACATTAATTCATTCCCCATTATAACAGCTTTTAGAAAGTTTTGGGTAAATACTGTTTAAATACCTGAAAAACAGGAATACTGTACTTTATCTCATTTAGATAAATACATTTATCTAATATCAATCTGACGAGTGCACTTTACTCTGAAATAAAATTAGGCTTGTAGGGGTAAAAAAAACTCCCAATACATCCCAATATCTTTCTGTTTCACAAAAGTTTTTTCTGTGGTAAACGTTATTAAGACTATATAAAGATTATATTTAAAAGTTAAGAAAAGGACTCTGTGGTTTTTTGGGAACCAGAAATGGTTTGTATGTGTCATTGCTGTGACTCAAAGGTGTTGTTGCTTCATTTACCACATTTACCAAGTCCATTCTGGATAATTCCCCACAGTCACCACAACATAGTATGTAAAAAATAGACACGGATACAGTGTGCATGAGATTTCAAGCTACCTGTCTTTATAAACAATAAAGATCTGGTAGAGGTTTTCTGCATTCTTCTCTTCAATCGAGTCTTGAATTTCAGCCATTAGGCTTTTGTGAACTTTAACCAGGTCCTGTAAAGCAAAGAGGTATATACTGTATATATCCAGAAAAAATAAAAAGTAAACAGGCCTTTAAATGTTTTATAAGCTGCTCTATAGGTAAAAGTAGTGGTGATTAATCCACTAAATCATCAGAAAGTGCTCTACTTACTGGTATGTTGATGAAAACTTTATCCATTTCTGTTGCTGGGATAAATTTCATCAGTGGAATCATAAAGTACTGGTTAAGACAAAAAAAGTTGGAAAGTTACATACAATATTGCAACAGCAGAAAATCTGTGAATCACTGAAGCAAAGTGCGCGGCATGATGAAATTCTTCATGCTGAGGATGTGAATCTCACCTTCTCGATGGTCTCCAGGGTCTCTGTGTATTTGGCTTCTGTCTGTTTGATCTCTGAGAGACAGCAGCTTCTGATGTCCACCTCGGCCTGCTTCTGTCAACACAACTCACAGAGCTAAGAGAAAACTACAGCAAGAAGTAGAGTTTGATTTTCAGAAAAGGCTTAAAAACACCAGCTATTGAAGTTTTAAAGAGTCCCAAGTCAACTAGCTCATGTTGAAGGCACAAGTTCTTCCTTTTTGGTGCTTTGGATACAGTATACAGTGAATTTATTTATAAGACAAATTTAAACTATATGTGGTAGGATTACATACTTTTACAAAGCCAATCTATGCTGCTATGCATTAACAGGTGCCGATATACAGTATCGGCAATGATGCTTGCTAGTATGCTTCTCAATGAATTACGGTGAAATGCCGCTACATCCAAAAGCCAGAGGGCGCTCTCGTGCAGAAACTCAATATGCGTTGTAGATGAAGAACGATACACACGCAGCTCCAGGAAATGGCTTAAGGATATTTATATTGCTGTTCTTTAAACCTTTTCAGGTATTTTTATAATAATAAAAAGTATTTATAATCATTATATTTGATGAGTTTTGCTTTTTCAAATGCATGTTATAAACGACTCAAACTAACAGTGATTTGAGATCGATACGGACTTACTGATCTAAAGCCGTAATACATGAATGCTGTGAATATTATCGGCTGTGCGAGGTATTTTTAGTAGGGCTGGGTATTGGCAAGGGCCTCACGATACGATGCGTATCACGATTAGGGCTGTGCAAAAATATCGATACAGCTCACTATCGTTGTACTTTTTTTTTCACGATAATGTATCTGTATTTCAATTTCTACTATCAAAAAATTGTTTTTAAACCCATCAAATCCCCTGTGTGTGTCAAACGACCTCATCCGCTGCTGTAGTTGTCGCTGTCCAGTTGTCTGTCATATATGGCCAGTTAGCGGGAGTGAGAAAATGGCAGAAAATTAAAAAACATCTGTTGCTTTCAAAGTCGACGCGTGGAAGCATTTTGGCTTAAAGGGATACTTCACCGATTTAGCATTCAGCTTTGTATCTGTAGAAACCCGGCAGTATTACTGAATGACCATGTTTCCCTCCCTCATTTCCCCCTGAGAGGAGAGATATCTGCATTTTGGTTCTGCAAAAAAGTCCTCCGATGATGCAAAAATCGTCATATTACATCATCGGAGGACTTTTTTGCAGAACCAAAATGCAGATATCTCTCCTCTCAGGGGGAAATGAGGGAGTGAAACATGGTCATTCAGTAATACTGCCGGGTTTCTACAGATACAAAGCTGACTGCTAAATCGGTGAAGTATCCCTTTAAATAAAGTAAAAAAAAGAAATTCAGCTCTATTTTTGATAAAAAAAAGAAAAAGTATTGCAAACGTATTGTATCGTATCATGATACATTGTATCATGTATAGTGATACGTATTTGTATCATGAGGCCCTTGCCAATACCCAGCCCTAATCACGATACATGGCCCATGATACAATGTATCGCGGTACGATATACAATATGTTGCATGTTGCGATACATTGCAATGCTTTTTCTTTCTTTTTATCAAAAATGTGAAAAAATAGAGCAGATTTTCTTTTTCTTTTTTTTCTTTTTTTAAGCCAAAATGCTTCCACGCGTCGGCTTTGAAAGCAGCAGATGTTTTTAAATTTTCTGCCATTTTCTGCCAAAAGATTTTCTTTTTTTTCTACTTTTTTTTAAAGCCAAAGTGCATCCACACGAAAGCTGCAGGCGGTTTTTAATTTTCTGCCATTTTTTTACTCCAGCTAACTTCTGAGACATTGGCCATATATGACAGACAACTGGACAGCGACTACAGCAGCGGCAGAGGAGGTTGTTTGACTCACACAGAGGCATAAAATATCGATAGTAGAGATCGAAATATCGATACACTATCCTGGAAAAAGTATCATGATAGTCAGCTGTATCGATATGTTTGCACAACCCTAAATATTAGTGCATATCGGCATTTATCGATGCACCCCTAATAACAGGGTTTGAGTGTGTATGCATCGAGTTATTTAAATACCGACTGAGATGCAGCATCTGTCCTCATCAGATCTTCATAGACCTCCCCTCCTTCCACATCTCCATACACGGTGTCATAAATATCCTCCACCAGCTCTTCACTGTTCATGCAAATAAATACAATTCAATTATAATTTTAGAATAGCTGTGAATATAATAAAGTAGCACACTACAGTAACTTCTTAAACAAATATTACTGAAGTCACAGGGCAATACACAGAACACAAGGAACTGCACAAACAAGTCTGTGCACCTGAACCTAACCACCAAACTAATGCTACATATATAACAACACACACAATTTAGAAAATTTTTATAAAAATACATAATGCACACTGGGTAATTGTGGCAATAAATACAAAAAGGCATGTATTTAGTGAACAGTAGTCAATCTGTGTCTTATTAACATCCAAAATCAAGTTTAAGAAGGTGTTAAATGCACACAAATAGCTGTATTGATATATTCTATATCAGTGGTTTTCAAACTTTTGCGGTGTGCGTAAGGCTGACACAATTAAAATAGCAATTCTTTCACCTGCAGAAAGCAAGCGATTTAATTTCAGATGGATGTTTGTATATATTTTGTATTGTTTACATCAGTGGTTTTCAAACTGGGGGCCGCGAGATGGTGACATTTTATGAAATACATTAATTTATCATGAATTCTGTGTAATTAAACCTAAAAAATAAGGTTACTAACCAAAAGCACTACTTTTTTGTATAATTTAATGTTTTTTATTAAAATGTTGAGTTTTAGAACAGTTTTTGTCACAAATTTTCTTTGGGGGGCCGCGAAGGAATGCACCATACACAAGGGGGGCCACACACTGAAAAAGTTTGGGAACCACTGGTTTACCTCATATGATTTAGAAGAGCATTCATCAGAGGACACAAGCACATCTTGTATCCACACTTATAGTGTTGTCAATTTTGGCATGTAAAATATTATTCATGTAGATAGATTTTAGTGCTGAAGAAATGCGTCACAGTGCCAACAAAGTATGCCAGACAAATATCCTGTAAGCATTGGCATGATTGGGTGCTAAAACAATGCAGATATCTTTAGCAAATAAACAGTGCTTTCAGTGGACGCAATTTAGTTTTAATGAATATTCTCCTACAAACTATACAGTTTCTGCTTGTGCCACGTATGTGGTTCTATTTCCAAAGATGTTTCCTCTGTAGCTTCCTGTTTTCACACTTACTATTCACCTTCGTCCCCCACACACCACATGCAGTAGTAGTCTCATTTAATAATGGAAATATTAATTGTTAATTTCTAGAATTTATCAAGAAGATATGTGGGTGACTAGTGACAACCACAAGTGCTAATGAGATTAATTTTAACCTATACCTCATTCTGATTCACAGTCATCATAGTGCTCATTGAGGATTACTGAGGGTTAAACTTACTCAATGAGATCTGCCAAATGGATATATATCTCCTCATTTTCGCTACTTTCCTCTGTGGGAAACGCCCTGTGAGATTGGAAGAAAACTTAAGAAAAGAATCATTTTAATATTTCCATTTAGGTACTTATTTTCTTGTATATGAAATTCAAACTTACCTAATCCCTGCCCGCTGTGCGAAAGGGGTATTCGAGAGTTTGGATAAGGTGTCAATGACCTGGAAAAAACATTTGTATTGAGTATGCTATAAAAATAGACCATTTATTGACACTCGAAAACACTACTTTACTGTAAAAGTCAAACTGCTGTTATAATAATAATTATTCATTACATCTATAAAGCGCTTTTCTTTACATATAAATGGGGGAATCTTCTTAAATGACAAGTTCGGTATTTTACACTTAAAGCCCTGTTTTCATTGTTTATGATGAAATAGAACGGTTTTGACTGAAATTTCGACATCTGCGGCTGCCCCGAGAATTTTCGGGTGTTTGTTGTTTCACCTCCCACCTCTACAATGGCTGTATAGGTGCACTGGAACAATCCTTCTTAAAATGCATTAAACTTTCGTTTACAAAGACGTGAAACTCACTGAGTGGTCAGGGGTGCTCACCGACATGCCCACACAAAAATCGCCGCAAAAGATGATTTCCACCAGGTTTTATTGTAGTTTTTGCCAACTGTGCTGTTAGGTATGGTATTACTCTGCGCCGGGAACCTTGTTTGTATTCTTGCAATTGGCAAAGGTGGATTATCGCCACCAACTGGGCTGGAGAGTCTATTATTTAAGCTCTCAACGGAAGAATGTACGGGTGTGAGGCGTTTGGAAAATAGGTCCACAAGTTAACAACGAATGCTAAAACAGCTGTTGGAGGGCATCTTTTGCAGCGATTTTTGTGTGGGCGTGTCGGTGAACGCCCCTGACCACTCGGTGAGTTTCACGTCTTTGTGGGCGAGGGTTTGATGCATTTTGGGAAGGATTGTTCCAGTGCACCTATGCAGCCATTGTAGAGTTGGGAGGTGAAACAACAAACACCCGACAATTCCCGGGGCAGCCGCATATGTCGAAATTTCAGTCAAAACCGTTCTATTTCATCATAAACAATCTGAAAACAGGGCTTAAAGTGTAAAAAACCGAACTTGTCCTTTAACCACCACCAATGTGCAGCATTCCCCTGGATGATGTGACGGTATCCATATTGCACAAGAACGCCCACCACACACCAGCTTATTAGTGGAGAGGAGACTGAGTGATACCCAATCAGTATAAATGGGGATGATAAGTAGGCTGAAATTTGGCCAGGATACCTGGGAACACCCCTACTCTTTTCAAAGGACATCCTGGGATTTTTAATGACCACAGAGAGTCAGGACCTCAGTTTAACATCTTTACGAAGGACGGTGCTTTTTTGACAGTATAGTATCCCCATCACTATATTGGGGTGTTAGGACCCACACACAGCACAGTGTGAGCACCCCCTGCAGGTCTCACTAACACCTCTACCAGCAGCAAACTGGTATTCTCAGGAGGTCTCCCATCCAAATACTGAGCATGGCTGCTGGCCATATCACTCATATGCACAATAGGTTGGGCTAATGTCTTTATCATCTTCATTTTGTGATTTGATTCATAATCAACATATCATAAAATAAATTGACAGTCGTAATGGTAAGACATTTGTTTATACAGACACTAGCAGTAAAACTGTACTTTTTTTTCAACAATACTATACATGTATGCGATATGACCCCTGCGATTTCAGTGGGGTAAACATTTAGAGCGGTTTTCTGGACAGGGTTTATCCAAGTCCCAGACTAAAATGCATGTTTGGGTTACCTTCATTTAAAAACACCTTGCACTGGCATATGTTAACATATATCAGTGCTATTGTTTTGTCTCAAGATGCACATCAGTATTGTGTTTTTGTAAGGTGTGTTTTTTAAAAACTACTTAAATGTCCTAATATAACTAAGGCCTAGTCCTGAATTAATCTAAACCCTGCCTGGGAAACTGCCCCTTAGTGTATTCTTTCTCTTATTGTTTAAAAAGTAAAGGTAACCCCTGTCAAAACAAAGACAATGTTATTAGTGAGATGCTGAACTCTCTGGAGAGGAAGTGGTCTTGCAATGCCAAGCTACACTTCTTTCACACTTGTGGGTTTGCTTTCTCACATTTAAACTAATGCACAAAAATAGGCATTCACACACTGACATACTAGCCACACACATGCAAGCATGCATATACACGCGAATTCACGGATCTTGATGATAACATCTCATCTGGGTTTTGAACCCTCGTCTCAGAGCACCTGTAAGAAACCAAACCTGCTTACTCACAAGTTATAATTAGTGAAGATATTTTCATCTATATCCTTTCTTCCTAAACTGCAACTGAATGTTTACGCTTTATCCCATTAATCAAAATAATGTTTTTTTTTTTTTTTTTTTTTTTTTGCAGCTGTTAATACAAAATGGGGCAACTTTTTAAACCTAAACTGCTTTTTGCTGATCTGCTGTGAATCGTGTGATGCACTGACTGCAGAACAGTTGTTTCTGCAGGTTTCCCTAAAACTATCGACAGTTTCAGTGGCAACAACATAAATTACTTTTGTTGCCCAAACTTAAAATCCGATAGACTCGTATTTAGGAAACCTTTTTATTTTCGTCAAGGTATTTGTTGCAGAGGTCAGTTTAGACGGACTGATAAACAAACACAAACCGAAAGTTAATTTCAGGTCAGATGCTTTGACAATGCACATGCATCCGATGAAACCGTCTACAAGTATAGGGCCTGCATTATGAATAGAATCATTATAGATGTATGATCTTTTTTACAATTCAAAACTATAAGAAAAACACAAAATATGTTTTATTGAATTGTTAAATTAGAAAACCACCACCATCCCACATTTTTAAATCATATAAAAGTTATATAATAATATAGGTATATAATAATAATATTTTTTAATACATTTTCTCTTAATACACTCATAATTGACCTATTTCTTGAATTGTCCCTGTAATCTACAATTTCAGATGTGAGGCTAAAGACGTAGATGTGTCTCGGATGCCACACCATCCATCTTACCTTCACTGTAAAAAGAACTTTGCTGCCTTAAATCTTTTTTGTTAAATCAACTCAGATTTACAAGTCATGTCAGAGTTGAGTTGTCACAACTTATAAAATATAGTTGAGAAAAGTCAACTTAATTTTATAAGTTATAACAACTCACCTGTAGTTATAACAACTCATCTCTAGTCAAGATATAAATAATAGTAAGTTGAAATGACTTGTAAATCCGAGTTGATTCAACAAAAAATGTAAGGCAGCAAAGTAATTTTTACAGTGTTGTGTTTTATTTTTTACCTTTTACCTAAAATTATTTATCAGTTTCCTGTTCGTACGTGTTCAGAGAAAAGCTAAAAATACAGCACTGTTTAAACAGTCCATCAGCTACACTTGTGATCCGATCGACCAAATGTGATTGGAACAAAGATAAATAAATACAAATCTAAAATTTATAAAATCAATGTTTTGTCCAGTCTGTCTTACTTATTCTTTTAAAAACAAGTATAATATCAAAGATCAGAAACTTGCAAATGAGACATATTTAGATTTAGAAGTTAGTAAATCACTAGTGTTTAGGGATAGGGAGGATAAAGATACAACTCACACAAACATTGATTTTGCATGGTTGTGTTTCCTGACCATCTATGTACTAGCCCAGTAACCTAATAATCTGAGCATGCCTGAAGGCCTTTAATAAATCAATATCTTTATTTTTATATGGGGTATAAAAATAACATACGTACTCTGGGTAATTAAAACAAAACACATATCTTAAGACAGCATGTACAAAAACTGCACTTGAAGGTAAAAGGTAAGACAACCTTCTGAATCTGCAACCAACTGTGTGAATAACATGTAACACATCAGCTGTATTTAGTGCCTCTTTACACCTGCTATTGCACAAGTGGATGAAAAAGACACATTCACGTTTACACCCTGTGTTTTAATCTCTTTTGTTCACTTTCGACCACGTCTGTCCTCATGACTTCTAGAGGATGATCTGTGGGCGAGTCGTTAAAACTGTTTTGTATGTATATGTAAGAGCTTTCTCTGATATTTCAGAGCAATAAGTGAAATAAGCTTGAGCAACTTTCACAAACCCTTTAATATGAAACAAAATGAAAGAGGCGGAGAGGAGCAGCTTTACAGTGCACCAAGGTTCGTACTAGAAGTCAGGTCCGATGTGAAAACATTGTGCCCGGTACAGCACACATTAGATCAATAGGCGAAGAGTAGGCAGTCTTTTGTTGCTGTTCAAACACATTCGACCACACGCACGTCTATACCATAAAAGCATTTCGGTCAAATGCATTTTCGACTACCTCTGAATGTAAATGAAAAGTTAAAGCAAAAATGACACCTGTATTTAGCACTACCCACTTGTGATCCAATTAACCCAAAACACATTTTAAGATGAGGTGTATAAACAGCCTCTTCTTGTGAATTTCCATGAAAAACACATTTAAGAATACTGCATACTTCATTGTGCTTTGAACAAGTTGGCAAATTGAAATGATTAAATTGAATGTATACTAAAATAAATTAATAACAGTTATTGATATACAAAAACACATTTGTTGTATGAAAATAATTACTTTTTCTTATTGAACTTTGAGATATTCAGAAATATGACACTGTACTGTATGTAAATTAATTAAACATCTTGTGGTCAGGTTGTGGAAGATTTTAAACATTATCAGTCTGTCTAGTTTCTACAGAATATGTTTCCAGACTTTTTTCTTACTATACAACCACTTTTTTCACATTTTTAATTTCAAGCTCTTCAATCCGCAGTGCCAACTTTGAGCTGCATGTCATGTTTACATATCTTTAAAGTATATTTAATAAAAAGGGAAGTAGCAAGGCTGTACTTACAAGGCTAAATAAAACATACAGTAAATATTAAAAGATTGCTGCCCGGCAAAGATTATAGAAAGGGATTAACTTAAACCTTGAGAACACACTGTATAAATGGGTCAAAAACACATTGATTACTTCAATCTGAAATACAGTGATAGTGGAGCACAGTACAGTACAGTGCCCTCTACACTCTCGCTCCATGTTGAAAACCTACTTTGTACAGTAGCTTTGTACTGTAGCTTTGCAAAATACAAGTTACACTTTTGAAATTAAAAGTAGTTCGTTTGTTCAAATAAATACCAGCACAATCACAGCCATGCTAATATAGAGCCATATCACATGATTACGAGAGCCATATGGGTTTATATAACAGTTCGACGGCACAAGTGTGTAAAAACAAATTACACAGCTCATTGGAAAGCTTGATGATTCTGATTGGCCAGTCGCGACATTTGCAGGTTCGTTATTCCCAGATAACAACTGCTTAAAACTAATAACACACACTAACCCGGAATCGGGTTAATCGAGAATCGGCTGCAAATCGTTTTTGATAGATACAGTTTAATTTTACACAAAAATGTAATATAAATATGTCTTTTAATAACATGACATTATATTTACAAATGATTAAAGGGGACATATTATGAAATCGTGATTTTTCCATGTTTAAGTGCTTCAATTAACCTAGAAAATATATAAAGAACAAGCCAGTAACCTAGTTTTGGTAAACCATTCTCTGCAAGCATGTGAAAAAATAGGTCATTGAAACTGGTCCCCCTTGTGATGTCAGAAGGGAATAATACCGCCCCTGCACTATCCAATCACGGCACTGCCATTTAGTGCTGAGATCAGCTCATTTTCATTTTAAAGGACACACCCAAAAACATCACATTTTTGCTCACATCTACAAAGTGGCAATTTTAAAATAATAAATTATCTATATGGTATTTTGAGGTAAAACTTTACATACGTACTCTGGGGACACTAAAGATTTATTTGACATTTTTAAAAAGTCTTGTGAAATGTCCCCTTTAAATCAAATAGTGTGTTCGTGACATTTAACCATCTTATCTTAAAACCTAAAGTAAACGGTTTTAAAAAGTAAAAGGTCTGCATTTGTTAAAAATGTTATATGTCATTTCAAATCAATATTTAATGTTCCTTACCTATCCTATGAGGTAAATACCCATGTAATAAGTGGGATAAGGTACAGGCAGCCAGTTGTTATAGCAAAATAATCCCTTTTAGTGTAATACAAAAACACACTGCCGGGTTTATTTCTTCGATAACAACCAGCTGCCTTGTTTCTCTGACATAAATAAACATACAAAGTGTTTAATAAAAAGAGCGTTTGTGGAGGTGAATGTGTGTGTGACCGTCAGCTCTGGTGGCAGATTCTAAAATGACCAGTGGCGAAATGCTAAACTGTAAAGCAGTTTTTGTGGTGATATTGGTGGAATGGAGTATGGCTGGAAAAGACTTTCAGCCAATCTGATTCAAGAACCAGAAAGAACTGTTGTAAAATATTAGATATCTAATATATTTCTTTGTATAGATACTTAATTATTTTATTTATGCAATCAGAATTTCTCAATTGATAGTGTACGTTTTTTTTTTTTACATTTTACAATGTGACTCATATTTGGAAGAACAACTAATTGTAGTTTGAAGAGCTTTTTCATGCATTCATCTATAGAACACACGTATAACAAATGTTTTGGTTTCCTAGGTAATCTCTGTGTTGTTTATCTTGCTTGTTATAAATAAACTACTTTAAAAGGACTTTGTTGTTATTTATTCTTAGTGGAGTTTACCGGAAGTTACGTGTTGACCACGAAAGCCGCTTGTTTATTTTGTTACTGTTGAAACCGTCTATTCTCAGTCCAAGCTACTGCAGCTGTATTGTATTCATCATAGATGCACATGTATGATATGAGTAAGGTCAAACAATGATTCAACTTTCTCAGTGCTCTCCCTCATAATGCCAGGATGCTTTACTTCATCTGTTTAAGCCCAAATTAGGCTGGACCATTAGCCACTACACTGAAAAAAATGATTCATTGAATTTAATCCATTTTTTTAAGGTAAGTGGTTGCAATCAATTTATTTAAGATACATTTAAACTAAAGTTTTATATTTTATTTTACTTTACTAATCTTTTTTGTTTAAATGTAGCTTAAATAAATTGATTGCAAGCAACCACTTACCTTAAAAAAATTGATTAAAATGAATCATTTTTTTCAGTGTACACTGATAGAGAAATGTTGGGCAGATTCTTCTGGAGTAAGTTCTGTGGCTCAGGGAGTTATTGTATTACCTGATAAAGACAGCCCAAACATTCAAGAAGAGCTTGTACATGGGAAGGCTAAGAAAGTAAATGGGCTATTTATTACAGGTGACCTTCAGATGGCAGGCCACAACAACACTAGCGAGTCATTTACAAGTCTCTGAGAATACAAGAAGAGACAGAATAAAGGGTTGTTTCCCGGACAGGGATTAGCTTAAACCAGGACTAGGTCTTAGTTAAATTAGGTTATTTAAGTCAAATAAACATTACTTGTTTGCATCTTGAGACACAACACTTGCACTGATAACTTTTAAGATATGTCAGAGAAAGTTAACCCTAACCCTATTATTATATTGGTGTAATGAAATTACAAAGTTATGAAGTTGCAGCTAGAATTACAGATGTAGATTGTAATCTCTATGGTGAGGTCTGTCAACAGCCCTCCAAAGGGGTGCTCAATTATGATCAAAATCACAATTATTTGGGTAAAAATCATAATCACGATGACTTTGAAAACATGCATTTATTTAATCATTTTTTAATGTAGGCTACACGTGTCAAAGCAGTGCCTTTGAAGTGCCTTACAAACACATTGGTCCAGCAGCGCGCAATTTATAATTGCACAATAATTGTTGCACAATAAGTGGTTTACCTCGATTATCTAGTTTTTGTAATTGTTTAAATCAAAAATTAAAATTGAAAATAAAAATAAAAACGATTAATTGCACAGCCCTATACCTTCCATACAATATTCCCAATGAAAAACGCTGTCTGACCGATATTCAACAACTACCACTTTTAGTCTAATTTTGTCTAATCTGATTTTACTTCAAATTCACAACTTTAGATACTACTAATAAAAATTTACTAAAAAAAATCATATTTAATTTAACTTTTTTCATTACCTTTCCAAAATCACGGACATCAAAAAGATCAAAGGCATCAAACAATTCACTCTTCTTCATCCCAAATGAATCACAACAAGTAGACAGGAATGTCCGAATGTTCTTAGTGCAGAGGAACTGAAAGAGAAAAAATTTAAACATTGAGAATTTTAGAGTAAATATTTTAGCATTTCTTTTCAGTTTGCTAGGTAACGGTCATCATCTGGCATACATATTTTAAAGCCATGCATGTAGATCGTTACATGATATGTAAATTTTTACATTAAATCAAGTTGACATTTACTGCTACACTACTGCGTGCACATATTCCTGTGTATTCAAATTACATTAATGCACATTAGTGCACAATAAATCACCAAACCTACATAAACATAAACAACATGACTGTAATGTAATGTAATGTCATTAGACACGCATACACTTTTTTGAGAAGAACCATGTGAAGTACTGTATATATATATATAATATGTAATATAATGTAATACAATACTATATTTGCAGATAATACAACATTGTGAGGTTATTATGGGAAAAGTCTAGGTGCTTATTAGTGATATCAGATTAGAGAAAGTTTAATATGCCCATGTAGATTGCAAAATAAGATTACCTATAGTAATTACAATCTTTCTCTAATCTCTATTGCCTAAAAGCTCCAGTTGATGGGCAATATCTCTCTTTTTGTGTATTTCTTTACTATGAACTAAAAATAGAGACTAACTTTAAGACAGCCAGAAAAAGCTATTTTCATTACAAGTTGCTTGCAACATTTTAGCCAATTTTTCCACTTCAATTCCATTCATATTGTCTGCTTGGGTTGTTTTCCCATTCGCTCCACACTTGGTTTGATGTATGTCAAAGATCTATGCTAAACATCACTTTCTGAGGTTGCTTTTAATTTACTATGAGGACCATTATCATGATACAGTACAGGACGATAAACTGAATTTAAGTTAATATAATCAGTTCTTAATTACTTTAAGTAATGTTAATCTATTCCAGAGTTATATTTTCAGAGCACAAAATCTGACAAGTAGAGATAAAGACACTTATCCACAATTATGAAAATACACCCTTAACTGACAAACTGTCAGGAATGTCAACCATAATGATGCTGAAAATTGCTGTTTTCCGTTGTCTAATGGAGACTGACTGGTCAAAAATAGGGCGGTGGCTGGATTTGTGAGTTTAAAAATCAGTGCGATCAAAGTTGTGATTTTATCAGGTCACTGGATTAAAACGAGGGCATCTGGGTAGAGTTGTTAGGACCTGGGCAGAGTGCCCTGAGACTTCTCAGCCCTAAACGCTTTACACACAGAGGCAAATCAGACAGGGCATTCATCTGGATGACTTGGGTAACTACCAAGAAATTATGTTTATTTAAAAATTGATTTTTTTTATTAGCTGTGTTTAGCTGAACTGTTTAGATTGAATGAATGATGCTGTAGTGTATATACAAAGAGTTTAGTGTATTTCTGCCACTGGGCCCTTTATAAAGAGACAACTATACTGGCACTGTCACTGGAGCCACATGTAGTAGTACTATGGCACTGGCTTGTACTACAAATCCTTACATTCACAGTACTTATAAGCAGTGTCAATTCTAATAAAGTGGGTTAAAATATATACATGTATATCCTGCATAGGGTACTTAAATGGGCAATAAAAAATTGTATCCTTCTTACTGACGTCATGCTGCTGATGTTACAGCATACCCAGTAAATTAGTGTTAAATTAGTGTTGTTATAAATGCATAAGCCTGTAAAATTAAACAACACAAAGTAAACTATTGTTTGCGCTTACCTGTGACATTTGTGGTCTGAGATTGATCTCTCTCAGGTTAATGCTGCCGGGTCTGAGATTATTCAGCAGCTGGCACAAAAGGACTCCATCCCGAAGCGTTTGCGCCAAGTCAAAGACATGCGCCGATTCCGCCGTGACCCGGTGATTCCGGGGTAAAACTTTACAATTGATCAGCCATAAACTGCATTGCCTCCAGTACTCCATAGTCCAGGCTTAAAATTAAACTCTACAAACAGTTAAATTATTAAACACCGTTTAATGAAAGTAAAATGCAAACATCCAAGCGAGAGAGAGAGAGCAGAAATGTAATTATATATATCCGTTTTCATTTGTTTTTGGTAGCTTTCGCTCTTTGTTGCCAAAACGAGACCTCTCCGCACCAATATGAGTTTATACGCTACTACTAGGACTATACTGTAAATCTCTAGCAGGGCGGTTACTAAACCTAGTATGGAAAGGCTGCGCTCATGTATATTAATTGAATTGTTTGGCTATCTTCCAATGGCGAACTCTTTAATTTGAATATTACATTTCGAACTTCCAATAGTGAAGGTTCGTCTTATGAATATTAAAGATAAAGGCGTTAGCATAGTAGCAAAAGCGTCCAGTCAACCTATAAATTCCGCCCTATCTTCCGTTGGGGTTTGTACATCTCAAAACTACATGTTAAGGTCTTTACACACCGGGACGCTCCTCGTGCGCGTTTATCGTCGACGTTCAACGTCTCGTGACTCAAGAACGAGCGCCAATGTGAGTGCGCACACCCACGCGAAAAGCGCGACGCGCAAAAGCGTCATTTTCAGAAAAACGCCTCGGACGCGTTTTTTTGGTTTGACGCGGCGCGTTAAAAGTTGGCCGACCAATGAGATTGGCGCTTTTGTTCACGTGCCTGGCGCTGCTGAAGTTCCAGTAAAACACGACTTGGCGGCGCTCAAGCACAAAATGGTCTTGCGGAGCACGTGGAACAGGTAAACACACAAAGAAGATGCATCGAGGCTGTGGAGGTTAATGAAGGTGTCGGAGTTCCTCACATCATCGGCTGAATTTCGAAGGTAACGTATACATTAGAACATTGCAATACATAGCTGTGTGGGCTATATGATTAGATTAATTGTCATTACAGGCTTTATTGTCATTACACAAGTACAAGGCAACGGAATGCAGTTTAGGTCTAACCAGAAGTACAAAAGCAGTATAAAAGTGCAGGATATCAATAATAACTGCATAGGTGCAGGATTATGTAATACGATGTAAACACTTACTATGGGTGGTACTATGAACATAATCTACAGAAATGTACAAATGGATGTGTACATAATAAACTAAACAGAAAAGTAGTGAAATTAATATTTAAGTAGTGCATGAATGAATTTGGATTGTAGTCAGTTAAGAGTGCAATGGCTTAAGTTATTGTGAATAGTTATTCTAATATTTAGTACACAGGCGTGCAAACGATGCAATTCAAGTAGTCCAGCAGTGCAAATGAACAGGGAGTATGAAATAGACAGTCCAGTAGTGTATTGAACATACCAGTAGTGCAAATCTACATTATAACTGTGCAAGTAATAAAAAATTATTATTGGTGCATTACATTACGATATGTAATGCACTGACATTGAACACTTCATACCATGGCATGTTCCTTGTACACTGTGTGATATCACATGTTTTGTTGTTTGCACCATAGTACTTCATTGTGTGTAACTGGAACCTGTTGTACACAAATGTGGACAATTACACTGCTTCATGTTCAAAGAAAAATATTTGGTTATTATATTCATTGCTTCTTCCTAACCCCAAATAGCTTGGAGAAATCTAAAATGCAAGCCAAACCAAAGGTGGGGTTTTAGGAGGTTAATTTGTGTTCTGTGTATAGGTAACATCTGCTGCATTTGTTCAGCCAGATAAAATACCATGAATCTAAATTACATTTGTAATCAAATATTGACCTCATGGATATCGTGGCATGGCCCTCAGTGTGAAAGATTGTTTCTGATGAAAACTAAATTTATCTTTACAGTGTTCACAGCAATATTTCTGCTAAAAATTATGTGAGGAAAAGTGAGGAGGCCCCAGCAAGCACATCTTCAGGATCATCCAGCACCAGCCGTGACAAGGTCCAATCTAAACAAAAGAAAACAGTCCGACACGAACCTCTGGAGATGTACCTCTTATCAAAAGATGCTAAAGGGAAAAAATTGAAAGCGAAGCACAGAAGAGAGAAAGAAGAGCACAGAAGGACCGCTCTGCCAGTTTTGGGTCACACCTATAGATGTTTATTATATACCATTTTATTTAGTTTTTTTT
The DNA here is from genome assembly GCF_027580225.2 of Misgurnus anguillicaudatus. NCBI lineage: Eukaryota > Metazoa > Chordata > Actinopteri > Cypriniformes > Cobitidae > Misgurnus > Misgurnus anguillicaudatus. The sequence goes on from NC_073338.2 coordinate 30,181,757, forward strand.
AATGTTTATACATTCAAGAAACACAGTTGAACATGTACATTTCATAGATATGTTTATTTGCACTACAGTTCACTTAGACTTCTATCATTGTGACTTATTTGCTCTACAGCTCTGCCAGTTCTTGTTCACACAAATGAATGTTTATTATATACCATTTTACTTATGTATTTTAAGTGTTTATACATTTAAGAAATACATTTGAAAATGTCTAATTTCTAAATGTTGATTTGCACTATCGTTCAGTTGCACTACAGTCATTGTGACTTTTCTGGAGTGGACCAACATTTCTGAATCCTGTTTTATTGGATTTTACTGTCATGTCTCTGATTGTTATTACAAACTGCAGTTCATTCACAAAAATAAATGTTTGATAAAAAAACGAATTGTAAATAACGTGACATTTTGGCACTATGCATATATTTGTACATCAGTATTGTTGACCTCTTATTGTAATAACTACATACCTATTTATTGCATCATTATATTTATAGGCAACACTTACCAATTTGCAAGAGTAATAACATTTTTGGGCACAACAAAAATGGTGGTTCCTTGTTCTACCCACCCACCCTCTATAAAACGAGTATATTGGTTAAAATTATCTTAAATCTTTAGCCAAATCACAAAATATAATACATTTGGCAGGAAATTTGAGAAATTTGTTAACAGAGAAAGTGCTTGTAAAAGATTTGTTAAAAGTACACACATCGGATCACCCAATACCTTATATTTTGTGAAAGAGTTTTAATTTTGATATAACGTGTTCTATCAAAAATAGTTAATTTTATGTGGATATGCTGATATATTAACTGATGATAAAAGAATCGAATCAAATCAAATAGATTTAATTTAAAAATGTATTCAAGTTCACGGAGATATTGTTTGTACAAAGATGATATATATATTCAAGAGCCATGTTTGTTTGTTTGCCCGTTAACCAAAAATCGTATATTTATGAATGGTGACTACACGCGAGTGTAAATGTCTCTCTTCTTCTGTGTGACAAGTGAGTGTCAGAACAGACGCATAACGTCTCGCAGCGCCACCATGTGAACCGGCATATATCTGTTTTGTATTAGGCGCCATCTACTGTCCAGGGAGTACATTTGCACCTCACTCGGCTCAGCGCCAGTAAAAATCGTTTGGGTGTGAAAGCAGAAAAACGTCACGTTAAACGTCGACGATAAACGCACACGAAAAACGTCCCGGTGTGTAAAGACCTTTAAACATTACCTCATGTGCACTTGTTTCTCTTTCCTATATGCTTAGTTAGACTTTAAATGTGTTAATGTATTTGCAAATACTTTTTGTGCCGTGTAAGGCTGAATATACAACAAAAGAAAACATTATGAATCTATAAAACATTATTAAGATAATAAAAAGCGAAATTATTATTATAATGTGTGGTTGTTGGTTAAAAAGTGTAAGTACAAGTGTAAGGAGTAAGATGACAAATATGGCTTTGAGAGCTCTCTTTATTAACTTGGATCATTTAATATATAGTTACAAAAACAAAGCAGTTATTATTAATAACAAGTAATAAAAATGAAAAGAGGAGTTAATAGGCTTGTTCGACTTTATGCGGCGCCGCAAGAACCGACAGCCGGATGACGTCAAAGTACCGCGAGACCGATTAGAGAAGTCTAATTTCGTCTCGCTCTCGCGGTACTTTTACGTCATCCGGCTGTCATTCTTGCGGCGCCGCATGAAGTCGAATAATGCTACACGCGCAGTGCAACGTCGTGTTGTCACGTGCATTTTTTGGCCAATCAGCAGCACGGAAGATTCGATTTCATAACAAACATTTCTACCTTGTAACTTGTACACTTTAGACTCACTTACAAGAACATTACTTACCAAGGTGAGAAATATTTTTTGTTCTGAAATGCTTTTATTGTTTTCAGTTATGTAAAATGGCCAGTTGTTTTGTTGTGTTGATCATGCTAAGGTATCGTGGTTTGCATGTAACTTTACAGTTGTTGGTAACATTTCTTTTCCGTGTGTTTTTATCTTACTGTCACAGATGGCCCTTGCCCTTACTGACAGGGCTATTGGGGCAATCATTGGTTCGGCTGTTGCCGATGCGGCAGGTTTGCATTTGTTACATACGCATGCTGTTTGTTATACGGAGTAGATAATTGTTTACATCCACAAAACTGATTGCATTGAACATGTTATTGTGTATTTACATAAGCACTGAGTAGATAAGATGCATGTAATCCTATATTGTTGGTATTGTCTTTACTATAGTTATTAATAGTAAGGTTTATATGTGACATACATAGTATGGTGACTGTGATGTGGTTTGATTATTTTTTATTTATTTGCAGCACAACCACTTCACTGGGTCTATGACTTGCAGAAACTCAGTGTGATATTGTCTGAAATGTCTCAGCCTGAATTTCGGTCAGAGTCTGCCAATCCATTCTACAGAAGAAACACAGGACAGCAGAGCTGCTATGGAGATCAAGCTTTTGTGCTTCTGGAGTCCCTGTCTGAGTGTGGAGGTATGTAATTTTGTTGTAACATAAATAACACAAAGCTGAATGAATTGAATCTTATGATGTCTGTCTCGCTGTATCAGTGTTGACCTTGTGTTTGTAATATCTTTGTTTAATTTGACATTATTTATTTGAACAGGTCTGGATGTGGAAGACTTGAAGCATCGCACCTACAAGTTTTTTGGTCCTGGATCTGAATATGACACGCCACTCAATGATCCATACAGAGACAAAGGAGGTGCATGCAATTGAAAAGTTTTAGTCTTTATTTGATTTTTACGTTCAACTTATACATTTTTATCAGGCATTCTTTCTTATTGTATTGTTGGTGTAGTTTGTTTTCTTAAAATATTCATAATATTTTTCCCTAAGCTCCCAGGCCTCAGCTACCTATTGAGGGACCCTGGAGACAGTCAAGCCTTAAGAGCTTTATTAAAAACGTGGATGCAGGCAAGGCAGAGACAGGTACTGGGACATGGACACTTCTATTAACACTTCTTAAAAGACTGTAAGATTAGTCTCTCTGTATTTTATGTAACTGTAATCTTTCCAATTGAAAAAAGCTATAATATACTATAGTGGTATGCGATAGTTTAAAATATTAATAGTGTGGTACAGTAATACACTATGCAATATTAATAGTAATAGTATGTGATATATTATAGTAGGGGTGAGCAGGGCACAAACTAACGCGGGGTTAATTGTAACGCAGCTACTTTACATATTTCTACAGGGCCGAGCAATCTGTGCTTTTGGTCATTTTCTTTTACTGTCAGAAGATGATCTCCTGTGAATTTGTGAAAAGTTTGGATGTGTTTTGGTTGAAGGCGGAGTCCACGATGTTTGAAAGCCAATGTTGATATTTGAAATCACCCAAACAAACACGCCCCTACCCCAATAGAATCTGGACCTTCTGTTGATAGACCCGTCCCACACATACGCAACCCGGCATTTGATTTGATTTGATTGGCTATACGTGTGTTTTGGTAGTCGGCCCGTCTCCTTTTCCAACCCGTTTTTCAAACATCGTGGACTCCGCCTTTAAGATATTGAACAAAGAGTGTTTTGGAGGCATAAAAGAAAATTTATTCGGCTTAAGTTTTTTTCGATTTCTGAGTTGGGTGTTTAAGTCACCAAATCCAACCTTATATTATTTTAATCACTGTCTTGTTACCTAAAAGATAGCACCATTTTGAAACATGTCAGCAACTCTTAGTAACTGATAACTGGGATTGAAAACATTTTTACACAGCAGGGTTAGTTTTAAAGGTGCAGTGTGTAAATTTTAGCGGCATCCAGTGGTGAGGTTGCGAATTGCAACCAACGGCTCAGTCCATTGCTCACTCCTCGCTTTTGAAACACATAGAGAAGCTACAGTAGCCGACACCGGACAAACATGTCATCGTCGGAGACAACTTAGTAAAGAAAAAAATGTCCGTTAAGGGCTTCTGTAGAAAAATGGTGGCACAAAATGGCGGCTTCCATGTAAGGGGACCCTCTGTGTATGTAGATAAAAGGTCTCGTTCTAAGGTAATAAACACATAATGTGTCATTATGAAAGGTTTTTATACACCCCTGATATTATAGTTTTGTATATATTTTGCATTTCTGTCAAGAGATCCTTCTAAAATTACACACTGCACCTTTAACACAGTGTTACAACTAATCCTTCAATATACATTTCATAATGAAATGAAAACAATTTAAATACTAGTTATTAAAATGATAACTGTTAATACAATATCAGGGGAAATAACTGAAAATTATGATTTTAAGTGTTCATTTGTAGCAGAGATGTGTGTGTTGATTGTGTCAAAAAAAATGATTAATCTAACTTAAATATTTTTTGAATGATAGTGCCAAAGTCAAAAAGCGTTAGGGTGTGCCTTGCTCTCCTCTATTATAGTATTTATTAATATGCTGTATTGTTTAATATATATATAAGGTTCAAAAACAACATAGCGTATATTCATATAGTATATTTCATGTGGGTTAAAAGGATAGTCCACGCACTGCTCGAAAATAGTCCCCAGCTATTGAAAGTTACCAAGGGGACTATTTCTGTGCGCTGCGTAATATCATTGTGCCTGCTGCACCCATGGTACGGCAGCAAAGTCCTTGATTATTACGCCGGAATGAGAGTATAGTTCCTACCCATATCGGCTTAGAAAATCACACATTTTAATTTTCCATCGGTCTTAGTACACAATGTAACTACAGAAGAGTCAAGTTTTAAATAGATAAAATATCGAAACTCTTTGCTTATTTTTGAGCATGATGCTAATGGTCTAATCAGATTCAATTAATTATGCTAAGCTATGTTAAAAGTGGTACCGCCAGACTCGGAGATCGGCTGAATGGATTCCAAAACAGTAAAAGTCGATTGTTTAACTCTAGGGGAGTTAATAAGCATATTTTCAAAAAAATTGGAGTGTTCCTTTAAATTGTATTTTTTATTGTCATCTTTACAATGAATAATTTCTGTAAGATGTTTTCAGATGAATATTATAGTGATCTTAAACATGCAAAAAAAAACACATTGTGACACTTTTCAGGTTGTGAAACTGATAACCAAATGGATGGAGTGGCAAAGCTGGGTCCCATTGTAGCCTGCTATGCTGGAAAGCCAGAGATGTTGGAGAGGGTTGAGGACGCCATCCGTGTCACACAAAACAATGACACATGTGTGGCCGTAACTCTTGCTGCTGCACGGTTGGTATTATGTATGAACCATGACAAATTTGTCGGCAGGAACTCAGTATTTTGTTTATTTAAAAATAGGCCATTTTAGATGCTTTCAAAAATGATGTAGCACCAGCTTGATTGGTGGTTTAACCGAATAAAACCTTTTGATCAAAATGGGTCTCTTTATAATGGAATGGAAGAATCATAGTAAAAGTTTACAACTCTTCAGGTTTCTGGAGCATTTCATCCTGAATGGTCCTGATCCGAAGGCACTGGATGCAGTACTGGAACAGCTCAATGACACAAACAGAAAAAACCCTCAGGAGTTGGACAAAGCTATAGCCGGTATACACTGCTTGATATTATTACTGTATTACTGAACCAAATCTGTAGCTACATATAGTGTATGGTCTTTGAATCAGCCTTTAGTCAGGCATTTAAATGGATCATCTTTATCTGATACTGGAACTGTAAAAAATTAGGAGCATCAAAGTTTGATATTTTATGTTTGATTTTTATCTTTCACATGGCCTATTTTAATAATAAATATCAAGGTATATTATATTTTTGCAGAATGTACAATAATTTATGTAGAAAACAGTAAATCACAAAAAAAATTACTTTGATCCACATGTAACAAGATGATGTTTTATTTATATCTTATGAATTTTACTAACTTAGGGCAAATTCATCAAGTAAAGGAGAATCTGAGCAAGAAACCCAAAGAGCTTATTCCAGCTGTGTTTTCAAACACCTGAGGTTAGTTACCTCTCATTAACCTTAAGGTGTTATTTTGTCTATAACATATAAAATACTGGCACGTGGTACCTCAGCACCTGCATTATGTCCCTCAGGTTTGCCTGGTGCATTTCAGGCAGCATTGCATGGAGTTCTGACAGCCAGTGGCTATGAGCAGGCTATCCGGGACACCATGAGCTGTGGGGGATGCACCTCTAGCAGGAGCTCATTCATTGGAGCATGCATTGGGGCTCAGGTATGGCATTGGACCACAAAGATACTGTATTACCATGTAATCACGCATTAGTCCATGTGTACATCATGATCAAATTCTTGCTGTTGAGTTATCATTGCAATACTTATCTTACATCGAACAATCCATTCAAATCATTTATTAAATATTAGGTGATTATATGACAACAAAATGGTTATGCACTGAAATAGATATCAATATCTAATTCTTTCACCCTTGTTGTCTCAGATTGGGCTTGAAGGAATCCCATCTTCATGGAAGAGCAAGACTTTGCGATACAACACTTTGCTCAGTCTATCAAAGAAATTGTTAATCTAAATGTTTTTTGTTGCCAAGCAAGTGGATAAATAGGAATTTTCTTATTTATGCAACACTTCATCTTCCATGGCAGTTGTGCTTTGATATGACAATTAATGAAAGTTTTAGCTTTAAACAATATAAGGCTGTAACATGATACCTTTTGTTTTATCAAAGCGCAGCATGACCATGCTGAAAATGACATGCATTGTGGCATTAAGCAGAAAGGAAAGTTAAGGCGCTTTTAGGCTAATGATGCCATCTAGGGGACATAAGGAACAATGACGTTAAGAGTGCAATCACAAAACATTTTATGCCAAATTAAAAACAGCATTGCATTAAAATACAGATAGATAAAAATCAATAGTAGTAATATTAAATACAAACAGAAACCTTGATTAGTAAGAAAAATAGAATAGTGCATTTGATTTTCTCATTGTGTGGGTAGTTTCGGCAAGAAATACTTAAAATGTATGTTTTTGTGAATAAAATATTTTCAATGCAATACAAAGATGTTAAGAATAAGTTCAACAGTATGGATACCAGTGGAATAAAACATGCGCCTGTTGGCAGGTATATTGGGGAATGCATAGCTTATTATAGATTGGACTGTTTTGTAGGAGAGTAAATACACAAGACTAGAAGACGACCTTTAATTTCTTTGTATATTCTATATAATGGTGTACTGTGTACTGCTGGGGTTATTTCATTATTAATAAAAATATTACATTGATTAAATGATGTATTTATTTATTTATAATGTTGTTTATTTTATTATTTAAAAAAATAAACAATATATTTTAATTCCTAAACAATTACTCCCCATGTATATGCCATCTATCCTATAAGTTTTTGCTGCATTATTAATATGTTTTATTTATATACTGTATTTAATAGTTTGCTGTCCAGATCTTATGATTTCTTCTTAAAAAGTAAGAAGGTCACTACCGTCGCTGATCTTTCTGTGGGTTTGTTCTTCCTCTTTACACTCAGTCACTCCCTCCCAACAGCTGCTGCTCCCTGTTAGCAGCCACACACTAGTGACAGTCACACAGAGAGCGGACATCTAAAACGACAACTTTACACATTTATTTCTCGTTAGCTGTCCACCCAGTAGCAGTCTTTACATGGACTACAAGTTTATCACGGCAAAGCGAGCTGAATTATTAAGTGTTTTGCCCGGTCGCGGAACGGCTGTAGCAGGCTAATCTGTATTTGCTAGCGCGGTGTTTGCTTATGGTCAGACTGACGGTTTAAACGCTATCTCTACATTCATAAACATACAAACATGGAGTTTAACGTTAGACGGCTGGCAGCTGATGCTGGCACTTTCCTCAGTCGTGCTGTCCAGGTAAGAAATCATTTCTTGCCGTTTTTAACAAGTTGGGCTACTTTACATAATAACTAAGTTAAACCTCCTTTCGTTAGTGTTATGAATGTTGGTTGGTTGTTATAATAAGCGCTGTAATGACAGTTGTGTGCTAAATATGTAACTTGCATTACTGTCAGTTGATTAACAAGTCAAATATAACCTGCTTACTGTAATAATTCATTGTGCCATTTCAACTGAGCATTTTAAATGAAAGCAAGCTGCTATAGATATAAGCGTCTGCTAAATGTAAACATTATATTTGTTACAATAACAATTGTTCATTCATGTTAGTACAGTATATAAGTTGCAACTTTGTATTTAGCTAACCCGTATAAGTACTGTAAAAAAGTGTAATGTTATTTGTAAACTGTCCATTTAAGTGTTGGATTGTGTGGTGTTTAAGTTCACAGAAGAGAAGCTCGGGCAAGCAGAAAGAACTGAACTGGATGCCCACCTGGAGACCCTTTTGACCCGGGCCGAATCTACTAAACACTGGACAGAGAAGATCATGAAACAGACAGAGGTTGTGCTTCAGCCTAACCCTAGTAAGTAATGAAACCCATAACTTCATACAGCTTGCAGTTCAACAAAGACTGCAAGTCACAGTAAAACACATGCTTTTAGTATTTACAGGAAGTCAGGGTTACAGTTGTGTAAGTTATGCTGTTATTGCAGTACAACACAAAGATAATGACAGTACAATGCTGTTAAGTTCTCCATCTGTGTCAACCTGTCAATGATCCAGCCTAAATAAATAACTTTTATGTATTTGTATGCTTTTTCCAAAGCATTCATCTTTTATCAGTATGTGTTCCCTGGGTTGGAACCCATGACCTTTGTGTTGCTAACACAATGCTTAACCAATTGAATTACAGGAACACTTTGTCACCAAATGAGATCAATGTGGGCAATATGTTACATGTGTGATCTTAGACCTTAAATATCTGTTAAATCAAGCACACATTTTGTCTTGTTTGTGGTATTGCTTTGATTCTAGCTTTGATAGTGTCTTGTATAGATTCTTTAGCAGTGAGGGTCGATGACTTCTCTTCCGAGGGGCGCAAATTCAAAATATGTGTTCTGAGTGTCATGTGTGTTGCTTGCGTTTTCAAAATATGTGTTTGTTGTGTCATGTAAACCATGTGCATCACGTGTTTTGTCAAAATATGTGCCGGCTGCACACGCATCAAAACCGTTTATGATAATGTATTCACAAAATACTTGCAAGACACTCAACAGTAAACTCTGGTTACACATGAGATTATGCGACTATCTAGCAAACGCGAGTTTCTCTTTTATCATAAACCCTTTAGATGTGTGCAGCAGGTACTTATTTTAACAAGATGCATGATGCACATGGTTCACACATATTTTGAAATGACAAGCCACACATGACGGGCTAAATATATGTTGTGACGAGCTTTGCATCGTGCGCCCTTGAAAAACGAAAGTCACCTGCCGCCACTGTTCTTTAGCATAGTCAATTTTCTGTTTCCCATGCACTTCACCACACCTCGTAATAACATAGAAGGGGGTCTTTATTTTCCTTTGATAAAAATGTGACTCTTTATGCGATTTTCAGTAGCAATTATATATACACCTGTGTAGTGTGTTACATAGGCCTTACTTAAAGGATTAGTCAAAAAAATCCAGATAATTTACTCACCACCATGTCATTCAAAATGTTGATGTCTTTCTTTGTTCAGTCGAGAAAAAATTATGTTTTTTGGGGGAAACATTCCAGGATTTTTCTCATTTTAATGGACTTTAATGGACCCCAGTACTTAACAGTTTTAATGCAGTTTAAAATTGCAGTTTCAGCTGAGTTTCAAAGGACTCTAAACAATCCTAAACGAGGCATAAGGGTCTTATCTAGCGAAACGATTGTCATTTTTGGCAAGAAAAATAAAAAATATGCACTTTTAAACCACAACTTCTCGTCTTCCTCCGGTCCTGTGACGTGCCAGCACAACCTCACGTAATACGTCATCACATCAAGAGGTCACGGATGACATATCAAAACTACGCCCCAGTGTTTACAAGTGTGGAGAAAGAGGACCGTTCCGACGTTGTTGTAAGTCAAATGATACTAATTAATGTCTTTGTGTCAGTTTATTGTTTAAAATGGTCCGCAAATGTGCGTTTCATATATGTAACACGTGACCTTTCCACGTCATTACGCAATTACGTGAGGTGGCGCTGGCTCTTCACACAGCCGGAGGAAGAAGAGAAGTTGTGGGTTAAAAGTGCATATTTTTTATTTTTAGTGCCAAAAATGACAATCGTTTCACTAGATAAGACCCTTATGCCTTGATTGGGATCATTTAGAGTCCTTTGAAACTTCGTTTAAACTGCAATTTTAAACTGCATTAAAACTGTTATGTGATGGGGTCCATTAAAGTCCATTAAAATGAGAAAAATCCTGGAATGTTTTCCTCAAAAAACATAATTTCTTTTTGACTGAACAAAGAAAGACATCAGCATTTTGAAAGACATGATGGTGATTAAATTATCTGGATTTTTTTTAAGAAAATGGACTAATCCTTTAAGAGGATGCATGTGGTGTCATCTGACTTTTAATTGAATTTGTCTGATGCTGGTAGATGTCAGGATGGAGGATTTCCTTTACGAGATTCTGGACAAAAAAGTCCCAACACGTGCCAACAACCACGAGTTACTGGGGGAGTGCATGATCGACTCGGGGCACGAGTTCGGACCTGGAACAGCATACGGTATGTTTATTACAGTACGCACTGTACCCAGTATCCTGCCAGTATGAGTTTTTGTTTAATTGAACTCTTTTTGCTTATTACACTTGGCTCGTTGAAATGCTCGATTCTGATTGGCCAGCCACGATATTTGCACGTTTGTTATTCCCAGATAACAATCGCTTAAAACTAATAACACACTGTAACCCGGATGCTGCAAATCATTTTGACATATACCCTTTAATATTATACAAAAATGTACTATAAATATGCCTTTTAATAACATATATGACATTATATTTACAAATGAATAAATCAAATAGTGTGTAAGAAGTAACATTTGAACGTTTTGTCTTATCTTAAAACCGAAAGTAAACAGATTTTCCTTGCATTCATTAAAAATGAGCAAATACATAATTTAAAATCAATATTTAATGTTCCTTACCTTACTTATGAGGCAAATAGCCATGTAATAAGCGGGATTATGTACAGTCAGCAGGTTGTTATCGCGAAATAAGCCTTTTCAGTGTGATACAAGATCGTCCACTGCACGTCCTGTCCTGATCACACGTCGTATTTCTGCGATAACATCCTGCTGCCTATACATTATCCCTCACATATAACAGGCTAGGAACTTACTTAACTTAAAGGAACACGCTGACTTTTTGGGACTTTAGCTTATTCACCGTATTCCCCAGAGTTAGATAAGTCCATACATACCTTTTTCATCTCTGTGCGTCCCGTAACTCTGTCTGACGCTCCCACCGCTAGCCTAGCTTAGCACAAAGACTGTAAGTAAATGGCTCCAGCTAGCATACTGCTCCCAATAAGTGACAAAATAACACCAACATTTTTATGTTTATATGTTGTCATTTGTATAGTTACATCGTATACAAATAACAAGGTCATATGAGACACAGCCATCTTTTAATCGTATACATACTGGGAACTATATTCTCAGAAGGCGAAGCACTGCTACTTGGGCGGAGTGATTAGCGCAACTCTTGAGGGAACTCACCACGGGGCTTCTCGCGTGCTGCAAGCAAATCACTCTGCTTATTGGGAGCAGTATGTTAGCTGTAGCCATTTACTTCCAGTCTTTGTGCTAAGCTAGGCTAGCGGTGGGTGCGCCAGACAGAGTTACAGAGATGAAAAGAGTATGTATGAACTTATCTAACTCTGGGGGATAAGATGAATAAGCTAAATTCCCAAAAAGTCAGCGTGTTCCTTTTAATACTCTCATTCTCTATTTTGGTGAAGTGTCATATTTGAGTTAAATGCACTGTCAGAGATGTCCTCTTACTCTTTTATGTGCTTTAGGAAGTGCTCTCATTAAATGTGGGGAAACTGAGAAGCTGTTAGGCAGCTCACAGAAAGAATTCATCCAGAGCTCTGCTATCAATTTTCTGACTCCCTTTAGGAACTTCATCGAGGGCGATTTTAAAACCATCTTGGTAAGCATTAGCATGCCAGGGCATGTGTCATACCTTCATATGTCATTCAGCCAAACACATCAGAGTTATATTAAATAATATCCTTTAAGCTTTGAGATGGCATTGAATAGTGTCAGAGTTTTAAAGCCCTTATATGGAGATGGTGTGGGCGTGCATTATGCTAATTAGTTAATGCTCCAGCCTCCCTCATTTAGAATGATTCAATTGAAAGTATAAGACCATGATTATGTACATACACACCTGTTGTAAATCTGATGTCCATTTCTCAGTTAATGTGTTGTTCTTTGCAGAAAGAACGTAAACTTCTTCAGAATAAGCGTCTGGATCTGGATGCAGCTAAAAACAGAATGAAGAAGGCCAGAGCGGCTGATGCTCGCGCTGTAGTTAGTATTACACACACACACACGTACGCACGCAGAATTGAATGCTCAGCAGTTTTATTCTTCAGTGGAATTTCCAGCTTAACCATACGTTCAGTCTGTTTATGTAAGACTATAGAGAATAGAAACCTAACTAACAGTAAGGCGAGCTGTTTTACCTGTGGTGGTTGCTTGCCTTTATTGTAAATAATAGAGATGATGCTCGCATATAATAATAGCATTGATGCTGGTCTGCACTAACAATTGTTTTTTTTCTTACTGTGGTTTGATCTCTATCTAACCCGTCTTGTTTTCCCAGTTCCCTCTCATTATATTTCTTTCTTTTTCCTTGCCTGCCTCCGTCTGCAGAATCTGAACTCAACCCCTCCATTGGGAGAGGAGTATGTGGCTCACTTTTCTTACATGCTCAGCTTCTTGCATGTCAGGTGGCTAAAGGTTTGTCTGCGGTGCCTGATAAAACGTGCCCTCTTTTGCCCTTCTCATATTGTTTCGTTTTAAGAGAAACGAAAGCGTATATTCTGACTTCTGTCTAATGTAACTTATTTTGCAATCATTCGTGCCATCATAAACCTCAGTATTAATTTTATAAGGGCAACAGAATGCAGTTCCTGTCTTTTTTGCCGCCAGCATTCGACCCACTAAAATAGCCACAGGGTTCCCACAGGTCCTTGAAATCTCTGAAAGTTTGTGAATCTGGGGGAAAAATTCAAGGCCCTGGGAAATTTTTGAAAATATACATACATAGATACAGGTCATTGAAAGTGCTTGAGTCTATTTTATGCAAGAAGTTGCTGGAAAATCCATATTATTCTCTGTGTAGTGTAGGATAGTATCATAAAAATTCTACTTTTTAGGCACACATGCTAAACTGTTCCATTTAAATGCTTATATTTTCTACCAAAGTGCTTTTTTGCATAATTGTGTTTGAGACATGAAAACGTCTCGGGTTACGTATGTAACTGTAGTTCCCTTAAAAGGGAACAAGACGCTGCGTCTCCCTTGCCATACTTCCTGCGTCTCTCTAGCTCCGTCTTTGGAAATATTTCAGATAGTGATATACCTTCTGGCTCCCGCATCACCCTTCAGGCGCACTTACCCCTGGAGGTGTCCCCAAAGTGTCACCGACGAGTTCCCTCGAAAGGGAACTGTAACAATGTATCTTAAAAGGTAACACGATGTAACCTTGCTCTCACTTGAAATGTATCCCAACATTTAATCCTTGAATTTGAGCGTATTGGACCTGGAAAGTCCTTGAAAGGTCCTTGAAGTTAACTATGAGAACCCTGTAGCTATCTACAGTATGATTTGTGTACAGGTACATGAAGCATGTTCAATTTTTATTCTTGCTAAATTTGGATATCTGTTCATGTTACAAATGTTACGCACACCCGTTATGACAGTGCATGATTCAAGCCTACTTCCCTTTGTTGCTTCATATAATTTCTTACTTGTCCCGTATGCTACTCCCAGTGAATGTGTTTGTGCATGACTTGTGACATCATTAGCTTGCACAACTAAACCAGACAGATAGAAAAGTTGATTGTCTGCGGGTGGTTGAGTTTGTATGTACTGTAGTTATTAATATTTACCTGATGAATTTGTCACTGTTTGTCTAAACGCTGGCCAGCTGTGGGCTGAGGAGGTACAGCAGGTAAGTACTGTATGCATTTACAGTTCTCAGTGTTCAGGCCTATTTCTCACCGGTAGAGGAACACCTTTATCACGAAAACAATAAAAATATGTTATCTAATGCTACTGCTCTCAGTCTATGAGTTTGTGCTATGAGGAACAAGGAACTGGATTATTAAATGCACAACAAAAACAATACTTGCGTCCACTAGATGGAGCTTGGTTGTTTATACTCACCTTTGCTTGTTGCACACCAGCTCATGCAATGATGTTGAGAGATATGCATCTTAGGTTTTGTGTACTGTGTGTTTTTCTCAGGCAGAAACAGAACTGAGGATAGCACAGAGCGAGTTTGACCGGCAGGCTGAGATCACCAGACTCCTATTGGAGGGCATCAGCAGCACTCATGTACGCTACCGTATACTTTATTTATGCATATAATATGTGTATGTGTCCTTGGCCATCCATGCTTTTTCCTGTCAAATCAGGCTCATCACTTGCACTGTCTGAATGACTTTGTGGACGCACAAGCTTCTTATTATGCACAGTGTTATCAGTACATGGTCAATCTGCAGAAACAGCTGGGAAGGTTGGACTTTTTTGCTAAATTCAACACACTTTAATTTCTTTCTGTTATTTTTTAACCCATCTGTGCAAAAGTGCAAGATTAACCATTCATTTTTTTCTCCAGCTTTCCTACCACATTCAGCTCTAATAACAATCAGCCAAGCGGGAGCTTCTCTGCCAGTATCTCGGTACCAACCGCATCGACAGCCGCCTCGCTGCCAGCTCCCCCACCCACTCAGGCCTCACCCGCACTTAATGAACTCCGCAGCACCTCTGGCACACGTAAGGCTCGCGTCCTGTACGACTACGACGCAGACAGCAGCAGCGAACTGTCTCTACTCGCCGATGAGGTGTGTGAGCTCTCTCAGTTTAAAACAAAGACAGGCATTTACTTAATGAAGATGGTTGATTTTCACGTCTTTGCCTGACAGGTGATCACCGTGACCAGCGTACCAGGCATGGACACTGATTGGCTAATGGGGCAAAGGGGCAATCAGAAAGGCAAAGTGCCAATTACCTACTTGGAGCTTCTCAATTAAGAGGTGCAGAGCGGGAAACATTTTAGATGTGAGTTTGACAACAGTAACACTCCAGATGTGATCACAGGGTCATATGTTAATGTAGCGCAAAAAAGCAATATCAAGTCTTGTACACTGCCATGTCTTATTGTGTGAATGCCTCAAATGCCACACAAGAGGCGTCAAAGTAGCCTTACATAAACTAAAGCAGTCTCAGATTGCCATTACTCAGATTTATGTGCCATGTGATTTTTTTTATTGCTTAAACTAATGGATTTTGCCATGTGCTATGGTGCTTGAATAAATATTATATGAACAAGTTGGTGCTCTCTTATTATAATTTTCTATCATATTTTTTCTTAGGTTTGTATGACCCTGAACCACAAAACCAGTCATGGGTCACACTGGTATATTTGTAGCAATAGTCAAAAGACATAGTATAGGTCAAACTTGTCGATTTTTTTAAATCATTAGAATATTGAGGGGATAGTTCACCCAAAAATGAACATTCTGTCATCATTTAATCTCATTGTGTTACAAACTTATGTTACAAGATATTTTGAGAAATGTTTGTAACCAGACTGTTTGTTGATCCCATTTTACTATAGAAGTCAATGGGGTCCATGACAGTTTGGTTGCGAACTTTTCTTAAAATATCTTCTTTTGTGTGCATCAGAAAAAAGAAATTAATACAACAGAATTCCCACAGAAATACTTGAAAGTTTGTGAATCTGGGGGAAAAATTCAAGGCTAGGAAGTTTTTGAAAAAATACATACATAGATACAGGTTATTGAAAGTGTTTAAATCTATTTTATGCAAGAAATTGCCTGGAAAAAAATCCAATTCAAAATGTAGTGTAGGATAATATCATAAAAATTCTAGACCTTTTAAGCACATGTGCTAAACTGTTTACTTTAAATGCTTATATCTTCTGTATGTGAATGTTGATTTATACCAAAATGCTTTTTTGCAGTTGTGTTTGACACATGAAAACGTCTTGGGTTATGTTATAACTGTTGTTCCCTAAGAAGGGAACGAGACGCTGCGTCTCCCTTGCCATACTTTCTGCTTCCCTGTAACACTGTCTTTGGCAATATTTCAGATAGCGATATACTTCCTGGCTCCCACGTCACCCTGTCTTTGTCGTCAAGCCTCACCATTGGTTGAATTTGATATACACATTCAGACACTTACCCCTGGAGGCGTCCCCAAAGTGTCACCGCAGTGACGCAGCGTGAGTTCCCTCAAAAAGGAACTGTCTGTAACAATGTCTTATCGTAAAAGGTAACACAATGTAACCTTGCTCTCACTTGAAATGTGTTCCCACATTTAGTCCTTGAATTTGAGAGTATTGGACCTGGAAAGTCCTTGAAAGGTCCTTGAATTTGAAGTTAGCCAAGGTGTGGGAACCCTGATACAAGTTTGTAACATAATGAGAGTGAGTAAATGATGACAGAATTTTCATTTTTGGATGAACTATCCCTTTAAGTAAAGACCATGGTCCATAATGATATTTTGTTAATTTCATACTATAAAAATATATTAAAAAATATTTATTTGTAATATGTGTTGCTAATGACTTCATTTGGACAACTTTAAAGGCAATTTTCTCAACAACAACAAAATTTCACCCTCAGATTACAGATTTTTAAATAGTTGTATATATTGTCATATACTAACAAAGCTTATTTACACAGCTTTCGGGTTATGTATAAATTTCATTTTCAAAAATAATATGACTGGTTTTGTGGTCCAGGGTCACATATATTGTGATTATGCTTTGTTCTTCATCTGTATCTCAGTTGCTGATGAATTTTAATTTCAACCAAAGTAACAGAATCAATACGGCATCATAAAATGTAATCACTGGGTGGCGATATTTACATTTAGTACATTTAAAGGAAAACACCACCGTTTTTCAACATTTTACCATGCTCCTACCCCAACCTAGACGAACCAATACATCCCATCCTTTCTCAATACGTGCGCTTTTAATCTTTGTACAGCGCCTCATAAATGTGTTAGCATTTAGCCTAGCCCCATTCATTCCTATGGCTCCAAACAGGGATGAATTTAGAAGCCACCAAACACTTCCATGTTTTCCCTATTTAAAGACTGTTACATGAGTAGTTACACGTGTAAGTATAGTGGCACAAAATAAAACTTTTGTTTGGAGCCATAGGAATGAATGGGGCTAGGCTAATGCTAACACATTCAAGAAGCGCTGTATAAAGATTAAAAATACACGCATTGATAAAAGATAGGCATGTATTAATTCATCTAAGTTGAGGTAGGAACATAGTAAAATATTGAAAAACTGTGGTGTTTTCCTTTAAATGTAAATATCGCCACCCAGTGGTTACATTTTATGATGCCGTATAAAATTCATCAGCAACTGAGATACAGATGATGAACAAAGCATAATCACACAACATATGTGACACTGGACCACAAAACCATATGCAGGTGCACGCATTGAAAAAAGATAGGTATGTATTAATTCATCTAAGTTGAGGTAAGAACATAGTAAAATATTGAAAAATGGTGGTGTTTTCCTTTAAATCACACAAATCATAAACAAAAAGGTAACAAATTACTCTCGTATCAGTATCATAACACTTAGAAATGCTTTTTATTAACATATTTTGTTCTGTGGTCAAAGGTAATTATACATATTTGACACAACCAGCGTCAAACATAATCTTTCTTTTATAGTACAAATATCCATCTGAATATCGAGAATTTTATTTGGGTTGAAAATGTCCAAGCTGAGTTTCACAGCAAATTCATGCAACCCCCATCATCACAATATCTGGGTTACGTTTTGAATGGCACTTCAAAGAGAAGTTTGTTACAGAAGAGATATCAGGCAGAAGAATCAAATGAGGACGTATGCGAGCGCTCATTTGAAACGGACCGGTGGGACTTTGTCCACACGTATAATTTAGAGGCATAATAAGGAGAAAGTTTAGGTAAGTTGATGGTTGCATACACAGACTGATATTAACAGATTTCTTTTGACAGCCTTGAGGAAGTTAATACAGTAATAAATCTCAACACAATTTTGACTTTTATCTTCTGCGAAACCCTTTTAAACATCATCATGGGTCACACAAAAGTATCAAAGTACATACAAAAGCTAGTAGTTGGGCACTGTGGATAGCTGGCATACATTGAAAAACTGAAAATAAATTAACCAACATATAAAGAAGTCCTTTCTTCAAGCAGAGATCTTTCAATGAAGCAGTCCAAGCGTGTCCCGTACGACGACTCGCAGCAGTAGTTGCGTTAGTGCTGAGAAGTGGCATTGCAGCTGGGGAGGTTGAGCAGTAGTAGCTGTCTTTTCAATATTATTAACATAGCAGGAATGCCCTCCCACAATGTTCAACAATGTCTGGGAGAAATGCTGTGATTGTAACAACCCATAAAGTGCGTTCGCATTTGGACGATACAAAGAAAAATGTTACACTGGGATAAAAACCCTCATTTTTTGAACGGTGTCAACCGTCCGATGTTGTGCCAGAAATTGGAGGTCTTGCGTTTGGGTTCAGCCAACATGATGACCTGCTGCTGGGGCACAGAGGTGGGGAGCGTGGGATGCTTCTGGCGCAGCAAGAAGTCATAATAGGGCCTGGTCACAGCTGCGGGATGAAGGACATAAGGGGTTTATGAGAACAGGCACCCAACATTGACCCTTGCCCACTTCTTCATTTTTAAAGGGACACTCCACTTTTTTTTTAAATATGCTCATTTTCCAGCTCCCCGATTGTTAAACATTTGATTTTTTACCATTTTGGAATCCAGTCAGCTGATCTCCGGGTCTGGCGGTACCACTGTTAGCATAGCTTAGCACAATCCATTGAATCTGATTAGACCATTAGCATCGTGCTAAAAAATAACCAAAGAGTTCTGGTATTTTTCCTATTTAAAACTTGACTTTTCTGTAGTTACATTGTGCACCAAGACCGACAGAAAACCAAAAGTCGCGACCTTCTAGGCAGATATGGTTAGGAACCACACTCTCACTCTAGCGCAACAATCAAGGACTTTGCTGCCGTAACATGGCTGCAGGACGCGCAATGATATTACGTACTGCCCGAAAATAGTCCCCTTTGTAACTTTCAATGGCAGGGGACTATTTTGCGCCTGCTGCATCCATGTTACAGCACCAAAGTCTTTAAGATTATTACGGCAGAATGAGAGTACAGTTCATAGCCATATCTGCCCAAAAAAAAATCGCAACCTTTAACTTTCTGTCGATCCCAGTACACAATGTAACTACAGAAGAGTCAAGTATATTTTCAAAAAAAGTGGACTGTCCCTTTAAGCACATTTATTTGATTAGAGAACAGCGAACACAGTTTTAGTAAATATAGTTACACTAACATGTGAGCTGTGCTAAGTTTTGCGTATGATGACATAATGAAATATTACGCTGTAAAGGTTTTAGTGTGATAAGTGTCGATTTTTAGACTAGAAAAGTTAAACATGCTTTAGAAGCGGTTAAATCACACTAACATACTCTGGAATTACCCTGGACTACTCGATCGGCTCTCTACTTTGAGAGGATACCCAGGATATTGCTCTGCGCAGGACACCAGGGGGCACCCTAACCCCCCGCCCCTGCCTACGCTGAGGGGCATCAGGGAGGAGAGGTGAAGTTAAGGTTGCCCTGGGTACCAGAGGTCCTGAAGGCTCAGAAATACGTAGACACTTGGAGGTTTTTGGGTGAAGTGAAGGAGATCTGAGTGCCAGCAGGTGCTGTAATGCTAATGCTTTTCCAACACAATGCGCAATCAATGACATGCTTGTGAAATAATAGTGGTTACATGCTAAGGTAATTTCACTCTTCATACCAAACCACAACTATGTAAAACTGCTTAAAGTATGTTATTTTAGAGAATACAAGAATGGCAAAATGAGCTGAAAGTCACCTTTGGGCTTCCCTGTTGGATGACTTTTAGATGCATTCAACATTGCCTGCTTCTTTTGGACCTCTGTGATCGTGAAACCTGGTTAGGAGGAAAGACAACAAAATCACATTACACTCACATTATATAACAAATTTATTAATCCATTAACAAACTCTAGCTCATATACATCAGTAATAAATCTAATAATACATTTCATAATAATAAATAATATTTTTCCAACTTTAATGCAACAAATAAAACTTGAAACAACCTTTGGGATTTTTTGGTTTGTCCACCATGCAAAAGAAAAATACTATCACAGCTCTTTTCAACAAACTGCACGATTTTAAAGTATCATTCATGTTCACAGCTTAAACAATTGAGTTTAATGCTTAGGATTATGGACCTGCTTCTGATTATAATTGCTTGAGTAATGTTCACCTGTTTCGAGGTCATGCTGGACCTGTTCTCGTTCATCTGCAAAGGCTCGCAGCCAGCGCTGCTTCTGCTCAGGTTTCTTGGCACACAAGAGGTGGACCTCCTCTCCTCCAGGAGAACATAGTTTCAAGGCATTCTTCACACTTACATTATAGTCCTTATCCTTCCCGTCTTCTACATCTACCACTTGCATCTGATCCATGTCTAACCGGCCCTTGTAGTACAGTATGTCCCTCCGAAGTAGATCCTGTGGACAGTTATTATTACTACAGCACTGCTTAAATGTCAAAATAAAACTCTCTGGTTCCATAGCTGGTAGAAACCACTCCGGGCCGGATCTGTGCCAAAGGCAGTAGCTTCGGTGTGAATGCGGTGCAGATCTGGCCCGGAGTCGACTGCTGTATGGAATGGTGCTACTGTAACAATGGGATTGATTTGGGAACTGATCAAATGCCCAAATAGAAAAGCACCTACTAACCTTTTTACAGAAAACCAGCTGGTGGTCAAAAAGAAAGAACATTCGCTGCTGGCCTTTGGCCTGCGGCTGAGAGATCTTGGTCAGGTCTCCTGAGAAAATCAGGTCAGAGCTCCTGCTTAAGATGTCTTCACCCTGAAAAGAGGAGATGATGATGTAATACCAACCAGATGAAAATAGTGTTAAAGAGACACTCCTTAAATATTTAAATATTTATACCGTTTTGGAATCCATTCAGCTGATCTCCGGGTCTGGCGGTACCACTGTTAGCATAGCTTAGCACAATCCATTGGATCTGATTAGACCATTAGCATCGCGCTCAAAAATAACCTTCAATAGCAGGGAACTATTTTCAGGTGCTGCGTAATATCATTGCGCCTCCTGCAGCCATGTTACGGCAGCAAAGTCCTTGATTATTACATCAGAATAAGAGTATAGTTCCTAGACATATCGGCCTAGAAAATCACAACTTTAAATTTTGTGTCGGTCTTAGTGCACGATGTTACTACAGAAGAGTCAAGTTTTAAATAGGAAAAATATTGAAACTCTTTGGTTATTTTTGAGCGCGATGCTAATGGTCTAATTAGATTCAATGGGTTATGCTAAGCTATGATAAAAATGATACCGCCAGACCCGAAGATCAGCTGAATGGATTCCAAAACTGTAAAAATTAACTGTTTAACTCCAGGGGAGCTGGAAAATTAGCATATTTTCAAAAAAGCGGAGTGTCCCTTTAACATCTAGCAGCAATGAAGCATGTGCTTTACCTCCCAGTCCTCTATGGAGCTCTGCCATTGAGCGATTTTATCAATGTTCTCTAGACGCCTCTTTCTCTCATTGATCAACCTGGCCACATTCTTCATTGCATTTAAGGCAGCCTCAACATCCTTATAATCTCTGTACAGAAAGACTTTAGGTTACACATTTTATGTTGCTTTTTACTCTACTAGGCCTACTATTATAATAGGTGAGCACCTGTGCTGTGGGTTGGTGTACTTGAGCAGCTCAGCCAGCTGTAGAGGATACTTGCAGATCTTCTGCACAGGAGTAAGCAAGAATCCATCTAGCGAAATGTCAATCATCTTCTGAAGCAGGCGACAGGCCTCGAAGAAGAAGACGTACTTCTTGATCTTCATCAGTTTGGAGAGCTGCACGTAGGCATTGGGGTGGTTGTTGCAATACTCTGAGTAGATCTGGAAGTTTGTTTGCTGGATAAAAAAAGAAGTACGCAGAATGAGCATCTACAGAAACCTGCAAATCAGATAGTCTACTACATTGATGCCTTTGAAGTCAGCTTACATGCTCTAAGAAGCAGGAGCCGATCTCGCTGAGGTGAGGGTGGTCTTTGTTAAATTTCTTCTCCAAGGCTTTGAGGAACTTCTTTTGGAAACGGTAGAGCTCATCAATGTTGCCGAAAATAGTGCGCAGTTGCTCCTCGGTAAACATGTCTGTCCTCTTCCGACACTGTTTTATATAGCCCTGGAAGTCATTAAAGATGTGTCAAACCCACCATGCTGCAAGGACTACAACTTTAACCCAAAGTTATATTTAGAGGAGAGCGGGGTTCATTTACTGCGAATGTAGAAATGTTATTTTGACAAAAAAGGCCATATATTTTCTAAATATATAGTCACAAAGTTTGTGAGAATAATCCGCAGGCTTCCCTCCATCAGTTTTAATGCAATAAATTCCTCCTTGTGCTTTAAATCAGGTCACTCACTCAGCATGTAAACAAACAGTGAGTCTATAGACAATACAATGCTGTGTAACAAGATCCCCATACTGAGGTAGAACTGATCAATGTGATAAAGTGAGAGAGGAACTGACCTCACAGATGTCCTTCAGGTGTTTAATGTAATCCCTCTCTGTGCTCATGATCTCATTGATGACATTGGCCCTCATCTGCTCCTTGCAGGGCAGACCGGGTCCTAAGGGCCCCCCCATGCTGGCACCACCACCCTCCGAGGCTCCGTCCAGGTGGGCTAAGTATTCCTCCATGGGCTCATCCTGGTTCACTCGTAACTAGCCGTAACACAAATAACACGTACACTGGTGACTAAATGGTACACATTTGTGCATGCTTTAATGAACAGTAGCGCACATGTGCCTTTATTTACTGTGTGTAGCTTACAAAAGTACTTTCCAAAAAACACAATGTAACGTATAGCCGACCCCTCAAGGTAGCGTAATGTAATAAAGATGACGTAATGTGACCGTAATCTAATCTTCTTGTAATAGGAGTGGGAAGTCTGTTCTCTTTTACCCGAACGAAGCTGGCGGGGAACCAGCCCTCGCTGTCCAGCACCCGGCCCCACCACCACTCCTTGTTTGTGGCGTCCACTACTTCGATGACGTCCCCAGCCTTGAAGCCCAGCTCCTGGTCGTCCATGGTGACGTGGTCCCATAGAGCCTCCGCACACACGCTGCCATCACTGATCAGCTGTTGAGACACAAATATGGACAAATAGCATTAAAACGTTTGATTTTGCAAAATACTGTACAGGATCACCGCTTGAAAACCAAGTCTGCGGAAATGTATAAGGGTTTAATTTCCAAGCTTGACGTCATGTAAATGCTACACTGAATATTTTACACTTTCTTGTTCTTGCCAGTAAAACACAATGTTAGAAGATGGCACCTTTGGCAAGCAGCTTGGTAAACACTGGCGTATAAGTTAAAAATAGGAATATTATAAATGTTATAAATAGGACTATCAATCTATTACAGTGCTGTAACTGACTGTGCTGCTTGCTCTTGGTAAATGTGGCTTGGCAGGGCAAGATGCTTGTAAAAGATACATTAAGTTTGAATTACATTGGTAGTAGAAAAACTTCCTTCTTACAGAATATACATGTAGGGTGATTGCATTATTGCAATTAATACAAACGCAAAAATGCAGATAGTTTAACATTGTATGTAATGAATATAGTGTATTATATTAAATGAAAGGGGGACTGACATGTTGATTTGGCACAATTATTACTTAGAGACGATTCAAAGGAAAACACCACCTTTTTCAATATTTTACTATGTTCTTACCTCAACTTAGACGAATTAATACATACCTATCTTTTTTCAATGCGTGCACTTCCAATCCCTGCACAGCGCCTGGTGAATGCGCCAGCATTCAGTCCAGCCCCATTCATTCCTTAGGATCCGAACAGGAATGAATTTAGAAGCCACCAAACACTTCCATGTTTTCCCTATTTAAAGACTGTTACATGAGTAGTTACACGAGTAAGTATGGTGGCACAAAATAAAACTTTTGTTTGGAGCCATAGGAATGAATGGGGCTAGGCCAAATGCCAACACATTCAAGAAGCGCTGTACAAAGACCAAAAGTGCACGCATTGAAAAAACATTGGTATGTTGAGGTAAAAATTTTGAAAAACTGTGTAGTTTTTTTAAAGAATTAGTCCATTTTCTAAAAAAAAAAATCTAGATAATTTACTCACCACCATATCCAAAATGTTGATGTCCTTCTCTGCTCAGTCGAGAAGAAACCATGCCCCTTGAGGAAAACACTCCAGGATTTTTCTCATTTTAATGAACTTCAATGGACACCAACACTTAACACTCAACTCGACACTCAACAGTTTTTATCTAGAGTTTCAAAGGACTCTAAACGATCCCAAACAAGACACAGGGGTCCCATCTAGCGAAACAACCGGCATTTTTGACAAGAAAAACAAAAAATATGCACATGCACTTTTAAACCACAACTTCTATGTTCTTCTATAGTTCTACGTCTATCTCCGGTCATGCGACGCGCCAGTGCGACCTCACGTAATAAGTCATCACGTCAAGAGGTCACGGAGGACGTATGCGAAACTCCGCCCCAGTGTTTACAAGTGTGTTGAAAGAGGACCGTTCCGACGTTGTTGTATGTGGAATGATACTAATTAATGTCTTTGTGTCAGTTTATTGTTTAAAATGGTCGGTAAATGTGCGTTTCATATATGTAACACGTGACCTTTCTACGTCACTAAGCAATTACGTGAGGTCGCACTGGCGCCCCACAGAACCGGAGATAGACGAGAAGTTGTGGTTTAAAAGTGCATATTTTTATTTTTCTTGTCAAAAATGACAATTGTTTTGCTAGATAAGACCCTTATGCCTCATTTGGGATCGTTTAGAATGCTTTGAAACTTGAAAAAAACTGTTAAGTGTTGAGTTAAGTGTTAAATGCTGGTGTCCATTAAAATAAAAAATCCTGTAATGTTTTCCTCAAAAAACATATTTTTTTCTGGACTGAACAAAAACAGACATCAACATTTTGGATGACATGGTGGTGAGTAAATTATCTGGATTTTTTTAAGAAAATGGACTAATCCTTTAAAGACACCAATTCATTGCAAATGGTTGTGGATCTTTTTCAGTTTTCATTCCAGCATCTCAGAGTAGCATTGCTGGTATAAATCAAGCAATGATTTATAACAATCGTACCCTGCACTTAACCAAAAACAAACTGCAATGTATTACTGAAGGAAACGTTGCCAAATTCAGCCCTTGGACTTGTCCTTGACCAGTCTTTTTAATTTTCAGCTTTTTGCTTACAAGGATTGGCTTGGCAACGAAAACAAAAAGCAGGATAATATACTACCACACTGTTTAGCTTCCCTATACAGAAAATTAACTGAATCCTGGCAAGCCGAACGCTCCCCAGCAAGCCGTATCTCAACAGTGCAGCAAAACGTGATGTATGACGGCGCTGCTGATGTAATAATAAAACATCCACACAGTATCATAACACTCGGCTCACTGTCCACGCGTCTGCTCGCAGCAATGGACGGTGAAGGCTGAATTTACACCCCCTGAATCCAAAGCGCTGCATTCTCATCACCACAGCTGTTGCCTAGCGACACACCTCCATACGTTCCTATGTGCCTCCTCTTCACGGCCTGTGAGTTACAGCATCTTGGAAGTCTCTACCAGAGATAGACTTGGCAAACAAGATGTCGTACAAATATTTAATGAGAACAAATGAAGGATGCTAATCGTAGATCCATTTGTTTGTAAAATTACTTTTGTTGTGTTCAGCTGTGGCCATAATTACAGTATATATACACAGCACAAACACAGGCAGGGAGGGGGTGTAAGATGGTGCCATTCATTTATCACTAATATATGACTCTGTGCAATTAAACAAACTAGTCCCCACTTTGTCAATGCAAAGTATTGCTTACAGCAAGAGACCTATAGGCATATGAACATCTCTTTGTGGATTCAGCCATAAAACAAAGGTTGAAACAGGCCAAAGCTATAAGGTTATCAACAAGGGAGCCATTACATTTATTGTTGTCACTACTCACAACATACAGTATATACTTACAGAAAGACATCAAGCTTAAAACGAACAAATTAAGCATTGCCATTCAAAGATTTTAACAAACAAACACTGCATTCATACTCTAAAAACCCCACGACATCTAAAGATGCACAACCCACTCAGGAGTCATTCACAGTATTACCACCATCTGACAAGCAAGTAAATATTTAACACCATGCTGTCTCAGCATATTACTTCTCCCTTATTCACACACGCGCGCGCACACGCAAATAAACACACAGAGGCGCACACACACGCACAGTCACTCCCATTCCCGTTACCTGCACTGTGATGCCTGCATCTTGAAAACCCATCCACGAGTGAGTGAGAGGGACTAACTTTCCCTCCTCCTCCTCCTCACCCCTCCCCTCTCGCACTTTTTCTTCACTGCGGCTGCGCTCTACTGGAAGGCCAGTAGAAACATCAGTACCACGTTGATGATGACCAGCAACATCATGATGACGAACACGACCAACTTCTGGGCCTCCGGGCTGAGGTTGCAGCGTAACAGGAAGTGACTTAGGCCCTGCCGAGATGAGGTGCGCTGGCCTCCGCGAGCCATGGCGCCGGAGCCCCCCTTGCCTAGAGGTCTGCGAACGATCGCGCGACAGCACACGGTTTCGCGTTCCGGTTCTGCTCGGTACTCTCCCTGAAGTGCGGTGGGAGCCTCCACGTCCACAGTCACCTGCTCACTTCCTTTTCGTGTCCCTCTCGCTCTTTTTGTCGCGCGCGCACCCTCTCTTCCTCCTGGTTGCTTTCCCCGTGCGCTGCTGATGTCAGGAGCAGGGGTGGATGTGTCTCTCCGCCTCCATCTATTCGTCTCCTTTTTAATTTTCTCCCTCTGTCTGTCTCTCTCTCTGACCCCCAGCGTCTCTTCGCTTTGTCCTCCCTTTCGCTGCCTCGCGCTCGCTTTCCTCCGACAACAACGCGCTGCTTAAATACGCGGCTGTGTTAACTCCCTTGGATTTGATTAGTGCGCGTGAAATCACTTCTCTTTGCGTTCTCATTTAAACAACGAGTGCAAAAAACGGTCGCTCCATCTGTGCTTAGCGGCACTAGCAAAAACCATCCATCCATCTATCTCTCTGAATTGACTTCTGTTTTTCCTCCTATTTTTTCACCTCATCCTTTTTAGCCAATGAGGTGGCAGTGCTGCGGAGCGTATCCAGGATACCAGAGTAGCGGAGGCCGGCCTTAGAGGCAGCATCAGGAGCATTTCGGAAGGTGGGGGGAGGGTGGCGAGAGAATGCAGTGTAATACATCCTTTCTATCCCGTTATGACTCGAGCTGCTCATTGGCTGCACTGGCTGTCCGTTATTCACACTTCCCGTTTGCATACAAGCACGTCCTGCTCGTTTTTTTAAGGCAGTGATATGGTGACGGTAACGCAGCTTGAGATATTAATTAAAGACTGTGATGTACAAAACAGCTCTTGAGCTTTTCATTTCCTGACCCAGGCTGATGTTGGATTAAGGTGGGCATCCTCACACGCCTTTTCCCGTGCATCCATTTGTGCAGAGCTAATGGGATTAGTAAAGGCCTCTGATTCCCTTAACCTGCTGTCTGTCTCTCACTCGTGTCCCATGCACTCTGTCATACAGCATGATACTAAATTTAAAAGGCACATATTATGCAAAATCCATAAATGTGTGTTGGCAGTGTATCAATTTACAATAAAAAAAACATCTATTTTTTAATCCCAATTAAACCAACGCAGTCTCATTAGATATTCTGTTTTTATGCTCTTGTTAATGTGATGTCACACTGATAAAGCCCTGCCCATGGCCACTGACTGACTGGTTTTATCCAAAAGCTTTTCAAGATGTGTTTGTTAGCACATTGTGTACTATTTCTAAGACTGGAAGCACTCGCTGTCTGTTGGTAAGTGAGGGAGGGCAGTACAGCTTATTTGCATTTAAAGGTACACACATGAAAACAGCACTTTTTTGCTCCCTTCACAAATAGGGGCATTTTGGACATGCTATAACCAGTGATCTGTGGGGTATTTCGATAGGGACTCAAAAATCTGTTTCTGTGGCTAAATAGGTATTAATGTAAAATTACAGAAAAAAAACTGTATTTTTGTATTACGGAAAATTTTTGTAATTTATTGTGCCCATTATTTTACAGTATTTTTCCGGCACCCCAGCTGCTGAAATGTTACAGTTTCTTTATGGATTTTTTTACAGTGCGCATTGTTTTATTATTAGCATCACAAAGGTCATCGGTTTGATCCCCAGCAAGCACATTTATGGCGCTTTTCCATAGCATAGTTTGGTTTGGGTCAGCTTACTTTTGGGGGCTTTTCCACTAGGTGCAGTACGTAGTACCCGATACTTTTTTTGTACCACTACAAAAACCCGATCGGGGTTCCAAGCGACCCGATCTGATACCAAAATGTGATGCGAAAACACATAAGATCACTGATTGGTCTGAGAGAATCGTCACTACTATACTACACTACAGCGTCATCACTATAACGTAAAAGATTAGCTTTACCTTTATGCTAGCTTGCGCTGTCTCGAGTAAACCTGTTGTCATCTGTGCTTTGCTGTAAGTGCCCAAAATCCCTTTTAGCGATGAAAAACATCCACAGGTTGTGAATCAGGAACACCATACCTGTTTTTTTTTCAGACTTGCAGTTTATGGTGGCACATTCGCGGCGCGCACATCCGGATTTATGCTTAAATGCAACTTAAATGAGGCTCAGTGGAGCGCGTCGACTGACGCCACGTGTGTTTGTCCAGACACTGTCATGTGAGACAGAGGTAGTGATAAACGCGATGTGTAAACATCTATTTGTGGTGGTCAATTTAAATTTTGTGGCGGACTGAGAAATAACGTAAATGAATGTATAGGGATGTACTCAACGCTCTCACTTGTATGATATCACAGCAGTAGGCAGCGCAAATATAACGACACGCCTATAATCCCTCCCACTCCGATGTGTTACTAAACTCGATGGAAAAGCTAACAAAGCCAAAGTGAGGTGAGCTGACCCGACCTGACCCAAACCATTGGGTACTATGCAATGGAAAAGCGCCATTAGAGATGGACAAGTGCATGTTTGAGCTGCCTTGATTAAAACTAAAATCTTGCACTGACATATCTTGAGATGTATAAGTGCTATTGTTTTGTCTCAAGATTCACACCAATAATGTTTTTTGTAAGGTTTGTAAAAACTACTTAAAGGAACAGTATGTTAGCCTGACGTTGTCATACTCAATTCTAGTCAGAATTTGAGTCTGATACCGCTCCATTGAGCTATAATTATGAGGCGTGTCTCAAACGAAAAATGCCTCTGCACTCAATTGGATAGACCTACGACCAATCAGAGCAACGGAGTGTGTGACGTACGTTACGTCTTTTACAGCCTGACCGAACTGCTAGTTATTTCGCAACAATGACACTAACATTGTGATTATACTGAGTTAGCGAATGTACATCAACACCTATTATGTTTACAACATTTCGTTTATATCACAACATGAAGTATTTACTAAGTCATAGAGTAAGACTATCTCTTACCATTTGTACGTTAGGTGAACTTCATCCACGACAATACCCATTACGTTTGCTTGAAAATATTGGAGCCTAGCATGTCCCTCCACTTATTCAGCAACCACGATTCCGGGCTTCCGAAAAGAAGCTGGCAACGACCGCTAATTATATCCATCTCGTCGTGCACGCTGAGCTGCATCGCCGTGATAACGTTAGCCATTTCAGTTGCGACCAACTTTTGCCGAATAGGAAGGACGGCAAAAACATCAACAAATGCCCTGCTCGCGTTTCTCTGTTCCTCTTTTAATATCAATGCTCTGTCGATATCTTTTAGAACAGACTCAATGTCAGAATCCATTCCACACATCTGAACTCTACAGCAGCAGCCATTCAACACACGCGCTCTTTGGTGACGTGGTTCATTACGTTACTGTTGATTATCTGTCCATCATCGTATAAAGCCCGCCCTCACAATTTGATTGGTTCGACCAGCATTTGTCCAAGCATAGTAGCTCCTCAACGGAGAAACGCCAGACCGATCTTCCCGTTTTCACATTCTTGTGGGCGGGGCTAAGATCGGCTGGCACCCAGGCTAACAGTATGTAGGATTGTGGCCAAACCTGGTATTACAATAACATAACTTGTGGCTAAAACTGGTACTGCAATCACACAACTGGTAGCCAATACACAACATGACAACATAAACATCAGTTGAGGGCTGCAACTCCACTTTTTGAATGTCAATATCCTGGCCAGACTGCTGTTGTCAGTGATATAAGTATTTGAAATACTTTTTCATAATTTTTTCATGTAATGCAGTTGTTCTCAAACTGGCGGCGTGGCCCCCTGGGCAGGGAGGGGGCGTAAGATGGTGGCATTAATTTATCATAAATTCTGTGCAATTAAACTGAATTTTCAGCACCATGTCGAGTGTTTTATGTCATGAATTTGCTTTGTGGGGGCGCAAAAGGATGCACCCTACACAAGGAAGGCAGCGCACCCTTGTGTAGGGTGTACATTAGATCAGCAAGTCACTGATCTAATGTATCACCTGGCATGCAAAAATCAAGTCTGAAAGCTAAGGCTTTTGATTGTTAAAAGCACACATGTCCTCAATTAACAACAAGATTTGACATATGCATCATTCATTTGTGACCCTGTCTGTCAAATGCAGGATAAAGTCTTATCAGTATGAGATTAGGAGCATCTAAGTTTGATTTCAAGTGAATTGTACACCTTTGACATAGCCTTATTAACAATATCAAAGTTTTATTTTCACAGAATTTCCTTTATATTATGTAGGATAACTTTAGTATCCCAGTAAATCAGCAAAAAATGACTTTAGCTAGGTTTTCACAGACTGTCTCACATATGTTTATTCAAGGCTTATTCAGGGGTTTGTTCAAATCCATAGCTCCCTTGTAAAACAATGACACTTGACCTGTCATGCAATGGCCTCATCAGTTTGTTTCAGAGCCCCTTATCAGGACAAAAATAATAAAAACAACAGCATCAGCACAAAGCTTGTGTGCAGCTCTGTGCACATCGGGCTCCCGGCGGCTTTGATTAGATTTTTCTGCTGTTTCTCACTGAAACTCTGACTGCATTTACTGTACACTGCTCTGCAACGATACAAAACAGTCATAAATCATACTCTGACACGCCGCACATTTCCTAACCAGAGGCTGGGAATGTTTTACATAAAAGCATCTTCCTACGGCACAAAGTCATCTTCATTCATGTAAAAGATAATGGGAGAAGAAGAGTGGTAGCAGGTCAGCTGGTCTCAGGCCTCAGGAGAGAAACTGATGGATTCAAATGATAATTTACTCTCTCAGACACAAAAACACTGGCTACGTAGGACATCCACACAGCAGCAAAATACGGTTTCCTTTTTCACTATGGACTCCTAGCTATACTACCGGTTGAAAGTTTTGGATCACTTGCCATTAAATGCAGAGCACAATATTCTCTCCAAGATAAATGTTAACTAAATGGATATACACTAGTAGTAAAGAGTTTAGAAGGACTTGACTGATAAAGAACCAGGGTTGAAACAATCTTAAAAAAATGATTCTGAAGACATGCAGTCAATGCTTAAAATGTAATCTGTTATCAATGTCTTAAATGTTCAAATAAATATGTCACTGGGATGGTACCCTTTCAAAAAGTACATCTTTGCACCATTTATATTAGTACCCCAGAGGTACATATTGGTACCTGAAAGGAACATATTTTTACCAAATATATATTTGTACCTAAATGCTACATATTAGGACCTTATTAAAAGATACTGCCCCAGTCACAGCTTGGGACCATTTTTTATTTACCTTTTATCTGACAGTGCAATATATAACTATACCAACCTAATTTCTTTAATTTAAAATAAAAAACATTCAGATGTGGATGATTAAAATGAAGAAACGCAGATAGTTAGAGCAGAACATGAGACCATGTCAAACTAAATTACTGGTAAATATTTTGACACTGGCCTTAAGAAAAGTGTCATCTGGACTTCTGGGAATAAATGCTATAACATTGTAGAATATCTGCCCTAAACGTTAGAACATTGTGAACATTTTGAAACTATTCTATGTGGAAACTTAATAACTAAATGTCCTTACATGGACAAAACTATCTGTAAATATAAGCAAACTGTAAAAATCATGTAGACTTTGCATGTCCAACCTCATTGATGGCTAGCTGTTCTCCTCCTCCTCCCGGGTGTCCGAAACGGTTGGAGGAGCTGCGAAAATCATTGTACAGGTCATCTTCACTCCCCACTTCATCAGCAAGGCCAGACTTATCCTGTGATCCATCCGTTATCACCAAAGCTGAAAATTAAACACAAAACTCAATGTCTTCAATACTTTAACCTTTGGGATATAGGGCAGTTTTCAAGACAGGGATTATCCTAGTTGCAAACTAAAGTGCATGTTTGAGCTGCCTTATTTTAAAAATATCTTGCCTGACATATCGTAACATATATTAGTGCCATTGTTTTGTCTCAAGATGCACACCACTATTGTTTTTCGTAAGGTATGTTTGTTTAAAATACTTGAATGTCCTAATATAACTAAGGAAGGAGTGGGTCCTAGAAGGCCACTGTCCTGCAGAGTTTAGTTCCAACTCTAATCAAACACAACTGAATTTTATTTCCAAGTAATCCTGAAGTCTTTAACCCTCAAATGGTCCTAGAGGTCTATATGACCCCAAACGACATTTCATTAGTTAAAAGATTCACAAAATACACAAAAAAACTGGGCTTAATTTGGTTGTTCTAAAGGTCAATATGACCCCAATTGAAATGGATGGGAAATGCAATTTTTTTTCCATTTGTCAAAAAATAAATATCAATAAATCCAGCATAAATCTGAAAATTTTGACACAGAAATGAATGTCTGGTATTTGTGCACAAATGCAATACAGAAAACACACACACACACACACACACACACACACACACACACAGGTATGACTGCCAGAGAGAGCATTTGTATAAAATTTGGCAAATAAAATAAGCCAAAAATGCACTAAAGTAGTTATGTAAGCAGTTGCCCATATCCAATTAAATGAATGGGTCTCTATGGGCATCTGCTTGGTCGAAATTATTTAATTCCTAAACTGTAATTCTTTTATGTTTTTTTCTAAAAACAGATGGCTGAATTCAACACATAACACCTAGATCAATATCTTTAAACTATTTAAATCAAATCTAGATCATAATTTATGTGAATTTTCATAAAATTGATATTTTTCAGGCAAGCTAATAGTGTAGTTGAGGAATTTAGTGGTAAACAGGTACAAAAGTACTTCATATCGGTCAAAACACAGCTTTATTGTAGAGATGAGAAGTAAACAAAAAAAGATATATTGTTTGTATTATTGAAAATGTATATTTTTCATACAATTATGCTTTCAATTTTGGGGTCATATACAGGGACCCTCAAGGGCCAGAAGTATAAACAGAAAACGAGGAGCGTTTGAGGGTTAATTTGATTTTTCAAGTGTGTTTAATTAAAGTTGGAACTAAACTCTGCAGGACAGTGGCTCTCCGCAGGACCAGAGTTCCCCACTCCTGAACTAAAGCCTAGTCCTGGATTAATCTAAACCCTGTCCGGGAAACTGCCCCATGGTGTCTCGAACGCAGAGTTAGTAAAAAATAAAGTTAACTAAAACTGAACTTTTGGGAAAATGTACAGTCGAAGGTATTTAGTGTAGAATTCAGGCATTTTCACATCAACACTCCAGATTTAGCATGTGACATGTAACTGATCTCATGGTCTGCAGATGAGTCAACAAAGTTTACCACAGGGAGTGTAAGGTTACGCAATTGTTTCCCAGCCAGGAAACTGAAAGACACCACTTGTATCATCAAAGTTGTATGAGCAAAGTTGATATACTGTATATAAAGGGCTCAGACACAACGGCAGCTAAATGCCACTACGTCAAAAATTACATAATGATGTCCGCGTCAAATACACTTAATCCCGGCATTGGGGCATTTAGAAATACCGCTTTGTTGGCAGAATCCATTAAACACCACACAGATTTTTCAGCAAACTCCTCAAAGTGCAGAGAAGATGAATTTGAATAGATCATAGATCACATTCAAACTTGGGTCCCTTGTGAGTACTTGAACCTGAATACAACACGAATGTGGCAGCCACATGCATCACAGCTCCCCCTAGTGTGTGTTTCAGTGAAGTCATTTATTTTTTATGAGAGCCAGCGGCGTTCACTGGTGCATCTTGGACGATGTGAATGGAACCAATCGTCAGAGCATCCACGAATCGTTTCTACGCTCTTAAAACAAATGTGTTAAAATAACACATCTTGTGTCTGGTAAGGTAGTACGGTTTGTCCTTAACACATCTCTGCATCTCTGTGTTATATTTGGAACAACATACTTTGTGTTGTTTTAACACATCTTGTGTTGTCCCTTCTATTTATTTGAACTCAAAATCAACACGAAATTACACATAATGTTTTAAAAACAACACATAATGTGTTAAATAGTTTAACACAAAAATGTGTTAAAATTAATACAGTTCATATAAATAAAAGGGACAACACAAGATGTGTTAAGACAACACAAAGTGTGTTGTTCCAAAAATAACACAGTGGTGTTGTCCTTAACTAGACACAAGATGTGTTATTTTAACACATTCGTTTTAAAAGTGTATAGCGTTGTTGTTAGGGCAGCCAGAGCGTTTTTTACGCTCTTGCCGGTGGTGGTGCAAATGTACAGTTAGAGGATTCTGCAGCGAAAGACAGTTAATTTGTTAAATACTAAAAAAAATATAATTGATATTTGTGAAAATAAGTCATTTCAATTACTGACTAATAACCTTTTCATTGCCATTAAAGTGAGATTACCGAACCTAAACATAAGAGCCTGATAAAAAAATGCTAATTTACAAGAAAACATGTAAGACGCACTTAGAGGTTTTTGCATTTGAACTCTTCATATATAGACTGTTTTTACAAGGTCGATCAAAGTTGCTTAAAGTGTGTGCCAAACTCAGGTGTTCAAAGAACACATAAATATCTGAATCCTGTGTCTAAGAGAAGATCCTAATAAAACTGCTTCATGGTCAAGTTAGATTTGTCTGTCTTTGGTTGCATAGCTTGAAGCAAGATCTGTACTACTTCAGTCACATCTCATTCACAAACATGACTTAAATCACATCAAAGAAAAGCCCTGGACAAAAAAGCACCATGTGACCTTTTCTGCCTGGTGTGATGATATTAATAAAAACAAGTAAATTTAGTTTTAGTGCTCATAGAAGATACACCATAGCTGTTACTGAGTCAAACTGACTTTACTGTACTTTATATGACACTTCAATATATGACAAGTCATGGTATCACACTTTGTGACCGATAGTGCAACAGACACAATAAAAACATGTTTCATTGCCATGTTCAAAATTCAATCTTTTGTGAAGGGGAAAAAAGAAGATTATCATTGATAAATGATATTAACTCTTTCACCACCATTGATGAGATATCTCGTCAATTAAGAGAAAACGCTTCCCCGCCAATGACGAGATTTTCCGTCTTTCTGCAATACCGCTATTATCCACCAACTTTAAACCCGGAAGTATTGCCCTATGGCAAGCGGCTGCATGTCCGTGTCTGTTTTAAAGATCGCTCTGAATGGGATCTCTATGAAAAGTCCGTCACAAAAATTGAATTATCTCTGTTTTTTGCTCAAAATGTGGTGTTTTTGCAGAAACCTACCCATATTCAAAAGCTGATTACAAAAGAACGACTGAAGGTAGGATGAAACGGGTTTTTTTGTTTGAAAGCAGAGGGTCTGTTCTTTCATTTGTATGTTTATATATTTAAAGAAGAACATTTTATGGAAGGCATTAAACTTTGGTGAAATCATGAAAAATGCTGGCGCTGGCTGGCAACTTTTTTAAAAAACGCTGGCGGTGAAAGAGTTAAGAACACAGCTGCCGGTACCCATTCACTTCCATAATATTTGTTTTCCCTGCTATACAGTAGTAGTCGATGGGTACCGGCAACTGTGTGGTTACCAACAACCATCAAAATAAATTATTTTGTGTTCATCAGAAGAAAGAAACTCATACAGATGTAAAACAACATGAGAGTGAGTAAATGATGACAGAATTTTCATTTTTGGGGGGTGAACTATCCCTTTAACACATTCTCAGTGTGGCCGGTCCCAACAGAGCAAGTGTTTGATGTTATTAAGGTACGAGACAAAGTCTATTTGCTGGGTGGCTTCTTCACAGACACCACTGCTGTTATTTATTATTGCGCAGTGGACCGGTGAGGAAGAGCCGACCTGGCTGCCACAAGCCTGTCTCATTTATAATGAATGGATGAGAGAAAATGGAGTTAGTCTCATATTTACACCTCAGAGAGAACCTTTGTATAGACAATAATGCATGAGAAGACTGTGAAATATGTTTAAATAAGTAAAAAAAAGAACATTTGTTAACTGAATGTAATAAAATTACACTTTTCAATTCAAGTATGTTATTGAAAGCACATTCACTGTAATCTTTGATTCTGCAATGTTACTGTCACTGTAACTATTAGGTGATGTAAATGAAGATTTATTTTCATGACAACGTAAACTGCTGGTATGTGTGAAAATGTATGTAATTCTTTTATAGTCTATGTAGGTTAATTGTGAATGCTTGTAAATTGATTAGCGAGATGGAAGAATCAAATGGGCTTGATTTGTTTATCAGGCGCTCGGCTCAGTGTGTGGCCTAAAGCAAAGAGTGACACAGCAGCACATTAATGCATTTGACAGAGATAAGCATTTCCAGGGCAGCATGGGCTGATGATATTAAATACAATCAGAGCTGAAAGTCAGACGGTCACAGTGGGGTAACCTACACAATCCTGTCTAGAACTGCCCCTCTACTTCCCTAAATCTGAGGTGTAAATGTGTTAGTAATGCTTTCTTTCGTAAACATTAGGTAATTAACTACACTAGTGAACAGGAATTAACATGAACACTTCAACAGCCTCTGTTAATCTTAATCTTCTTGTCATCATCTAGTAATGTTAATCCTTTAAATGAAAAAAACTGTATCTGTTCACATAGGTTAATGTACAAAAGAACATGAAAAGACAATTAATGGTATTAAGTAACAATAAGAAGATTAATAAATGTTTTGTTCATATTGTTATTGTTAGTTAACTTGTAACACTTTTCAATTAGACTGTATTGGTAAACATTAGTAAAAGCATTAACTAACATGAACAAACAATAAACAATATACATTTTTAAAATTAATTCTTGTTAATGTCAGTTAATGTCAATACAGTTATTTATCATGGTGCATGGATTAATACAGTTACAACACGATTTTATAAATGTATTAGTAAATGCTAAAATTAACATGAACTCAGATTAATTAAAGGGGTGATGAATCAGTTGTTTTTATTGTTTTATATTGTTGTCTGATGTCCACTTATGACGTTCGCGTGGTTTTTACATTCAAAAACATAGGCTATTTCTACCCTGGTTATAATGAGATACAAAATGACAATGCGTATGGTGTAGTAGTAACAAATCTTCAAACCTGATGTGACTAAACTACTGTACACAACATAGTAGCGCGCATCAGAATTTAAATCGCGGCTGGTAAGTCCTTATAACTAACTTTGTTTATTACCAATGTGCTTGTAAGGTTGCTCTAACGTTACATACCACAGTTATATGATAAAAAGCTTTGTTTGTTGAGTGTTGGACCTGTCAAACGCAACTTGCCTAAATTACCGTAAACAACACAGTAAGCGGGCATCAGAATCTAAATCCAAATCGTATCACTAACTTCGAATATTTCTAACGTTATATTACAGTTATATTATGTTGAGTGTTGGACCTTTATCGTTCAATGTTTTTAGTAAATTAAAACAATCAAATTCAAACAATTTTATTTATATAGCGCTTTTTACAATTAGTCAAACACACGTGTTTACACCCTGATGTTACACACAATCAGGATATATCAAGCAATCTCTAACAAAGCAACAGTGCACATAGTACTAAAATGTTTTACTCACATAAGACTGCTGTGTCATTCTTGTCAGATCTAATATTGATGGAACAGCATTGCTTTTTAATCACAGTCTCTTGTCTTAAGAGTCTTAAGACATTCTTTTGCAGACCTAAAATATGTGTTTGATGCCGAAATTAAAAGTTTAAAGTCTAAATCGCTTGAAGTGTTTCCATAAAAATAATGATCTTGTCTTCATTTTTGACTAATGAATACATCTTTTTACATCATATCACAACTCTGAATTATTTTGTATATGAATTATCTAAATTTGTATCAAATTTATTGCAATTTACAAAATTGCTTTCCAACTGTGTACCAGACATAAATAAGGATTAAATCCTCAAAAGCACTATATGCGTGTTTACTCGTGCATGTTTTATCTGGTTTACTAGGTTAGGGCACCATGAACACACACACACACACACACACACACACACACACACACACACACACACACACACACACACACAATTCGTGATCTGTTGAGGATAATTTAGAAGATCAAACAGGCAGGACTGTAAAAGCGCACTGACCTGCTTCATCGTACTGTAAGTTTACATCCTCAGATAAAGTTGCCCCACTTTTTCAAATTTACTTCTGAGCTATGCAGACACTTACTTTGACTCAGTTTAATCCACATGCACTTTAAGGATTAAGGATTTAAGTTCCATTATAATAGTCATCAAAATGTAGGAACACATTAGAAAGCAAAATAACAGTAGCCAAGTAGATTAGATGGAAAATTATGCACAATTTCACATTTTTTAAGTAACATTTGAAAAAAATTTGTTTGAAACAATTTACTTTACTGAAGGAATTTACTGAATAATTTGTTACTACAAGTCTCAAATCTCATGTTGTATGTTTACATGTTGCAACTTACTGTTATAATAAGCCATATAATAGGAGTTTCCTCAATAACCCATACTTATTGAAAATAATATAATGTCTTCCTTTTCAATACCAAACACTTTTACAATTAATATTTTTTCACTTCCAGTAAATTCAAGAAATATCAAGCAAAATGTTTTTCTTTCTGCGAATGCCCACACAATAGGAAATGTATCATTGTTTTCCCCATATATGAAAGTTTAATTAAGTTTCGGATGCAGTTTTCGGTACTTAGGGGATAGTTTACCCAGAAATGAAAATTCTGTCATTATTTACTCATCTTCAAGTAGCACAAACCCGTTCAATTGTCTTTGCTTTGCTGAACACAAAGGAAAATATTTGTAATCAAGCAGTAAGCAGGAGCACCACTGGCTTCCAAAATAGGAAAAGAAAATACTATGCAGATCAATAGTGCCCAAAGACTGTTTGGTTACAAACATTGCTCAAAATATCTTCCTTTGTGTTCAGCAGAACAAAGAAATGAATACAGGTTTAGAACAACGTGAGGATGAGTCAATGATGCCAACATCCCTTAAAGTTTAAATACATCTTGAGTTTAACTCTCAGATGTGCCAGTGAATAAGAAAGAAGTATAGACATTTCACTGTTCCTGAAATGTAACATTGGATCAATGCAATAAAATCTCTAAATGAATTCTCTTAACTCCATCTTATTGAAATAAATCTATATTTTTTCTCATAAGCTCATTTTCACATGACTGACTTTGTTTTAACACTTCAACAGTGTCCTAAATTGTCAGTGTCAAAATGTTGAACAAACAAAATGTATCATATCTCTACTGTATTATAAGGATATTTACACTCTTAGAACGGATGTGTTATTTTAACACAAAATGACACATAATGTGTTAAATAGCATAACACAAAAGATGTGTAAAAAATTAACACATCCTATTTAAGAGTGTGGCGACGGCAGACTCCGCCAACTATTGGCTTCAAAAATGCTCTTCACAAACCTACAGGTGATGTCATGGACACAACGTCGATATTTTTTACAGTCTATGGTTTAAAGCAGAACTGAAAAAAATACACAAGTCAGATGGCGTAATGTGTGGCTAAGAGAAAAAAAATGTGTAAAAAGCTAAGCAAGCACTGAATGTGCTTAATATTTCAAACGTATGCTGATACTTGCACATATAACACAATATGAGCAAAACTTCTGCTGGTCTGGGCACATCAAACAGATGTTCTGTGAAACCAAAGTCAGGTCTACTTTCTAGTCAATAAAAACTACAGAAACAGAACAGAAAACTGTGCTTGTGACAGCTTTTTAAAAGTTTTAATAGTAGTTAATGAATGTTTTGTTTAGAAAATAATAAAGTTAGCTAATCAGTAGCTATAGATAAGCAATTATGATGAAGAGTCATCATAAGAGCCTATGACTATAATAGACAGATAGTGTGTGAATTACAGATAAGATCCACATTGGGAAATCAGACATTCCCTGAGTATCAGAGATGAGACACCAGGCCCTGTAAGTGACCTTAAAAAGTATTACACTCACTCAACACCAAAGTCATCAGACAAATGTGTCTGAGGTGGACCTCACACTTAAAGTAAGATGACGAAAGCAATTTATATGATAAAATCATCACAGAGTTCTTATGATTAGTTTACTTATTAGCTGAATATCAAAATTTATTGATTTTATTAGTTGGCTGATGTTATAACTCAATTTATGTGCTCCCTTTATTCCTTTTACAATAAGGTAATTGCGATAGGCATGGTCCTAATCTCTGATATAAATTAATTGTACAGCACTAATAAAATTATTATAAATTAACTAACATTAATAATTGTTAATTGTGGTTATTATTAATAAAAATGCAATTATTATGTATCAAATCAATACTTTTTTTACAAAAACCTCTGTAACTTTTTTAGTCTATAAATTACCAACATCGTTCCACTACATGTTTTTCTTATTCTGTTTCAGACACAACACACATGCTCACACTTAATTTCAGTTAAGCAAAGTACTACAAAGTAGCCGGAAATTAGACTTAAAAGAAATCTGCTTGGTAGATAAAGCAATATAAGGGAAAGTGAGCGTATAGGGTTAGATGGAGCAGGCCGTGCCTAGCACAGCTCAGCCGTGGACACCCGGTATGTCTTGAGGAACCGATAAGCACTACAGACAGGCACATGCCGTCTACTGACAAATTAAGGCTGCATATTCCTCACTTTAAGCTGAAAAGGTCTATGTCAAGAATACTGACATGCACTTAAGTTCCCTAGATAGTTTGATGGACTCCAGACCGTGTGACGCTGGGTGAGGAATTCTGGGTGAAGTGTTGGGCAGACAGAAAACAGAGGGGTCATGGATAAAGAGGATTTATCTGATTTTGTCTTCTCACTGTGTAAAAAGGCTATGGCTGACTTTATTAATTGATCATTTGTTACATATTATTAAGATTTCCCCACATATATTTAGGTGCTCACTGCTTCACATTTTCTCAATACATGAGGTATTAAGTATGTTAAAATGTACTAAGGCATCAGCAAAATTGTTTAGATCTGAAAATATAATCATCCCAAAAATTCTAGACTCAACAAAATGGAATTGCAAAAATAATGCTTAAAAGCAAGTTCCTTGCCATTATTCAAGCAAGCAAGCCGATAGTCTCGCCTTTATATTCACACCATTAAAGGAAAACACCACTGTTTTTTAATATTTTACTATGTTCTTACCTAAACTTATTATTAAAGGAACAGTATGTAAGAAATTTATATCAATTAATCATTAAATGGCCCTGAAATGTCACTAGACATTAAGAAATCATTTTAATTTCAAATACTTATATCACTCACAACAGTGGTCCGGCCAGGATATTGTCATTTAAAAAGTGGAGTTGCAGCCCTCAACTGATGTTTATGTTGTCGTTTGGTATATTGGCCACCAGCTGTGTGATTGCAGTACCAGTTTTAGCCACACGTTTTGTGATTGCAATACCAGTTTTGGCCACAATCCTACATACTGTTCCTTTAAATAAGAATACATACATACCTATCTTTTTTCAATGCGTGCAATTCATCTTGCAACATGATCTCACAAAGTTCCGTGGGATAGTCGCGGAGTTTTGTGCTCATTTTTCCGTGGCGTTCTCGCGGATCTCCGCATTTTTCCGTGGCCCTGCTGCGGACTGTCGTTTTCCGTGGCATTCTCGCGGATTGGTTGCTCAGCTGTTTTTTCCTATTTTCAAACCATTTTCGCTTCGGTTTAGGGTTAGATTTGGTGTTTGCGTTAGTATGTCACGTTAACTATTGGTTTATACTATTTTTTCTGATTAATTCTTTTATATTTTCTAAACTTTAAACAATTGTTGCCTGGCGTTGGGGTTAGAGTTTGGTTTGGGTAGGGATGTCATTTCATGTAAATCTAACCCTAAACCGAAGCAAAAATGGTAAGAAAATAGGACAAAACAGTTGAGTAACCAATCCGTGAGAATGCCACGGAAAAAGACAGTCCGCAGCAGGGCCACGGAAAAACGCGGAGATCCATGAGAATGCCACGGAAAAATGAGCACAAAACTCCGCGACCATGCCACGGAAATTCGTGAGATCAGGTTGCATCTTTGTACAGCGACTTGTAAAACTTAGTTTGCAGCACTTCGACCTTGGCGTGCAGTAATATTGACGGAAGTTTGAGCGAGAAGAGGAGTAGTCAAAAGTTATGATGTTACTGCGCACCAAGAATATAGTTCTCATTTTTATTCATTTAAAAATCGAGTTTGGTGGCTTCTAAATTCATCCTATTTTGGATCCTAAGGAATGAATGGGGCTAGGCTAAATGCTAACACATTTATGACGTGCTAAACAAAGATTAAGAGAACGCATTGAAAAAAGATAGTGATGTTTTAATTTGTCTAAGTTGAGGTAAGAACATAGTAAAATATTGAAAACGGTGGTGTTTTCCTTTAAGGTTAGCATCACAGCGGCAAGCATGTCAAAATGATTAGGAAGCTCAATCCTCTGATAACTTCATAGTGTTTACACTTTTCATCAAAATCAACCTGCAGTATAAAGATGTCTCTATGCCTTCGATTGATAGCCTGGGTTTCCCCATGCTGCCTTCCGCACAAATTTATTCACGCTGCAAGTCTAGCCTGAAAACTATGGACCTTTTTTACCCCTGAATTAGTGAACCAATCACAGAACGGGGAGGGGGCAGCAAGACGATGACGACATCTATGCGACACTCGAAGCAGTTTTGTTTATCCAACGCGAGAGCAGAAAGAAGTTACTTTCAATGCAGCCTTAGATAGTGTTGTAAGTAGTTTTGAAAGTTTATTTAAAAAAGAGCAACTTTTGGCGTTAAACAATTTCATATCCAAGAAGAATGTTTGGATATGGCAAGACATGATAACCACAGAGTTTTATAGGACCAACCTGCTAGGCATCGTCGTCGATGAAGTACAATTAACTTATAAATGGTAAGTGGTATTTATTAATATCATATTGTCATTATGCCTGTACTGTGGTCGTCATAGTGCCACGAAATTGTATTGCTTTTCAATATCAATATACAGCTACCGGTTTAGTTGCATAGCTTTCAGCTGTGTGCACACGTACCCGACAAACCTGACCATTTACTTTTGAATTTATGTCACTCTACATACGTCATTTGGTATAATGAAACGATTGGCTATGAGCTACGTACAAACGCATTTGACAGACATTCGTAGCGCCCAATAGAGACAGAGCGCAGTTATGCAAATTTGAAAACCACGCCCACCGGGGGGGAAAGCAATCCAACCGTCTCCATTGACTTTGTATTGCGAGAAGCCGCCTCCTTGTCATTTCTGGCTTATAACAAAAAACTGAATAATGCCTAAAAGCTGCTGTGTGACAATATGTACAGCTAACAAGCCAAAGAACCCAGA
The DNA here is from genome assembly GCF_027580225.2 of Misgurnus anguillicaudatus. Lineage (NCBI taxonomy): Eukaryota > Metazoa > Chordata > Actinopteri > Cypriniformes > Cobitidae > Misgurnus > Misgurnus anguillicaudatus. The sequence continues at coordinate 30,225,865 of NC_073338.2, forward strand.
AATAAGTTTTTATAAGCTGTCGAGCCATAAAACCCAGCCTGTAAGGAGAATAAAGTGGATCGCCGACTACGATTCCCCCTATTGGACGCAGTTTTACTAATAGGAGTACTATGAAAAGTTGCCTGTATCCATTTTTGTGTCTTTAAACGCTTGTTTTTTGGGGTCGACAGCTTATAAAAACTTATTTACAGATTAAATTTAAAAACAGAATAATACCTAAACGCTGCTGTGTGACAAGGTGTACATCTAACAAGCAAAAAAAAAACAAATACGTTTTTATAAGCTGTCGACTTCAAAAAACGAGCGTTTAAAGACACAGAAATGGAAACAGGCAACTTTTCATAGTACTCCTATTAGTAAAACTGCGTCCAATAGGGGGAAACGTAGTCGGCGATCCACTTTATTCTCCTTAAAGGCTGGGTTTTACTGCTCGACAGCTTATAAAAACTTATTTCTGCACTGTAAACCCAAACAGTATAATGTGCTCATTTAAAATGAGTGAACTGAACTCAAAACTGTGAAAAAGTTTATTGGACTTAAAATTTTTATGTGTTTTCAACAAGTTCGCCATTTTAAGTTCCACAAACTCAAATAAAATGAGTCAAAGAACTCAAAAAATTTATTTATTACTTCCAAACGGAGTAATTTCAATACCACTGCCTAACTGTACTAAACACTGCAAATAATTACAAACTTTTGGTAGTTGTGATGAGTTCAAATTGACAGGTAAGCTAAGAAAGAGTCTGGCACTGCAAATTTACTTCAGTTTAAAGTTAAATCAACACGATTGGTTGAGGAGGTTCCAGTTCCCAGCATGCTTTGCATGAGCCTGCAATACAAGAGCATTTTTTGAAATTAAGTGCTATTTTATGTGTTTTTTAGTAAAGAGAGAGACTCAGTAGTGTTAAACATTTATTTATGTTGGAGATTTAGAAGAGTTTGCTATTTTTTAGTTTTGTGGTTACCATTGTTCAGAAGTGTAGTGCCTGTGCTTAGGATGTAGGTCGGATATATGTTGCTTTATCATATAAACTATGACTGTGTGAAAGTCTGCACTGTGTTCAGTCTCAATATACTTTCACTTCACTTGTCTTAAATTTTCATGAGTCACATGATCTGTTTCTGTGACTTGTGAACAAAGTTTATTGGTAAAAAGAGGTTTTAAGTACGGTATACAAAAAATATATATGGTAAAACAGTCCTTATAATAAACAGTAGTTTTATGTATATTGTACTTAAAGATTTAATAAAACGAAGCATAAACTTTTAAATTTGGGTTAACTGAAATTTTTTAAGTTATATTTACTTAAAATTTTTGATGTTGGTTTACTTAAAAAAATTTATGTAATCAGTTTCAACAAAATTTTTGAGTACTCTGAACTTGTCGGGTTTTACAGTGTGGGTTCTTTGGCTTGTTAGCTGTACATATTGTCACACAGCAGCTTTTGGGCATTATTCGGTTTTTTGTTATGGGCCGGAGATGACGGGGAGGCGTCCTCTCGCAGTGCAGGGTCAATGGAGACGGTTGGATTGCTTTCCCCCCGGTGGGCGTGGTTTTCAGGTTATGACGCGCTGCCCTCTGTCTCTATAAATGTCTCTGGGCATTCGTAAACCACGCCTCAAATACAAGAAAATGAGCGTATGGTTCCCAGACCAAGTCTCATTCTCTATGAGACTGTTCTGGTGTTAGCCAAGCTATTCGACTGAGGTAGAAAACAAGCATTAATAAACAAAGATATAATTTTATCAATAATAGCCTTGAATTCTGTGAAAATCTGATGGTCTTTATATGGCTTTCTAGATTGTAGGTCACATAGATTTCGTTAAACTATATAAACAGTAGATTCATATGACCCCTTTTCTTTTCCACCCTATGCCCAACCAGCAAAACATCACCCATGACCCTCTTTTAACGTTCTGATTTCTGACATACTGATGTCAATGCCACACACGTTTGTGAGAGTAATCTTTCTAGATTAATACTAACCCTGAGAACAGGATGAAAGTTTATTCAAAGACCCAAACAGAGGAATGTCTAAAATGTCTCCACAAGGAAATGAAAATATGCGGATATCTCCCTCTATCCAGTGACTATTAAGTATGGAATTAGGGTTGGGAACCTGACATCCTCCCTACAAAGAAATCACTTTGAAGCATAGGAGTAAAACACCTGTCTTCCCGAAACATAGACCAATCCTAATATGGCATCTTCTCTCTTAACAATTTATAGCATGTGGAAAAAGGCTGAATTTGAGGTGTCTGGTTTGACAAAGTGGAATCTGTTTATGTGCCAAGCTGAGGCGTTCACACAATGGAGAGAATTTCTCTGCTCAGTGTTGTGGTACATTGTTGCCGTGTAGGCATCACTTCATTGTCACAGCAGTGCCATTTCACCCACAGCAAAATGCCACGGTAAACTTAGCAACTGTGTCACAGGGTACACTGGGTAGAGCAACAGTGATCACAAAATTCCGATACTATTGGGCAAAGTGTCAGTCTGATGTCTGTTACTACATTGTTGAAGTTCCACAAAAAAAGGAAATACCCTTCTGTTTACTGTACACTGTGTCATTCTTTTAAACCATTAATGACCTGGAAACCAGGGGAACCATCACATAGCAGATTTGTACATTTTAAAAATATGAGTGCATCTCCTAAACCTGCCATGATGCTAGTAGTTGCTAAGCCATTCTGAATGTTTTTTAGTGCATTGCTATGTGGTTGCCTCAGTGTTCTTGTAGTAAAAGTGATGGCTACCCTAAGAAGTAAGGGATCATGTATAGGCAACCGGTATTGCAGAAAAAAGCCCCGACAATGTGATCAGGACCCGACACAAAGCAAAGGTCTTGTATCACCCTAAAATGGCAAATTTTGCGACAACAACCGGCTGCCTGTACATTATCCTGCTTATTACATGACTATTTACCTCATAAGTAAGGTAAGGAACATTAAAGGAATAGTCTACTCATTTTCAATATTAAAATATGTTATTACCTTAACTAAGAACTGTTGATACATCCCTCTATCATCTGTGTGCGTGCACGTAAGCGCTGGAGCGTGCTGCGACGCTTCGATAGCATTTAGCTTAGCCCCATTCATTCAATTGTACCATTTAGAGATAAAGTTAGAAGTGACCAAACACATCAACGTTTTTCCTATTTAAGACGAGTAGTTATACGATCAAGTTTGGTGGTACAAAATAAAACGTAGCGCTTTTCTAAGCGGATTTAAAAGAGGAACTATATTTTATGGCGTAATAGCACTTTTGGGAGTACTTCGACTCGCCTGAAAAGTCCGCTCCCCTTCTCCCTCTCATAATGGGAGAGGGAGGGTGTTACTGCGCCGAGTAGAAGTACTCCAAAAAGTGCTATTACGCCATAAAATATAGTTCCTCTTTTAAATCCGATTGTACCTGTCAAATTGATTTGCTGCATTCGTGTTACCGTATGTTATTAGGTTTAAAGGTGCTCTAAGCGAATTCAGGCGTTTTAGACAATAACATTTTTTTGTTACATACAGCAAACATCTCCTCACTATCTGCTTGCTGCCTGTCCACTGATCAAACTGTAAAAAATGTGATCTCTGTAGACAGCCCAGGCTTCACAAACTGCAAAAAAAAAACACAGTGGCCAAATCTAGCACCACGAAACAAAACAAAGTGTTCCAGCCAATAAACAACAAGAAGGATTTGGGGGTGGGTTTTTTTCATAAAAACACGGAAGGGAGGGGGAGGAGTTAGCTACGCTACGTTTGTTTGAAAACAGTTCAAACATCAACAAAAAGTGACGTCTCACAGATTCGCTTAGAGCGCCTTTAAGCGGTTGTTATATGGAAATAACAAACCTGCAAATGTCGCAACTGGCCAATCAAAATCAAGCATTCCAACTAGGACTGAGCAAAAAAAACAATTTTCGATTAATCGTTTTTTAAAACGTGGTCGATTCAGAATCGATTCTCAAAGACCAGAATAGATTTTTCCCCCATATTTTTTCTGCAAACATTGAACATAAGATTAACGTTAATCAAATTACTAGTCTTAGATGTCACCCTCTTTTTTGCCTTGCGCGATGTTACCAAGGAGCCTGTCATTCTTTCATTCAGTGCTTAAAATGTTTCAGGTGCTTCATCGACGTTGATGCTACCTTCACATAAAAAGTAAGAGGTATGGAAGCATTTTAGATTTTGCAAGCAAGACGACAAGGTAAGTGTTGTGTCTTTTAATTTCTTTTTATTAATTACCCACTTGTAAACTTCTGTTCACTGTTATTTTTTATTAATATAGTATTTGTATTAAATCTATATTCATTGAGTTGAATCAAGAATCGAGTATAAAAACCAACCCGAGAATCGGAATCGAAAATTGAATCGAGAATCGAAATAGAATCGATTTGATAGCTTGTGAATCGAAACTGAATCGATCTGGAACATCTGAATCGATACCCAGCCCTAATTCCAACGAGCTGTGTAATAAGAATCACTATTTAAAACTGTTCTCAAAACAGCCATATACCGTATTTTTCGGTCTATAAGCCACGTTTTTTTTTTTCATAACTTGGCTGGTGCTGCGTCTTATAGTCAGGTGCGCCTTGTAAGTCAGTATGAATTAATTTTGACATTTGAGGCAAGAGACAACAGTACCGTCTACAGCAGCGAGAGTCCGCTATATGCTGCATTTATGTAATTATGTAATTCAATGGATTCTGTAATGTGGAATGACGAGCATGCGAACTTCATGCTAGTTGGCTTGTTGGGTTAATTTAGCCTATTCAACCTTCCAGGTAAGTTCTATATGCTATGGTTTATTGTTTAAATAACTGATAATATTACTTTTTTTATTACAGACATCTATTCAGCCTGCTGTTCTGTCTGCTATTGTTTAGTTGAATAACTTGCCTTTCCAGATTAAATGTCTGTTCTTCGGCTTGGATTTTGTGAAATAATTTTCTAAATAAACGCGACGTATACACTGAAAAAAAATGATTCATTGAATTTAATCAATTTGTTTAAGGTAAGTGGTTGCAATCAATTTATTTAAGCTACATTTAAACAAAAGTTTTATATTTTATTTTACTTTACTAATCTTTTTTTGTTTAAATGTAGCTTAATGGATTAAATTCAATGAATACATTTGTTCAGTGTAGTCCACTGTGACTTATATATATTATTTCGTCTTAATGACGCATTTTTGAATGATGCGGTTTATATTCCGGTGTGGTTTATAGTCCGGAAAGAACGGTAAACACCCTGAAAATAATTCTTCGTTAGAGTCTTCTTTTGCTAAGGAAACTTAATTTTTAGGAATACATGGTGATACACTGAAAAAAATTATTCATTCAATTTACTAATTTTTTTAAGGTAAGTGGTTGCAATCAATTTATTTAAGCTACATTTAAACAAAACTTTTTTGTTTTGTTTCGTTTTTCAAATTTTTTGTTTAAATGTAGCTTAAATAAATTGATTGCTACCACTTACCTTAAAAAAGTAAATTGAATGATTAATTTTTTTCAGTGTATGCTGGATAATCTATTCAGAGACTTAACACTCACACCAGGTCTTGTCAAACACAATCTCTTCACTTTTGTTCTGTATACCACAAACCAAAAAAAGCATGGTTGGTTGACTAGTGCTGCATGCTTGAGGTTCATGTAAAAAGGTGTGAATGAAACACCATCTGTCTGATTGCCATCAGCTGTGATGAACCCTGACTGGGTTAGCACGTCTTCACAAGCTGCAGACACCCTATTCTGTATGCACGTTAACTGGATTAACACAGCAACGGATGGATTATGAAAAACAGAAAAGCGTCGTTTATTGAGTGTGACCCATTTATTCTGTTTTGAGATGAGTAAAATTCATTTATGAGGATTAGCCAACAATTGTTCACGTAATAACTAATTCAGCTGTTCTCCATCACTCGACCCAACTCTCCCCGCGAGGTCATGAGATTCCACCATACGATGAAATGCACCCCGAGAGAAAACATGGACAGCAGCACATCTGCTCTTATTCCAGAGTGGAAACTTAAGACTTTAATGAAAATGCTTTTGAGAAGAACTGAGACTTTCTATTTCTAGCTCAGAAACGAGTGAGGTTGCTTTTTACACACATACTGAAAGCAGAAGACGGGAGGATTTGCAGAAGCGCGGCATGTTGATGGGTGGCGGTGACATATCCTGTAAGACGGTTTACACTGCGTACAGCCTTTTTTGCGCTGCAACTGACACCTGCAGCCGTTCCATGTGTGTTTACCATCGGCCCACCCTTCGCCTCTCTCAAAAGCCCCTTAAGCCTGTCAAATGTGTCAAATTGCAAGTATGCAAGATGAAAGGAAACAAGAATGTTATGAAACATACTGTACAATCATATATGTGACGCTGCCTGTGAAAACCCAGCTAAAGTCACATAAAATGTAACATAAAATCATCTTACAAAACGTAAAGTATAGTATATGTAAAGTGTAGATAATCTTGATATCTTTAATATTTACTTACTGAAAAGATTCAAATTAATGTGAAAGCAAACTTTGAGACTGTAGCCTGGATATCACAGACAGGGTCACATAACATAAACACTTTTACAATAATCACTGATTCAGGAATATTTAAAAAAAATAATATATAAACTAAGATTCTGTCGTTTTTTACTGAGATGTCATTCTGAACCTAGATGCATGAAAAACTGCGCATCTGCAGTAGAATACGGCTATCAGACAGAATTTTAATTTTGGAGATCCAGTCTTGCTTGAACTTCCTGTCTAGGATGTACCAATCCTAGGAGACGTCAAAAAAACTCCCTTGAGATTCTCCTTATTTGACCTATCTCTCATGTGCTTGAAATGTTTCTCACGTGTCAGTATTTTCTCCACTGTTCTGTGATCAGCTACGAACAGTGTATGAGTGCTATAATGAGGTCAGTGGACCGTGACGAGGTGACAGCCCTGTTTGAAATGTCTGTAGCCATTGCCTCCGGCGCACAGTGCACCATTTATTTCTCTCGATCAGAGGAAAAGTCACATCCCATCTCTCATAAGACAACGCAGAAAATGAGAAAAACATCCAAATTACAGCTGACGTAGGGTAGCCATGGCCGTTTGTGACATCAGTGCTACCTTGGCTGATGGTCATTGGCTTGTCTGTCACCATGCCAACCCTGAGAGAAGATAATGAGAGGAAAATACTGCTCAAACTGGCATCTCATCTACACTAATATCATTTTGCACAGTTGTACTATACGGGTACTGATGCACGGAAGTATTAATGACACATCCCTCACTGCCAAAAAAAGATAAAGAGAGGTGCTTTATTTATTTAGGAATCTGTGTTAATCAATATATCAGCTCCGTTCAATGAGGGGATTTTAAGAGCAAACCACAAATATTTTTAACACAGCACGTTGTGCTGAATATTAAGGTACAGCTCACATACTGTATATAGGCGACATTATTTAATACTAGCATGGCTCCATTGTGTTTTCAAGCTTAATGCATGGTAATTTTACCCTGACATTATTTCCTTTGAGGGTCTATGTTTACCTGCTGAATGCAAGGAATGCTGTCAAATCGCTAGGAATGGTTTGCTCCCAAGCTGAACACACACACTCACTTGACAGAGCCTTCCACAACATTACCACTTAACCAATTACAATCCAGTAAGACTATTGATCAATACACGACATCCGTAACAGTAATGCAATAATGTGAGCAGGATGCAGACAGTAGAAACAGTGGTGGCACATCTTGTGTGTTTTACCACACCAAACTAACCTGCCTTCAAACTATCTGGATCTATACATAGAGCATGCAAATGGCAGACATGAAGCCTATTAGTCTGATTCACAAAATCAATCTCCTGTTGCTTTGACACACTAAACGCAGAAACACAAGCAACACCATGTGTTTACATTTGCATAGAGACAGTAGCTCTTTCAGATACCTCCTTTTGGCCAAAGACAATGCCACCACATAAACCGAAAGGCTGCGATACAATGAACAAGAGCCGTCACAAAAACCTTTCAGAAGGATAATGTCACTATTTTATTACAGCGCAAGCCCGAAGTAAAACTCCAGCAAACCACAAACTGCTACTGATGTTCAAAGGTGATGGAGTCTTACCATTGGTGGAGTGAAGGCTCTCCAGACTCCAGTAATGGGACATGACCCCTCGCAACGCCTTAACCCCTCCAGTCAGTCCCAGAGCGGGGCTGCAGTCTGACTCGGAGCCAGGTGACTGCACTGAAATGCCCCTGCCGCTGCTGTCACTGATGCAGCCCCCTCCTGCCAGCGGGACGCCCACCTCACCGGCACTGTGCTGCGTGCGCATGTGGCCGCACACCAACAGGGAGGAGGGTGGCGTCGCTTCGGCAGGTGGTAGGTTTGAGCGCGTTGCGCGTGTCTCCGAGCTTGTGTCAGCTGCCGAGCTCTCAGCCTCGCCTGCGATGCAGCTTTAGCCCTCTTCTCTCATTCTTCAGCCGCTTACCACCTCTTTCACTTTACTCTTGGATGCACGATCTCAAAAAGCTCACGCCTTTAGACGCCCAGACACACAATCACGCTTCTCGCTCTCTGTCTCTCTCTCTCTCGCACACACATTCACACACGCAGTCAGTGGCTGGCATCACCGGGGATCCTTTGAGGGGAGAAGGACTCGTATGACTCATGGCTCAATGTGAAATGCTCATTCTGGCACTGAAAGGGACCGCCTTTCTCCTCCCCCTCAGTCCCCCCTTGAGCTCCCCTTCCTCCACTGTTAAAGCCAAGCTGTTTTGTAAACCAAAAGACAGCGCTTGGAGAGCATACTAGCGATGTAGAGGGTTGCAAACACCTTCTAAGAATTTAACCCATAATTAGCTGAGATCATGCTAATGGTGAGACCAAAAATGTGCAGTCAAAAGCAATGGGGTGGATGAAGACAACACATTGAACTGGTGGTAAAACATGCAATTCTATGAAAATGGACAGAATCTCTGGAGACTTCGAATAGAAAGGAATGGGGTTCAAATGGGGGCTTTCTCATCCGATTCAAATTTGAAAATATTGACATGTTCTGACCTTTGCAGCTGCGACTACATTTTATATAACTGCAAACTGGATCCAGATCAAACATAAAACTCAGGGGGAACATTCCTCACATTCTTGTGTATGACAGATCCAATCTTTGACTGGTTTAGATCACACACACTTCAAAATGCAAGTGGTAAAATGCAAGTAAAAACACAACATTATGGTTAAAGTGGTGGTAAACCAACTGTGCACTGTAATGTGTTCATGCCTACACCGCTGTTTCCATTCTTAAAAACATAAAAACGGGCAGTTGAGTTCATGGGTCTCTGAAGCCCCTCGTTCAGAAATACCAAAGTCCTTTTGAGGAAGTCGTGTCACTGCGCCACAATATTTGCAACGTCTCCAGGTCTTGTTAGAACAAGATCTGTCGATTCTGCGCATGCACAAATTCCCTCCCCCAGAGAATTTATTTTTTTAACGGTTGACGTTTGGCTCTTTTACCTGGGAGGCGGGACTACAGCGGCTATCAATCTAGATACAATCTCCCCCATTCATGTCAATTCCAGTGACACATCTTGTTAATATTAAAGAGCACCTATTGTCTGATTCACGTTTTTACATTTCCTTTGATGTGTAAGTGTGTATTAGTACATGTTAACGAAATATGGCGTGAGTTATTGTCTCCAACGTAAATGTCTTTTCTTGGACTACAACAAACACAAGGATTGTAGGCAACAGTTTACTTCCTGGGATTGGTGATGTAGACAAGGCCGACATTATTGTAATTCCTCCCACTTTAGACTCACAGCGTGTAAGTTAACTCCTGTTAGCAACCAAATCTTTTAAACATGGTAAGGAGCATCCTTTTCCGCCTGACGTCAGAGGTATTCAGGCCAATCACAACGTACAGTTTTGCTGGTCAATCAGTGACACAGAGCTTTTCAAATTCGTTCGTTTCAGGAAAAGAGTGAAATCTGGAGCTACAAAAATGTACGGTATGTGGAAAATAATGTGTGTTTTAAAGGTGCAGTGTGTAGATTTTAGTGGCATCTAGCAGTGAGATTGTGAATGGCAACCTATGGCTCAGTCCACCGTTTACCGAAATGTATAGTGAAGCTACGGTTGCCGCCACAGGACAAACGTTGTCTGGAACAAAATACAGAATTACAAAACACGCTCTATAGAGCAGTTTGTCCATTTAGGGCTACTGTAAAAACATGGCGGCACAAAATGGCGACTTTCATGTAAGAGGACCCACACACTGTGTATGTAGATAAAAACGGCTCATTCTAAGGTAATAAACACATAACAGTTCATTATGATAATTTAGTTATGTATATTAGATTCCATTTCTGTGATTAGATACTTCTAAAAGTTACACACTGCACCTTTAACCATAAACCACACAAACACATTGTATTATACCAAATACACAAAATTACATTGTTTTTAAAGGTCACGTTCTTCCTGATTCCATTTTTTAAACCCTAGTTAGTGTGTAATGTTGCTATAATAGCATAAATAATAGCTGTAAAATGATAAAGCTCTAAATTCACTGCTAGGCGATATATTTTCTTCAATAGAATTCCTCTTTAAAAGCCTACAACGAACGGTCGGTTTGGACAACAGCCCTCTATTTCCTGCTTTAATGACGTCAGCAAAACAGTTCGTTGACTAAACTCCGCCCACATGAATACGTCAGTCACCAGCTTTGGCTCAAACGTCTCTGCTAAGCTAAGCAGCTATCGAATCACAGCACACTAAACAAACTACACAATCAGAACTCGATACGTATTTCTGAAGGAGGGACTTCACATAACAATGAAGACATCAGCCTGTTTTGAGGACAGTGAAAACAGCGCTATAAAGATAAGTAAATTGTGTGAAAAATGCAGCGTTTTTTACACGTGAAACATGAACACATGTTATATTGCCCACTATAAACACAATCAAAGCTTCAAGATCACAGACAGAACGGGAGCTTTAAGCAATAAAATAGGTGCTCTTTAAGTATTTTTGAAAATACACAATATGCTCAGATTGGTTAGCTGACCTAGTGATTGTGATTCGCTAACCACACACCGCATGGAAACGTCACGCCCCTTACCATTATAAGTAGTTCCATGTGCTCCGTATTGTAAACAGTTGCGTCAATATTGCCTTATCAAATTGAGCCCAAATCAGACCCAGGGAATATAATTGAAGAGGATCGAGGAGAACCTATGCAAGCACAGATCTTAAAGGACATTTCAAAATGGTATGCGTTTTGTTTCTAGTTGTCTCATACTTTTTAGATGCGCTATTATTTGATTGCAGACTGCTGATCTGATCACTATTGACTATATAGCACCGTTAGTCTTTATAGAACGAGTGTAGCCAAATATCTGTCGCCAGAACTATGAGCCTATTACAAAAACAAAGTATAACTTAACTACTGTACAGTGACCAAACAAAACACAGAACCATGTATAGCATGCCTGTGGCTATGGGAGCACATAAACGCCAACAAACACCAACATTTGAAGTTCGCTGGTGGGATTATAAAGAACTTTGCAGGTGTTTGTAGGCAGTTGTCTGAAAAGTGTGAATTACAGTAGCATTTTGCTAGCTGTCTAGCAGAGCCAAATAGCATTGTCCTTTGTTTACATCCATGCTACAACATAAAAAGCAGCTCAACATGGCCTTACCCCCTTTGTAACATGTTCCTGGGGGCAGGATTTGTGTAAATTTTGGGGTTTGTGATGTCGCTAACCCAGGAAGAAGCTCACTGTAGTTTATCCAGCCGTTCATTTGTAGTTTATGAGAAGCGATTTCTGTTAAAGCAACTATCTCCCTTTGCAGCTTTGTAACTATGTTGTTTATGCTCAAACAGCAACGTTACACACTAACTTAAGTAAAAAAGTGAAATCATAATCAAGGCCCCATTCCCTACTGAAAAATCCAGCTAGGACCAGCATAAGCTGGTGAGCTGGTTTTAGCTGGTCTCCCAGCTTGGTTTTAGCTGGTTTTGCTGGTGTAGCAAGCTGGTATAACTATGTTCTGGTCACTTTTTAAGCTGGTCTAGCTGGACTTAGCTGCTCAGGCTGGAAGGGAAGACCAGCTCACCCACCAGCTTGACCAGCTTTGCCAGGCTGGGAGGACCATCTTAAACCAGCTACTTCCACCTTAATCCAGCTAAAACCAGCTACCAGCTTATGATGGTCTTAGCTGGATTTTTCAGTAGGGTTTTAATCAATATTTATCCAGTATGTTTTACAAATATGTTAGCGACAAATTCAAGCTATAAAATCTGCACTATATTACATAACATGTCTGACAGAGAAATGTAAATATTATAAAAGTGTGGAAAGCTTAAACTCACCCAGAGGGGTGACCCGTCGGTTTGCCTCTTGTGCTGGTGTGGTGAGATTCGATTCTGTGGAGAGCAGCATGTATCTGTGTTAGTTTCTCGAAAGAAGTGATGTTGTTCTCAAAATACAAACTAAGGACTCAAGTTCTACATTTGCATAACTGTTATAAGCATGCTGACAGGCTTGAAGTAGTGTATGGAAAGGTCGTAGAGTGGGCATGATGTCAGAAAGGGGCAAAATGAGGCGTTGTGTCCTTCTTTTCATATGAATCTATTTTACATAATACAAAAGCATTTAGAGAGGTTCAGCAAAACAAACAAACATGTCATGGAAACATGGAAGAATTTAGATTTAAAGGAGTCTCAAAAGCGCACTTCAATATAAAATTGGCCCAGTATTATTCACGGTATTATATGTTGATGATCATAGAAATATAATGCTTATAAAAGCAGGCAAACAAAACAGTCAAATCAGGGTCAGACAAAACCTATTTAATAGTCTAGACAAGACAATGTATTCAGTTTTCTTAAATGAAAGTCTCCTTTTTTTAAAATGTGTGTTGGGGGCCTGTATATTAATGCCAGGTCTACCTTTGAGCTCAAAGGGAGTATGAGTGTGTGTGTGGGAAAGAAAGAGAGAGAGATAGAGAGAGAGAAAGAGAAAGAGAGAGAGCGGCCTGGCGCCAGTGAGTGGGTGAGAAATAATCAGCAGGATTGTTTGGCAAAAGAGAGAGGATCAGCGCTGGGGGCTCCTGAGCTCCACACTCCATGCATTATTGCACAAAGATAGCCTCTGTGCTCCTACTACATGCACAGATGACTGAATAAAGCTTCATCTTAAGACTGCCTGTAGGTGGAGGACCTTGGTGAAGACATCTCAGATCTCTTTTTGTTTGCAACTGTAGCCTTGCAAAGGCATTCTCAGTTTAATGTCAAGGTATCTAAACATAAACGAGACAACCTTTGATAATGAGAGACTAAACATTTACATCAAAGACCTTGGTAAGTCTCTGGGTTCCAACTGTTACAAACGCAACCATAAAAACTCACTCAGCTTATTAAAGGTTGTAGTATGAAGGCAACCGTTGCCCCCTGGAGGACATTAAAAAGCATCCACACCTAAAGAAACTGTTATGGGTCTTAAAGGGACATTCCACTTTTTTGAAAATATGCTCACTTTCCAGCTCCCCAAGAGTTCAACACTTGATTATTTCCGTTTTGGAATCATTCAGCCGATTTCCAGGTCTGGCGCCAGCACTTCCAGCATAGCTCAGCACAATCCAATAGATCTGACCAGACCACTAGCATCGGGCAAAAAAATAACCAAAGAGTTTTTCTATTTGAAATTTGACTCTTCTGTAGTTACATTTTGTACTAAGACCGACAGAAGATTAAAAGTTGCAATTTTCCTGCCATTGAAAGTAACCAAGGGGACTATTTTCGGGCAGTGTGTAATATCACTACGCCTGCTGCAGCTATGTTACAGCAGCAAAGTTCTTGATTATTATGCCAGAATGAGAGTATAGTTCCTAGCCCTAGGGGAGCTGGGTTAAACATTTAAAGATTCAGGAAGTCAATACTGTGTCCTATAGTAAAGGGTTTTGTTGCAGTGGCTTTATGTATAGCAGGTTTAAACCATGTGTTCCTTACCTGAAGATGACACACGATGAGGCCAGCCCAAGCAGTCTAATCCAATGGGTGTGCTTTGGGAGAAGAAGTGATCCTTAAGGGTGATGGAGGGGAACTGCTCAGGAGAGACCAAAGAGAGCCTAGTGCGCACCTATGGATGAGAACAACAACAGTCACAAAAAGATTTACTACATCATTTTGTTTTTCTACATAAAATTATCCTACAGTACATAATGTAAAGAACAGTTTGTTAAAATATAACCTTGATATTTTGAGTATTGACCGAGTAAGATTGAAATCTATGCGAAATCAATGACTGAAATCAAACTTAAATGTCAGTATAAGACTATGAGACTTTGGTCTGTTTGGCGAGACATTTGTATTAAGGAAAACACAAAAAGTGAAGTCTGAAATCCTAAAGAAGCTACAAGAGTCCAGAGTCCAGAAGTTCAAAGCAGGAAGAAAGCAAAGCTGAAGAAAAGAAGATGCAGGGAAGATGTTGATGGCCAGGTGAATCCTCAAATTCAATGAGTTTCTTACTTTCTTGTGCTTCTCAGATGTTGTGGTGCTAAGCTGGCGCAAACTTCTCTGCTTGCTAAGGTTCTTTTTACAGACGTTCTTGGCATCCGTCAATGTATCATATGAGCACGAACGCTGACGTGATTTCATGGATTGTCTTTTTCTCTCTGGGTCACACGCCACCTCTCTGATGCCCTGAAGAGGAAATGTCCAACCGTAGAAGTCTGAGATGGGTCTGGGTGTCGCTGTACCCTGTCCTCTGCCCTTCACCCGAAGCACACATGCTTGCCCTTGTTGTCTTCTCTCTGATGACTGGACGGCTGGATGAGCACCGTGTTGTACATGCTTTGAGTGCAAATTTAGGTGATTATTGTACAGATGTCTTTTGATTAAATATCCAATTAAATATAGAGATTGACAGATGTTGATTGGATGGTAAAAGTATACATTAACATTTTAGCCAAAATGGTATAATATTGTGTTTAAGATACATGGCCAGCATCAAACGTTCACTTGTCGCCACTGGATGGCACTGTTTCTGAGAGGTGAACATTATACAAGAAACTCTTAAACATACAGTAGTCCAATTCCTAAATCCAGTTCAACATAGATTAGAATTTGTTTTGGTCCATGCACCTAAACAATCCAAAGTATGAAGAGCTTTGAGGAAACTCAAACTAAAATATTACTATGCTATTGTATGTTATCCTAAAAGCATTATGCCAGTGACTTAAAGGGGACATATCATGAAAATCTGACTTTTTCCATGTTTAAGTGCTATAATTGGGTGTCCAGTGCTTCTATCAACCTAGAAAATGTGAAAAAGATCAACCCAGTAACTTAGTTTTAGTAAACTATTCTTTGCAAACATGTGAAAAAATAGGTCATTGAAATTTGGCGCCCCCTGTGATGTCAGAAGGGGATAATGCCACCCCTTAATCTGCACTATTCAACCAGGACAATGCCATTTAGTGCAAAGATCAGCTGATTTGCATTTAAAAGGACACACCCAAAAGGGCACATTTTGGTCACACCTACAAAGTGGGAATTTTAACATGCTATAATTAATTTTCTATATGCTATTTTGAGCTAAAACTTCACATACGTACTCTGGAGACACAAAAAATGATTTTACATATTAAAAAGGTCTTGCAAAATGTCCCCTTTAAACAGCATCAGTATTTTAAAAGTCAACAGTAAAATGGAAAAAAACATGTCAATATATTTATACTTACCTCAGGATTGTTAGATCCTGACGTCAGGCTGGACTGAGACTGGCTATCTGAACTGCTGTCCTCTACCAAGTACTCTGAATCAAATGAGTGTGCTGTGGTAAGTTGTGCTGTCCTTGGCTTTAAAGACTTCGGCTTTTGAGGAGGATCTGAGAGACCCTCAATGCTCATTCCCTGACCGAGCGAGTACAAAGAAGATGCCACAGATCGTGAGGGGTAACGGAAGCTCCTCCGCTGTGTCCTCAACCCAGGACTGTTGGGTTTGGGGCTCATAGGCCTCAGTGGAGAGTCAATGGTCTCAAAACAGCTCATAGATCTGCCCAACGCATGTGACATTGGGATTGCGGGTGCAAAAACAGTAGGGCGTACAGGAGACTGCGACCTATTCTCTACATTGTGCACTGCCTCAAAGCCATCTAAAGAAGCATGGTCTGAGTCTGAGGAAGCAGCATTAGATACCTCACGTTCCTCCGAACACTTTCTTTTAGCTGTATCTTCAGATGGGTCCTGAGATGTGGATTTTAAGCTCAGTTGGTCAGAATGACACACGGTCCCTGAACTTTTTTGGGAAGCTGGTGAGCTGTAAAGCCTAGACCTGCTTTGAGGAGAACCAAAGCCACAGTCGCTATGGTTTTCCTGTGCGGACTTCTCACAGGCTGTCCCTGGAACAGATATGGTTCTTTTGAATGGTTCCACTTCTTTAGATCGCTTCGTCTTCCTCCAGGACTGCCTGGTTTTCCCCTCTTCATTCTGTGACGGCAAAATCTGCTCCTGGTTTTCCCTCTCAGGATATTTAGACTCGAACAGGCTGGAAAGAGACTTATGAGCCATTGCAAGCTTCATGCGTAGGTTTAAGTTATCAGTACTTTTGCTTCTTTTTTGTTGTAATCCTTCTGTCATTGGAAAAGTTCTAAAATTCAGTGCTTCCCCATCTTTGTGCTGCTGCTGGGTGTTAGGAGAATTAAATGGATTTTGAGATGTAAATTGGGCATATTTCTCTCTGTTTTCCATATTTAAGGCAAAGGCCTTTTCAAAAATGTCATCGCTGGAGTGATCACCATCTTTCACTATGTCTATAGGATAATCTGTACTCTGAGAAATAGGGTTTTTGAAGAGTAATTGATTGGGCTTGTTAAGTGTTGGGACTGTATTGTGCTTTACCTCCTCCCGTTCATGTCCATCCTCAGAGTCCTCAGCTTCCTGCTCAGTCTTATTATTGCCCTTTTGCTCACGTTTGGTCTTACGGAATGAAGGCATTCGAGAGAACACCGAAAACACAGAGCCTTTCCCTGACTGATTTCTCTTACTCCTCGTAGTACCACGAAGGCTAGAGGGCAACTGAGTACCGTCCTCCGTCTCCTCATCGTTGGTACTGCAGTCAGGATCTTGTGATACAAAACTAGAAACGCATCGGCTATCACAGTTATCAACCCCATTTAGAGTTGTTGTCTCTCCAGCATGTGGCTCATTTGTAACAGCATTTGCTTCTTGAACAGTTGCTATGTTGGCTATCATCTCCCTTGCATTTGAACATATGGCAGAATTGTTGTTGTCATGTGGGTAGTGAGGAACAACGTGGTTTGTGATATCATCACAGGAGCGCCATTCTTCAATAAATCTACCATCTGCTAAAGAATATACTCTCTCAGGTTCTTCCAATCCGTTCTCTATCAAAAAAGAGCTCTCCATTGAACGGTCAGACTCCAAAATGGCCTCTAAATTAGTGATGGGCAACATTCGACAACATGCAACAAAAGCCTCTGAATTTGGCATCTTCTTTGTACAAAGTTCTCTACCATCAAATGTTTCACATAATAAATCAGTGCTTTCGGGAGAGTTTGTTTTGAAACAAGTCTCAAGGCTTCTCTCTCTGTTTTCTACTGCATGAGTACTAGCGACCTTGAGAGACTGGTTCAATTTTGCCATGCTTTCCTCCTGAATTTGAATCAGATGTTTGTGTGGCGCATGCAAATGCTCAGGATGAGAAGAATCACAGTTTGTAGAGTCTGTATTAACCATTTCATGCGTACCATAATGGTCATCTGTTTGGGGAGAGCTTAAGTTTTGTAACGCTGCAGTTCTGATAGCATCTGTGTCCTTGAACTGAAATCCTCCTGCTGTCTGCTCTTCCTTGACTGCGGACCAGTGCAGCTGATACTCCTCCTTGCCACGCCAATCACAGTGCTGCTTTTGTGTAACATCGCTACATGTCTCCAGGTCAGGTGATTTTGAAACATTATCTTTCCAGTCCGCTGCAGTCTCCATTTCAGGTGGTGCTTTAAATGGGATGATGGTAAGACTGTTTAAAACAGTAGGGACACCAAACAAGTCACTTTCTTTACAGTGTTCTACTCTTTCTGAGACTAAACAATTATCATTAGTAGTAAACCTATTGTATTTTAGCAAAGAACTAGGTAAAGTGTCCTGTACACCTGAGGCACATTTTTCTACTGTTATGCTCTTAATGTTATTATTTGTGTCTGAGCTGTACTCTCCTGTTGCCACAAAAGCCTCTCTTGTACTGTTTAACTGAGTATAATTGAAAGGAAACTGTGAGTTTGTGCAAGGATCAGAACACGCATCAGATAAAACACTATCATCCGGCACAGATATGCTGGTTGGCTCAAAAGATTCAAACGTAATCGAGTCGTTTTGCATGATGTGTTTGTCAGACAGGTTGCTAGGCAGGTGAAATTGCTTGAAGGTCCCTGTGTACTCTTCACATGTGTCAGACATAACATCTACATCGGAACGTGCTGTTTGTTTACAGTTCATGTGAAGGTCATCGCTGAGCTCACAGCAAATGTCTGTGGGGATAACTGGCGTTTTGTCATACAATATCCCAAACAAACCAGTCAGAGACTCGACAGGACTTTCTAGAGGACTCCTTGGACATCCATAAACCTCAGTAGTTTTCATGTCAGGACTTATAAAACTCATTGAGATGGGCCTAGTATATTCCATGCATCCTAAATTATCAGAGTAAATTACTGACTGCTCGACTGAAGGAACTATTGTGCATTCTTTCGGACAATCTGGAACATTGTGATGCATGTTTCTATTTGTTCCTTTTAAAACATATGTGGGGTCACCCAAAATAGGTGCATCTTTGTTATTACAATTTTCAATTAACTCATCCAGTTTGTTACAAGGAATTTCACTACTGGAGCAATGCTGACCTTTCTGAACAGCTGCCTCAAGTCCATAGTCTCCCAAATATGTTTCCACAAAATGATTGTCCATGTGATATCCACTGATTGAGTAACTGTCCTTATCAGAATGCATTTGTAACACTGGGCTGTTTTGGTGATTGAAATCTGTGCAGGATTTTATGTCTGACTGTTCTGAGGTCTGATCATTGATCACACTCTGCTGTACTGAAGATGCATTAGACTCATCTGAGGAACCTCTATCAGCTGCATAACACTGATATTCAATATGAACAGGTGGGGGGTCATTCAGTTTGTCCTTTTTGACATTTTGACTGTCACTCTTTTCTAGGCTCAAACTGAGTTTCTCATTCATGTGCGTTGATAAAAGTTTTATAGATGCCTTCTCTCCACAGTCAGTGCAAACGACCACACAGTCCTGTTCACAGTTTCCCTGATCATTAAAGGCCAGTGGGTTTGAAACAAAAACAGACTGTAACTCAGTCACAGTACATTGAGAATTCATAGAAGTTTCCTTTACGATATCAATCTGTGATTGACTGTGTTCTATTAAAGCCTGTAACTGCCTGTGTCCTACTGAGTCCTGTAACTGGCTTTGATTTACAAAGAGCGGCGACTGGCTGCGTTCTACCAAGGGCTGTGATTCGCTGTGTTCTACCAAGGGCTGTGATTGGCTGTGTTCTGCTGAGGCCTGTGATTGGCTGTGTTCTACTTCTACTGAGGCCTGTGATTGGCTGTGTTCTGCCGAGGCCTGTGATTGGCTGTGATCTACTTCTACTGAGGCCTGTGATTGGCTGTGTTCTACTTCTACTGAGGCCTGTGATTGGCTGTGTTCTCCTGATGCCTGTGATTGGCTGTGTTCTACTTCTACTGAGGCTTGTGATTGGCTGTGTTCTATTGAGGGCTGTGATTGGCTGTGTTCTACTGAGGCCTGTGATTGGCTGAGTTCTACTGAGGCCTGTGATTCTACTGAGGCCTGCGATTGACTGTGTTTTACCGAGGGCTGTGATTGGCTGTGTTCTACCGAGAGCTGTGATTGGCTGTGTTTTGCCGGGGCCTGTGATTGGCTGTGTTCTACCGAGAGCTGTGTTTGGCTGTGTTTTGCAGAGGCCTCTGATTGACTGTGTTCTACCGAGGACTGTGATTGGCTGTGTTCTACTGAGGCCTGTGATTGGCTGTGTTCTACTGACTCCTGTAACTGGCTGTGCTTTACTGAGGGCTGTGATTGGTTGTGTTCTACTGAGGCCTGTGATTGGCTATGTTCTACTAAGGACTGTGATTGGCTGTGTTCTATTGAGGGCTGTGATTGGCTGTGTTTTATTGAAGCCTGTGATTGGCTGTGTTCTACTGAGGGCTGTGATTGGCTGTGTTCTACTGAGGCCAACGATTGGCTATGTTCTACTGAGGCCTGTGATTGGCTGTGTTCTACTGGGGCCAGCAATTGGCTATGTTCTACTAAGGGCTGGGATTGGCTGTGTTTTTCTAAAGGTAGTGTATTGCAAATTTCTTCTAAGGCTTGAGATTTGCTGTGCTCTACAGAGGGCTGTGATCGGCTGTGTTCTACTAAGGCCTGTGATTGACTATGCTTATCTAAGAGTAGTGTATTGCAATGTTCTACTGATGCCTGCAATTGGCTGTGTTCTACTGAAGGGTGTGATTGGCTGTGTTTTTCTAAGGGTAGTGTAGTGTGATGTATTACTGCGCCATGCGATTGGCTGTGTTCTACTGATGCCTGTGATTGGCTGTGTTCTACTGAGGCCTGTGATCGACTATACTCATCTAAGGGTAGTGTATTGCAATGTTCTACTGAGCCATGTAATCGGCTGTGTTCTACTAATGCCTGTGAGTGGCTGTGTTCTACTGATGCCTGTGATTGCCTGTGGTCTACTGAGGAATGTGACTGGCTGTGTTTTTCTAAGGGTAGTGTAGTGTGATGTATTACTGTGCCCTGCGATTGGCTGTGATCTACTGAGGCGTGTGATTGGCTGTGTTTTTCTAAGGGTAGTGCAGTGTGATGTTCTACTGAGGCATGCGATTGGATGTGATCTATTGAGGCCTGTGATTGACTAGGTTCTTCTGGGGGCAGTGATTGGCTGTGTTTTTCTGAGCGCTGTGTTTGGCTGTGTTCACCTGAGGGCAGTGATTGATGGCTGTGTTCTACTAAGGGCAGTGACTGGACATCTTCTACACAAGACAGAGATTTACTGTTTTCTACTGTATTTTGGGGCTGGATGTATCCTGCTGAAGCCTCTGTTTTGCTATGCTCTGCTGAGAACAGGGATTGGCTGTGCTCTATCAAGGCCTGTAAATGGCCATTAACTTCTGTTGTCTGTGTTTCTCTGTGTTCCTCTAAAGTCTGTGATTGATTGTTTTCTGCTAAGGCCTCTAATTGGCAGTGTTGTACTAAAGCCTGTGATTGGCTCTGTTCAAGTGAGACTTGTGACTGACTTTGTTCGATTGAATCCTGTGATTGGGTGTGTTTTTCTGAAGCCGCTGCCTGACTGTGCTCTATTGAGGCTTCTGATAGGCTGTGCTCATATGACGCTTGTGAAAGGCTCTGTTTTACTGTGTCATGCAATTGGATGTGTTTTACTGAAACCTCCGATTGACTGTAACATATTGAGTCCTCTGTTTGCCTGTGTTTCACAGAAACCTGTGTTTGGCTGTGCTCTAAAGCAGCCTGTGATGGTATTCCATTATGTTCTATGGACGTCTTAGCTGTCACTTCAAAAGGCTTAATTGATTCAGATAGAGTTGTGTCTACAGAAGTAAGATGGGAAACAATTAAACAGATTTCACTGTTCTGGACATTTAGCTCATGTTTGTTTTGTTGAGTATCTGAATTATTTTCGGCCTTTGAATCATCCTTAGCTGAGTCATTATCAGTCAACTGTATTTCACTGAAACTAGTGTCATTATCATTATCCTGTAATTCTTTCGCATTTGAGGTCATTAACTGTGTGAACGGCTCTTTATGTCCTGACTGAGTCTCAGTCATATTTATGTTGATTTGATCGCACTGAGATTTTCCATCAGCAGAGTCACCAAATTGCAAATTATCTTCACCGTCTGGTAATGTCAATAATGGTTCATTACAGCTTTGCTCATCAAGTACTTGTGATTCTAATGAGTTCTCTGTTGCCAACAAGGGTGTCACTATGTGCGAAAGGCCATGTAAAAATAAATCATGTCCAGGTCCTGCTGGCATATTACAGTAAACGTCCTCACACTCCTTAGCATCAGACTTTCCAGTGCCATCCTCTCCAGCGTGCATCATCTCAGTATTTCCAGTCTGCGCCTGTGACTGCTCTCCCTCCACTGTCCCATGGGGACTGTCAAAGAAAGTGTGACGCATTTCTGTTGAAGAGAGGTCCTTCTCTTCAACGGAGCAAGACAGTTTGACACCGGGAGAATCTGAGTCAAGACAACCTTCAGAACAAAGGCCGGCCTCAGAGCTGATCGGCGTCCTACAGCAGTCCTCAGTTTCAGGGCTGAGGTCAGAGAAAGTGTCACTGTGCCAAGAATGTGTGTCAAAATATTCCTCTGTTGTGTCCTGTGTTGCTTCAGGAACTGCCCCACTCCGTTCCTGATGATCTCCACACTCTTTCTGATCCGACTCCCCATCTTCCAAAGTCTCATTCCCAGATTCCTCTAATGCTGGGGCCTATGAGAAACAAAACAGAATGTGGATATTAGTTTGTTTTTCTTAACAAATTATATTTGATTAGATCATTATTGAGGAAAGGCTAACAAGTAGTAAATAATATTGGTGAGGCTGTTCTAAATGTGATGAGCTATTAAAGGTCTGCAATCAATTAAATTCTACAGAGAAACATATGTTTGTGAAGTGAACCACAGAAGTATGCTAATCATTCAGATACATCTTAAAATCTCTTTCCCCACACCTGGAACTAATGTCCCTACAGTCATTTGCTTCATATGATTGTGGAGCATCTGAATTATCCACTGTATTATCTCATTTGTTTATGAAGTTTTATCCTAGAAACAAAATCATTAAGTGTCTGTTGAGATCGAGATGATAAACAGACATAACCAAAGCATAGCAGATTGTATGAGTCATTACTATAATATTAGTAGAAAACAAACAGGCAACACAAATATAAACAAATATTGCTATTATGAAGCGAATGAAAGCACATTATAACATGCAGCAAACATTATATATCTACAGTTCACAGCACAGAAACATAACAACTAAACTCATTTTATTATCTCAATTGTTTCCGTCAGACAGAAATGAGATTACAGTAAATGATGAGAAAATGGAAAACATTATTCTCCTGAGTATGATGTTTAGATAGCAAAGTTTGTAATCAAAGGTCAGAGGTTTTAAAACAAACTCAAACAATTCTCATACAATTCATTCAACAACAAATTATCTGCTCTCCGCATATTTTATAGTCTGAAAACGTCTGATATAGAATAAATATCAATAAATGAAAATTGAAAATTTATTTAAAAGTCTTCTGAGCTATGAAAGAGAAACGCCTTAGCAATAACATTTTCCTCTGGGTTTATGACACATTGAAACAGGTCAAGGAAACAACTAAAAACTGAGAGGGTTCTACTCATTGTCAAGAGGTTGTGGAAAGGGGCAGGACTTTGTACTAGGAAACACTTGAAGATTCAGATGCAAAACCCTCTGACATGTGCGTCTGATATGTTTTCTTGTAAATTTGCATTTTTATCAAGCTCTTATCTTTAGGTTTATTAATTAATTTCACTTTAATGGCAATGAACAAGTTATTAGTCAGTAATTAAAATGCCTTATTTTTACAAATGTCACTTTAGTCATTTCATTGTTATCCTGGGGTGCATATTCCAAAAGCATCGTTAGCCAACCACTGTTGTAATTTCGTCGTTACTAACAAAGTTCAACGATTTGGTGTTTTCCAAAACCATAGTTCAAACGAAAATTCGCAAGCTGCATCCCAAACTTATGTGGTTTAAAATACAGCTCTTCACCTGTGGTAAGAAGCTTAGTTCCTTGTTATTATAATATGTAGACGTTGATCATGCTTTAACAAAATAAGCAAAAAACATGTAGTCCCTTCTATATCCATCATTCTAAATACGTACAAATTTTATTTTACGTCTTTAAGTTTGTTAACAGAATCAAAGCGTTGTATTTAAAGACATACGAGCTTTAAGACCCTGGGGAATCCGTGGGAGAAGTGACTTAAAAGTACATTAATTAAATATCTTGAAATAAAACAACAAAGAACCAAATCACGGTAACAAAATCAGTCTTCTGATGCAATGTACTGTACGTTATTTACAACAATAATCTTGTACAAATTTTCAAGAGATTAATTAGTACTCCACCTTCCATGTGACATCATCAACTACTGTATGTTGTTGAACCAACATGGTTCAAACGACGGATGTGCGACAAAGTTGCTATGCTTTCGGGAAACAGTCGTGAAAAGCTAGCTTCTCAAACTATGCATCCTACTATGTTCAGCAGCGAGTTATATCGTTGTTTGGAAAAAGCACCCCTGGTCGTTTTCTGATCCCATCCGATCTCTTCACTGCTCTTTCTGAATAAAAGGCTCAAAAGTTCTGTTAATATCCTAACATATTCAGTAAATTTTAACTGGCTAAAAAACTCTTGCGGTCAGTTGATGCTGATAGCCCGTGGTTAGTGCGTTGACATATGGTGCCAGTGCGTTCACAGTGACCTGTGCTTGAAGGATTCTGGTATTTCTGAATGGCCTGAGGCTGGAATTAAAAAGATTTGAAGCTGAAGTATTAGATGAACATAAAATATGTGCCAAGAGCATTATCATTAAATGGTCAATATCATTATCTAATTTTTGACGGAGGTGGCGTTTAATGGCTTTTGCGTCTGAGCCCTTCACCTGTACTGTCACCCAACTTATAGCAGCTGCCGTGGATCCACAGAACAAACAACTAACAATCTCCTTGGATGCCAACCAGCCCTCCACAACCCACAATTTTTTGGCACATTTTGCATTCTCCATTTAAGCCCTGTCTCTTTATCATAATTTACTGATTTCTCATCTTGTAACTATTTCCCCAGTTTAGCAAGCTCTGAACATTATAAAGTCAGACACAAACCCCAGAGAAGATGAAAGCATTTAATTTAAAATTATGAAAGTATCTCCAGCTAATCCTGACAGGTCAAGCGACTCCAAACCTTCGTGTTAAATGTGACCCTGAAATCCAAGCAAAAGTCTTAATCTAATTCTGAGGTGCATCAAAGTTTGATTTCACTTACTAATTTCATATTTATTTTAATTTTGACGTGTTTACTCAGTAAATATTCAAGTATATTTTATAGTAAATATAAATAAAACAAGGCTAGAAAATATCCAACAATTTGACGGATAATCTGTAAATTGGCTATGCTGGAAAAAATCTAAACAATGATCACACAGTGATACAGAACATACCAAAAGTATAAGCTTACCCTCATGGCAGGTAAAATGACATCAGACAACAACACAACTTCAGCCAGCTCCATTCAGAAACCAGAGCTTAGTTTCAGAATTGATTACAGTTGAGTTCCCTAACCAGCTTAATGTCTTAACTCTACGTCATACAATCGAGAAAGGGGGTGGGTGTTGGGTGTATATTCAAGTGTAAGTTCAGGTATGTACTGTACGTGTATGAGGTAAAACTAGGAAGACAAAGCAAGATAAAGCACATAATATGACAATGCACACAGGCTGCAGCCGATTCTAAAGTTGACACTTGATGTCATGCCTATTAAAAGAATTCACACTCACTGGACTCAATACAGATATACTTGTCACTTTATGTAATCTTGATGGCATTTACAGACACTGTTTTTACACATGTTACTGTATTTACAGATATATCCGATTCAACCATCCAATATGGCTCCTGTGGAGTAATAATGCAATCTATACGATTTTGTAAAAAAATATATATTTAAAATTAGAAGGATTAGATTAGATTTCCATTAGAAGGCCTTTACTAATCCAATGGAGCCATGTTGATTACTTCTGTGAAGGATGGATGGACCCTTTTGGAATTCAAATCAGAAGCACCATTCACTACTATTACAAATCTTGGAACAGCCAGGACATTTTCTAATATAACGCTGAAAAAAGATAATCATACATCGAGGAGGGCTTGAGGGTGAGTAAATCATGGGGTAATTTCAATTTTTGGCTGAACTAACCCACTAAGTATGATTTTATCCACCTGTTTCTTAATGTAAATGTGGGCGCCGCCATCTTTGAGCTTTCCTGTTTATGACTTCCGGTGAGCCACTAAAGCTAATCTATTGCGAAGGACACAAGTGTGCCGTTTTGACTGACTGTTTAATGCTTATTATGAAATCCAAGAAGACCGACATAATTTGTGCAGTCAGGGGTTGCCATAATAGCTAATACAAACGCAGTAAATCTCTACAAAACATTTGTTTTAACCCCATGCACAAGAGCTGGCGCACATGCACTCATGATCTGTATTTACAAATCCATCCAGTAAAACCTTTCATATAAAGTACCAGTTAACAATAAATACAATAATTGTTTAAAAACAACTAATATTATGCTGATAAAAATAAGGTGGATAATATAAATGCGTTAAATATAAATGTATGATTAACAAACATGAAAATATGGTGACAGTGTGCATACCGGTAAAGCTCAACCTTCAAGATATGACACTATTTAAATAGCATCTTGTAAGCATGTTTGGGGCTGCTGGGTATTTTCATGCCTCCAGTGCCACTGAGACCGCAAAGGCTGGCATCCAAAACTACACCACCATCTGCTGCAGATTTTCCTATCACAATCACACAGCCTTTGAAAAGACTGCTGTGTCATTTCCATTATCGGTATACACCTGATTTTTCAGGAAGCGACAGTGAAACAATAGTGTATCAGGGGAGGTTTTATATCCAAAAATAAAAATGATGCTATCATTCACTCATCCTCATGTAGTCCCAAACCTGACTGAATTTCTTTAATAAAACACTGCAGGAAATGTAGGGTGGTACAGGGCTTGACTTCTAGTCACCCTTCACTTTCTTTTGTATGGAAAAACATTCTCATTTAGAACAACATAAGGATAAAATACAATATTATAGATTTTCCATATTTTGGTGAATTAACCTTAGCAGAAAAATTTGCAGAATACTTAAAATAGCTAATAATAATAAATGTATCATTTTGTTGTTGACTATAGTGTTTATTAGACTATCAGGATACAGTATTTATCTGTATCACTACCTTGTATGACAGATCAGGTTGTTCGGTAAATTCCTACAATAATAGTGCGTTTGAAATTATTTGAAATCATTCATTACCTGAAAAGAGCAATGATGATATAATTTCTCTATATCTTTAGCTGTGGTGTGGATTCTCTTTTAACACAATTTTAAAAGAAAACACCACCGTTTTTCAATATTTTACTATGTTATTACCTCAACTTAGACAAATTAATACATACACATTTTTTCAATGTTTGCACTCTTTATCTTTGTTCAGCGCCTCATGAATGTGTTAGCATTTAGCCTAGCGCCATTCATTCCTTAGGATCCAAACAGAGATTAATTTAGAAGCCACCAAACACTTCCATGTTTTATCTATTTAAAGACTGTTACATGGGTAGTTACACGAGTAAGTATGGTGGCACAAAATACATTTTTTTGTTTGGAGCCATAGGAATGAATGGGGCTAGGCTAAATGCTAACACATTCACAAAGCACTGTACTGTACAAAGATTAAAAGTGCATGCATTGAAAAAAGATAGGTATGTATTAATTTATCTAAGTTGAGGTAAGAACATAGTAAATTATTGAAAAACGGTGGTGTTTTCCTTTAAGTTATCATTAAGCCTTTAGAGATCGCATTGCTATTGAAAATAACATATTATACCTCACAATAAGCCCCTGGTGTTTTTAGACCATACATCTAAAGAAAAATATAGTATTACATGCAATTTAGATTCAGAGGTGGTTTCGTTTCAGGACATGTGGGTTAAATAGGTTCATTCAGGCAATAGCAGTGCTGGATCCTGCTGATCTCTCAACAAGAGCATGAGATCATCCCATTGGGGAGGCCAACCACAGAACGGGAAACACACACACGCACACAGCCGAAGGCACAGTTAAACACACAGAAGATGAGGCCATTGTCAAGAGATATGGTACACACAACACTGTGGGCTCCTAAATAAGATCACGGGACCAAGTTTCTGACTAAGCAGTGTACTTACATGGGTGCAAATAAATATTGCACATTGCAAATGGAGGCCAGCAAACCCAAGAGGAAGAAAAAATCATGACATAAGCGTGACTTAATTCACAGATTATGAGCTCATCGAAGACCACACCTTAAACTGGCCCTCTCATGAGGCAGAACTCGACCCCTGCTGCGAACAGCATCTGGAAAGCCCAGCTCCTCAAATAGGAGTGTATCCACTGTCATCCACTCATGTTTCAGACACATATGTAAATATAAAGGAATTAGACATGCATACTATTCTTGTCCCTTCTTCCTTGAAAACATTTTAATATGAATTCTATCCATTATAATATGTTGGCTTGTATGACTCCTTACTGTGTGTGACTATGCTGGCTTTTGGTAAAATATCTGCGTCAAAAGGAGGAAATGTGGCGTGCGTTTCGGATCTTTCCCACACTTTGTAAAAATAATTTGCATTTATATTTAGATAATTTGCATAGCAAATGCTCCAATCTAAATGGTACAACATGTAATTCAACCTACGAAGACAGTAATGTCTGTAAAACCACAAGTTGCCCAACTACTACGAGCAGACTAATAATAAATAATAGGGAGATCACTAGGGAGGATAGTACAGTCAATGGTTTATGGGTGTGAATCAGAAGTGTTCATAGAAGAATCTGTCAGTAAATAAACATTGTGGGACTATCTCACATTAGGGCCAGTAACAAATATTTTATGTTAAGCTTGTCCTTTTCTTGGACATGTGAGAAGTCTTAAACCAAATAAAAGTTTTTGTTTTGTTTGCTTTACTTTTTGATATTATCATCTTTACCTCAGTCTTGCTGTCAGTGCAGAAAAAGCCTCTGAATAATGCCCAGAGGATGTACTTAAGAGCTTTTACATTCTAAGTATCCTGCAGCTTTCGTTCATGCTGCAGTGCATAGTAAGTGACTGTGGTGATTTAGAGCAGGTGCACTCACAACTGCAACCTCCACTGAATCAACTGATTCTTGATCAGACAGAGCCTCCCCACAAACGCCATGACTTACATTGTGTAGAAAATAAACAAGAAACAAGTTAAGTTGAGTTTGAATCTAAAGCTATATTCCTACCATCTATATGTAGCTCATTTGTTATATTCCAGTGTTAGCAGCACAGTGATCATAGGTTAAAGTTCCAATGAATACACAAATAATAAAACAATAAATGTACTGTATGTTGTTTTGGATTAAATCATTCTTAATCAGAACCTTGGAAAGAAATGGCTCTTTTATCAGGCAATTATACATGCATCACATATATTTAGCTTTGAAGTGCAGTTCAAACCTGCACAAACACTGGTACATGCCTTACTTTTGCCATGTTTTATTTTTTAGTTTTACACACATTACAGGCCTTCTTTGATTATTAAATTGCACTTAATTACTTAATTGCACTAATTTTACTCCACTTATAGTCAAAGACATTATACGGTATCATTTTATTTCATAACGGTATAATTTTCTGTAAAGCTGCTTTCATTATGTGTATGTGAAGAGAATTTTAGGCCTCAAATATGACAGAAAAATCCCAAATGAGATGTTTTAATATAAACAGTAATGGAATTTATTAATTCATTTGTCTACTAGGGTTTAAAATAAAACTCAACAGTGTTACAAACACTTCATTATGAAATATTTTTATTGTTACCAGGCATTATAACTGACATACTATTATTGTATAAATAACACCTGCCAGAAAGCATGTAACACAATCATTTTTGACAATTATAAAACATTGGTGTGTGTCCCCTTAAAGATGACACATGTATTTGAAGTGAACTGCTATGCATTGTGATCACTATATTGTTATAACAATCTGTGGAACTTAACATTAACTAACTGGTTGTTGTGATATCCTGTGTAATATCCTAGGATTTGAAAACACATAATTTAGTTTAAAGATGATTCAAAAAGATGTGTAACGTAGAGTATGACTACCTTGCTGTCTGATGTTTTTAGGAAAATTTAAAATAATTAAAGTGAAAATTAACTCAGGCTGCAAAGGTCCATTTACCAATCCAATGCTCTACCACTGAGCTATACAGAAACACAAAAAGCAAATATCAAAGAAAAAAAATGTTCATTAAAGTATAGCCTATATTTTAAGTTATAGCCTTACTATATATGTGCTATATTTCAAATCATTAGCTTAAAAAGACTGAAATTTAACTCATCATTCTTTTTTTACTATTTTTTGTAAATAGCTTAAAAAACACCAATTATCCGTTTCAATTCAATTTCAATTCAATTCAATTCAATTTCAAGTTTATTGTCCACAAAAAGTGGAAATTTGTCTTTGGCTCCACAGGTGGATTTCTAAAACACATACACAATGAATAGACAATGAATACAACAGGCAAACAACACAGTAACCCTTACAAACAACACTAGATAACACCTTCGTCACACACCAATATAAAAAAAAAGATAAATATGGATATCATGGACTATTGTGAGTTGATGATATAGCGCTCGGTATAAATGACTTTTTGTAAATATTTTTTGTTGCTAATGCAGCTGTGTACCTCCTTCCTGATGGTAATTTCCTAAATTCTGTGAACAGAGGATGCACTGGGTCAGACACAATGTGGTGGGCCTTACGTCTCATATGTGTAGTATATAAATCTGCCAATTGTCCCTGTCCTTTACCAACAATTTTACTGCCCAGCTTAACAATTCTGGATAGTTTGTTTCTGTTCTTAACCCCCAGGTTTCCAAACCAGGTACACATATTGAATGTCAGCACACTCTCAATCAAACTCCTATACACAGTCTCTAGAATTTCCTTTCTGACCCCATATGAGTTCACCTTCCTAAGTAAATATAGGCGCTGCATTGCCTTTTTAAAAATATACTCAGTATGTTTAGTAAAACTAAGAGTGGAATCAAAGAATGTTCCTAAATATTTGAACTCCTCTACCTCCTCTACATTTTTATTATTGATTACAGCAGGTATAAGATCGTGGCAGGAATTTTTCTGCCTCATTATCACCATCTCTTTGGTCTTCCCTTCATTAAGGAGAGGGCACTATCATGGCACCAGTTAATAAGCTCCTCCATAACATTAAAATATACAGATTGGTTGTATGTTGGTTGTTTCGCGATTTTACATTTCCTTTGGTGTGTAAGTGTGTATTAGTACATGTTAACAATATGCAAAAGTTACAAATCCTAAAGTGAACAGTAGGTACGTTTACATGCAACAAAATAATCCGTTTGTAATCATGTAAACACCTTAATCAATACAACTTAATCAATATGATCGGATGCAAATATGGATCGTATTGAATGGGGGTGGTCTATTCTGATCTGTGATCCAATCAGCAGGAGAAAAGTATGCATGTAAATGCGTGAATTGTAGTATTTTTCTAAATCGGATGCAAAAATGCATTGTGCACATGCGCAGAACATTTGTTAACGTTCAAGTTCACGTATTATATTTACCTCTTATATCACATGATTCTCGTCACAGAAACGTGCAGTGGCATCACGCAGGTATTAAGGTAACGTTGATGGGGTCACGCAATGTACATTCTGCCATGCTAATGTGTACTTTTAAAACATTAGGCTACTTAAAGCAATAAAATAGCGTTGTGACTTTTAAAAAGTGGGTTTTCAACATATATCTGAAAACTTCTTAAAAAACAACTTTCTCCAACTCCGCTTTGACTTTAAACCAGAGATAAAGCCTGAACTCGACAAGAGATGCTGTCCGCAGCGAGGCGTTGCCAAGTGCTTTTCCGAGGTTAGATTTGAGCTATTGTTTAAACTGTTTCCACCAGTAGTATTTTTTTCTGCGGGTTAAAGATAAAAGTGTTTCGTTCATTAGTTATTGGTATTTGGGCTGTGAATAGTAATTGGGATGCTTTTGGACTAGTTTTGAATGTACATTTGGGATGGTTTCGCGAATCTGGCAACCCTGGCTGTGCGCTTGCGCAGACGTTCTGTTCAAATTCTATAGAATGTACATGTAAACGAACATTTTAATCAGATTGCAATGTTTAGGGTGTATGTAAACTGTATTGTCGTAACCTTCAATCCTATTAAATTCAAGCGGATTGACAAAAGTCTTGGACTACAACAAACACACGGATTGCAGGCAACAGTTAACTTCCTGGGCTGGTTGACGTGGACTCGATGCACATTATTATAATTCCCGCCCGCTTTTGACATACAGCCTGTATTGTCTATGTCAGGGTTCCCCAAATCTTACCCTGGAGGGCCGGAGCACTACAGAGTTTAGCTCCAACCCTAATCAACCTTACCCACCTGTGATTTTCTAGTGATCATGAAGACCTTGGCTGCGTCCAAAACCGCATACTGTATAGTAGGTACTGAATTAGATGAAGTACCTACTTACTTGGCGTTAAAACAGTAGGTACTGTATAGTATGAATCCTGGTAGTATGAACTACATCCGCCATCTTGCTACATCACGTGACATACATCGTCATCACGTCATGTCATTTCAGCCCGAAAACAGCCGCATGCCTCTTCTTCTTCGTTGGATAACTCCTCTCCCGGGGCATCATGGGATAGTGTCCATCGTATGCATACTGCAAAATCTAACTGGAAGTAGTAGGTCATCTGGGTACTTTTCGCATACTGTTTTTTCGAATACTATGTATTCGGACATACTACTCGCCTCGCCTACTGCTTTTCGCATACTATATAGTATGAAGTAGGCAGTTTCGGACGCAGCACTTTATTAGCTTGCCCAGGTGTGTTTGATCAGGGTTGGAGCTAAACTCTGCAGTGCTCCGGCCCTCCAGGGTAAGATTTAGGGAACCATAGTCTATGTTTTCATATTTAAAGAATTTACTACTGACTAAACCATGATTCAAACACGTTTGCAAGTTTTGAGCAGTGTAGAGGAGCGCTCGTTGCTTGTCATTTCTACGATCACAAATGCAGACATTGTTTTAATATCCTCCTTACCAATCTGTTACGTCCTGCTCAAGCCACGCTGGCAAAGTTGATCGATCAATTTGGTAATCTGCATTTTCTGGATCAGATTCGGCTCATATTAATAAGGTAGTAAAGACGATATTAACTCCTGTCAGCATTGCATCGTGAGCTAATCTTCAAAACATGGTTGACGTCAGAGTTATCAGGCCAATTACAACGTACTGGTAAGCTGGCTTTGCACAAAATCAGAGCATTTCAGAAAGACAGGGATTTATGGAGTAATAATAATGTACAGTATGTGGTAAATAATGTGTTTTTTTAACTATAAACCACACAAACACATTGTATTACATCAAATGCTTTTTAGCAATGTAATAGGTGCTCTTTGACAGACTTGGTCCCCTTTAAACTTGTACCCTTTAAATCGATAGATAATAGAGTCTGTTTATTACTTGTAAAATCTAATTACGATGTTATTTGAATTCCCTGAAAATGCACTGAGACACAAGTCGTCATCACTGTAATTTCTGTCAGCTATCAGGACACAGCATGTAGAACCAGTGGACCAAACAACATGTTGTTTCTTGTCCCTAACAAGGCAATGAGCAGCTTAAGGAATGTACCCCCGCTGAGAGAGTAACAACTTAAGACTGTGCTCTGATAACACTCGCCCTGGGGTGCAAAGCATTAAAACTGAGAAATCCAAAAACATGCAGGAGCAGCACCTTAACTCTACACAGCTTGTTTCTTCAGTCAATCTGAAGTTTTACTTGCATGTTTACTTAGAGCAATAGATTCATCATCAATAGTTATGTAACCTAAACAGACACAAGCACCAAAACACAAAGAGCCTTTTCCCCAAAAATCTGATTATACAAACGCAATTCCCTCAACGACACAGATACAGTGCTTTATTTACGAGACAGCAGTGTGGGACTGACAAACATGAGACTTTGGCTGACACAATCCCAAGACCTTTGCTGAGCCCAAGAAGATTGATAAACCTAATGTCATCATAACCCATGAAGCAACATTCTTGTAAATAACAAAAAACATAAATATTCACACACACATATGTGAGTCTAAATAGGTTTGGTGTTTTGAAGGAATGGTGCAGTTGGAAGTGCTGCACACATCTATTTCACATTAGCTTGCATGTCATCCTTTTTGAGTTTGTTTACATTCCTGTCCTGTTATCTGCTTCGCTCTCTATTTTTGACAGGCCTCGCACTGTCTGTACTTTGGGGAACTCGAATATCTGCTCACAGATATTATATACTTTTTTGTGAAATACTGCTAATACTTTGCAGAAAATTTTAGCAGTGTTTTAACTTTCCATAGCATACTCAAGTCTTAACCACATAAGTTTAGCTAAAGACCATTTCTCGCATATCATTTCCTGCTGTTGTGGGTTATATAATTGTACTACTAAGCCATTGTACAGAAGATTATATAGATGAAGGTTAAAAGCTATTGAAAAACATTTAGTAATAAAATTAGTCGCACACATGCCAAGTGACAAATCCTATGAGACTCACTAAACATTTTGTTTCCCTTTAATGAACCACATTCATTTCTCTGTTTCCTCATATTCATTTCTGCTTGACTCTTTCTCTGTGACTAAGTTGGTATGCAATCAACATTCTCAAGTCTATATGTCACAGGGGTTTGGGCCCCAAGCACCAAGAAACACAAAAACACACACCGGCAAAAGCCTTAATCCCACTGTCACTATGTGATTTGTTCATTTCCAAAACAGAACAATATATGTGCTAACACATGCGCCCACACGCCCACTTTTAAATCCACAGTGTCTAGCTCTGACATGTCAAACGCTGTCAGCCGGACGATCCTACTGCCGGGAGAAAACAACATGGGAAGACTGCAATTTAAGCGTTGAAAATCCTGTCAAGAGAGGAAGCTGAGATGGATCCTCTGTCATGTAATGTTGCTCTATGCTTGAGACGATATTGTTTGGGTCAAGCGGTTTCATTACTCTGGTTTCAGGTGTGGGTGTGGAAACACAAAAGGTCAAAGATCAAGAATGTTTACTTCATAGCATGACGTTTCATTGCTCATATGACTCTTTATCTAACAAAAGGAGAAGATCTAAAGATTGTGTTGGTCTCTTTTGATCACAGTGCTATTACAACAAAGCTTTAAAATTGTGTTGAAGCTTCAAAACAGTTGCTAAAGCACCACATAAGCTTAATAAAAGTGTTCTGTAGGATTCACAATCCACCCTGTTGTAAAGAGAAAAACTAAAACAACAAAAAAACTAAATTTCGGCTCCAAACACCACAAAAAAACCTCATAGGGTGTTTGAACAACAAAAGGTACATAGAGTAATGACTTAATTTTTCTTTTGAAAAAATAAACCTGAACATATGGTCATATACAATGGCACTATAATGTATTTGGACACTCAGTATAAAATGTATTAATTTCATTCCATTGTAATACATTTATTGAGTTGATCAACATCCTCAACTATGAGCGTCTTTTTGTTACATGTATTGCTGTAAGAGTGTTATCCACTGTATTTTATATATTGTTATATCATTTATACATATGAAGAGTTTGGTTTTTTGTTTAAAAAAAATATTACAGCCAAAATCAGTATTAAAAAATAAATTCTTATTTTACGCAAAATCCAATATCCGCCATGTTATTCTGTCATCTTTTCTCCCTTTTTTCCCAAGCGATAAACGCAGGTCCTCCTTCTCTGCAAAATGTAATAAATCCACTCAACAAATCACAGCGCACCATTTCACACATTGTAAACAATAATGGCGGCGAGGAATACACGGAATCCTAGTTTTCCTCATCTACTTTGTACTTCGTGATAAACAAACCAAAACAAAATAATACTTTTGATGGCATTGATAAACTTGTAGATTATTTTACGCAAAGTCAACGAAAATCGAGCAAGACCAAAACATTTTACAGCTGATCACTGTCAAAAAAAGTTCAGCGACAATGTCCCAAGAATGACAGCAGCAATGACAATGTTCCTAAAGGCTCTCTAAGCGAATTCACACGTTTCAGACCATAAAACATTTTTTGTGTATACAGCAAACCTCTCCTCACTATCTGCTTGCTGCCTGTCCGCTGATCAAGCTGTAAAAAAACGTGATCTCTGAAGACAGCCCAGGCTCTACAAACTTCAAAATAAACACAGTGGCCAAACCTGCACCACAAAACAAAACAAAGTGTTCCAGCCAATAAACGCCAAGAGGGATTTGGGGGTTGGGTTTGGGCGCGTTCATGAAAGCACGGAAGGGAGGGGGAGGAGTTAACTACGCTCAGTTTGTTTGAAAAACACATTTCAAAAATCAACACACCGATTCACTTAGAGAGCCTTTAATATGACAAAGAAAGTGTTTTGATTAATGCCATTAATGTTTATTTTTTAAAGCGTAACTAAACCCCCGGGCAGAGCCTGACTCCACCCACTGGCAATATTTGAAAAATGCAAGAAAAGTGGGCAGATCCCAACGGAGATAGAGAGGACGAACTAAGCTCGTACCAAGTGTGTGGTGAGATCGTAACAAGGGCGTGGTGAGCTTGAACCTGCTTACGTCACTAGGTATTTTTTGGACCCAACATCCAATAGGAAAATTAAACTGCAGTAGCCACCGTTCAACCTGAAGAGGGCAGCACTCAGACGTTTTTACACCATATATTGTAGTATTTATATCCAAATGTCAAAAAACTTACTAAAATCAATGAACAGCACTAATAAAGCATCATTCTTACAGACCATTAACTAAAAAAAGTTGGTTTAGGGTTTTGTTACTCTTTAATCAGTGTATACCACTAGTCAACTATATGAATATAACATGGCAAAGATGAATGCACATTTATATATTAATTCAATAGATTTATAGCATTAAAGGAATAGTCTAGTCATTTTCAATATTAAAATATGTTATTACCTTAACTAAGAATTGTTGATACATCCCTCTATCATCTGTGTGTGTGCACGTAAGCGCTGGAGCGCGTTGCGACGCTTTGATAGCATTTAGCTTAGCCCCATTCATTCAATTGTACCATTTAGAGATAAAGTTAGAAGTGACCAAACACATCAACGTTTTTCCTATTTAAGACGAGTAGTTATACGAGCAAGTTTGGTGGCACAAAATAAAACGCAGCGCCCCTCCAAGCGGATTCAAAAGAGGAACTACCTCCCGGCGCAATAGCACTTTTGGGAGCACTTCGACTCGCCTGAAAAGTCCGCTCCCCTTCTCCCTCTCATAATGGGAGAGGGAGGGTGTTACTGCGCCGAGTCGAAGTACTCCCAAAAGTGCTATCACGCCACAAAACGTAGCTCCTCTTTTAATTAGAAAAGCGCTACGTTTTATTTTGTACCACCAAACTTGCTCGTATAACTACTCGTCTTAAATAGGAAAAACGTTGATGTGTTTGGTCACTTCTAACTTTATCTCTAAATGGTACCATTGAATGAATGGGGCTAAACTAAATGCTATCGAAGCGTCGCAGCGCGCTCCAGCGCTTACGTGCACGCACACAGATGATAGAGGGATGTATCAACAATTCTTAGTTAAGGTAATAACATATTTTAATATTAAAAATGAGTAGACTATTCCTTTAAAAAAAACTTGTCGTGGATTTATTGCATTTTGTGGAAAAAATAATCAGTTTTATTATTAAATATTTAAAAACTTAAATTATGGATTTGAATTTTAATGTTATTATAACCTAATGCTATGTGAAAGTTCGTAACAGCAAATAGTGGTTTTTATCTTGTCACTTTCTTGGTATAGAAAACACATTTTTACCAAAATTAGTCAAAAGGGATTTATTGCGTTTTGGAACCAAACTCTTCATATATACATTTATACTTTAAAATGTGCATAAATACTTTTTGGTGCTAGTGCATATGCACTAGAAGCAGTTTCCTCTGGAAGATGATCTTCTCTCCCAGTTGAAGTCTGGCTCCAAACAAGATGAAAGACTATTGTGCCACTAAAAACCATTTTTCAAGCAGCACCTCCCCAAATCCATGACAACTGAAGATGCTGCCAATGCTGCACCCCGGCTGTGCGAGTACAAGCATGCACACTAAAACATCCACTGGTGAAGCCTCACTGACTTAATGCATAGTAAGAGAATCTCTCCAGGAAGAGAAATAGCCATCATTTATTTAATCAGAGACATATGTTGTCTCACGAAACCAACCCAAGAACACAACCAAAATTCTGTTAAAAAACCTTTAAAAATGTCATATAAAATTGACATTCAAATCAAAAGTAATGGTTATTTCCTAAGATTTTCCTAACAAATGCAATATGCTTAACCTACCAAAATAATGTGCTTCACCCAAAACAGCTACATGTCCTTGATCAAAACTAACCTAAACACTGTGTCCTCGTTCTAAGACGCTGCACAATCTTAGAGGAGTTACAAGATAACTTATTAAACCAAAACACCATAACTGGTCACTCTGACAGTGCAATGTTTATCTATTTTAACAATCCGTAACTCCGCTAACAAGTCCAAACCAACACAAAGGTATGAAAATAAGCTGAAGTGCCCTTACCTCAAAGAAGCTGCGTAGGAAGTATATAACACTCAACATTGTGAGTGTGTTGAGGAGGGGGCAGCTTCAATCTTCTTTCACTCCCCCCCAACTCTCTCTCTTTATTCATTAGCCCTAGAGAGAGTTTCCCCAGCCTGTTGCTACTTTGGATTACACTAAATACTCACGGCACGGAGCGAGCAAGAGAGGGAGTGAGAGAGAGAGAGAGAGAGAGAAAGAGAGAGAGAGAGAGAGAGAGAGAGGAAGAGAGAGAGAGACTACAGACAGACAGACTAAACCTGTCATGCCATGCCAATGGTTTAGGTTTCCCAACAATGAGGGATCCTCCGTTCAACTTTGTGCAGCTATGTAAAAACAACCGCATCAGCCAATGAATTCTTTAACCGTTTAACTCCCAACCTATGAGTGTACTGTGTGAAATTATTTAATTATGAAGTGAGGCCTGCTCTAAGGTAAATAAAGTGTGGCCGTAACAAGCTGTGCCAGATTATAGAGGGTGTTGTGGGTTGGAACAGATTAGTCATTTTGTCTTTTTATGTCTGCATTAATTTTGTTGAACCACACGCCTGGGAAACACCCTGTGTCTGTGTCAACACTTTAATCTTACACCTCTCTCTTAAGCCCTGGCAGGCAACTGTACCTGTAGTGTTTTGATTTATATTTTGACGTTCAAATTTCATATTGATTTTCATTTATATATATATATTTTTTTATGAAACATTTTAAGTTGAATTTACATTTTAAGTAACATTTTTATTGAGTTATCCTGACATTATAATGTTGATAATTACATAAAATTAGATATTTAAGTTGAAGTTACACACAATATTTTGTTAGTATGTTTAAAACATTATTTAAGTTGTAGTAACTCAATGTAATTATCTGAAAAACTTTTTTTAAGGTTTCAGGTTCCCAGCATGCTTTGCACTTCATAAATGTAGAAATATGATGTTATTTTATGCATTTCTAATTAAGATGAAAACATGCTTACAGTATTAATGTTTAATTTTCTGTACTTTTGGTATTTAAAGGGTTTTTGTTATGTTGTTGATTTTTAAAAGGTAACTGCGATTGAGCAGAAGAGTACAGCATTTACTTAAGTTGAGAACAGACTCACAGCGCATTATCTTACATGCTGTTTCAATCAGAAGGCATTTTGTGTAAACCAGTGTCCACGATTGATTGAATTAATGTGAAAATGAAATTAAATGAAAAACATAATTTTAGAAAAGTCTAAAAAGAACATTTTTTTTGTTTTTAACACAATTTTCTAAGTATATACAACTTAATAAGTTTGTTGGTTGAACTTAATTTTAGAAGTTGTTGTTGCAAACTATATAAATTCTGAGGACACATACTGATTTAAATAAAGTCTCTTGGCAGGTACGCTGAGAGATGAGAATGGGCACACTGGTGCTATTGAATGTGTTTATTATGATAGTGGTTAAAAGGGGTGGTAGAAAACATTTGTGGTGAGGTTTATCCTGGAGTCCAGGGGAGGACTCCAGAGTTAACCAGATGCATTATTGTAAGAGATGATTAATAACAGACAGGTCAAATGAGGTAAAACAGCCTTTCTCCTTTTAAAAAAAAGACGAAGGTAGATTTAAATGTGAAGTTTGCACCAGTACCATCACCCAATAAAATTGAAAAAAAATTGGAAGGTTTACCAAGCACAAAATAGTTGCTGAGCTTTTTTCTGTTTTGGTTTCAATTAATGCTCTTGAGTGAACTGGGAAAACAGCTTTGCATTGTGAAAGTCAGAGAATGTCAATCTAGTTGATCCAACTCTTATTTCACTCTTATAACAGATGTGTTAAAAACAACACATTAGTATTGATTCTTGATTCAGATTCCACCCATCTCTGTGTTATTATTGAACCAACACATTTGTGTTACTTTTAACGTAACTTGTGTTTTATTTTAACACAAAATGACACATAATGTGTTAAAAGCTTAACATAAAAAGATGTGTAAAAAATTAACACATGCTTTCTAAGTGGGTTCAGAGATGTAAGTAAAACCCGGTTTACCAAGGACCTTTAAAAGAACTAGAACTACTGGATGGGAAAAAACACATATAGGAAATATAGGTAGCACAAGTCATACCAGTGTACCAAATGATATCAAATATTATTTTGCAAGCAATAGAGAGTCTGTTAAATCATGTCAATGAAAAGCTGTGTGAATAGCATCCTAGCGTGCTAATATATGTTATAATCAAAATTCACATTTCTCTTACCAAGGATCAGTTTTTGCAATACAGCCAATGAGTTCTTAACACAGGGTGCCCTCTGCTGTATGTTTACAGAAGTACAATATGGTGGAAACATCAAAAACTCCCACTAGATACTCTGAAATATGAAGTTTGTATTATTATTCAGACATATACCAGAAGTAATAAAAAAGAGTAATACAAATGTTATTATCTTAAAACAACAGGTGCTAAATAGCACTAAAAGGGGTTCTTGGCTTGTAATCATAGAGGACATTTGTAGTGCTATATAGCACCAATGAAGCACTTATGAAGAACCATACGGGGGTCATATAGCACCACTATAGCACCATATATGGTTCTACAGAGCACAATATGGTTCTACACCAATGCTACACAGGCACTTCATTGGTGCTATATGGCACTTAAAATGGTTCCTCTATGATTACGAGCCAAGAACCACTTTAAGTGCTATTTAGCACCGTTTGTTTTTAAAGTGTAGATGATATTATCCAAAGTAACTTACAGGCTTTACGTTTTTATCTATATGTCTGCATCCCGGGAATCAAAGCTACAACTTTTGCACTACTAACAACACAACGCTCTACCAAACCATGAGTGTGTCAGATAGAAGCAGTTTATCTTTTCAGGATCACTGTGTATTTAATGCAGAATTGGGGGAATCCTGGTGCTGGAGGGCCACTGTCCAGCAGTGTTCCAACCCTAATTAAACGCACCTGAAAAAAGTCTGCAGAATTATTTGGAAATGAAATTCAGTTGTGTTTGTTTAGGATTAAAGCAGGACAGTGCCCTCCAGGATCAGGATTCCACAGCCATGATTTAAGGGTTTGGCGAGATGCCATAAGTTCCAGAAAACATTACAATATTTGCTTGAAGGTGGAAATAGATGAAAAATGGCTAAAAATTAGATATTTATTTATTATTAAGTTAAAGACTGACAAGTTTAGCACTATAACCAGACTATACAAATACATCATAGCAACAGTAATCAAATCTTTAAGACTTTTTGCTTTCTTACATTCTTAGCTATACCCTTACAAAGGATCTTACAAAGAACGTTCATTGTGTTCTTTCCACACATTTTAGGTGCTTTTTCACACAGTCTACTGTGACCACAAATCACAGTCTGCTGCCCACAACAACAACCAATTCAACCAAACTCCTCAAGCTCGTCGCCTGTCTCTCTGCCTGGAGGTTCCCTGGGCGACGACAGCCTCCCTTAGGGCAATTCAGTGTGTCAACTCTCACTGGGAGGTAGACGGTCAGACCATTTGGTGAAGAACCAGCAACTCTACTAACCAGTACCTCTCTCTCTCCCTCTCTCTCTCTCTTTCTCTCTAATTTAGTTTGACACTGT
This sequence comes from Misgurnus anguillicaudatus, assembly GCF_027580225.2. Taxonomy (NCBI): domain Eukaryota; kingdom Metazoa; phylum Chordata; class Actinopteri; order Cypriniformes; family Cobitidae; genus Misgurnus; species Misgurnus anguillicaudatus. The sequence continues at coordinate 30,268,075 of NC_073338.2, forward strand.
TTAGTCGGAGGTCTTTGCTGAATGAGGCCATTGTGAAGAAAGAAATTGAATGACAGTCGTGAACGAAAGCCTCCACTCACCGATTTCTCGCGCATCAACAGATGAAGATTTCCACAGCATGAGTGAGACGGCGTGACTCTGTCACCATGCTTTGTGTGGTCTGTTGAGAGGCTTATGATATTCTGATAATGAATATGAACTCTATCAAAAGGCTTTTACTGTGGGTGGGAAGGCAGTATGCCGAGAAGCAACACAAAACGCATTATAATTACAAAGAGCCCTCGACTATCCCACAGATCACTCACAGTGCCCTCTCATCATGATTTTGACAACTCAGCATGGTCATAGATATTATAAAGAGGCACTCACGAAAACACACCACGTATTGAAATGTATACAACAACCCGTGCGTATGCTTTTCAAACGGAAGCTAAATGTGAAAGGTCAAGATTTAAATAAAAAATACAGGAGTGGCATTTAGCCTTTTTAGGAAATTAACATGTGAAAAATGAACTGACAATTGGAACAGTTTCCTGAGGGGGGTGGTTCTTCGAACAAACCGTATGAGAAATTAAAACTATTTTACACAATGCAAAAGCGACACCAGCAGATAAATCCTAAAGTTTGCATGATGAGGGAATAAATAAAAAACAGGCAAGTCACCTTTGTGACTGACTGATTAGCATGTTAATGCAACAATAATTGTTCAATAAATTGGTTGTTTCGTAAACAACACCTGTCACCTGTTCACATAATATCACACAAAATCTTAAGGACGGTTTCATCGGAAGCACGTGCGACGATGCGATACACGTCTGGTCCGAACTTTACTTCCGGTTCAGTTTTTTTTTCTTTTTTCAGTTGCTAAACTGAACTCTTGAACAAATACCTCGTCGAAAATAACAAATGTTTTGGTTTTCCTATGTAATCTATGTGTTGTTTATTTTGCTTATTATATAAATATACTATGTTTAAAGTACTTTGTTGTTATTTATTCTTACCGGAGTTTACCGGAAGTTACGTGTTCACCACGAAAGCCGCTTGTTTATGTTGTTACTGCTGAAACCGTCTAGCATAAAAGTCTTTAAAGGATTAGTCCATTTTCTTAAAAAAAATCCAGATAATTTATTCACCACCATGTCATCCAAAATGTTGAAATTCAGTCAAGAAGAAATAATTTTTTTTGAAGAAAACATTCCAGGATTTTTCTCATTTTAATGGACTTTAATGGACCCCAACACTTAACACTTAACTCAACACTTAACAGTTTTTTTCAACAGAGTTTCAAAGGACTCTAAACGATCTCAAACAAAGCATAAGGGTCTTATCTAGTGAAACCATTCTGATTTTTGGCAAGAAAAAAAAATATGATGCATTTACTATAAAAATGCATTTAAATATAAAAAATATTAAATATAAAAAATATTTAAACCACAACTTCTCGTCTATCTCCGGTCCTGTGATGCGCCAGCGCGACCTCACGTAATTGCGTATAATGACATAGAAAGGTCACGTGTTACATATATGAAACGCATATTTGCGGACCATTTTAAACAATAAACTGACACAAAGACATTGATTAGAATCATTCCACATACAACAACGTCGGAACGGTCCTCTTTCTCCACAATTGTAAACACTAGGGCGTAGTTTCGATACGTCATCCGTGACCTCTTGACGTGATGACGTATTGCGTGAGGTTGCGCTTCACAGGACAGAGATAGACGAGAAGTTGTGGTTTAAAAGTGCATATTTTTTATTTTTCTTGTCAAAAATGACAATGGTTTTTCTAGATAAGACCCTTATGTCTTGTTTGGGATCGTTTAGAGTCCTTTGAAACTCTGTTGAAAAAAACTGTTAAGTGTTGAATTAAAGATGCAATTTGTAAGATATTTGCAGTAAAATGTCCAAAAACCACTAGGCCAGTGTTATATATTTTGTCCAGCTGATTACTATCAATATCTGTAATGTTTTCAACTACTTGTAAATCGTGAGAAAATTTCTATTCAAAACATTGACACGGGGCAGTGCAGTCTCCTGTCAATGACGTTAATATCCATGTGACCCTTTGTCACTGCCTTTACTGACGTAAAAACCACATGACAACAGTGGTCGAGTTCGAAAAAATAAAATGGCGTGCAAGGAAGCGACTGGAGCACAAATTTAGTGTAAATAAATGCATATTTTCACGTTTTGCACCTTTTGATTGCATTTTTAGCGAGAAATTAGTATTGTAGTTTTCAAATATGTGATTAGTTATCACAAAGGCACTCTCTGTTTATATTTCAAACACGCTGCCTTTGAAGTGCGTCTGAAAGTCTTTCTCTGAGCTGCCTTCATGCCTCCGAAGTCATTTCCTCATGAGTTTTCGGATGCAGCCAGTGTCGTGGACAAATGCGGAACTATGCGATAGCGCCTGTCGGGCTACGCGCTTGATTATGGATTTATGGATTAATCTTTACCGTCTGTCGCTGGTTGTGTAGGCAAAGACAGTTCCCGTAAGCGTACGGGCCAACCAAACGACCCAAGAAGAGTTTGGAACAAAACGAGAGAAAGAATGAGGATTTGGTGTTGCATTATCTGGATGGAGAAAGCTTTGCGACAACATTTAACTAGACAGAGATTGTAATCCTGCTTGTGTTTTACGCGATGGGTGAGATGTTTTGATTCGTAACCCTTCAAAAAACGTATGCTATTATATTGATCACAACATTAGTGTGTAGACTGTAATCAGCGCGTCTTCCCGCGGACGATATGCACATCAAGAGGTATTGTACAGCAATATAAATGGTTATTTTTAGACACTTCACAATAAGATTTGTACTGTCAATACATTATGTGAAAAATTATTGTAGATTGTAAGTTGAAAACTTAATTCTGTGCTGTGTTAACCATCGAATTTGGACCTAATACTGTAACATCTATGACTAACAATTTCGTTTTGAACATCACATATAAACTTACATGATGAAATAAACGATGTCATCAAACGCAACATTTATTAGACTTGATTACTTTATCCGTCAACGTGATTTCTCGTTCGCGTCTGATTGATTGCCATCAGCAGTTGAGTTAAAAACTACAAATCCCATAATTCCACGCTGCTTCAGAGCGTCATTAAACAACGTCATTGTTATTGATTTGATCTGGCACCATCTAGAGGCGCAGATAATACAAATTGCATCTTTGGGGTGTTGGGGTCCATTAAAATCAATTAAAATGAGAAAAATCCTGGAATGTTTTCCTCCAAAAACGTAATTTCTTCTCGACTGAACAAAGAAAGACATTTGGATGACATGGTGGTGAGTAAATTATATGGATTTTTTTAAGAAAATGGACTTATCCTTTAAGCAGTTTACCTATGTAAATGTTTTAGAACAAAATAAGTTTCCTGTAAACTTCATGAACTCACACGAAGGTTCAAGTTATGTAATTCGAGAAGAAAACCTGCTAGCCATTGTAAAAGACAATATGAGCCCCATGAGGATACAGGGTCATGAAACCCTGACACAACAAGCATGTTTAACATGACCCTTAGACCCTTTTGTAGGGCACCTGAAAGGACTGGCAACATGTCTTTCATTTTGTTCTTCTTTTTAAATCAAAACAACTTGTTTTGTAGTTAAAAAAAAGTTGTTTTGTTCTATCTCAGAGGCATTCAGGCTTTACTTGAGCCCCACCAAAACCAATGTTATGTCTATGCCTCAATGCAATTACTGTTATCTTTCGATTTTAAGCAGCCAGTGTTTACAAATGTTGAATTAAGCACCAAATTGCACATAGTGATTAAAATCAGCATGCCATTGAACAAATTTTTACTGAATTAAGTTTTTACCAATCTTTATATCGACTCAAAACCACCCTACTCACATACAGTATAAGCTTACAAGATTACTTTCGACTGTAATATAGATTCAGTCTTAATGGACTTGAAAACAGAGCAGTTAGCTTTTCTCAAGCTACTGTAAGGGAAAACCACTTACAGACATTGTAACGCTCCAGCACTATATTGAGCTTGACCGTAAGCATGACAAAGTATTACTGGCAAACTTAGTGATTATAAAATACACTGACATAAATAATAGGCTTGGACCTGACAGGGTTATCAGGGCCCCAACATGACATGAAGGAATCTTGTATTACACTGAAAGGGTTTGTACTGCTTAAATATATATTTAAATATAATATACATAAACATGTGGTGATCATTGGTAAATGTAGAGACAATAATAAGGAATATAAATGTGTCCAAGACCAATTTATATTCCTCCGCAACAATTTTCAATCATTGTTTAAGCCCTCAATGAACTAACATTTAAAAAAAAGATTGTTGGAAGGGACATAATTGACTGTGACACTCAAGATGGCTACCAGGTAAGCAGTTTTTATTTTTTCTCTCCAGATTAAAGTTAAAATTTTGTTTGTAATAGTACCTATACAACTTTTAAGTTCTCATTACTGAAACATGAGTTTGTAAATGCATATATTTAATGTAATATCATGTTGTGGTAATGATAATTTTTAATAATGATAATCTAAAACAAATGTAAATAATTCTATACGAAATATGTTTTTTAATAAAATAATAACTTACATTTTTTTCTAAGGTATAAAATAAAAAATAAAAATATGGACAAGAACTAGTGATTTCTACATTTATACTGATTTGTATCATTGTCACTATGTGAAATTTGTCATTATTAAAATAAGCAATAATTAAACCCCCCAACCCAACATCATTGGGGTGAAAACAGTTTCTACTACAACATACAAAGAGAATCATGCAAATTCGTAGTTAAAAATTACTGTAATATTGTGTTGGATGAAACTGGCAGAGCAATGTGGGAAAGTGGTCAACAACAACATTGAATTTTATTGGTCATTATACATAAATTGACTAAATGACATCATACAAAACAAATTTTGTTGTTTTTTCCACATTTAAGGGGAAATTTTTCATTACCGCAATGTGTCCATGAGTGGATTTGGGTTCTTTGACATGGAAATATTCATAATTAAAAAAATCTAAAAAATAAAAAGCTTCAGTGCATTTTATACTATAAACATTTACAGTTAAAAAAAAACATGTGGTATTTGGTGATCATTGGTAAATGTAAAGACAATAATAAGGAATATAAATGTGTCCAAGACCACTTTTCTCATCCTCCGCAACAATTTTTAATCATTGTTTAAGCCCTCAAGAAACTAACATTTTCAAAAAATAAGTGTTGGAAGGGACATAATTGACTGTGACACTAAAGATGGCTACCAGGTAAGCAGTTCTTATTTTTTCTCTCCAGATAAAAGTTACAATTTTGTTTGTCATGGTACTTAGACAACTTTTTAGTTCTCATTACCGAAACACAACTTTGTAAATGCAAATATTTAATGTAATATCATGTTGCGGTAATGATAATATTTAGATAATGATAATCTAAAAAATTTAAATAATTCGATAAATTCAAATAATTCAAATAGTGGTTATAGTAAGTTCAGATCTTAATCTGTTGTGCAAAAAAAATTGGCTTTGAGGGCTTTTTAAAAATTCTGATGCTGGACACCTTCTTAATCTGGATTTTGTGAGAATCACCTGCCATATGTTTGCATTTAGTACAAAAAAAATACTACTTACATTTTTCTAATGTATAAAATAAAAAAATTACTTAAGAACTAGTGATTTTTACATTTATACTAATTTGTATATATTGTCACAATGTGAAATTTGCCATTTTTAAAATAAGCAATAATGAAACCCCCCAACCCAACATCATTGGAGCGAAAACAGATTGTACTAAAACATACAAATGAGAATCATGCAAATTCATAGTTACGAATTACTGTAATATTGTGTTGGATGAAACTGGCAGAGCAATGTGGGAAAGTGGTCAACAACAACATTGGATTTTCATTTTAGCGGTCATTATACATAAATTGACCAATCAGAATAAAGTTTCCAGAGAGCCATCTATAATAAGTTAAGCCAAGGGAGCTGTCTAATTGAAAAAAGTGCTTACTGACAGATATTGAGCTCTGGATTTGCAGAGTCTCCGTTTCTGAGGGACGTCAGCACCCAGACTATAACCCAACCCATGATAGCAGAACCTCCCAGGACATGGAGCGTGAGAAAGGATCAGGAACAATGCAACACACTGCCCATGGCAACTTAAGCACACACGCAATTAAGTTGTTGGTGCATATTACACAGTGCTGTCCAGGCAACAGTGACTTGTTCAGCATTTGAGGGTCAAATCAAAGGCCTCCAATGGAGTGCTCTTCTCAGGGGAACTTCCATTCTTCCCACCTTTAGAGGACAAACTCTTACCGCTTCCAGTTTTTTGATTATCACTACCAACTGTTTGAAGAAGAAAATGCCATTTGGTCTTCAGCGTCTCTACTGTAGAGCTTGTGAAATCACAACATTTTTGGCACAGATACATCACTTACCATAAAAGGCTTTTTTGGAAGATAAGCAGTAAGCTTTCAATTATTTGACAGTCAAACACATTACACTTACAGATCTTGCTTATTTTAAGCTAGTGATCCAAAATGCTTTCTGGAAAAACAGAGCAAACTAATTTGTTGAGCTGGGTCCATGAAATTCTTCACATTGAGATCCTGAGAAGTCTGAGAAAGACATCCATATTGTAAGAGAAAGCATTCATATTGTAGGGACAAAAACTGCTCATCCAGACACATCTGCAGTACACGAAATATGGTCAAAATATGTATCCCACTATCACTGGGGTGGTACCCTTTCAAAAAGTACAGCTTTGTAGCCTACCTAAATAGTTCATAGTAGTACCTCAGAAGTACATATTAGTATCTCAAAGGTACATATTAGTGATGCACCGATGTTATCGGCCGCCGATATTTATCGGCCGATTTTTGATGAATTTGAAACCATCAGCATGTCTGCAATAGCACGAGAGAGGCTGATACCGATTGTTTCTTAATTAACTGCATAAAGAAATCCATTATATGTAAAAATGAGTTAATGTTGTTAATAAAATAAATGCTGAATAGCAAAAACCACCTTGGAAGGTTGTCATGCTGTCTTATTATAGCCTGGTGCAACCAGACTCTCGTACATTCATTTCATTTGTACAGAGAGTCTGGCCACGCTCCATTGAAAAGCGTTACTTCCGTTAAGGAGGGTCCTTTGTTGAAGTTTAAAACTACTGGATCTGCCCAGAGTCACTCTGAATCTGCCATAACCAATCGCTAACGTTTGGTCGTGACGTATGTCACTCAGTCTGGCGCATGACCTCAACGTCTGCGTTCTTAGCCACTCCCCGCTGTTCGCTGATTGGACCTGCAGATTTTTGCCGCAGAAAACGAAACTCTGCAGAGCAGTCCCAGACGTTCTTCTGAAGCGAAATGAAAATTAAGCGGAAGAACGTAGGAGGGCGGAGCCAGGCTAGTCTTATTATATTTGTTTTAGCTTAATTTCTGCCTCTCTTATTATGTTGGGCAATTGAATGTTAATTAGATCCAATTCATGTTCAGTAAAAATAATTTAATGCAGAAATAAACTAGCTAATAGACCAACTGTATAGTATTGTATACAAGTGTTTAATATCGGCATTGGCCAGAAGTTGTCTGTTTAAATCGGTATCGGCCCAAAAAAATCCTATCGGTGCATCAATAGTACATATGGTACCAAATATATACATTTGTATCTGTACAGTTGTAAAGGGTACTGCTCCAGTGATAGTCACAGATGGGGTACATTTTTTTAACAGTGTATGTTTCTTCTGCTTTGTCTCACATTTCATAATATAAAGCCCTTCAGAGTTATATAAGACCTGATCAACTTTGCTTTGGTGATAATGACCTGCTAACTGTATTAGACGTTTACCATGATAAACAGATATTAATCATTACTACAACATGCATTTTTCAGGTCTTAGTTTTACAGCACTGATTAATTTCTTGATCAGATCAGCCCAAGTGCTGTTCCTAGTTTAAGAATGTTAGGAATGTGGCAAAGTGATGTATCTGTTTTGTGTATAAGTTTCAAAGAGGACTCACATAGACACACAGAAAACTAAGCACATACAGTACTGATGTTACATGTCATATGAGACAGTAAATGCATCATGTAAACACCTCACAGCAAGACATACACTCACGCATGTGTGCAACATGACCTGTGCATTACATAAGACTCAAATTGTCCATGTTTACATTACTCTGGTCCAAACATAGGCCTGGATTCTTATTTGGGTCTTACATTTGTTTTGTTGTATTTCATTTGCTGTAAGATGTGACTGTTAGGAATACCATATTGAGCTATTGCTCTGAGCGAATGGAAACATAACAAACAAACGATGATTAAAAGGCACAAGTGTTTAAATCCCTCCTCCTGAGAGAACCGAGCACCACACAATGCACTAAACCCTCACAGACTATGAAGGTAAAAATGCATTATAATTCATCAACGTGGTAAAATCAAATAATCAATCTATCACTTGCTTAAAAACCTATATATACCTATATAATATCTCTTAGAAACAACGTTTCCTAAAAGTTTTTTTTATCGAGCTGTGGTTCCATAACAAACGGTGCTAAATAGCACTAAAAGTGGTTCGTTGCTCGTAATCATAGAGGAACCCTTTTAAGTGCCATACTGTATAGCACCAATGAAGTACCTGTGTAGCACCTGTGTAGTACCATAGTGGTATGTAGAACCATATGTAGTGCTATAGTGGTGCTATATGGCCCCTGTATGGTTCTTCATAGGTGCTTCACCGGTGCTATATAGCACTAAAAATGGTTCCTCTACGATTACGAGCAAAGAACCCCGTTTAGTGCTATTTAGCACCGTTTGTTTTTAGAGTGTACGAAGCCCGCCTGGTCACCCCTTGGGGAAAAAAACCAACACCTGCAAATCCGTGATCACGGTTGATTGCACTTCCAAAACACACAGGCACACAACTGTCCACATTGTTGAAGGGATGATCACAATGATGGACCAAGCAGCAGGTGCATGAGGAATCAATGCTCTGTGGAATCCTGCAGGAGTATTGGGAAACTTCCATACTTGTTCACTTCTAGGCAATGGGAATACCATACATAAGTCGTTTGATGTGCCGCTGTTCACTTTGTCCTTAACCCCTTAACCATGCCCTTCTTTTACCCCTTTCATTGGAAAACCCCATCTAAAAATATAACTCATCAGCTCCACTGGCCAGGGTTCTAGCCCAAGACAAATGTCTGCCAAACGTCCAATACCTGACAGAACAAAAACTATCCAAAAACACACATTGAGTTCAGCCAGAACCAAGGGACCCCAACCAGAACAAAGGAGGTGAGAGTGAAATCAGATCCTTTATCAACTTGTTCCCATACAGAGGAGAAGCTCTGAAGATCAGTTTGCATTGCTGGCACTATGCCATCACACAGTTTAAATAAATCAGCTTTGCTCTGAAAGAAACAAAGAGGAGAAAGAAAATGGAGTATCTGTTTCACAAACCCATAAGCCAACAACACCTGCACTAACTGAATAACAAGTGCGATTCTTTAAAACAAATTAAGTTCTCAGTGAGCTGTATGAGGTATCTGAAGCTGATAAAGACGTGTTCTTGCATGCTTTTGGTTTTTTTATTGTCCGTTGGTATACAGTATGTGGTAAGCTCTGCATGATGTGACTGCGTCACAGGAAGGCAAAGGTACGGGAAGTCGGGCATGACTTGTTGAAAGCTTGGCGTTTTATTGGCTTCGCCATTGTTGTGATTGCAGGAGTGTTATAAAGTGGCTTGAAAATACAATTGAAAATTATTTATACAATGTCAGTATTGTGCAATATGTGATTTTGACTGTCAGATTGTTATAAGACACAGGATGGGCTTTCTAGAAAATATGCATGTCAGTTACCAGGACCCAAGCAAAAACAGGAAAGAGCTGTGCAAATAATCATTACATACATTTTCCAAAACTGGCTAAGGAGGTTAGCAAGAGAGGTAGTGCGTGTGATCAGGGGAAAGATTGGTCATGGGCAGGCCAAGACAATTTTTTTTCACATTTTTAAAGGAAACTCTACAAATGTATTCAAATATGGTAAGATGTTATGGCGCTTTTCCATTACATAGTACGGCCTGGTACGGCTCACTTTTGAGGGGTTATTCACTGTGTACAGTACCTAGTACCTGATTTTTTTCTCAGCTGAGGTTCCACACGAGCCATACAAAACTAAAACGTGACACGTAAACATTGTAGATCACTGACTGGTCAGCGAGAATCGTCACTACCAGCGTCATTGCAAGATTAACTTACCCTTATGTGCTGTCAAGCAAATCAAGTGATGTCGTCATCTGTGCTTTGTTGTACAAGTTCCTAAACTCCTTTTTAGTGGTGAAAAAACATCAACATGCTGAGAATCAAGAACACCATTCCATTGATATGCTCCATTGCTCCTGTGTTGTGTGTTTGTTTGTATCGCATTTGCAAAGATGTCACAGCAGTAACTGTAACGACTATAATCTATAATCCCACCCAAGTGGTACTAAACTGCTGTGAAAAAGCAAAACGAGCCAAAGTAAAGCAAGTCAAGCTGAGCCAAGTGGTGCTGAGCATAGTCGTACAACGTAATGTAAAAGCGACTTAAGAGTATTGAAATCTTATTGCTAATTACATTGTCAAATTGGGCAAATATTTGGTACTATGATGGGTTCCAAATTTAAAGTTTGGTGAACTTTGACCTATGCACATGAAGGCGTGTGAGATGCTCAATATGTCTCATCATGACCTTCTCAGGTGGAAGATAACGTATCGCACAATCCTATTTTATATAAAATAAAAAACAATCCTAACGATGCAAGCACGTTGGAATCTAAATCAGTTGCTCCGCCACAAGAGTAGCTGAAATTGAAGACAGTGCGCTAAGGTGAGCTGACCCAAACCAAACCAAATCTCTTTCTCTCTCAACAGGTATTGTTTCGGACTTATGAAAACTTGTAACTTGGTATAAGCACTACTTTTAGAGTTGCCAAGTCCGCTTATAATACGCGACTTTGGGCTTCTTATTTTGGCAAGTCGCGTTAAAAAATCACGGGTTGCGGGTTGCGTTTTTTTGGGCTTATTTAAAAAATTAGGTTGCTTGTTAGGAACGCTGTTTTCTTTACATTTATGGTTGTCGTTTTCTTAATATCCAATGCATTGATGTCTGCTCACAGTTAATATAAGTGCTGTGGCGTAATTCGTAAATACATCCCACCGAATCCGCCCCCTTCTCCCCCTTATTGGAGAAAAGTCACGTTGACCGTGCAGGCAGCGCGGGCTCGCGAGAGGGAACTCCGCAAAACTGTAATTTAAAACTAACGTTAGCCTGTTATGATAGACAAGATGAAACAGCTTAGAAGATGATGGACAGTGTAATGGATGGACTTCTTTTGTAAGGTAAATATGTAATTTTACAATGTTTTTGTGATGTATGAATGCATATGTAATATATAAAACAAGTAGTCTTATACCAATACTAAAAGTAGATACATATGGAACATAATCTACAGCTCCTATTACTATTCTTGTCTTTTCCTTCTTGTTTATCCTTTTCTAATAAATGAAAGGTTTCAGTTTAGCCTAATATGTTGCAGGCTCATTGATTGGTAATAAATAATACATTATAATGCTGAAACTAAATAAAATTATAATATTGGGCTTGTTTTGGGCTTGTTTTTGAAGCTGCAGTTGCTTATTTGTCTCCCGAGAGTTGGCAACTGTGACTACTTTTATTATTGCCTCCCTATGACAAATCACTTGCTTGTTTCCTTATCTTTGTAAGTCGCTTTGAATAAAAGCGTCTGCTAAATACCTAAATGTAAAATGCAAAATTACAGACTTTTCCTTTATGCCAAAAATAATTGATTAGGGTATTATGTAAGGATCACATTCCATGAAGATATTTTGTAAATTTACTACCGTAAATTTTTGTGAGTGTTTGCAGTTGCTAAGGACTTTATTTGAACTTTAAATTTGATTTTGTTGCACCTTCAGATTCCTGATTTTCAAATAGTTGTAAAATGGACCAAATGTAAAAGTTAAAGCTAAATTAAAATAAAAGTCTCATCAATCAAGGAAATGAGAATTTTAAACACATTGAAGCTGGTTCTGAATACTGGAAGGTGTTTTGGCATCTTAATCTGGAAGCCACTGTGTTTTTGTTAGATACAGTATGCTCTGATGATGACACTGTGTTACGAAATGTTTTGACACATTGGAATGACGCATGAAACATAGCTACAATTTATATACTTCCATAAATGATCTTTTAGACTCTACAGACGTAGGATGCAGGCCAATAAACAGAATGAGAATGAAAAACGGGATGCATAAAAACATTTAAGAGTACTGTAGCTCCCAGCAATGTCTGAAAACATTCCCTCATTTGGTCAAGATTTTGGTCATACTTTGTGGTTAGTGCTATGGTTAAAGGCTTTGGACCTGCTAAGGTCAATAAAGTCAGTAAAGTCTGGAATAAAGGTAATAAAAAATGAAGGTAGGGATAACCAACGACTAATAACAACGTAAGAAACTTCTGGTCTAAAACATAAAGTGCTGCTCTGCCGTTTGCATAGTATAACGACTGCCAATGAAAACGTGTGGGTCAAGGCACCCTGAAAAGATCGCGTAACTCCAGACAGGAAGCAGCTACACTTTAAGCACAGGAGGAAAGCCAAGGAAATTACTTAAATTCTTCACATAAAACCACATTCTGCACAGACTTGCACCACTATTTACTTTTTGAGATTATTTAGTTGTAGTAGACCTTATTTTAGGGCTTATTAATAAAAACCGTACTCCAATTATATACAGAACAACTAAGAGCACATAACCTAGAAAAAGAGCAATCCAGCGGTCCTTGTTTCCCATCCATGACACTAACACCAGAGCTAAAGCTCAAAGAAGGTTTGGCTGTTGCTCCAGGCTTGTGGTCAGGATGCAGGTCTCAAAGGAGGAGCAAGCTCGAGAGAGCCAATCATCTTTTTCAGCTTTCTGTACCCACAAATGGACAACTAGCCTCTGGCAAAGTCATGTTCTTGGTATTCTATGTGTGCCATCGAACAACGAACCAACATTGACCAAAACAATTTTAGCATACTGTAGAAGCTAAAATATTTTTGCTTCATATCCTGGAAGGGAAAGCATCCACCCTGCAATTTAAAGACATGGAGAATTTGGGAAGGATCGTGAATATGGACAATATTTACTGTTCACTATTTAACTCCAATTTCAAAAGGAGCTTTATTCCCCTGGGAAAACAGTTGACAGCTGGAAACCAAAGGACAGAAGCTTTTGTGAGTAAACTCATACAGAGCCTGATGGGCTGTTACTGTAAATCCAAGGGCTGAATAGCTGAATATCTAACAGGCAATAGAGGATATCACCATAAATTTCCAAAGTTCTGTTCCACATGACATTAAAACAACAACACGGCTTGTTTGTTATTGTGAACCCGGGTTACGGCACATTTGTAATTGGCTATGTGCATAAAATGGAAAGAAAAATGATATCAATGATAAGAACAACAAACAGCTGATGGGCACCAGCAGCAGCTGCAGAATGCTACACTACCTGACAAAGCGATATTTCTATCAGCATGAACAGATTTTTCCAGCTGTTCATTCTACTGTACAGTAGTTATATCCCAGAGTAGAGGTGAAGACAACAATGGTGAGAGTTGTTATGTATTAGAGATTATGACTAAAAGCATCACCATTTAAACATGTCGTTCAACCCTTTACGTAGGTGTTTAATATAGCATCTGCGGCTCACATCAGATTACTCGACTAAGAAGCTCCATCAGGATCCCAGCAGGACATAAAAAGGAGCAAATAAAAAAATGCTTCATCCAACGGTATGTTCACACGGGGCGTAAGCGTTAATGCTTCCCATTCACTTTTAATGGGTGACGGCATGCGTTGCCGAACTGAATTGTGGATCTGTCTGCGCCGCATCATTGCCGTTGCTTGCGGCAAAAGTTGAACATTTCTCAACTTTTCAAGCGGCAACGCGTGCGTCAGCCAATCAGATCCCCTTATGCAAATAACCCAGGCAGAATCAGCCAATTACGTTTATGGAAGACCGGAGCATGTGTTGCGGCCACTGTGATTGGCTGTTGGCCACGCTTCAGACTACCCAGTCTCACAAAATGATGTACCTATAGTCACGTGAGTTTTTGATTATTTTTCGTGATACTGTCACAAATTTCCGCGTTTTTTCGTGATCGTATCACGAATTTTTGTTTGTGTGTCATTGTCACGTATTGTTTACTCAACTGTTTTACCTAATTTCTTACCATTTTCGCTTCGGTTTAGGGTTAGATTTGGTGTTTGCGTTAGGATGTCACTTTAAGTATTGGTTAATACTATTTTTTCAGATTCATTTTTTTATATTTTCTACATTTTAAACCATTGTGGCCTGGCATTAGGGTTAGAGTTGGGTTTGGGTAAGGATGTCATTTTATGTAAATCTAACCCTAAACCGAAGCGAAAATGGTAAGAAATTAGGAAAAACAGTTGAGTAACCAATAAGTGACAATGACAAATAAACAGAAATTCGTGATACGATCACTAAAAAATGCGGAAATTCGTGACAGTATCACGAAAAACAATAAAAAAATTACGTGACTATAGACGGTTTCAGCAGTAACAACATAAACAAGCGGCTGTTGTGGTCTGCACGTAACTTCCGGTAAACTCCGCTAAGAATAAATAACAACAAAGTTTTTTAAACGTAGTTTATTTATATAACAAGCAAAAAACAACACATAAATTACCTAGGAAACCAAAACATTTGTTATTTTCGACGAGGCATTTGTTCAAGAGATCAGTTTAGCAACTAGTCAGACCATTAAAAAAACCTGAAGTAAAGTTCGGATCCAGACGTGTATCGCGTTAGCGCACATGCGTCCGATAAAACGGTCTTTAGGTACGTAATTTCATGTGACTGGGCTGCTTTAGACAAGCCTTCCATCAAGCGTTAACGCTTTCGTCCCGTGTGAATGTAGAGTAATAGGAAATTTGGGAAAGCATGAACCTCCAAACACAGCACCACAGAACTACTAAGAAACGCACATGACTCGCTCAACTGTACACAATTCACATACACAAAGTGAGTTCACAGGGTCAATAATAAGTGATGTACTGAGTCATAAAATTCCAGTGAGCTCTACAGGCTTCACATCCAAACAATGTAATGTTGCCATGTGTAATAATCCCTTCGATATGAAATACATTTACAGTATATATTATTAAAATCTTAAATCCACAATGCTGGTGAACGCGGCTGCAATTACATTACACCAAAAAGGTTAAAGAAAATACCAAAATCATTCCCAAGCCATCAATGTGACACAAAACACAAACTGCCTACTACATTACAGCATGGTGTAAAATAACATGGCTGAACAAAGCACAACATGCTCGACTCCCTATACAGGTGTCTGTAGTTGGAACACAATGCGTCTTTAAAAAGTAAACAAACCAGACTGCAAAAACTGTGTTCTCATTGCGCCCCTAAAGAGAACTGATTCCTAATTGTCAACTCTTAAAATTTAATGTAGGTAGTCATCCATACCTGTGCCATGTGTCTCTGTTGTCACAGCCTCTAACAGTCACTTTTCTCATAGAGCTGATCTGAGCTCAGCCAGAACGGTTGCCAGATTCCATTCATTGCCTTGACTGCTGCTTAAGCACCAAGACTTAAACTGCACTCTGCAGGCTCACACAGGGACACGAAAACAAAGAAGAAAGCCCATCCCAGCACAGAGAGTGACAGAGAGAGGAATAAACCGAATAAGAGAAAGGGCCAGTCAGAACAGCCTGATGGCTTTAAGAAATTGTGGTTTTTTTGAATAAAGAGAGAGCGCAAGAGCCAATCAGAGAGGAGACGGCTCCTCCTCCCTATTGCCTGGAGGATGCTAATAATTTCACAGTGAGGTCTGACAGGTAACGTCGGTCTTTTTATTTTCGGTACGGTGAGTTTGTACAGTATGGTTGCGTGTTTTTGAGAGATCCAACGTTTTAAAGAAATGCGGGACAGGTGAACAATGGAGGAAGGAATTCTTTCAAGTGAATTGGATTCTATGTCACTTGTAATAGCTCAATTATTTTGAGCAATTGTGAGAGGAAGGAAGCAAATTACCAAATAAAAATATAGCAAACTGTTAAGGATACAACAAAGTCTTCACTATCATCACTACTGTAACGTCTGCTGGCAAACTGTATATTCCACCTGAGCAGGTTTTAGTGTTTTGAGGCGAATTCTGGCACACCTCATGAAGCCCTTCGCCCGCGGCAACCACCGCCAAAGAAGAAGAGTGTGCGTGAGAAGTTGTTTCATCCAATAGGCGGGAAATGAAAAGAAAAGCAAGCACTTCCAGACTTCTTTGTTTAGGGCATAACGAATACCCTTGAATAAAAGTCTCTCTCTCTCTCTCTCTCTCTCTCTCTCTCTCTCTCTCTCTCTCTCTCTCTCTCTCTTGCTTACCTAGCATGAAGCATGCATTTTTTAGCTAAATACTAACATTACAGTCCTAATGAATGCAGCCATCAAGTAAAAGGCTATTGTTCAAATCAGACATGTGACTTTTATTACCACGGGTGATTAAAATCAGTTATTCAGGGTTGGGCGGGATGAGGGGGAGCGAGCACAGAGGGAAGTTGTCAATCTGAAGCTGAAAGAGGTCACAATGTGAGTAGGGTGGTACATGATAATGAGGAACTGTTTCTGATGCCTGACTGATTAACAGACCACGTAAAACGCAACAAAACGCTGAATTTCAACTGTACAGACAAAACACAGTCATTCCAGCTAATCTTCAGACCAAAGATCTGACAACCACACTGCCGACAGTCAGCGTCTCTTTTCCGCATTAAGCTGTTTTGTTTCCAGTACTGTTTAACCCATGTACTGTATAGTGCAAAGCATTGTCTAAAGTTGTCCAAAAAGAGTAATTATGCAGCTTACTAACTGCAAAAATCCACCAAAAAAAACCTAACCAGGATGAAGTTTACCCTGGCAACCCGCAACTATCATCCTCTCACCACAGGAAAGCTCACCGCAGCCAATGCAACAGTCTAAAGCTGGCTCTGGGGTTTAGCGCTGGGTCAGGAAAGTTGTGAAGGGGTTATTCTTGGTCTACAAACAGAAGTTGGAACAGGGTGATAGCAGGATTTTAGAAGATAAGAGAGCTAATGTGGGAGTTTATGACTGTGATGTAGTATTATTTGAATGTTTGTGGTGTATTTGGCATTATAAGTCATGCTCTGCCTGTAAGGCTCAGCCCTTCAAAGCATACTTCAGAGGAGCATGTGACCAAAATCCAAGAATACGTCTTCAGGCCTTGATGAATACAATGGTATGCCATGTGAAGCATGTAAATGCTTTATAATTCATAGACTATATATAAACACAGTTTTGTAGCTCACACACGGCAAGCTGTGCAGAAAGAACCATTAACACATACATACATTTACTTATTGTATAATATAGATTTATTGTGTACATATATAAATAGTTTTGTAGTTTGTACGCTGCAAACTCTAAAGACAGAACTATTAATATCTACCTTTACAAATATACAAAGTTATACCCTGGAGCAAAATTTTAATCTTTAACATGTAAATATGAAAGTTTTTATACAGTATATTCAGAACAATCTTGATCACCCTGATTTGTGAGAGTCATCACAGGTTTAACGCCCTGTGAAAAATTCAAGTGACACAGCTAGGTTTATAATTGTAAAAATGTACAGGCTGAGACATGAAGACAAAGATTAGGGCTCAGCAGTGTAAAAGCATGAAGTTCTACCAGTACTACATCTTTTTAACAAAATTCTCCTCATGTGTCTGCTTTTTATCTTTACTGTAGAGATAAAAATGATTACTTGTTATTAAATGATAACTTTATCATGTAATTTAAAACAATATTTCATTTTGTACAGCACTAATACTAAATTATCGATTCAAAGAAATAAATCACTCATAATGATTAATATTTTAAGCTTATTTAGCTAATCTGAAGTGTTAACATGCAAATCCAAGAAATACAAGTTATCAACATGCCACCATGTTTTAATGTAACGCTAGGATCTTCAAAGAAGTCATATACACATGCATGAGGGTGAGTATATTATGAGAGTATTTTCATTTTTTGGGTGAACTAATCCTTTGATTTATGTGATAAAATAAACAGCAGCAGTATTGGCTTCTACCTTCATCTTCTGCAGAAGACAATAATACCTTTTCACACACAGATTACAGAAAAGACACGGAAAATGTGTCCGGTTTATTTATCTTTTGAGAGTTCATTTTATTTCTGATTCGATCATGAAGTGATCCGTGACATGTTTAACAAGAAGGCACACTGACATTTTTATGGGAAATTTGTGGGATCAATGTGCTGAAAGTTTTTTTTTTAATGGTACAATCTAAAAAATGCTGGCTTAGCGTTGGGTCAAAAATGGCTGGGTTATTTTTAACCCATAATGTGTAAATATTGGACAGAACACGTGTTGGGTTAAAAATGACACCGTGACCATGCTGGGTTAAAAATTACCCAATGTTGGGTCAATTTTAACCCAGCGGTGTGTTCTGTCAAATAGCTTAAAATAATCTTTAGAGTGCAGCAGTTGGGTTATATTAACCCAGAAAATGTTTATATTTAACCCGCCCAAAAAGTGAACTTTCACTTTTGTCAATTTTACTTAATCCTTTCATGTTGTGATTACTTTAAAAAAAAGTCAATTTAACAATGTGAACTTAATTTAATTTCGTTTATTCAACAAAAAAGTGTCTGACAAATTACTTTACTTAAATTATTTGTTCAGCCAACATTACATTGTTGCATAAAAGTAACAGATTAATAAAACCAAAACAAACTTGCATCTCATTGGCTGAGGATTTTTCAGTGTATTATGTGTAATTGTTGTTCTGGCACCTTCTTGCAGAAGTGTAGCACCATTAGATAGTTACCTGAGGAATAAGTGGCCAAATATGAAACAATAAACTTATAGACGGTTTCATTGGACGCACGTGCGGTGACGCGATTACGCGTCTGGTCGGATTTTGTTGTTATTTATCTAGCTATTTATCTGTTATTTATTTAGCTATCTAGCGGAGTTTACCGGAATTTACATGTGTTCCACGAAAGCCGCTTGTTTAAGTTGTTACTGCTGAAATCATATATAGTTTAGAACAGAACTAAACAAACAAACGGTTTGAAATGTAACATTGAATTTCAAATATGTTTGTGATATGTTTGATAAACTGTAATTAAAACTCATCTATATGATGAGTTGTATTGGGCAGCAGCACTCTGATTGATTGATTCGGTGTTATGGACTTATTGAAGGGGGTGGAGTTTATAAAATGGCATTATTGCATTTTTATCATTATTAATTAAATTTTTCAATTAACTCAATTGTTGTTTGTTGACTCTACTAAGGTTTGTTAAGTTTACTTAAACTTCTTTTTTTAATATGAACAAAATTATTGTTTGTTGAGATTACTTAAACAAATTGCGTGGAACCTGTTGACATAATATTTTTAATTAAACCCAACATTTCATATTTTGTGAGTGAACAATGGGTTAAAACAAGCCAGCATTTTGGGTTGAAACAACCCAGCATAGGTTAAATTACAACCCAACAAGCTGGGCTCGTCACTTGTTGACCCAATGCTGAGTAGAAATAACCCAATATTTTTTAGAGTGAAATGTAGGTTCAGTTAACAAAAAGAGAAACCTACATAAAACGTCATCTTAACTCTGTTCAAATAAAGCTTGTGAGAGGAGAGCAAAATAAACTTTCTGTGAGTTTAGCAGTTCAGTAGGAAAAAGAGGAAAGAGGCACAAATCAACCATATCAAGAGTTCTGCATGACACTAGCCTATACTGGAGAATGGCACAATAGAAACCATCACTCAAAAGGGTTAAACAGAGTATGGCACTCAAAAGAGCAATACAATATAATAGTGGCACACTGAAGAAGGATTTTATGGTCAAATTGAATCATTTTTAACCCAAATTCAAAGTGATATGCATTGCAAAACTAAGGAGACAAACTGTTCAATCACATGGGAGGAAGTTTTATCAGGACAAAAATATGAACAGAGTCAAATTAACAATATTGTGGCTCAAAAGGGAAAAAAATAATATGTGACGATGGCCACGTCACAGCTCCAATCAATGTCATGAAGGATTTGTGACACTATATTTCATTATACAGTTAACCTGACAAACTTGAACAACAGCAAATCTATGTATAAGCTTCCTATGGTATTACAAAACACTAGCTGAAGAAAAGGTGGCTATACTGTACAAAAAATGTCAAATGTGCTTTCATTTAATGTTAATTTTGCATATTTCTGCTTTTAAAAAAATACTGCAAGGTACTAAGAGGCTTATTAATTTTGCATTGCATAGACAAAACTTTCTTTTGCTGTCAATATGATGCAAGATGCTTGTAATCATGGCTATAAATCCATGGGTCAAAAAAACAAGTAAGGGCAGATCTCTCTAATTCTGTAAACATAAATAATAATAATTTATGTATGTGTGTTAGTGATTCTAATGGGAAATTATTGCAATTCTTGGTTGTGTGGAAAACATGCCTTGATCAGTATACATTTTTTCTGTTTAAGTTCTCAGATAAACTCAAACTGATGGTTACACTGACAGACAAAGATACTTAAAGCCATTTTATAGTAAATACTATACATTTAAGACATAAACCAAACTTTCTAAAAGGATGGAAATATAGAGAAAATTTTCAGCTATATCGCCCAGGCTTATAGCCCAAGCTTGACTGAATTGCATAATTTGCTTTACTGCTTAAGAAATTAATTGCAATGCTAATAAAATGACTGTATCAACTTAATTGTACACTTACTATTAAGCAAGCACGATTATGCAACAAACTTAGGTAACATTTCAATAAAACAATCTGATATGACAGTAAGCAAGCAATTTAACCAACTACTTGTTTAAGTATTTAAGGAATAATTATCCCATTTATTCAGAGGGAACACTGCTGAAAATTCCATAGAGCAAAACCAACATCATCATGGCCTGTTCATACCTGATCTGAGCAAACCAACTCACTGCAAATCTTCATTCAGTGTGTGGTGTCATGGGAGTGCATCAGACATATGCAAACTCTGAGCTGCAGAGGACAGCTCTGATCTCTGTGCATTGCACAACTCCTTAGCAACATCCAACAAGTTAAGGCATAACCGTGAAAGGGAGGAAGCAAGATAAGCTGTTGGCAGTCGACATCAGCAGTCGACAAGTACAGTATGTGCTCATTGACCGTGGATGTTTGCACCTCAATGGTGATTACATCAAAGTGGTTGAAAGATGCAGTTTGATGTAGGATTAAATTCAAATGAATGAGTTCTGGCATTAAAGTGAAAGAAATGACAGACTAAAGAGAACCATGGATAATACATAAAAGCCTGTATCTTCATTATAGGCATCTTTGATTTGTTTCAGGCACATTTCTCCAAAATAAAAATAAAAACTTTTTTGCAGCATGGAATTACAAATTTGTCCTTAAAAATCTTACCAAATCATTTAAAACAATAAAAATTTGTCAGATTTTGCATTACACATTTATTAATGAATTTTCATATTTTCATTGGAATTTGTTAATGAACTAGTTAATGTATAGTTTTCATTATTCAAACATAGCTGGTAGCTTATAGATTGCTAGAGCAATATTTTTGGATAATTTTGGATCAAAAATTCAAATCAGTTTTATGATTATGGTTAAGTCAAGCACATTCCATTATAAAAAAGAAATGCAAATTTTTGATCAGACAGTGAAAGTATATTACATAATAGATTGCATGCTAAAGTATATCAGTGCATCAGTGTTTATTAAATTACTAAATAAATGCAATAAACTACTAAATTATGGTAATGGTTTAGTCCATTGTGGATAGTTTGGAAACGTATGTTTATTATGCAAGATTACAGTTGTACAGTTTGTAAAAAAAGGTTTTACTAAAAGGAATAACTAATCTTACCTGGGGTAGAACTGGGGATGGTCTGAATCTCTAGAAATAAACAAAAAGGAAAACATACATGTTTCAATGTGTGTCCTGAATTGATGTACCAACAGTCAAAAAAGCAAGACAGGCATTACAGCAAACTGCTGACACTAAAGCAAACCACAGTGTATAAGTAAGGCATATAAAAACAATTAGACACATTGCTGTGTATAATTAGGGTTTGGTAAAACAAGATTTTCCAAACATAGCCTACACCTATTAGGGCTTCTTTGGAAGTAATAAAAGAAAAACAAAAATAAAGTTTATACTGCATTTAAAGTAATGTTGCAAGGTAAAGATCAAAGAGAAAAATATGAATAAAATCCATGTGTTAAAAGCTACCGTTTTAGAGCAATTTCTGTTCAGTCATAAACGCCTTAACAAATACAAGTCTTTGTTTGATCTACCAGCCATCCATATGGTTTTCTAGCATGTGAAAAAGTCCTGCTGAGCTTAAGAGTCTGTGGGCAATTCTTGAACCAATAAAAACAATTAAAAACTGCTCAAGGTTGTGCTGTGACTTTTAGGGTTTGACCTCTGACCGAAAGCAGCTGGGTCTAGTTCACTAGCTTTATTCAAAGGTAACAGATATAGAAATCCAAATGCATTGGAAAACCACAAAGGATCTTGGAATATCCAAAGGAAATAAGTCTACTAAATAATAGTCATAGAAAGTGCAATCTTTTATTCCCTAAGTCATCCAACTTGTTACTTTTGTTTGAGCAAGTTTTGAGATGACTTGTGTGGAATAAAAGACGCTAAACCCGAGATAGACTCCTAACAGATTATAAACAATAAGAGACTCCTTTGATTTTCAGGTGCCATATTCATGAAGGCCTGAAGTGGCAGCAGTTCAAAGGCTGGTGGAGGGGATACCACGTGGACGTAGCCTGCCATTCATCACAGATATAGCCCTGAGAAAAACCCCACTGTTGAGGTCCAAGGATTGCATTGCTTCTGTTATTTCATGGGTGAATAAGGAGACTGTAAAAAATAGGTCTAACCTAACTAAAAAAAAGTCTTAATAAGGAGAACAACAGTGATAAATAAGTGTAAAAAATCTGATAAAAATATATATTATTTTTTGTGAGCTGTCTGTTTTATCCATGCATTTGCATGGACTGTAATGCTTGTCATTAAATAAAAAGACTGAATAATATCTGATAAGCTATGGTATACTGCAAGTAAAAGTCTTTTAGTGGGCAATGTGGTAATGATGTCACATTATCTTTTGTTATACCATATTATTACTGGAGTAAAATAAAAAAAGGTGTGAAGGGGAAGTCCAAAACAGAAGCTCAGATGCCCTTGGAAAGCAGGTGAAGGGGGTGACTGCATGTCATTAAATGTTTTTTCATTTGTTGTGAACAAGACCATGCTATTAATATACGATTACAAACGCATTGAAACATTTTCTAAAAATGAGTATAGCCAGGCCTTCAATGTGCAGGAAGCCTATTAATAATTCAAGAGAATGGTGAGAGTATAAATAATTGTTAGCTTAGCCTATGCCAATATACTGACTGTAGGTATGTTGTTCATAAAGCATACAATAATTAATTATGTTGAATATGCATAAAATATATAACCAACATTAACTCTACTTGCACAACACACCACAAGATATCTTACCTGGCACAACTTTACTATAGTCCAACAAAATATGTACGCGGAGAGTGAAAACTTTGCCCTCATGTATCGCTCCGGTAAGCAGGCGAGATGCATCTGCACCTCATCCACTCCTCCATCTTCACGAGGCTCCAGTTCACAGCTCCGCGTTCCCGCGGCGTTATCTGCTTGTCCTTCTTCCATACTGACACGTTTTTACCAACGTATGAAAACTCTATCAGTTTACTTCATGATGGTTAGTCTCCACAGTTGTACGGTCACACATGCTGTTGTTGACCAGTACTGATATTTTTAGTCAAGTTCCCCCCTCGGACAGTGTTGCGAAGCGCAAGTGAATCATGCCAAAGGCAGTCCTTAAAAATATGTGAGCACTTCACTCAGGCTGACAGTTTTTACGACTGTCAATAATTCACACATACTCAACGAAACGCGCTTTTAAGTTAACTTGAATTTGAAGCGACGGTTCATAACAGGGTTAAAGTCTCTCTGGTATGGTATAACAAGTTCCCGCATCCCACGTTGTCATACGGTAACCGTCAGATCCAACCGCTCCATATACTGTAAACGAGTGACGAGACGCGCCAAACCACAACGCTCACTTCAGAACCGAGGTGGAGCGTGTGCTGTCCGTCAACAATGCACTGCAAGATCGCGACGCGTCTGTCAGAGCGGCGGACGCAATCCTGACGTCCACATTCAACCGGCCAATCAAATACTGTGTTATGCGACGCGAGGAACTACTGTAAAACGCGTATAACGCCATCAATTAACTCGCACAGGATAGAGAGCTTGACGTTAAGTGTGAGATTAACGAAGTGAACTGCACTTTGAGCACAATATTTACCGTAAAAGGTATCAATACAGTATTTTTCTTTTAACAGGGGGCCATGACACACTTGGGGCATCAATAAACTTAAAAGAGGGCCACAAGATGATTTAAAATAAGACAAAGCATCACAATAGGCTACAGTCAAACAAATAAATGAAGATATGTCTTAGTGTTTGGTTGTTTTGTAACAAAAATACACCAGGAAAGATCAGGAATATTTCTAGATCTAATATTTTATTGGATAGATAGGCGTATTTAAATATTCTGGCTTTCAATGGGGGACTTTTAAGTCATAAAGATTGATAAAGCACACTGATAATAAAAATAAACAGATTCTTTGTATGAATTTTATTAATACATAGTGACAAGGCGAGCACAAACATAGAAATATTGCACATTATTATGATAATTATCAGCTGCCCTGATAAAGTTTATAACAGCATCAAGAGGTGACAAAAAATTTTCTTAATAAGGCATTCCAACAACATATGCATTTTCTAAAGAACATTGTTTATATAATCTACGAAATCATGCAACATATTCTCCTTTTCAGTATATTTATATTGTTAGGTTTTTGTCGGGGTTCAAAAATGTACATGATATAGTTGGTTAATTAATGGATTGTGAGATTTTTGTTCATCCTGAGAATATTGTAAACACCTGTACAAAAAAAATGCTAAAAGCTGTCTGTTCAGTCAATGTTTTGACTGTGATACTGCAAAATTGGAAAAATATTTGCAACAAATTTGCATAATACAGAAACATTGCAATAGTTTTCTATACTGTTAATGCCTATATACCACAGTGACACATTTTTTATACCGAATGTTGCCGGCTGATACCAAGTTTATTGAAACATTGAGACATTAAAATATAATATTGTACTAAAGCTACCAATGATTTAGAAATGGATTCTTCTCAACTACCATTTAGGTTACTTGGCAATATTTAGCGTGAATACACTGCTTACTAGAATCATTATTTTTGGCATCCAGTCTCTTGACTCATATACATAATATAATATTTTTAATTGGAAAAAAGACTTAAAAGGGACATATCAACCTTCTTATCAACCTAGAAAATGTGAAAAAGATCAACCCAGTAACTTAGTTTTGGCAAACAATTCTCTGTAAGCATGTGGAAAAAGGTCATTGAAATTTGTCTCCCCTTGTGATGTCAGAAGGGGATAATACCGCCCCTTAATCTGCACTATCCAACTACGTCACAGCCATTTAGGACAGAGATCAGCTCATTTGCATTTAAAAAAGACACCCAAAACGGCACATTTTTGCTCACACCCACAAAGTGGCAATTTTAACATGTTATAATAAATTC
This sequence comes from Misgurnus anguillicaudatus, assembly GCF_027580225.2. Lineage (NCBI taxonomy): Eukaryota > Metazoa > Chordata > Actinopteri > Cypriniformes > Cobitidae > Misgurnus > Misgurnus anguillicaudatus. The sequence goes on from NC_073338.2 coordinate 30,293,920, forward strand.
TCTATATGATATTTTGAGCTAAAACTTCACATACGTACTCTGGGGACATGTATTTGACATCTTTAAAAGGTTATGTGAAATGTCCACTTTAAGGTTATGTTTAAGATTTAATTCTGCCTGCTTAAATATGGATAAAGTAGATAAAGTTATGGATCTATAGATAGTCATATGCTGTATATTTACGAGAACTTTACTCAATATGTAACAATCCCAGTTTGAGTGTTGACAAGTTCATGTTAAGTCGTTGAGTATTTACTGAATAAAGGGGCAGAACTGGCAGAATTACATTCCAAGGCAGACAAAGACAACAAGTAAAAGTGCCACCTGCCTGCCTTGTAAGAAGGCCTTCTATATGTATGAATAGACCCATTTTGGTAGCACTAAGCAATTCTGGTCACATCAGCTAGATCAGAGGCGTTCTTTCAAGGGACTACTTTTCCTAATTTATTCACTGATACACATTATTCCTCTCTGTTTTGAACTCTAATAGCTGAACAAATGAAAATGCAAAGTGGATGCCATTGCTATGTCTCCAGCTGTCTCCTCCAAAATTTTTTCAAATGATTTGTCAGTTTGTTTCAAAATACAAAACATCCTAAAGTATACTTTACGTACAATGTAGATAAATTCCTAAAGTTGTTTATAAACCGTTCTGTAATAAGACAACAACTGAAGATGTCTCTCTTGGACAATACTAGAGTAGTTATTGCATAACTACTCTATACCGTCAATTGAAAACATCAGCAATAAAATTGTAAAAACGCAACGACTGCAAAACACCAAAGAGGTAAAAACACTGATACAACAGGTTTTAGACAAATGTCACTTTTCTAAGAAACAGATCGACAGACCTGTTGTTGTTCCTGGCTTACACTTTTGCTGAGTTGACAGTAAAATGAGCAAACCTGTCAGACAATAAAAGAGACACTTTGACAGCTACTGTAGTAGAGAGGTCAGCTGTCCTGAGAGCTGAACTACTGCAGAGCAATATAAAATGAATTTAAGTCAGTCAGGAGACACAAAATCAGAATCTGTACAGAAGAAATCACAACAAAATCACTGATAACCAAAGAACCAACATATACGAGTTGTTTTACATTCGCTCAAAACAAAATGTCCACATCAGATTCTCCAGTCGTTATGATATTCACTCTTAAAGTAATAACTCAGACAAAAATTAACATTTTGTAATTATTTACTGACCTTCATAATGGGTTTGTTTGTATTTAAAAAGCCAAACAAATTAATTTTTAAAAAGTGTTTTGTGGGGTTGGATAGAAGTGGAGACGGACAGGGTTTAGATTAATCATAATTATATTAGGACATTTAAGTAGTTTTTACAAACATATTTTACAAAAAAACAGTATGGTGTGCATCTTGAGACAAAGCAATAGCACTGATATATGTTAAGATGTGTCAATGCAAGATGCTGTAAATTAAGGCCGCTCAAACATGCATTTTAGTCGTGACTAGGATAAGCTCTTTCCAAAAAAAAAAACGCCCCAAAATGACTCAAATCCAATCTTTGACATTATGGGGCGGTTTCTCAGATTAGCTTAATCCAGGACTAGGCCTTAGTTTAATTAGGAAATATAACTAGTTTTAACAAACCTGTCTTACTAAAAGCATTACCTGTGTGCATTTTAAGGTAAAACAAAGGGCGCTGATGTAATTTAAAGGTGCAGTGTGTAATTTTTAGAAGGATCTCTTGACAGAAATGCAATATAATATACAAAACTACATTATGAGTGGTGTATAATGAATCATTATGTTTTTATTACCTTAGAATGAGATGTTTTATCTACATGCACGAAGGTCCCCTTACGTGGAAGTCGGCATTTTGTGCCACCACGTTTATACGGAAGCCCTTAACGGACAAACATTTTTGTCTCCAATGATGACATGTTTTTCCGGTGGCGGCTACTGTTGCTTCTCTATGCGTTTCAAAAGCGAGGGGTAAGCAGTGGGCTGAGCTGTTGGTTGCAATGTGTAACCTCATTACTAGATGACGCTAAAATTTACTCACTGCACCTTTAAGATATGTAAGTGCAAGTTGTTTTTCTTAAAAGTGTTTAAGTCTAGGACTAGTCTAATCCCTGTTCGGGAAACCGCCCCTATATATGATACTGTAAGTGTTTAAAGCAGCTGAATAGGATAAATGTTTGTTATCTTTTATACATACAAGCAGTATCTCTACAAAAGTTCTCAGGGTCAGCAGTGCTGTCTATACTCTTCCCTTTCAAACACAGCATCCTGGAAGCAAAGCTAATCCCACCCCTCGATATTGACACAGTCCACCATTGTGTTCCATGTCATCAGACAAAATCATCAGTAGAGTCATGCAACCAAATTAACAGCATGAGGCTTATTCCCGAAGCCAAAAAGGAGAACAGAGTCCTGTTCAGCGTCACCTCTCTAAATGGGCAACCGTCTGCCAGCTCTATGCATCTGCTCTGCAGCGGCTCCCATGAGCTCAGTGATGGTTTACTGATCAGTCAAAGCTAACATGAACCTTTCCACAGTCTGGCCACAAGTTGAACTTCTGGGGAGCTGCTGATGAAACAAAAAACATCATGAACACGGAAAAAGTCTGATTATAGTAAAGAAATATAAGGTTGCTCTCTCTCTGACAGAGCCCATTTAGTCCTTGGCAACCATGGATGTAAATGCCAATACTGCCACATAGTGGCTGAAGATGTCATAACCATGCAATGATAATTGCAAGCCTGTTAGTCTGCTGCATGGTAAATACAACTAAATACTGTTGAGCTCTAACGCTTCATAGCATACTGAGAAAATATTATTCAATACATATTTGGCTGAAATGTGTCCCCTACAGTGTTGGAAAACACAGTGGTTTGGAGTGAATACATGCTTTCACAATTTCCAGATGTGCAACTAAACAGCTGTCAACTGTGAGAAGATCCACTGAGAGCAGAACAGGAAATAAAAGTATGTCAAAAGCACATTGATCATGTCTTCCCACCCCCCATCTTCACGATTTTATAAAACAAACCAAGCAATCTTGACATATGATTATCTTTGATCAAACGCATTTCCTGATGGAAAAACTAGCTCTAGACTTTTTCATTGCACATACTATATAAAAGCAATTATGAAATAACTATAAACATGAAGGCGAAAGCTTTTGGTAAACAAAATATGTTACATTTTCTATTCAGATATTGAGGTCTTTTAGAGAGGATTAAACAATCTGCTCTAATGTATGAGTTAAAAAGGGAAAATTTAGTCTATCACCTTGTCACTTTATGCAAACACCTGCCATATTTACTTCCTTTTAATAGCTCATTTAGCCTCTAAAGCAGCTCTATTAAGAAAGGAACAGCACATTGCTGGAAATGCACTTTAGCCCGATTAGTAAAGTGACTGGAGTTTCTGCTATACAGTCAAAGCAACACTGTTAATCATTTGATAAGAGCTATTAATTTAATTTAATAAAATATGTTGATTTGTCCATAGCAAATTCCCATACATTCTCTAATGTAAGATAACACATTGTCTGATAAGAGCTCATCATAATACGTCATAATATTTGTAGTGCTGGGCAAAGATTAATCGCGATTAATTGCATACAAAATAAAAGTGATTTTTGGCATAATATATGTGCGTGTACTGTGTCTAATTATTATGTATATTTAACCACACACACATTAATATATTCATTTCAGAATTGTTTTACTTATATATACATTTTTTAAATTTATATTTAATATAGAATATATAAAAATATAAATAAATATATATAAACATGTAAATGTTTCTTAAATACATACATGAATGTGTGTGTATTAATTTATACATAATAATTACACACAGCACATACTCATATATTATGCCAAAAATCACTTTTATTTTGTATGCGATTAATCGCGATTAATCTTTGCCCAGCACCAAATATTTGCCACTATAGTCCCTTGACATTCATTAATTGATTCCAAAATGTATCTCTATAAAACTATTTCTCCTAGACAACCATAATTCTAAAGCTGCATATGAAGAGTTTCGGGGTTTTTTTATTTTTCAGAAATCTTGTTTTTTGGTTGTGCATTTCAATTAATATCAATTCATCTGCTGTTGGTTTGTTTTGATTTAAACCTTCATAACTTAAAAAATACAGCTAAGTAGCACCATAAAACAAAATAATAACATGATAACATAATAATAAACATGTTTTGATAAAAATGTTAAAAACGGAGTTACCTCATTTTGCAACTAAACTCTTCATATGTAAATTACAAAGAAACAAATCCAGAAAGACATAATGTGTAAAAGTGTGTATCCAAATTAGCAGGGGTTATGCAGATCTCTTTCGCATTATTTGCACAAGAGTGCTAATAATAGACAAAATTACAGAAACAGCTGACCTTTCCTCTGAAATCCTAATTACATATGTGGTTCATCAATGCTCAGTAGCGCACACACACCAAACAACACAGTGATCAGAGTGCCTGTGAATGTCTGTGCTGACCGAGCTACAACAGTATAACTACCAGAAAGCCTACTGAAATGCTGAGACATAATCACTTCCCCTGACACAAGCACAAAAGTGGGGCTGTTCCCATCCTCGTGCTGTAATTAAGAAAAGAGGTTTTAAAAAACCCTGATCTGCAGTTAGATGTTAATCTGCATTATATCGCATGACAATGCAAATAATAAACCCATTGACTGAGTTACAGAGGAAATCAAATAAACTTAAGTGATATACAGAATTAAAGGTGCAATGTGTAACTTTTAGAAGGATCTCTTGACCGAAATGCAATATAATATACATAACTATTATTAGTGGTGTATAAAGACCTTACATAATAAACTCTATTGTTTTTATTACCTTAGAATAAGCCGTTTTTTTAACTATATACTATAACTATAGAACTATATTCACCGCGGTTCCCCTTACATGGAAGTGGCCATCATGTTTCTACAGTAGCCCTAAATGGACAAACAGTTTCGAAAAGCACGTTTCTTCCAGACGTTGTCTCAGACGACCATAGACATTATATACGTAGACACCTCCTAGGGCGCATTCACACTATCCAAACCAAACCGCGCTCGGGCGCGTTTGACCCCCAAAGCCTGGTTTGTTTGACAAGTGTGATCGCTCTGTTCCGCGCCCGGGCGCGGATTGGTTAATCGCGCCACGGCCGGGTTGCAGAGGTGGGCCGGAGCGCGGTTCACTTGGGCTGAGCGCGATTCAAAAGGTGAAGACGTCAGTTGCGCGACCACTCACCTTCATCTGCCTCCGTATAAACCATTTGATGCGCGCAGCGGGGTCCGAGCTGCACGCGTGACAGATCAACTAAGCAATATGATGACATGTGAGAGGGCTGTCTGTAATCGCGCACCAAACGACTCCGGGCAAAAAACACAGACTTATCATTACGGTGGGTTCCAGGGTTAAGAGAGCTTTACTTCCTGCTTTTTTAAAATAAACGCATCTTAATGAGGAAAGCGCGCCCGGACTCGGATCGATAAAAAGTACAGTGTGAGTGCGTGCACCATGGGGGAGACGGGAGGGGTGACAATCGCGCTGGGGCATGGTTTGGTTTGGTTTGGATAATGTGAGTGCGCCCCTAGACTGACGCTGCTTTAGCTGACGTAACAATGCGCCCTCCATCTTGGATGGGTCCCCAATGTGCGGTTTGGTTACACGTAAGTAACATTAGCTACGATGACATAATATTATAAATGGTAAAATAACCAAAATTATTGTTCAATCTTATTTGTGTAAAGTAATCCCATGCGATCTGGTATCAATACTGCAACCGTAAGCTGCACAAAATTCTTGCATAGTTGCTTGCTCTCCATTGACTCCGATTGACTCTGGTGCTAGGTAGAGGTCTTCACGGATAAACTTAGATCCGAAAACCAGAGGTCCAATTGGTTTCGGCTCTAAAAGTTTCACGTGTGCCTTGGACACGGTTCGTGTATAATAATAGCGGCATCGGGTCTCGGGTGATTTAAAATGAATGTGTTTTTGCCGAACGTACATGAAGACCCGAACTCTCTCGCGTGTGTCTATGTCTTTTTCCAACCTCTCCTCTGTTTCTTTCTGTCTGACTGCTGCTGGGCTGCAGACTGCACACACGTCAGTGCCATTTACATTCGGGTCCAGTCGGGTAAAAAAAATTGCGGACTCGGGTCTAATTTTCTCGGGTATGTCTGGGGTCGGCTCTTTCTTTTAAAAAAAAAATTTATGCATGTAAGGTTCGGGTATAAAGTGATGAGGGTCATTTCTGGTCAGGTACATTTCTTTGGACCCTGAGAAGACCTTTAGTGCTAGCGTACGCGTAGAGTGGGGAGACCCAACCAATACGGCGACGACGCTGGATTACGTTCCAGCACGTCATGAGGTGTCCACGTATATAACGTCTATGCAGACGACGACATGTTTGTCTTGTGGCAGCTACCGTAGCTTCTCTCTGCTTTTCGAAATTAAGATTGGTTTCAATTCGCAATCTCACCAATAGAGGCCGCTAAAAACCCACACTGGACCTTTAACTATTTTGATGTTAAACAATCAATAATTTTCAATTGCTTATCGAAGTAAATCAATCGATAATGTGCCTGTATGAAGCTACTTACAGTAATAGCCACTGCCTACCATCTGTCACAATATAGCATGATATGTACAGCATGTAACCTCTTGCTATTTTGAGCAAAGAACCTGCACAGCATATGAGAATTTGAGAGCAGGATGAAGAACTAAGTAACATTCACTTTTCCTAAGACCTTTCAAGCACCCTACAGTTATTTTTAATGACTTAGAGGAAACTTTGATCTTGCAATAAGAGCACTATTAGTCATATAGCTTAGCTATGAAACTAAGAAATTCATAATGAATATGCACTTGTCTTTCTGAACTGTGGGCTTCATTGTCCTTTCTTTCATCTTAACCGCCATAAAAATCTTAATTTAGCACCCTTGAATGTGATTATTAACACTGCAGCTGCACTTTGAAGTAATAACAATTTCATTCAAAATATGCATTACAAGCTGTTTTTTTTTTTAGGGATTACCCTTTCTTCTAGTCCATAAGTGCACCAATGCATGACTGAGGGGGGCAAAAATATAATATCTAAGGAAATCATAATATCTAATATAATATCTAATAACATCTAATATTTAATATAATATAATTAATAATTAATTAATATGTCACTGCTTTGGATATAAATCTAAAGTTATTGACATTACTGACTTTCATTGATTTACAAAAAAAATTGAGCAAAATATATTGGATAATATTAAACCCTAAATCTGCTGCCTTGAAATGTTTTCATGCAAAATGCTCTTTACACTGAAGGTTATGTAGGCTATTATTTTCCTGGATAAACTGAATCAGCACAGATCCATAAATAGCTTGTTTCTGTCATACTTGCCAAAGCAGGCAACTATTTAGAAATGCTTTTCTATGACAGCGCTGCCATCAACAGAAAATATGCAGGCTGTATATCAGAATGTATGCCATACATCCTCATTAGAGGAATCCAGCACCTGTTTGACATGGATTTCACTTTTTCATTCTGTATCTACGTTCTACCTTCCTCTCCTTTGGAAGGACATAACCACATGAACCCTCGCTATTCACAGCAGACTTCTTGTGATGTGGTAATCTATGTTTCCTTTTGGTCCGGCTTCCATGATCCATCCTCTTCGAATGGTGGTCCTCTCCACAAGAAAACTCTGAGGAAGTAGGCGTCACGAGAGGAAGAGACGTAGGCCTAGTAGTTTGAGGTGCAACCAGGTCATCAGATTCAGTGCAGGATGGATTCTTGTAAGTTTCTAATACCATGTCATTACCACTATTGCTTGTCACAAAGCCAAGTGGCTCAGTCTCCAAACATGAAGGTTTATGAATTGGCGTTGGCGTTTTCTTGCACTTTGACTTTTTTTGTAAGTTCTCTGTGTTCCCTTTAACCCCTTGGTCAGGTTCAAAGACACATCTTTTATCACATCCTAACTGCTTTTGAGTACGGTTAATCTTCATGGAGGAAAACTGACTAGCACATTGTTCAACAAGGGAAGCGATGCTGATGTCACTTCCTATCGCACATGTGCTACCTGGTGACAGTAGGTCTTTATTTACTGGCTGTGCAGTTAGTGTCTTGTACTGGGGAAAACTGGCATTTGCCCAAACATCTGAAGTTTTGATGTGCTCAATAAGTGACCTGCAAGAACGGCACAGGGACAGTTTTCTAGCTCCGTTTTTCAGGGAACGCTTGCAAGATTCACAAAGAGATTCCTTATTTATGGCCAGCACAAACAGTGACCTTGTTCCAGAGCCAGGGGAGCTTACCACAGGTGACTGCAAATCTCCACTTGGGGTCACTGGAGGGTCTATATTGTATATCCTGAAACACACACCACTTGATGGGGTTTTGGGTAGACTCTCTGGAGAGACTATGGTTGACATTAGTGTATTAACTTCATGTTGTGATGGCAAATCCAGTTTGGGCACACCACTGCTCTGTTTATAATTAAGCGCATCTTTACTATCATTACCAGTTCCTCTTTGTGGTTTTCCAACCCCTGGTGACTGGGATTTGTATTTTATACATAAATGATCAGTTTCTTCACTACTTGTGCGTGAAGATATCATCTCTGCTGGGTTGCTTTTATCAGTCTTCTGTTTCAGCCAGTTAACTATACCCATAGCTAGAGAGATCTCGGTGTCACAAAGCTTCAGTAAACAATCCTTTCCCATCCATTTACTCTGCAGAAGCTCCTGACCAATGACATCCCTGGACAAAGGTGGGGCGAGATTTTCTTCCGCTCCTACATGGAAGCTGTACATGGATAATGGAAGGTCACTGCATTGACCGATAATGCTGTCGGTTAGATCCAGCTCATCATCAAAGATAGGGGTCATCTCTGGCTCGCTGGGGTCACAAAATAGCTCATAAAGAGCATCTCCACTGTAAGTGTCTCTAGGGAATGTTTTTGAAAGCACTGGGGTGAGAGAGTTTTTGCTGTGGTCCTCAGAAACAGGAGAAACGTAATCACAGTAGCCCTCATCACTTGTATTCTCCTGGTTGTCACTTTTTGGGGATATCACATCAGTATTAAATTCCCTGATGATCTGTGCCTCCAAGGGTCTGAGTGGGTTTGTTGTTACATTTTCTGATTTGCATGTGGAAGGAGATTTTGCAATAGGTGATGGGGTCTCTGTCGTATTCCCTAATGCCCTTGAACTGTCTGTTCTTGTTCTGTATAGGGTTTCCCACAATCCAAACATGTCCAGCACCTCAACGTGAGCTGGAGAGGCCAGACACTCATTGCCTCCTTGGAAACCCGTACCAGGGATTTGTCTCACTTGAGGTTTACTCACTTTACGGTCACACATAGCGTTCAACACCCTGTCAGGCGATACAACACAATCTTCATCGGCAAATATTTCTCCACAACCAGCCTGAGATCCAAAGCTTTTTAATGATGCAACATCCTCGCAAACATTTGAATATTCACCCGACGAATCTGAGGGAGTTTCACTGTGTTCATTATACCGGCTTCTCGCATGCTCTTTGTGTTTAGCCGATTTCTTCGTCCGTTTCAACGTTCCAGCATTTACACGTGCAACATGACACGGTGTACTTGGTGACGAAGCCTTCTCATGCTTGTGTCTCTTGTGAACGAACACATCTCTAATGGCTTTTCTTGGGGACGTCCTCTTTTTAGGAATGGATTTTGCTATGCAGGGCACAAAGGGCACTTGGGGTGTTAAATTACGGTAATCAATGATTTCATGGCTGCTGCCAGAGACATCTCGATTTTCACAAAGCAACCGCAGAGGTGCATCAAATCCTGAAAAGCTGACACTGGTCACAAGTTTATGGCGCCAGTTAGTCCCATCTTTGTATTTAGGGCTCTCAGGTTGCTGTTGCCCCATTCCTCTTACAAAGTCACAGGTTTTGCTCTTTTTAACAGAGCCGCCATCTCTGCAGAGACTATCACCAGTGCTAGGAGTATCGGGCACAGGCAGTGAACATGGGCTTCCAGTGGTGGTGGCTACACAGTCATTATTGGGACTGTTGTGAGATGTTCGTCCCTCATGGCTTTTACTGTGTCTATGTGTGGCAGATTTATTTAAACTCTTCCTATCTTTTGGGGGATCTTCATTCTTTGCCATCTCCATAGCTTTAAGTACATAACTGTAGATAGATGTGAAACAAATACAAGCAGTTGGTTACATGAATAATACATTTTAAACACACACACATTAGTCTGTCAACATTTGAAGTGGATCACAACCTTTCATAAAAGTCTTAAAATCAATACCGGTTCTTTGATTAACTTATTTGATCCACTTCAAATGTTGACTGGTGTAATTTATTATATTATATATAATATATATATATAGTTGAGATATATAGACCTGAGGACGTGATTATGCGGATTTGAAGCGAAAGTAATTGATGAACGTGATGAATATAGCCTACACACACACATACAGTACATATGCATATACTGTATACATATATATCAGTATGCAGGTTAGTATATGGAAAAAAATACAATTTGCTCTCGTCTACTATTTGCTTTATCTTGAGTACCACCACCGTTACTACTCAAATATTGTTTAGGTAAACCGTAATAATATCTCTTAAGATGCAAGCTGTTATTTTTATAAAAATAGGTCGCAATAACATTATACATTATAACAATACATGACTCTCAAAACGTAAATTAATACATAAGCGCTAATCACATTCAAGATATTGTCAAAAAGATTATATGTAAATTCTACAACATATCTCTTGATGTACAGTATGTGACATGAACAGATGTAACGTGTTCAGCCGTTTGCATTACAGCCGTGCAGCACGTTCGTCGTTTGAGAACATTTGAGCTACGCCTTCAGATATGCATTGTATCTTTTAAAAGCGCTTTGAATTCAAATCATAGATTTGACCGTTTAACGGTCATTCTGTTACTTACCTGAATCAGATTCCGACCGAATGCGTTTGGCGGGAGCTGGTGGTCCACAAGCGCGTGACAAGGTGGGATGCTGTGGCTGTCAATGCGCGGGTGAAGATCATTTCGATAACCAATCACAGGACAGGAAACATGGTATCACAGACAGCACTGAGCAGTCACCGATTTAAAGCGGTAAATAATCGTACGTTTTAGATGACATTTTACACAAACGTAAATACTCTAGCTCACAGAGGAAAACAATGCGCAATAGCACGAGTAAATATTTTTTTTAAACTGATATAGCTATTTTAAATGTAAGTAAATAATTTTTTTTACTGATAAATCTATTTTAAATGTATGTTTAGTAGTAAGGTGTAATGTTCCTTTTGTTTTTACTTTTTCTATATTAACCATTTTTATAGGAAAACACCACCGTTTTTCAATATTTTACTATGTTCTTACCTCAACTTAGACGAATTAATACATACCTTTCTTTTTTCAATGCGTGCACTTAATCTTTATACAGCGCGTAGTGAATGTGTTAGCTTTTAGCATAGCCCCATTTATCCCTTAGGATCCAAACAGGGATGAATTTAGAAGCCACCAAACACTTCCATGTTTTCCCTATTTAAAGACTGTTAAATGAGTAGTTACACGAGTTAGTATGGTGGCACAAAATAAAACGTGGTGATTTTTTAAACGGATAAAAAATGATAACTACACTCACCTAAAGGATTATTAGGAACACCTGTTCAATTTCTCATTAATGCAATTATCTCATCAACCAATCACATGGCAGTTGCCTTAATGCATTTAGAAGTGTGGTCCTGGTCAAGAGAATTTCCCGAGAATTTTTAAGCAATTTTGAGCGTGGCATGGTTGTTGGTGCCAGACGGGCCGGTCTGGGTATTTCACAATCTGCTCAGTTACTCGGATTTTCATGAACAACCATTTCTAGGGTTTACAAAGAATGGTGTGAAAAGGGAAAAACATCCAGTATGCGGCAGTCCTGAACTGTGGGTGAAAATGCCTTGTTGATGCTACAGGTCAGAGGAGAATGGGCAGACTGATTCAAGCTGATAGAAGAGCAACTTTAACTGAAATAACCACTCGTTACAACCGAGGTATGCAGCAAAGCATTTGTTACCACTCATCTCCACTACAAATAGGAAAAAGAGGCTACGATTTGCACGAGCTCACAAAAATTGGACAGTTGAAGACTGGAAAAATGTTGCCTGGTCTGAGTCGTCTCGATTTCTGTTGAGACATTCAGATGTTAGAGTCAGAATTTGGCGTAAACAGAATGAGAACATGGATCCATCATGCCTTGTTACCACTGTGCAGGCTGGTGGTGGTGGTGTAATAGTGTGGGGGATGTTTTCTTGGGACACTTTAGGCCCCTTAGTGCCAATTGGGCATCGTTTAAATGCCACAGCCTACCTAAGCATTGTTTCTGACAATGTCCATCCCTTTATGACCACCATGTACTCATCCTCTGATGGCTACTTCCAGCAGGATAATGGACCATGTCACAAAGCTCGAATCATTTCATATTGGTTTCTTGAACATGACAATGAGTTCACTGTACTAAAATGGCCCCCACAGTCACCAGATCTCAACCCAATAGAGCATCTTTGGGATGTGGTGGAATGGGATCTTCGTGCCCTGGATGTGTGCATCCCACAAATCTCCATCAACTGCAAGATGCTATCCTATCAATATGGGCCAACATTTCTAAAGAATTCTTTCAGCACCTTGTTGAATCAATGCCACGTAGAATTAAGGCACTTCTGAAGGCAAAAGGGGGTCAAACACAGTATTAGTATGGTGTTCCTTATAATCCTTTAGGTGAGTGTATATTTTATGGTGGAAAAGCACTTCGTTTGAAGCAGTTTATAGTTTGAATTTCAATAAATAACCACTTTTGGAACAATAATGACATTTTAATAACTTGTGCATTGAATACTGTAGAACAGTGACACATAGAAATCTTAACAATGTATTTGGAATTGTACAATACTAAACAGAAACAACATGTGGTTGGAAAAGTGCAGTACTAAACAGAAAGCTTAGATTCAGTTTTGGTCCAACACGAACTCTGAAGTGCAAATATTTTGTCACAGATAAGGACCCCATCCAAGGTACATCAGGCACAAGAGGTTATCATCAGTGGATTCTTGAATGAGGTAGTGTACATGGCCCTCAATGGACAGAGGCAAACCCATGACTTTATTCCTGTTTTTAATCACTCCCTGAAGGCGCTGGTCTATGTCCAGAACGTGTGTCTTAGCCTTTGAAGGAATAAGAGATAAATATTTTTGCTTACTTACATATTAACAGACAGTATTTTGAACAGATCATGTTGCACTTTAAGAGGTAGTCCTCATGGTCTAATGGCAGCGTTTATGATTCAAGCCCACTTTGCTTAGAGGGCAGAGTACCTTCTCATTGAGGATCTCTCCAGATTCATTCACTTGTGTCTTGGAGGAACCTTTGACAGGTTTACTCCACTCCACCAAGGGATCATGCAGGAATGTTTTCAAAACGCTAAATAAAGGAATAAGAGATAAATTGTCATACCAATACTCTATATAAAATCTTGAACAATATGTACAGTACTGTGCAAAAGTCTAAGGCCACCATCACCTGCTTTGTTGTTTTAGCAAAGTTTTAATGTCCATCCATATTTATTTTTCACTATTTTATTAAGAAAATACAGGAAATATGTACACATAATTAAAAAGAAAATAATTTTTAGAACTAAATGTCTTTTTCAGGCATCAGTCAGTATTTAGTGTGACATCTCTTGGCATGAAACACATCTTGAGCTTTTTTGAGGAGACTGAAGTCCTGAAGTCATTCGATTAGAATTAGAAATGAGGATTTAATTTTATTTAGGTTTAAGATATCCTGCAGCTGCCTGCTATTGCTCAAGTGGAAGTGGAGTTTATCGTAAATACTTGACACTTCAGCTTATACTTTTATAAGGTTTTTAATACATATTTCCTGTATTTTCTGGTTGTATTCTAATAAAGAACCTGAGAAATATTTATATAAGATTACTATACAATTGAAAAAACAACAAATCTAATGGTAGCATGGTGGCCTAAGACTTTTGCACAGTACTGTATATCTGATCTAGGGTTGGCCAGACAAAATATATGTTTGTGCATAACATCAGCAATAACATTTTTTACATTTAATATGTAAAATGTTTACATTATTGATCTGCTTTCTTACCTTATTATTTATGTGTAGAAGAACTGTTACAAAACACAATCATTCTTGTGCATGCATACTGTATGTGTATTGCAGACCAAAACGTTTGGATCACATCCTAGCAAAGTGTTTTCACTCTCAAAAGCTTATTGGTGTTCACCCAACCAACTGCCTCCAAACATTTTTAACTGCTATTGAGTCTCTACATGTGTTAACAGAGAAAACCTCCAGTTCTCCAGCGACTACGTAAGTAAATGTATGACTATGTATGTTCAAGTTACAAGACAAACTCCAACTTTATGTACGTTTGTCTCTATAGGTCTAAGATGTTTACCTCATAAGCGGCTCCCTCTGGTCCCTCATCAGTCGGAGTGTGACTTCACAAGCCTGTCTGAACAGGCCCTCTGTGCCCATGGGTCCCATCGCATGAACCATGTTCTGAGTAAGCCGAAAAGGGACCACCTCGGGAACATCAAATGTCTCCCCCTTCAACACCAAAAACATTTGTTCTAAGCTATGTTCCAAATATATACAAAATTATATGCATGAACTAAATTAAAACACTGCAGCACTTTCTCTCACACCTTGTTGAAGAGGCAGTTGAAATCCACATGGACGCACTCGCCAGTAAAGGAGTCAAATAAAATGTTCTCTCCATGGCGATCACCCAGTCCAAGAATATAGCCCACCATAGACATGACCGCTGTAGAGCGACAGTACGCAGACCTGCTGTTGTACCTGCAAACCACAAGATATGCATTCATCACTTCTGACTAATTATCCAAACCGTAATTTTAGCCTTCCATATTTTAGCAAAGGTTAAGCATACTATTGTGCAGGAATATAATGACTGTTAACACTTAAAGACTGCTTGATATACCAAGAAGTGGGGTCAGGAAAAGTCCGCAGAAACCATTCATGAAAAACTGGTGGGTGTCTGGCACACAGGACATCTTTGTGCAACTTCAGCTTCTCCTGAAAAGAGGCTGTTTTCGGCAAAATGAGTTTCCTCAACTCTGTCCCACTGACATAGATCCCTGTGTTTAGAAGAACAAATACTCATATTCACTATACTAGGTCAAAAACACATTCAAAGAAAGATGTCAGGCATATTGAAAAAAAAAAAAAAAAACACTTTATTTTCATTATGTCGTACGGTACATTACAATAAACAAACCTTTCTCTTTATAAAGCTTTGTGAGGATGTGGCGTAAACCTGCCGTGTTGTTGACCCACTCAATGAAGCCACACTCTTCATTTAAAGGAATGACTGCATATGTCCGAATGCGTAGATCCCTCCTTCTAGACTCAGCATCTTTTCTCAAAGACTAACGAACAAAACAGTCAAGTCACTTTTTATATAGTGCTTTATACGATACTGATTGTTTTTAAAGAGCCACACAGATCCAGCTGTGTGTGTAGCTGTTCATCAATGTTAACAATGTGAAAAGTAGTTGAACCAAAAAGTGCACAATTAAAAAAAGTTATTGGCTGCCTTTATCCACGTAATACAAACACTTTGCATAATAATCTCCCCGCCTACAGCCTTGCCTGCGGGAGAAACGAAAACTATAACCTGCCCACAGCTAGTTAGTGTGAAAACATCATATCAGGCTGTGTTTTCAGTTTGTGTCGTTTTTACTACCAAAGGATGAAGATATGAAGAATCAGTGGTTAAAATTACTTTTTCAAGGAGGGATATACTAAACGTTTGGCTATCAAGAATCAGTGGTTAAAATTACTTTTTCACGTAGGGATTTACAAGACGTTTGGCAATGAAAGATGGTTCAGTACCCACTTTATTCAGAATAAATAACCACAAACTGTAAGTATGATTATAGATACATACTTGCTTAAATCAGTGTTAAAATGTTAATGTCTGCCGTCGTTTTTTTGCTTGGATTAATGATGAATGATGTGTATTGATGTTGTTGCTTAAACTCTTGATATATTGTCAGAGAGTCATGTTAGCAAGCGGCTAACGCATGCTCACTTACGGTTTTGCTATTCTCCGGTTAGCTTACATAAATGCTTAAATGAATGTAAAAATGTTAGTTTCTGTCGTTGTTTTTATTGCTTGGAGTAATGATGAATGTTGTGTATTGATGTCGATAATGTCTTCTCAGTAAATCATGTTAGCATTAGGTCAATACATGTTGGTCTGTGCCACTGATCTGTGGTCTGTGCGGAGACTGTGTCAGTTGACCAATCAGAGCAGAGTAGGCTACTGAAAGGTGGGGTTTAGGCAGAGTGAGTCGTTGAACGGCTTCACACGAATCGTTTGGGGATCTCTGAGAAATGGGGTAATTTTTAATATATATTTTGAGAAAATTGCAGTGTTTTTTGACCTTGCATGCATTTAAACCTGTTGTCCGGGACTTCTAAACAGTGATAGGACGCTTAATATTGGCATCTTACTGGCTCTTTAAAACAGCTTCACAGAAATAAACTGCCCAGATTAAGATTTATTAGCCATGTTTTAAACTAATCTATCTGTACATAGTACCTTATTAATCAGACAGTTGAACTCCATAAGCCTGCAGTCTTTTCTCAAATCATCTTTGGGTTTGCACATCATGGTGTAAAACTTTCCATCGGAGCCCTTGAGCGAGATCTTCTTTGGCTTCTGCAGAGACGCCAAGATCTCCACCTTCAAGCATGAGATGAAAAAGCACAAAGACTTAAAATGAGAACCAAGTGTCGTGTTTTAAAAACGGTGGTATAGGAAGACAAGTCTCACCGTGTCATCAAAGCCAGCCAGATACACCCAGTGGCCTGGAAAGGCATCATGTTTGGGGTTTGCTCCTCCAGTGGAGGGCAGGGTTGGTATAAGGACAGATTGCAGTGGGATGAGGATCTGACTGAAGGTGGGCTCCTCTACCAGTTTCTTCAGCATTTTAAAGTGTACACTCATGCTCAGGGTGCTGCTGTTCCCATCCACCTACACAATCCAAAGTTTGATTTAAATATACACCCAAGCATTTTACATCGACACATTTTAAACAAGAAGTCATTATAATGAGAGCCTAATAGCTAGCTTTATGGCTAGTGGGCACAGTCTGTCCTACCGGTTTATTGCAGAGCTCCACTAGCTTGTCGTTCAGTCGGTTGGCATCTCCAATAAATTTTCCAAATGATTCATTCAAACTGATGGCCTTCTTTAATATCTCCTTACATCTGTTCATTCGAGTAGGATAGGAGGACTAAAAAATAAAAAACAAAAATGAGATTTTAATTTATTCTAAAAATCGATCTGGTGACAGTAAGGTGGAAATAATATATTTCAAATCAAACTCTTATTTATCATTGTATTTGTAGTGTAAGGTTTCTGACCTTTGATACCGCCGTCATCATCCACATAGCTTGTTGTGGATAAGCTAAGAAAACCTTGGCCACGATCTCCATCAGCACAGCAAAGACCTCGTTGTTGGAGTGGCAGATTCGTGAGATCAGCTGTGAAAAAGCTGTGAGGAACTGGTAGGGTGAAAGATTGTTGGTGTGTTCGCTGATTACAGCATTGATCTTTGTAAGTTCTCCACGCATCTGGACCCGGTCTGAACGGCCCGCTAAACAGAAAAGTTACAGTTTAGGTGTTTGTTTAGTACTGTTCTCACATGATGGAATAAGAGAGATGACAAGTTCGTTTTTTCTGCCTTACCTTTTTCAAACTCATACACTTTGGCTCCATAATCCAGCCATAAGGTTAGCATTCTGGGCATGGCCTGATAGATGTACTGATTACCAAACTGCAGGGCTCTATTAAGAGAGCAGAGTGTTACTGTATCTAAAAATTACACTGCAATAAAAAAGCCCATTCAAGGGTTACCAATAAAAACATCTTACTTTCCAAAGTAAGTGACTATATAACGGATGAGGTTGCCCTGTCTTTCCATTTTGTTGTCAGTGACCATAGGCATCACTTTGTCATAGTACTTGGCAAGGTAAAAGTTACCATCCTCCCATTCCGGCAATAGATGAGTGACATCCTGTTTAAGAAAAAAATATTGTCATCTAATTCCTATTTTATAAATTTTGCCCAGACCAGCTGATATACCTTATATGTTTTCATTATTGCATTGCTCTCAAAGTTGGCCGTCTCCTCCATGTATCTGCCCACCAGCAGCATGGCATTTCCTTTAATCTGGATTCTCTTGGGGTCTGTGAGTGGTTGTTCATCAGGAAAACACTGTTGCACACCTTTCTGCAGGATTATCAGCGCTTGATGCACATCACCCTGTAACAACCACAGGGGCAATGACAAAACAAGCTTCAAAAATTTTATTTTTAAAATCATTTTAAAATAATGCAATGCATAATTTCTGGAGTCTGGATTAATACTTTTTAAAAAGTTGTTAAAATTAAACAACATTTCAATGCTTTTTTTCACAATATATTTTGCCTAAAAACCCAAAAATTACAGATGGTACAACCAATTATTATCTATTTTCCAGAAAAGTTTTAATGCGCTCCTTATACGGAGAGTTGCCCCGCCTGCCATTTTACAAGTTTAAAACACCATTAAAAATAGTAAAAATGTATTTAGACTATATAGCTTCTATAGAATAAAGTGACACATTTCATAAATTTATCAAGTAATTTTTAAAGAAAATATTGCCCCTGGACACAAAAAACTTAGTTTTTTCTTTAAAGCTCTTGATAGTTTTCAGAAGAAGTAAAATTCTGTAAAAGTTATTTCAAACTTGTATAAATGTCTTTGTTCTGCTGAATACAAAGGAACATACTTTGAAAACTGTTTTGTCACCACCAAGCAGATCTGGGGCACCATTGACTTCCATTGTGGGAAAAAATAATAATAATACTATGGAAGTGAATGATGTCCCAGATTTGGTTGGTTAGTACCATTTTTTTATAAAATCTTAATTTCTGTTTAGCAGAACAAAGATATTTTGGTTTTGAACAACTTGAGGGTAAGTAAATGTTGACAATTTTTTTTACTATACCTTTGGTTATGGAGACAATTTAGCAAATATACAAATTGTACCTTAGACCACAGCCACTTGGCTTTCTCGATAAAGAGCTCAGAGACATGGGAGTTTTCAGCGTTGAGCAGGGCATTGAAGGCTGTCTGGTGGTGTCCAGCTTTCCTGGCCACACGAGCACTCTGCAACCAGCACGCCTCAACTTGTTCCTCACATGAAGCTCTGCAAAGAAGTCTTCATTAGAAAAACGGTCTAAGCTTTGTTACTACATACATTCTTATACAGCATCCCTTTCTGAAATAGTACAGTATATAAAAATGGGTATAACTTAAAGGGATAGTTGACCCAAAAAATTAAATTCTGGCATCATATACTTTTGATTATGTCAACTGAAACACACATGACACTAAACACTAAAACTAGTTCTTTAGTATAATATGTTCAGTCTGCCATACAATGAAAGTAAATGGTAAATAGTGCTGTCAAGTAACTGTCTGTTCCTCACAGAAGCCTAATGTATGGCTTTAGAAAAATGAATCTTAAATATTTTTATTTGTGTGACTATTCGTTTACAAAACATTAATATTAAGATTAAGGATTGTATAAAATGATTCAATAAATAAGACACTGAGAGAATAGAAATTTTTATTGCGAGTCTGTAAAATTAGCTCTTTTGTTTTATGAAATGGCAGTAAAGTAAAACATTCTTTATAGTCTAGTGAACAGGAGAAATGTGCTCATACCCTTTACTGAGACTGAGCAGAGCTCTGCGTAGAGCCAGCACCGGTTCCTTGGCTCTAAATGAGTTCTGGGTCATAAGTAGGCGGGCATCCCAGTTGAGTTTGGGTTCAGACTGCTTGGATCCTCTTGCTTCGGTGCCGTCTTTCGGCAGCTCAGTAAAAGCATGCTCCAACTCACACAGCATGTGCAACCTAAAACACACACCCATACAGACCCAACAATAGTAAAGCAGCGCTGTTGTAAACCTTAAATAGAAGTATTTCATGAAATAGATACTGACAATTGTAGAATGCTAAATGTTCAGTACGTTCAGATTCTTTAACAGAATTTGTGTGACACTGGCATGGTGTCAATTACAAAAATTATTCACTCATTTTATTGTAGTAAGAAAGTAGAGGGTTTTAGTTTTAAAGGCCGAAACATTTTTGACCAATTCTTCTAATAATATACAGTACTGTGCAAAAGGGACTTACTGTGGGTTTACACCAGATGCGAGTTCAACGATTTGCGCGAGTAGATTACAATATGAATTGTAATATTGTAATGAATTGCAATATGAAATAACTAAAATATTAAATAAATGAACCGGCAAGTCCAGAGGAACCTGTAGAACTGTATGAATGATGAGTGCTGTACTATGCAAAGCTGTGACTATATAATGCAAAGCTGTCTACAGCATATTTCTATATATCTAGTGTAATTTATGTGCAAGTCTGTCTGAACATGTGACTAGGGCTGTCACGATTAATCGTGCAAATGTGCGTTTTCTCAATGAATGAATTTTAATGAATTTGCGCGAGTAGATTACATACAAAGTCAATGCAAAGACACAATCAGATGCATCCTCGCACGGGGCGATGCGAATGACGCATTCTGAAACACCCGCTATTCGCCTTAAACGCATCTTCGCCCAAATTGAAAATATTCAACTCGAGCAAAAAATTCGCACAGGGCGATGCGAATGACGCAATATGGGCGGCGCGTTTGCCGTGAAAACACGCACTATTCGCCTCAAACGCATCTTCGTCCAAATTGAAAATATTCAACTCGAGCGAAAAATTCACATGACACAAAGTTAAATCCCACGAGTAATCTAGAGCGAGCAACGCAATGCGATTGCACGCTTCGCGTTTGGTGTAAACCCACAGTTACTGTGTGTTTACACCGGATGCGAGTTCAACGATTTGCGCGAGTAGATTACATACAAAGTCAATGCAAAGACGCAATCAGATGCATCCTCGCACGGGGTGATGCGAATTACGCGATATGGGCGGCGCGTTTGCCGTGAAAACACGCGCTATTCGCCTCAAACGTGTCTTTGCCCAAATTGAAAATATTCAACTCGAGCGAAAAATTCGCATGACACGAAGTTAAATCCCGCGCATAATCTAGAGCGAGCAACGCGATGCGATTGCACGCTTCGCGTTTGGTGTAAACCCACAGTTTGGCCACCATGCCAGAAACAGATTTGTTGTTTTGCAATGTTATAGTGATCATATATAATTCAACCAGAAAATACAGGAAATGTGTATTTAGTATTAAAAACTGTATAAAATGTAAACTGATGTGTCAAGTTTTTAGGGTAAACTCCCCTTCCACTTGAGCAATAGCAGGAAACTGCAGGATCTCTTAAAACTAAATAAAATGAAATCCTAATTTCGAATTTCTTTTTACTTCATCCTGCTCAAAAACGCTCAAGATGTGTTTAGTGCCAAGAGAGGTCACACTAAACACCGACAATGCTTAAAGAAGATATTTAGTCCTGAATATTACTTTTTTTTTTACATATTTACTGTATTTTCTGTTTGTATCTCAATAAAATTCTAAAACAATTGATAATTGTGAAAAGCGCTATATAAATAAAATTGAATTGAATTAAAATAGATTGAAAAATAAATACGGATGGACATTAAAACTTCAAAAACAACAAGTCTGGTGTTGGTGGCCTGAGACTTTTGCACAGTATATTATGACATTTTAAGTTGTTTATATCACTTCAAGGTGATAAACTGTTCTAGACAGATGAACTTGTTATTCATCCACATAATACCTGTAGGTGTTGCTTGTACATCAACAAAGGCGTGTTATTACACACCCGGTGTCAGGTATAGAGCAGATGGCTTTTGTGTTCATGGTTTCTGGCTGTTTTTTGTCATCTTGACATTATTAATGTATCCAGACAACAGAAAGTTTATGTTCTTCTCTTTCAAAACAACCTTCACATGAACTAACTGCTCAACTTCACGTAAACAAGGCAGTTACATCATCTCCCTTTCTTTGTATGCTTCTAGGCATTGCAAAAATTTTGACCCTGTTTACAAGCTTTACCGGTTTTTCTAAGACAGTCTGTATTTTAAAGTTCACAGCCTGGGCTCATATTTTTACCTTATTGAAGCATTAAAATGAAGGAAATTTGGAATGTGGAATTTAATGATACACACATTATGCGACAAATGCTAGTCATTGACCCGAACATTGATCCGTTTCTTTAACATCTGCATAACGTTACCTGACTATGTACTCGTATCCTCTTTGATAGGTACCACACTCAAAACTGGCAGCTGATAAAGGGACCACTTGCTCTTTCCTGACTATTTTAAGCTTTTCGTAAAACGCTTCATTGTCTTGCTTCTTGGCAGCCACAAGCATTTGGCCAAGTCTCATACCCCAAGTGCTGGACTTACAATCTGCAAAACACAACACAATGCTCTCAACACTTCTTTAATCTAAGGAACTTACTTAAGGTTTCTAAAAACACTAAAGCACCCTTTACCAGAAGCAAGGTAGTCTTCAACCAAGTCCCACTTTGATAGTTTCCAAGCTGCCTCGACTCGATAAGCATTCAGATCTGACTTCCATCGTGGCCTTTAAACAGAACATTAGTTTTATAAACAAAGCGTGGTGATTTGTGTTGGGGTATCTTTAAAGGAAAACAACACCATTTTTCAATATTTTACTATGTTCTTACCTCAACTTGGACAAATGAATACATACCTATCTTTTTCAATGCGTGCACTTAATCTTTGTACAGCGCCTCGTGAATGTGTTAGCATTTAGCCTATCCCCATTCATTCCTATGGCTCCAAACAGGAAAGAATTTAGAAGCCACCAAACACTTCCATGTTTTCCCTATTTAAAGACTGTTACATGAGTAGTTACACGAGTAAGTATGGTAGCACAAAATAAAACTTTTGTTTGGAGCCATAGGAATGAATAGGGCTAGGCTATTCAAGAAGTGCTGTACAAAGATTAAAAGTGCACGCATTGAAAAAAGATAGGTATGTATTAATTAATCTAGGTTGAGGTAATAACATAGTAAAAACTTGAAAAACTATGGTGTTTTCCTTTAATCTACATCAATATATATACCTGCTTGCCAGAACTCCATTGACCTGAGTTATTACAGTGGAGAGTTGACCCAGACCCAACATAGAGTTCATAACCCCATGATAATGGACAAGCTGCATGTAAAGAAAAAGGCATGAGTTATCAAAATGTGACGTAAACAAAGATCATTCACACAAACCATAAAGCACTTCTAAGCTAAAAAATATCTAACTATATTACATATAATGAATATCTATCTATAACGAATAGTTTCTAATGTTATTTAAAAATATGACTGGCAGTTTACTGGTAATAAGCCTGACTCTGGCTATGTCTCGGTTTGGATGTTGGCAGCAGACACTCACATCACCTGAATTTGGCAAGTAGGACTGGGAAAGGAATGTATGCATTGCTGACCTGGTCTGGCTCCAATTGGATGGCTCTGTCATAGCAAGCAGTGGATTCTCTCAGCAGTCCAATGCTCTCATGCTCCAGGATCTGCTCTCTCAACGATGGCTCCTCTTTCCTCAGAGCATTCACCCCCCTCACACCATCTGGCTCATGCATGGCCGCATACAGACTCTAGAGGAAAGGCAGCAAGTTAGCAAATCTCATTTATTATGCAAATAGTAAGAATCATGATCAAGAATAGAGGCCTTTTGTTATAAGAAGATAAAATGTAATATCAAAAATTCATGCAATATGAAATAACTAAAATATTAAATAAATGAACCGGCAAGTCCAGAGGAACCTGTAGAACTGTATGAATGATGAGTGCTGTACTATGCAAAGCTGTGACTATATAATGCAAAGCTGTCTACAGCATATTTCTATATATCTAGTGTAATTTATGTGCAAGTCTGTCTGAACATGTGACTAGGGCTGTCACGATTAATCGTGCAAATATGCGTTTTCTTAATGAATGAATTTTAATGAATTATGGTGAAATCCCACCACATCCAGGGGGCCAGGGGGCACTCTCTGGCAGAAACTCCCTTTGTGCCACAGACAAAGTAGCATTACAAACGCTATTCCAGGAAATGTCTATAGAGGGTATGCACATGACGTCACCTTCGGCGAAAGTGCCTGCGGTTACACCCACTGAGTGGCAAAAGACAGGGCGGCAGAATTTGAGTACAGTGTGAAATCAGCGAAAACACGGGGAAAACGTGTCTAAATGGGAGAAAGCTGTTGTGCGATAGACTATACTAACAAGAATTCGGAGCTATCGTTTTACAGACTGCCAAAAAACAACGAAAGGAAAAGTAAATTGATCGTTCATTCCAACGTCCACAGACCACAATGCGTTGATAAGATGCTAGGGTCTTTCTTTGGAAAACATACATTCCAAAGTATATTATCATAATTTTTACCCTATTACATTTCATAAATAATAAGTTTTTGTTTTACATTTAATATTTATGTACATTAACGTGCTTTTACTCAAGTAAAAGTACACACTTTTAATGTAATTAGGTATTAAATAAATTGTAATATGCAATATAAAAGAATACACAGTATGATGTATGCTTTAGAATGTAGTGAAGTAAAATTTTTCCCAATACAAACTAATGTAACTAAGTATTGTCCACATCTGCTATCAAGTCCAACTAAATTCAATTTAAGCTAATAATAGTCAGTTTTACTGGCATTTTCGCAGCAACCGCTATGAAAACCAGCCATTTTGTTGAACGTTTGCCACTCAACGGGGTGAGCTCTCGCATGGTCATGTGGAAAAGTGACATCAATGCATACCCTCTATAGAATATTTATATTTCTGTTCTTCAAATTGTTTCAGGTATTTTCATGATAATAAAGAATATTTTGAATGATTTTGTTTAACAAGTGTTGCTTTTTTAAATGCACGTTATAAACGACTCCGACTCCTAATGATTTTAGATTGATAAGGACTTCCTACTGACCAAATGCCGTAGTACACGCACAAGCTGTGCATGAAACAGAATAGATTCCAAATCGACTCTAAACCGATTCAAAATCGATTTCAGAGGCATTTTTAATGGGACACGCGATTAATCGCTGCAGCCCTACATGTGACGTAAGCAACCTTATTACACGGCCCGTTGGAATGCTTGATTCTGATTGGCCAGTCGTGACATTTGCCGTTTTTTATTCCCAGATAACAACCGCTCAAAACTAATAACACACGGTAATACGGATGCCGCAAATCATTTTGACAGGTAATACAGTTTAAAATTACACAAAATAAATATAAATGTCTACATTATATTGTATTTAATAACATATATGACATTATATTTAGAAATGATTAAACCAAATAGCGTGTTTGTGACATTTGAACCAGAGTCATATAAAGAGAGAGTTACGAAACGCTTTGATCTCGCCGCCGCGCGGTCACGTGATTCAAGTAACGTTCTACAGTTCCTAACCAAGCAGGGCTGTCAATCTGTTTGCATAGGTTTTCAGCTATTTTAGGTAAATATTAGCTTGTAATGTGAATTGATCACTATACTTACTATGTTTATAAAGTTTTTTTTTACTAGGGAGTGATGGAATACAGTAAATCAGTTAATAAAGATAAACAGTTAATGATGACCCAAAGATAACTGTGGTTATCTATACCAACTACAGCAACACAGTTTTATTTTTATAGCAAAAATATGGCTATATAAATGGCTATCAATCTGCTAAAACATAATTCCTACACTTTTACTATATTAAAATCACAAAAAAGATCGCCAACGCGGTTATTTGTAACAGTGAAGCATAACAGAAACACACTAAATTCATATTTAATTGTATTTATAGAACACATTAAATGTTAATATGATTATACATTATTTTTAAGGATACATCACTTGTATTACTTACCAAACACAATGAAACACATAGCAGCACTGTGAAGCAGTGTGACTTTCTTATAAGGCATTTAGCTTGTCGCTGTTGCCCCCTAGTGTTACTTGTAATATATAAAAAAAGATAAGTATAAAGTAGATGGCCACCAGTAATAAAATATTAAACCATTAAAAACACATTATACACAACTCATTAAAATATAAAAAAAATTCTAGTTATTATTAACGATAATCATTACCTACAGCAGAGATCATAAAATATCACTGTTGACTATATTCATAAAATGTCTGAAAATGTAAAGAGAAACGGTAATTTCATCGATTTACCAGCAGGTGCCATTGAAATGAATGGGCTTCAGTGTTGCGTTTGGAACTATGCGTCACTACTAGGGGTGTAACGATTCATCGTGCAAATGCGCGTTTTCTCAATGAATGAATTTGAATGAATTACGGTGAAATCCAGGCACATCCGAACACCAGGGGGCGCTCCTGTGCAGAAACTCCCTTTGTGCCACACAAGAAGTAGCATTAATACAAACGCTATTCCAGGAAATGTCTACACATGAATATTTATACGCTGTTCTTCAAATGATTTCAGGTATTTTCATGATAATAAGGAATATTTTGAATGATTTTGTTTAACGAGTGTTGCTTTTTTAAATGCACGTTATAAACGACTCCGACTCATAATGATTTTAGATTAATAAGGACTTCCTACTGACCAAATGCCGTAGTACAGGCACAAGCTGTGCATAAAACAAAGAATCGCAGCCTGGCGATTCAGAATCGATTTCAGACAGGCATTTTTAATGAGGACCGCGATTGAATCGTGATTGAATCGTTACATCCCTAGTCACTACATGACACGCTGTTACTTCCGCATTCCATTCTTACAACGGACGTCTATGTGAGTGTCGTAACTCTATTATTATACGACTCTGGTTTGAACGTCTTGTCTTAACTGTTATAAATAAAATATTTCAAATCAATATTTAATAGTCCTTCCATGTTTGAGGTAAACAGCCGTGTAATAAGCAGGATAATGTATTCAGCCGGATGTTATTGCAAAATAAGCCCCTTCAGTGAGATACAAGAGGCCCACACTGTCAGGGCTCATTTCTGCGATAACAACCTGCAAAGATGTGAAGACTGCTAATACCTGTAGGAACGTAAGATGATCCTGAATGTTCTGCTTCTTCTCACGGATAAAAGACTCAAAGTGCATGACAGCCCGCGTGTAGGCTCTTGATCGAAAAGATGCTTTGGCCAGCACATCCTGAGGAATGGTGTTCAGAAAGGCTACCACGCTTTGATATTCACTGTTTTCTGGACCTAACAGCAAAAACAAAGGAAATTAAAACAATGTCTAATAGAAAAGCAAAACTATAAAGTTGATTTTAAGTGTATATGATGTTATAACAACATCGCTGAGATGAATGTCTATTGGAATCAAAGATGATTTAGATTTACCAAACTTACCTGTGGCTTGTGGCAGGGGCTGCTCTCTGGCATGTTTGCCTACCCTCTTGTTGGCACTCAGGCTCTGCAGTTTGTGACGTGACCACTGGGTAAGATGGTCCAGCATGGAGAAGACCGTCTGTGTGCTGAGCTGACTCAAGCTGGAAGCATTCTCATGCAGTCGAGCTAACCGCGGGTCACCTTCCTTCAGGACCGCCATAATCTCTTCAGTCACCTGCAGGACACATGTTAACAGAACCAATGTTTTGAGCCTTATGGCGCTTTTTTATTGCATAGTACCCCACGGTTTGGGTTGGGTCAGCTTGCTTTTGGGAGGTAGTACCCAATACTTTTTTTTAGTACCACCTCGCTCGGGTTCCAAGCGACCCGAGCTGATACCAAAACGTGATGCGAAAACACTGTAGATCACTGATTGGTCTGAGAGAATCGTCACTACCACCCTGATCGCTATAACGTAAAAGATTAGCTTTACCTTCATGCTAGCTTGCGCTGTCTCGAGTAAACATGTTGTCATCTGTTCTTTGCTGTAAGTTCCCAAACTCCCTTTTAGCGATGAAAAACATCCACAGGTTGAGAATCAGGAACACCATAACAGTTTTTTCCAGACTTGCAGTTTGTGGCGGCACATTCGCGACACGCACGTCCGCATATATGCTTAAATACAACCTAAATGAGGCTCAGTGTTTGTACAGAAACTGTCATGTGAGACAGAGGTAAACATCTATTTGTGGTGGCCAATTTTTATTTTGTGGTGGACTGAGAAATAACGTTAAATGAATGTATAGGGATGTATTCCAGCGACGCTCTCACTTGTATAATGTCACAGCAGTAGGTAGCGCAAATATAACGACACGCCTATAATCCCACTCTGAAGTGTTACAACTCGATGGAAAAGCTAACCAAGCCAAAGTGAGGTGAGCTGACCCAACCTGACCCAAACCAAACCGTGATTATTACTATGCAATGGAAAAGCGCCATTATTGTTTATTGTATTTAAGTTCTAAAAGAACATTTTCATAACAACAATAAATAGCATCTTTTTTAATGCAATTCGTACCTCTTGCTGCTCCTCTTGTGTGCATCCAATCAGCACATACACCAGTATGTGAGGCAGTAGGTAGATTGTCACTTTATAATCATGCTTTATGATGAAACTACAGCAGTTAAAAACTTTCCCAGCAAGCTCATGTCTAACCTAAAACATAATGATGAGGCAGAATTACCTTTCTAAGTGTATTGAAACCTTGATACAATGAGAAAATCAAACGGATATAGGCTTACTTTACTGATAAGGTACCCAGCCCATGTTGCAGACCAGTCAGAGAATTTGCTTCCACGGCTGCTGAGATATATTGGCTTTTTCAGCTTAGACCAATTCACCACCTTCTGTGAACTCTTATACCTTCAAAAGATTGAAAGAGTTAATAAACTGTGAACAGCTGGATATTCCAGTTAACAAGAAGTCAAGCTTGATTTTGACAAACCTGGTATTGAGATGTGGCTCCAGGATTTCTTGAACCTGCTCTGGAAATCTCCTCCATAGTCTGCGACCTGCTGAGTCAGTCCTGCCCTCACGACATTCGAATATTGATAACAATTCCTAAAACAGAACTCGTGTGGTCAATAACACACATCCTACTTTAATTATCCTAAAATGTATTTAACTGGAATATTTCTGTCACGCTTCTTTCCTAAACGCTTAGTAAGGAACGTTATCTCCTCCTCATTTCTTACCTGCATGGCATAAGCTGCAGCATCCTGGGCTCTCACATCATCTGCATAAGCCAAAAAGGCTTTAGTCAGTTCTGTGAGGAGCTCATAGGCAAAGTTTGGATCATCTATCCCACTCTGAAAACAAAATATTTTGTGATTGATTAAACCTATACATATGATTGTTTGCTATACAACAAAACATGATCTTCAGAGAAAATGCTTGCCATAAATATCAACAAACAACAAAACTGGGAATGTCTTACCACAAACGTTGAGCCAGATCCTTGTGTGTCAGCTAGCGACAAGTCTAGACGACCAGGATCAATGGCTCCCAACTCCCCTAGACATTCCCCACACAAAAGCCTGGCTTCAGGATTCACATCCTGGCACCCACGAAGCAACACCGTAACCAGCTGAGAGATCACGGGCTCCACCATCTCACTATCCAAGACATGCTTCAACAGAGCATCCTGTGGAACAAAAAAAAATGAAGTTACAGTAGAAACCCTTGCACACTAAATGATGAAGTTCATAAAGTAAATTAAAACTATAAGCAGTAAATAATTATGCTATGTTCCCCATGATTACACATGGTGAGAACGTACATTATGCTGACATTTGCAGGTTATAAGATGTATGACGTGTGGATCTCTTTGCATAAAAGCTTGTAATACACTTTAATTGATTATGAATGAGTCTGACCTGGTTCTTGTAAATCATCTCCTTGAGGCTGGTGAGGGCATGGATGCGCACATCCACATTCTCATGCTGGATAGCACGCATGGAGAGCTGCAATGCTGTCTGCATGTCAGTGCTCTTTGAGGTTTGCTGTGGTTACATAATTGCGTATTACAACCATTATTATTGCAGCCAATTTATTTTTTTGTTCAAGTGATCAATGCAGTCTTTGATGTGATTGCTTGTACCTTACGGTAGTCTTGAAAGACTTTGTGGATGTCTTTCAATTCCGGATGGTCAGGCAAGAAGTAGATTTCATGAAGAAAATCTTGTACTTCCTCCCTGAGATGAGAAGTACGTGAAGAAACAATTTTTCGACACAAAAACAAACATTAAAAGGTGTTATATACATTTTTCATATACATTTAAAGCTAATATACACATTTTTCAATGCTCATAAAACCTAAGGCAAACCGACAAGATAAAAATAGCAGAAGTAGTTTAAAGAGCACCTATTTCATTGTTATAAAATATCTTGTGTATTTGGTATAATACAATGTGTTTCGCATGGTTTATGGCTAAAAAACACATTATTTTCCACATACTGTACATTTTTGTAGCTCCAGATTTCACTTTTTTCCTGAAACGCACGGATTTGAAAAGCTCTGTGTCCCTGATTGGCAACCTAATCTGTACGTTCTGATTGGCCTGAATACCTCTGACGTTAGTCGAAAATGTGATGTCCCTTACAATGTTTAAAAGATTTGGTTGCTGACAGAAGTTAACTTACAGGCTGTGTGTCCGAAGCGGCCTTTACTACATCACCAATCCCAGGAAGTAAACTGTTGCCTACAATTCGTATGTTTTGTTGTAGCCAAGAAAAGAGATCTTCGTCGGAAAAGATAACTCGCGTCATCATTTACTTTGGGGTTTGTACCTTTTGCATATCGTTAACATGTACTAATACACACTTACACACCAAAGGACATTTAAAAATGTGAATCGGATGTGAATTTAATCAATAGCAAGATTTTAGGATTGTTTCCAGTTTTGCTTGGTGACACTATATATATATATATATATATATATATATATTTTAAAAATGACTTTTAATAAATTAAAATAATTTATCATTACAGTGTGTTGTGAGTTTGTAAATAGACAAAAATAATACAAAAATTTACTATTTTTATTTAGAAATAACAATAAAAAACAAAGCGTGATTTGTCTACTTTGAGGGGCAATAAAAAATTTTTATAGAGCAAATGGTTGAAGAGTTACGGTCAAATACAGTAAATAGCGCTTGGTAAAATGTGTCGCCGCTGGCACATCCAGTTTAATAGGGTTAAATACACAATAAATCACATTTCTAAAAATCTAAAAACTAAATGTAAGACTACAACAACAATACAGACCTGTTCTCCACTATGAGGTAGTGCATAATGACAGCAGTCTCTTTAGGCTGGATGGAGATGAGAGGTAACAGAGCAACGATTACATGACTCAGTAGTGGACCCAGATAAGATGGGTCAAGACAGCGAACAAAACAGTCCCACGTCCTGTTAAGACAACAAGATATGAATGAAATCACTATCCATTTATCATTCACACATCATCTTGAAATCAGCCAAAATGAATAATCACCTGCAGCAGAGTTCTGGGAAATCCTCCTTGTATCTCAGGCCAGTCCTGAGAGTGGTCATCATCTTAACCCTGACAGAGCTGATGTGCTTTGGACCCATCAGCTTCATTAGAGACATTAGACTGTTCAGGGCCTGGAAGAAAAGATGTAACAGTACTGAAATTTGGCAGGGATTTCATGTTTTGCTATTCGTGCTTTGGTTAGCACCACCTACAGTGATATCTAACACCAAATAATGTACATCAAGTATGTTGATTGGCTGTGATTGTATCCTGTCATGCAGAAATTTGCCTTAAGTGAGGGCAGAGGAAAATATATGTCTTGTTTGCTAGGACATGTTGTATGACATGTGTACTGTTGGATATATCAAAGCTAAAAATCCTCTACATGATTATGATTTATAATGATTTACATCAAAAACCAGACCAAAGCACATTTAGTTTTTTAAGCATTATAAACACCCACCATTTTCTTTTTCTCCTTTTCTCCAGCACTAGAGCTCAGTAGCTGCATGTTAAAGAAAGCCAGGATGCCCAGAAGCTTCGGCTGCAGATAATCCGCCTGTGCAGAAATACAATACTTGATCAGATATGGTCGTTTCCACTAACACAGGCTATAAAACAAAGCTGTTTTGTAAAAACCCAATGAATTGTACTCTGAACAGCACCGATGTTGGACTGATTTGCGTTTAACGGCTTAGATTATCATGAATCTTAAGAGAGATGAATGCACACAGGCTCTCATCTGTGCTTTAGAAAAATACAAGCAGTCGTACCATGCGGCCTGGGGTGGTGATCTCTCTGGGGCCTTGGTAGGGGTCGTCACTGGAGGCGAAGGAAGCTAAAATAGCAAGTCCGTTAAAGACCTGCTGGTAGTGTTCTCCTAAACGCAGCAGCAACTCATTATGAAGACCCTGGAAGTCCTGTCTGAGCAGACTTCCTAACTCAATTTCTGTCTCATTCTATGAATAACAAAAAGTATTAGACAGATCATGCAGTGGCGCCTTCTTACATACCCCTTGTCTTCATTTAAAAACCACACCTTAAGGTAATGGAAGGCTCTCTCCAGCTCCTCCTTGGTACAAGAACACACAAGATGGGAGAAAATGTACTTGAAGTTATTGATGAGCATTTCCCTACGGTTGACGTTTAGCTGCTTGGCAATGGTTCGGATAAGGGCAGACGCTGTAGGACTGGCCTTGGCTGCCAGGAATGGAAGTAGGACCTGTAGATTTCGCTGTGAAAAAAGAAAGTTATTCAAACACAGACAGTTAATCAAAGCCTTGGACATAGACGTCCTGTAACTTTCCATAGCTCAACTAGTGAGCATGAGGCTAGCAGTATATCAGGGTTCCCACACCTTAGTTAACTTCAAATTCAATGACCTTTCAAGGACTTTCCAGGTCCAATACCCTCAAATTCAAGGACTAAGTGTGGGGACACATTTCAAGCGAGAGCAAGGTTACATTGTGTTACCTTTAAAGATACAATGTTAAAGTTCCCTTTCGAGGGAACTCGTGCTGCGTCACTGCGGTGACACTTTGGGGACCCCTCCAAGGTTAAGTGCGTCTGAGTGTGTATATCAAATTCAACCAATAGTGAGGCTTAACTACAAAAACAGGGTGACGCAGGAGCCAGGAAGTATCGCTATGTGAAATATTGCCAAAGATGGCATTACAAGGACGCAAGTATGGCAAGGGTGACGCAGCCCCTCGTTCCCTTCTCAGGGAACAACAGTTACATATGTGACCCAAGATGTTTTCATTTGTCAAACACAACTATGCAAAAAAGCATTTTGGTATGAATTAACATTTGCATACAGAAGATATATAAGCTTTTAAAGCGAACATTTTTGCATGTGTGCTTAAAAAGTCTAGAATTTTTATGATATCATCCTACACTACACAGGGAACAATAAAGATTTATTTCCAGAAAATAAAATAGATTCAAGCACTTTTAATGACCTGTATCTATGTATGTATATTTTCAAAAACTTCCCACCCAGGGCCTTGAATTTTTTCCCCCAGATTCACAAACTTTCAAGGATTTCAAGGACCCGTGGGAACCCTGTATATGCATACCCTGCATATACTTGCACATCTCGTCAGTAAATCCAATTCCTCGATAAGTAGCAAATTGCCATCACCTGATTTCAGATGGAGCAGCATTTACTACACAAAGCCGTAGTTCACTGACAATGGGGGCAATTTCGGCTTCATTATTGCGGGCGTATCACCTGCGATAATGAATGCGATATTGCCCAGCTTGTCAGTGAGCTATGGCAAATTTTGATGCTCGTAATCTTATAATTACAGTAGATAATGACACATTGTCCTGGATTTCAAAGACATGGTCACACTTTTGTGGCTTACATTAAGGAAGCGGTTCAGGTCTGGGAAATCGAAGACGTGTGCCACATGAGACAGGATGTCCAATGCGAGCTCTCGCTGATGAGCCGCTTCCTCCTGCAAAGCCTCGCTGCTTTGATCCGGCGTGCAGCGCAGAGCCGTCACATGTCGCGAATGCAAAGATTCCACCAAGAACTGAAACAACATGTTAACATAGATGTTTTCTTTTAATGACTGATGTCTGTGTTTAAAACATCAGCCGGTTACTGTACAATTCAACATAGGGCTGTCACAATGATTAAATAATCGTCTCATCGCGATTGTTTGACTTCATCGCAATGATTTCAGATAGGGCTGTGCCGATTAATCGCGTGTCCCATTAAAAAGACCTGTCTAAAATCGATTCTGAATAGCAAGGCTCCGATTCTTTGTTTCATGCACAGTTCATGCGTGTACTACGGTGTTTGGTCAGTAAGAAGTCCTTATCAATCTAAAATCATCATAGTCGGAGTCGTGTATAACGTGCATTTAAAAAAGCAACACTCATTAAACAAAATCATTCAAATATTCTTTATTATCATGAAAATACCTGAAACAATCTGAAGAACAACAATATAAATATCCCTTAGACATTTCCTGGAACAGCGTTTCTAGTGGCTACTTCTTCTGTGGCACAATTGGAGTTTCTGCACAAGAGCGCCCCCTGGCTTTTGGATGTGGCGTCATTTCACCGTAATTCATTCAAATTCATTCATTGAGAAAACGCGCATTTGCACGATTAATCGTCCCAGCCCTAATTTCAGATCACCGCAATGATTGCACATCTTTCTAAAAAACACAAGGGGGAGCTGCAGAGCCTGTATTAACGAGACTGCTATTTAAGGTCTGTTCTGGTATAGTCAGTTTATTTTGATAGCATTTTTATTTGTAGTTATTTTTTAGATACTTTATTGTGTTTATTTCTTATAAAGAATTTTTTTTTTAATTCATTAAATAAATACTTTTAAATATGTGTTATGTGTAATAATATATACTGCCCGGTAAACCTTACAAAGGACAAACATTTATGAGAATTAAATGCCACAGCAATTAAAAACAGGCAATTAATCGTCACAATGGCCTACTTTATTAGACAATTAACCGCCAGCCAAATTTCATAATCGTGACAGCCCTAATTCAACATGTAGTATAAATCTTGGGAAAATTCCTGCCCACCTATGACTATCACTTTCAAAGACTTTACAGATATCTTAGTCAGTCAAAATCATGGTTCATCAAAATAAGATGTGTAAAATCCACAGGTACACGATAAAAAAACCATTGATTACTTAATTCAAAATAAAGGCATGCTGACCTGGCAGATTGGGTTCCTGTATTGGTTAAAGAAGGATTGTAGTTTGAGGTCTCTACAGGTGGCCAATGCCTGAATCTCAGTGTAGGCGGCTACTGACACCTGACTGGACTTGGAGAGCAGACAGTGAAGGAGGCGAAGCAAAGCAAACGACACCAGGTTCCCCTCAGCAGCTCTGAGTAGCATTATAAACATGAGACAAGATTTTAGATTACCTCTATGAAACACATATAACAAAGGCAGACAATATAAATAGTAAAGAAAGAAAATCCTTACCTCCCAATTTCTCCAGTTGTTATTATGAGTGTATTTTTAAGCTCATTGTTTCTGGAGATCTTTGCATTTGTGTAAGCTTCCTTCAGCCTAGACACAAGAAGCTGTAGACCCAGAAAGCAAATCTTAACCTGTGCATTACATGTAACGTGCTTACATCATGATGTTATACTGTGTATATTGATATGAAGATCTTTACCTCCTTCAGAAACCCATTCCCATTCCAAAACTCTAGAAGGTTCTTGATGTTCTGGCCAAACAATGTGCGCACTTCCTGGTGTGGGTCTTCAATGAGGTTGACCAGCGCACTGACTAGAGCTTTCGTATCAGGGTCACTGTTACCTAGATCCACGTGCTTGAACAAGTGTCGTATATTCCTGATAAAAGCTGCAAGTTTAAAAGACAAACGTTAATTTTTATATGTTTATGAGTATGACATCGATGAGTATGATTTCATGAAATGTTTAACTTGATTGGATGGATGAAGGAAGGCTGGTCATGTCATAAGGGTACATTCTAGGCCATTAATGTGACTAAGTGTGCATCATTTATACAAATCTATTGAATTATTTAGGTGTAAAACTATTTAAGGGTGTTTTCAGACAAGTAGATTGATTGCTTTGTTCTGAAACTGGGGAGGTTAAATGGTTACATGTTGCAATTTCATCTTGGTTTGGTTTGCATACACAAGATTGCTTTCGCAATATTTCTAAATGAACCTCAAAGTTGTCATCTGTCAGGATAGACAGACAGCAGCTTTGTGAAATTATTGTGGCTTTTTGGTTACTGCTGTTATATTACTTCATTATTTTGAGCAGGAATAAAAAATTAGGCGGGACAACATTCTTACCATGTACCTATTGCGGAGAAGAGCAATTAAAAGACATTTTTAAAGGAAAAGGCATACTTTGGTTTTAAAGGAAAACACCACAGATTTTCAATATTTTACTATGTTCTTACCTCAAATTAATACATACCTATCTTTATTCAATGCGTGCACTTAATTATTGTAGAGTGCATCGTGAATGTGGTAGCATTTGGCCTAGCCCCATTCATTCCTTGGGATCCAGGCAGGGATGAATTTGGAAGCCACCAAACACTTCCATGTTTTCCCTATTTAAGGACTGTTACATGAGTAGTTACACGAGTAAGTATGGTGACACAAGACGTGGCAAATTTTTAAGCAGATAAAAAATGAGAATACGGGTGCAGTAATATTGACGGAAGTCTGAGCGAGAGGGGGAGTAGTCAGGAGTGATGATGTTACTGCGCACCAAGGTCGAGGTGCTGCAAACTAAGTGCTCTTCCGCCATACAATATAGTTCTCATTTTTTATCCACCACACTTACTTGTGTAACTACTCATGTAACAGTCCTTAAATAGGGAAAACATGGAAGTGTTTGGTGGCTTCTAAATGCATCCCTGTTTGGATCCTAAGGAATGAATGGGGCTAGGCTAAATGCTAACACATTTACGGCACGCCGTACAAAGATTAAGTGCACGCATTGAAAAAAGACAGGTAGGCACCAATTCGTTGAGGCAAGAACACAGCAAAACACCGAAAAACTGTGGTGCTTTCCTTCAAATAGGGCTGACGTGCTCACCAGAATTTGTCACCAAAGAGCTATCAGGTATGTTCATGGTTAATAAAGCAGCAAGACACTTTATTGGTCTGGATTTCTTTTACACTTACGCTAAACAGCTCCAGTGTTTGTTCGGTCTCGGAACGATTATTTTGGTGCGGATCCAAGCGCGACTGCCATGTTCACATATGCCTAACAAACCGAACCAAGGGAGGAAACGCACCAGGTTCCAAAACAAGGCTCAGGTGTGGAAAACACCCCAAGTTACACACCCTTTGGAATGACAGAATGCAAAACCATATTGCCCTTATATAAATTATATAAGGAGGTTGTAGTTTTATTGTCTTTAATTTTTATTCTTTAAAGTCCCTGTAAAGTCAGATATTAAATGTGTCCTGAGTTTCAAACCACAATAAATTGTGTAATTAATCACTCAACCAAATTTGAATGATGAAAAAACACTAAGTAAATAAAATAAATTATTAATCAAAATCTTGTAAAAATAGGCAGCA
The DNA here is from genome assembly GCF_027580225.2 of Misgurnus anguillicaudatus. Taxonomy (NCBI): domain Eukaryota; kingdom Metazoa; phylum Chordata; class Actinopteri; order Cypriniformes; family Cobitidae; genus Misgurnus; species Misgurnus anguillicaudatus. The sequence goes on from NC_073338.2 coordinate 30,331,494, forward strand.
TTCTTTGCTCTCAAGCGATGTGAAAAAGCTCTCACGGGAAAGCTGCCACCTCTCTCAACTTTAAAATATCGCAACAATGGTTGCTCACGATGGTGTTGGGGGGGCATGCGAGGTGGTTAAAGTGCGTTATTGAGCCACAGTTTTGGGTAAAACTGTTTAACGATCAAACTCTGCAATTCAGTACTTCATAGTTGACGGCTTGTTTCAGCAATACATTTCTAACATTTATAATATGTTTAGAAACGACGTTACAGGGACAACAGATTTAGCGATGCTGACTGGACTAACCTTGTTTAACGTTCATGTCCTCCATGGGTTTAAGCAACAGAAGGAATGGGGTGAGTATAGAAGCTCCAATGAAAGGTGTCTGTCTAGAATGAGAGTCTGAAATGCTCAGACCAGCACAGAGAAGCTGGTGAGAAGGCATCTTCTCTTGAGGAATCTGCAGTTGTGAGCTCTCAGACAAACAGCAGACCAGTTGCCCTGTAATCCCAGCCAGCTCAATCTTCACTTGTGCCGAGCTGTCCTGAAGTCTGTTCCTAAATATGTTATTGAATTAAAACAAGTAAACAAATGTACATTAAAAAGGACACTTTAGAAAATTAATTATACTTCCTATATTGTCTGTTCAGTGTTCCCACACCATTTGAGCAATGACTTGGCCAATTACTGATCATTAGAGATTGGATAAGAATATTTAAAAATAACAATAATTTGTAGAAATTATAAACACCAGAATCCAATGAAAGCTATTACAATAGTCAACCAACATACAAATTTCAATTACTTTAAAAGAGTTTTAGAATTTCCACCACAAGTCCAAACTTTTCCCTCTTGATTCTGAGTGTGTGAATGTTAGCTAACGTACAGAAGGACCTCGTGGATGAGGCTGTAGGACTTTACACCCAAGTGGTGCAACAGCAGCGGGAAACCCTGGACAGCACTGGCCCGCTCAGCTTCACTCTTACTCTGCAGTGCCCAACGATACACAGATGCCCGCCAGTCACCACACACACTCTTCGGCAGAAGAGCAAGCAGGTATACACAGTGTGCCCGAGTTTGTACAGCTTTGGATAAAATACAAAAATTAGTCTACAGAGTTAATAATAATACTGTTAATGGCGGGTGCATGATTTTTGAGTCGGGCTGAGTACCAAAACACACTTGTAGCCAATCAGCAGTAAGGGGTATGTCTCCTAACCGAAACCGTAGCCTGGGTTGCGTATGTGTGGGGCGGGTCTATCAAAAAAAGGTCCAGATTCTATTGGGGTAGGGGCGTGTTTGTTTATGTGATTTAAAATATCAACATTGGCTTTCAGAGATCATGCACCCCGCCTTTAAGAGACAGATTGAAATACAATGTGTTTTACAGGCTATATACTTACAGTAGGCAGGGGAAAGTTTCTGAGACAATGCGACCAGACTAGCAGGAAAAGAGGCTGTTTGATAAACTGTTTGTGAGGAATGCTCAAGCACCCAAGGAATCGACAACATGGCACAAAGATTCCTGCAATGACTTGTGTCAACCTGGCTGTTGACTATAAACAGAAAATATTTGCAGTGATTCGAGTTAAATGCCTTTGAATATATACATGATGTATGCTAAAACAATAAACTTAAACTGATGAAAAACCCAAGTTAAAAGTTAAATAAAGGAATAGTCTACTCATTTTCAATATTAAACTATGTTATTACCTTAACTAAGAACTGTTGATACATCCCTCTATCATCTGTGTGCGTGCACGTAAGCGCTGGAGCGCGCTGCGACGCTTCGATAGCATTTAGCTTAGCCCCATTCATTCAATGGTACCAATCAGAGATAAAGTTAGAAGTGACCAAACACATCAACGTTTTTCCTATTTAAGACGAGTAGTTATACGAGCAAGTTTGGTGGTACAAAATAAAACGTAGCGCTTTTCTAAGCGGATTTAAAAGAGGAACTATATTTTATGGCGTAATAGCACTTTTGGGAGTACTTCGACTCGCCTGAAAAGTCCGCTCCCCTTCTCACTCTCATAATGGGAGAGGGAGGGTGTTACTGCGCCGAGTCGAAGTACTCCCAAAAGTGCTATTACGCCATAAAATATAGTTCCTCTTTTAAATCCGCTTAGAAAAGCGCTACGTTTTATTTTGTACCACCAAACTTGCTCGTATAACTACTCGTCTTAAATAGGAAAAACGTTGATGTGTTTGGTCACTTCTAACTTTATCTCTAAATGGTACAATTGAATGAATGGGGCTAAGCTAAATGCTATCGAAGCGTCGCAGCGCGCTCCAGCGCTTACGTGCACGCACACAGATGATAGAGGGATGTATCAACAATTCTTAGTTAAGGTAATAACATATTTTAATATTGAAAATGACTAGACTATTCCTTTAAATAAAATTGTTTTTATATCAAAAAATAGGAATTAAAAATTTTTACCATTAATGTACAGGACAGCATCAAAGATCCTAACTGAAGATTCTACCAGAGGCTCCAGCTCCTTTTCATTTGAGGTGTTGGCCATCACCGTGCGGCAGCTTTCCACCACCTGAGCCAAAATTCGAGGTTTAAGCCAAAGTAGCCGAGTTGTATCTGTGGTCTCCAGTGTCTTTTCACCACTGCAACTAAAAGAATTTTTAAACGTCAGTCACCAACCATGCAACGCAATAAAATCCCTTAATAAAATGACAGGTTAAAAAAATAAGACTACCGCTGTGGTCCGTTCAGGCAGTGTTTGGCGCAAAGAGCAGCCAGGTGTAAAATGACCGCCAGTCCCTGCACAATGTTCACGCACTGGGTCACTGTATGGTCCCTCAGTTGGGCCAGTAACTCCTCTAGTCGGCTATCTACAGCAGTCCACACCTCACTCCTGTTCTTCATATCCACCTGCCTGATCAAAGACAAGACAAATGGACATAATCATAAAAAAATAATGGAAGAAAGTAAATAAAGCTATAGGCGCAGAGACCAACACTGCATACATAGGTTGGGTTTCGGCCCCGCTTCTGAATTGTGATGGAAGAGACAAATTTCGTCGTTTGGCTGGTACTCCTTCTTCATACATACTAGGATCAGCCAGGTCAGATACACCAGCATGCACATCCTGCAGTGCAGCAATGGCCTCTGTCTTCAGGGCAGCGTACAAGTAGCCTTCCACGCTTTGCTAGTTTTGTAACAGAAGTTTTAACATGTTAATTTAATAAATTAAAACCACTTCCATGTTTACAGTAGAAATGTGCATTCTCTATATACATTTTTCAAGAGCGACTGATGAGAAAATAACATTTTTGGGTGAACGGTTACTTTAGTCTATTACCTCTTGCTGTCCAGGTGTTCCAATGGTTCTGACCAAAGCTTTGCAAATGGCCGTGACTCTCTCTGTCCGGATCTGCGCCGCACACTCATATCCCGGAGGAACAGACTCCAGAACAAAGCAGAAGATATCACAAAGTGTAGCCTTCACTTCCATCACCTTCAGCTGTTCAAGAGTCCCGCTAACCACCAGTTTCTCCAGTCTCTCCATCAGCAAATTCAAATGGACTCTCTCAAACTTGCTATGTGCCCCTTCCTCTGGCTGGAAAACACATTGGGAGAGCTTTTGGAATTCCTTTCCATAGACTCTAAGCTCTGATTCCCTACAAGCATGCAAAGAGTCCAGCAGATGCAAAAAGGCAGAGAAAAATGACTGTGAGTGATCTTCAGGGAAACCACCCAGGATCACAATGCGAGATAAAAGTAACATAGACGATGCTTTTAGCTTCGGGCTGCCGTTAGACAAGATGAGGCAAGCAGATTCCCATATAATGCCCACTTCTCGGAGGAAAAACATGCCTGGCAAAATGTCTATTAGCACTGATAATGAAGTCAGCAGCAATGCCTGTGCAGATGCACTTGAGGACAGCTGAAGGATAGTGGGGGTCAGGTAAACAGCAGCCTCTGTAGATGTGATGGGAAAGCACTCGAGCACCAATGGCCATTGTGGTCTGACCATGAGATTTAAATCCACTAGAAACTGCATTAAACGGATCAGCTCTCTGGAGAACAAACCAAATATGACTGGACCCTTGGCTCTGAATAGGTGAAGCAATGAACAGATGACTAAGGAGATCTTCGTGTGAAGATCCTCACATTCTGGGCAAGCAGCAATTCGCAAGAGGCGGTTGATAATCCATTTACTAAAACCTGTGTAAGGCAAGATAAAGGGAGTCAGAATTTAAAACTGGATTTATTTGAGAATAAGCTTTGACCTCAAGCTACCTGTGCAGCTGTTCTCAGTGTTTCTGAATTGATCTGAAAGACATGCTGGGTTTATGAACATCAATGAAGAGGATTTAATGATGTGCTGAACAAAATCCAGAAGCATTACACATGCTGGTTCAGAACTGGTCTTCTTACACAACTCCACAGCAACTACAATGGAGAAAGTTAAACAGTATCCAGTTAGGGGAAAGACATACAAAACATACCAAAAGATACAGTGGGGTCAAAAAAAACACACAATAAAAATCACAATAATTTTATTTTGAAAAAAATATCCTAAAATTCTGCACCTTTTCGACGTCAATAATTTTGCACTAAATTACAAAATAACAAAATGAAATCATTTTGACAAGTGGTCTCATATATGTGACACTGGACTACAAAACCAGTCATAAAAAGCATGTGTATATTTGTAGCAATAGCCAATAATCCATTGATTGGGTCAAAATTAGGGCTGTCACGATTAAAAGATTTGGCTGACGGTTAATTGCCTAATAAATTGCCTAATAAATTAATTGCCTGTTTTAGAGCTTTGATGATTATGCCGATTAATTGCCTATTTTGTTGCTTAGACATTTAATTCTCATACATTTTTTCTTTGTTTATGAAATAATTTTCATATATTTTTGCGATTATTTAAATTAAATCTTTTGCGAAGTTTACCTGGCAGTAAATATTAATACAAAACACATATTTAAAAGTAATCTGATACGGTCTCGTTTATACAGGCGCTGCAGCTCCTCTTGTGTTTTTTAGAGAGATGTGCAATCATTGCGGTAATCTGAAATCATCGCGATGAGACGATTATTTAATCATTGTGACAGCCCTAGTCAAAATTATCAATATTTTATGCCAAAAATCATTAGGATATCAAAGAAAATATCAAGATCCATGAAAATATTTTGTACATTTCCTACCGTAAATATATATTTTTAAAAATTATCATTAGTAACATGTGTTACTAAAGAATTCACTTGGACAATTTTAAAGGCGATTTTGCACCCTCAGATTCCAGATAAAATTTTTGTATGTAATATTGTCCTATCCTAACAAGCCATACATCAATGGAAAGCTTATTTATTCAGTATAAATCTAACTTTCAAAAAAATTGACCCTTATGACTGGTTTTATGGTCCAGGGTCCCACATTTATTCTGCACCTGTAAAGTGTGGTAATATTTTTAGATTCTGTGATTTTGAACCTTACTATAGTACATGTTATGGTGCACCATAGTATTTAGTGCAGTTTATCAATTAACTTAATAAAGTATAATAATTTTCTACAATTTCATTGTAAATATATAATAAAGTACTTTTCATGGAGGGAATTATTATTGTACTGTTTTATATTACACGTGGTAGCAGACATTTAATTATACCCCAATACAAATTCCTACTATGAACTGTGTTTTACTAAAGATGATAACAGAAAGCAGACTGCAGTCTTACCGACGTCAACATCTGTCAGTATCCTGTCAATGAACTGACACAGTATCTGACGAGGTTTCTGCACAGCCTGGTTATACTCATCCGAACTAGCACTAAAAAGACACGAGAGAGATCTCACAAGCTTTATTTCTTCATATATCTACAATAGACTACAGTCATTTTATTTATGAGAAGCATGACCATGTAATAGCAGCCATAATATTACCTGGCCAGTTCTTGTAATGCAGGAATCATTGCTGACATCTCCAGTCCTTGCTCCATGTTTACGAAGCAAACGGGGTTTTAATACTGAATGTTTGGGCAGTTTTTGGCATAAAACCATTTAGATAAATAAGATTGGAAACCTCTCCATTTTTTTGTTTCACATGCACCTCAGTTTCAAAACTCTTTTCGCTCTTTCAGTAGCTCGTGTATGTATGGCAAGCGACGCGGGACAATTCCCGAAACGAGAATGCAGTCGCATTGACCTATCAGTGGATTGCAAATGCATGCAACTTCTTCAATACTGTCCAGATCGCTTGGCGCATGATATTGACATATCGCGAGACTGTTTCAAAGTCTTGTTTACGAATCGCTCTCGCGATATTTTAATTTCATATGAGGAGTGATCTGCGCAGCGCTATGTGAAGTAAAACACACTACAGGGCGGAAATATGGCTGTACGATGAATGAAAACAACAACAGTACGCACACATTCACGATCTTAATTCAAAAACATCTTTATAATGGGTATCACAAAGTTGGCAGATTTGATTAGATTTGACGCGCCAACTTCTATTCGCAGCAAAGAGATCAGCGATTATTCTGGGAAGATTAATGTATTAATGCATCGAAGTAAGTTAAGTAAAGCATTTCACTAATCTATTCACCCACACGAAGGAAAAGATAAAGAGAAATACGGTGACGATCTAAAAACATTTCTTATTAAAACACTCAAAAATTAACCATGGTTTTACTTAAGTAACCACAGTTTTATTTAACCATAGTATTTGTAGTAAAACCATACAGTGGTAAAGTAAACAAATCCCCCATTGTTTCACTGCAGTACCCATAGTTTAACCATGATAAATATAGTAAAACTGTGCTAATACAAATGGTTACTACCATGTTTATTACATATATATAACCATGGATACATTTTCTAATGACTGGATGGTTATTAAATCAAATGCATAAGCATTTACAGTAGTCCTGTTACATTTACCTTCTGTATCGTAGTAGTCAATTGTGCTAACTGGTTTGTATCTGTCCAGGGAAGATTGTTGCACTGGACACTTCCATCGTCCTGAATCAGTTTCGCTCAGCCGTCCCCCATCTACAGCTAAGGTTAATTCAACATACAAAAACAGTATTACAGTAATTCATCTAAAATCACAGGTTGTCTGAAAATGTTGAATTAAACTAAACATCATTGATCTAGCTTTATCTGTCTTTGCAGTCCTCTTACAGGTTTATTTTACCGCACTCTGACTTTCTTGGAACATGACATTAAACCCGTCTTTGTATTTGATGGAAGACCGCCTGATCAGAAGCGAGCTGTGGTAAGATGTGTATTAGCAAACTTGTTTACTTTTATTTAATGCATGACTATCTAGCAAGACTAAAAAGTGCCACATTGTTTCTCACAGATGTTATAACATCAAATTTATTCCTCTAGCTGGAAAAAAGAGGTCAAAGCACCGGGTGGATCAGCTCACAGAGCTCCAATAATTATGGTATAACGAATTCACTCATGAAAGATATCACTCATGTTGTGATATTTTGTTATATAAAATATATAGTATTTTGCACATCTGGAGAATGCACTCAAGACTAAGGTCTTTTACCACTGCTCTGTTGGTGATAACAATAAAAGTTATTTGATTTGATTTGAAAATGTGCTACTAAAATAAATACCAATCATTCTAAGTGGTAAAAACATCTGTCAATCTTCCATGTGCTGTACAACCGTACACCTGTTCTAACAAATATGCCAATATTCCAAATTTAACAATCTGCTGATGACATTTTGAACATGCTTTTTCAGTGTCCGCTCTTACACAAGACTGTCTTCGCCTTCTGCAGCTTATGGGTGTGCCATGCATCAGGGTATCATTCTCCTTTTCCTTTTAAATCCAAGTAAACTCTCACTGATGTTGTTAAATATTATTGCACTGCTTCATCAAACTACATCTGAGTCTTATATAACTTTCTCCTCCTTCTGAATTTCAGGCTCCAGGTGAAGCAGAGGCACTCTGTGCTTATCTGGTTAAGAGTGGCACAGTTAATGCTGTAGCATCAGAGGACATGGACACACTGGTATTTGGAGGGACTGTTCTTCTACGTCAGCTCAATGCGAAGAGAGACAGGTGAGACACAGTACAGAAATATTTTAGCACAAATATAATAGCACTTCTGGTTTTAAGCTCTAAAAAAGCTGGGTTATTATTGTAAAAGTGGAAAACCCAACAGTTATGTTAAATTAACCCAAACAAATATCAACATTTGACCCAATCATGCATTAAAATAACCCAGCATTCTGGGCTAAAACGCAGTATAGGTTTATTTATAGGCCAATGGTTGGGTTCATCACTTTTTGACCAAGTAAAAAATGACCCAGCATATTTTAGGGCCCAGTCACACCAAAAGCGTTTTAAACGCTTGCAAACGCAAGGCGCAACGCACTGCCTTTTTTAAAAAAAGAGCAGTGCAACGCGGCTTTTCATATTGCTAAGCAACCACCGAGTCAGCTGTCTTGTCAATCAAATATTGAAGCGTGAACGCTCTTTTGCTGTTAACTGTCATATTAGCAGAAACTTTAAAAAGAGGACGCTTGCTCTGACCTTGTTTGAGGATGAGAGGTGCACAAACACGCAGGAGAGAGTGAGCGAGCGGTGTCCGGTTCTTCAAAGCAACTGTAAACTTCCCTCACCACAATGTAAGGCCCGCCTCTCCCCTGATTCGATTGGACAATGGAAGACGCGAATGACGTCAGGCGCTTCTCCGCTCTCAGCGCTCCTTCAAAAACGCGTGCGCGGCAGGCGGCAAAAAAACGCAAGGCGCTCGGCGCGCATAAACAGCGCGCAAACGCGCCCTGCCCATAGAATATCATTCAAAAAAGGCGCCTGCAACTGCCATAAACGCTTTTGGTGTGACTGCAGCCTTAGAGTGTAGATTTATAGACAGTTTCAGCGGCAACAACATAAACAAATTGCTTTTGTGACCCAAACTTGACTTCCGGATATTAATAAGTTAAATCAGTAACAACAGAGTCTAAGTAAATGACCTTAGTTCAAATCATAGCTAAAGCGTATTAACTATTACACTGAGCTAACGTTACTGTGTAAAATGAATGTATACAATCAATGTTAGCTACAGATCCTTGAATTCTTGCCTGGCTGCCAAATCCATACAGCGGTGATCCATGCTCACTGGCTTCCCTCATCTTTCAGAAACCGAAACATTTTATTTTCCACAAGGTATTTATTCCAGAGGTTAGTTTAGTCACTAGCCAAGCGTTTATCGGAAGTGAACTTCGGGACAGGCACAACTGCAGCAATGCGTGTGCATCTGATTAATCCATCTTTAGAAGGATGCAGATCTAGTGCAAAAAACATTATCTTATAAGCACGCTAAAAAAGTAAATAAAAAGTGCATAAATAATGTTATTACTATATTATGGAATTTGTAAAGTTACAGCAAAACTTAAATCTTTCATTTCAAGGTGATTTTTACATTTCTAAGGAAAGGCTTTCTCTGTGAGTAACTGAAGTGAATGTCTTTATTCTAATCATGTCTTTAATACAAAGTACATATCTATTTGATACCTGTCTTATAGTGAAGTGACAGAGTACTCCTTACCAAAGCTTTTGGAAGCTCTACAGCTGACACATGAAGAGGTAAAACATTTGACTAATAATTCAACATAACTGCCCAAGCCTGATTCTGTATGCTAATGGACCGACATAAATGTCTTTGTAATTGGGATGCAATTAAACACCCCTTCCACACACCCACATGTTTTAAATATTAAAAGCTGTAACAGTGCTCTTAAAATAATGGTCTCTTTGTTTATTTGTCCAATAGTCTCATTAATCCCATAGCTCATTGCCATGTTTTTACTGAGTATTTGTTCAAATTACCTGTCTTGTCCTAATGGAGCTAGTAGCGCTGTTGTCAGTACTGGTGAGGCTGCCATGTCGAAAGTAGGATTTTTTTTTTAAATAAGCATGTGGGCTATCTCACCATCACTGAGTTAAGGAATTGATTTATTGTAATTTAGTAATTTCGAGTTTTTCAAAGTCAAAAGTGTTTTAAAAATCGCTTTATTTATTCTCTGTTTCTTTTTCTTTCTCTTACAGTTTGTTGACCTGTGTATCTTACTGGGCTGTGACTACTGTGAAAAGATTGGAGGCCTTGGGCCAAGTCGAGCACTGAAGCTCATTAAAGAGCATCATACAATAGAGGGGGTGATGGAACATGTCAACAAAAAGGTGCACTGTTTACATGTAGTTAGCCCCGACATGTGTGAGGCTCGTCATTTCAAAATATGTGTTCGGCGTGTCATGTAAACTTACGTGACATTACAGGACAGACAATTAACACAAACATTGCATTTTTACGCATAGTGCATTAAGGTCCCTAACTAACAGCTTCTGATTTCTTCCAGACACACCCCATCCCTCCAAACTGGAAGTACAAAGATGCCCGTAAGCTGTTTTTTGAAACGCCACAAATTGACACCCCTGAACTAGTTTGGAAAGAGCCTGATGAAGAGGGATTGGTGCAGTTCTTATGCAAAGAGAAACCTTTGAAGTAGGTTTCCATATTATTGAATAAAAAATTCATAAAAGCCCCCCTAACCGAGAACTTTTATGCACTTTTAAATGTGTTTCTATCAGAAGATGAGTCGCCAGTGTGTGTGCAGAAACATCCTGTTATTATACAAATCCATCTCTTCTTCTTTGTGTAATCTTCTTTAAACCGCAACAGTCACACAAAACAGGCTGTTGGGGATCTCCTATAAATGTGATGTCACATTGATTACGCCCAGAGACACATGTTTTGATGTAGTCCAAAGCACATGTGTAGGCGCTCTACCCCCTATTTTGCATACAGGGAGGGGAACAGAAGCTTTCTATGCATTTAAAGAGACACACACAAAAACAGTGCGCATTTCATTGCAGCCACACATGGCCATGTTCAACATTGTATAATATAAGATCTGTAGTGTATTTTGGATACCAGAGACTATTTTTATATTGCTGAAAACACCTATTGACCCTTTAATGTTTCCCAAGTGCAGAGTAAGTGTGAAAAATTAATTGCCTTTTTTATGATTCTGTCTGAGAGGCTTGAGTCAAATGTGGGTTTTTGTGTCCATTTAATCTTTTAATTGGTTATGTAACCTTATTCACTGTTTTGAAGGAAGAAAAGGTGAGAGGACGTATTAAAAAGTTTCGTGAGTCACTGTCAAAGAAAAGGAAACAGAGAGAGGTGGAGGGTCCAACTAGACAGTCTCGCCTTGAAGAATATTTCCCTGCAACTCGGAGGAGAAAGGTACAATTTTGATTGAGAAGGATGAATTACAATGAATTAACAAAGCATTAATGAATTGCTTGTTTGAACACTGTACCAAACATTGTTGCCTTTCTCATCTAGGCTGAGTCTGCAGTAATGGGAGGATCTAGTGTTAGAAAACGATCAAAGATTAAATAAGACTCTTCTTGAACCATTGGTACAACCATCACACGGACAGAACCATCAAAACTTGAGACCACCTACTAATGGAGATCTCTTAAATTGGATGTTTCACTGAATATTTTATTTTGTTCAAATGGCAGCATAATGTCCAACCAGTGCCAAAAGAAGATATTTTTTAATGTTTTTAATCATGAGAAAAAAGCTTTTATGTTTGGTAACCTGTTTTCAATCACAGTAAACCACCAGTTTTATTAGTAAAACTGTAAAAAAAAATGTAACTAAAACTGTGCCTTGTTTTCTTAAAGCAGTGAAAGATGTAAGGACATTAGACAATACCATTCTAGTAGGGTTTGATAAGTTTTTCACTCACCAGCCAATTTGGGTACAACATTTTTAAAGGGGACATATTATGAAACACTGACTTTTTCGATGTTTAAGTGCTATAATTGGGTCCCCACTGCTTCTATCAACCTAGAAAATGTGATAAAGTATAAAAATTCTCTGCAAGCATGTGAAAAATAGGTCATTGAAATTTGGCTCCCCTTGTGATGTCAGAAGGGGATAATACCACCCCTTTATCTGCACTATCCAACCACGCCACTGCCATTTTGTGCAGAGATCAGCTAATTTGCATTTAAAGGACACACCCAAAAACAGCACTACAACTACAAAGTGGCAATTTTAACATGCTGTAATAAATTATCTATATGGTATTTTGAGCTAGAACTTCATATACGTACTCTGGGGTCACCAAAGATTTATTTGACATCTTAAAAAACTTTTACTAGCCAAAAAAAGAAAGAAAATAACAAGAGTAACTATGTCATCTTTATTTATAAACATTTTATTATTATTTATTATAAAATCTAAATTGCATATTTTCAAACAAAATTCTGTCCTGCCATTTCCTCCCTAGCTCTTTCATCCTTGTCCTTTTCACCAAAACAAATCTGTGCAATAAACATCAAATAAAGCATAGAAGAAATTTTATTACATATTTTAATATACTAAACTTTCACTTGAACGCTTTGTCCTGTTTTCCAACACAAATAAATAAACATCTTGGAAACAAGATATCTTCAACTGAGACGCAAACGCATTTTTGTCTTTCACAATAAAATAGGTTTGCCACTGTTTCAAGCTAAATTTTCACAATAGTTTGTTAGATTTTTCTGAAAATTTAAAAAAATGATTTATTCAATTTACTCATTTTTTTAAGGTAAGTGGTTGCAATCAATTTATTTAAGCTACATTTAAACAAAAGTTTTTTTGTTTGTTTGTTTGTTTGTTTAAATGTAGCTTAAATAAATTGATTGAATAAATTGAATGAATCTTTTTTTTTCAGGGCATGGAAATCTTGTATCATTTTGATTCTGAAGTATGTACATGTTTTTGAAGTTTCAAGAATTGTATTGAAAAACAAGACAGAAAACAGAGTAATAAACAATGTTTTCCAGTAAATATACCACAATAGATAAATATGACAGTATTTCATTCAGTATCATACTGCAAAGAAAAGTAAAGTTCTTTTACAATACTACAAAAGTTTCTGGGCATGCCTATTACAGTATAATGGTGTGTCCTAATGTGGTAATTATTCAATAAAAGGGTAAAACCAAGATAAAATCGCTTTGCCATAGGCTACTTGTTGTGCTCTTGTTCACAGCTAAAAAATAATATTTTATTAACGGTATGGATTTTTCTCGTTACGTTCTCCAGAGCAATAGGTGGCAGTATTGACATCTATAGCCTGTAGCGCCATATATATTAAGTCACGTGAAGAACAGGACGTTTATGGCTATTCCTGGCAGTCCTATGTGGACCGATTTTCCAGCTCCGCCGGACGTGTTAATGCACTAGATTAACCCATAACTTACAATACTACCTGCCCAACAGCCGACAGCTTTGTTATTTAGTGATGGCGGCGAGTGCCAAACGAAAACAGGAGGAGAAACACCTGAAGATGCTTCGGGAGATGACCAGCCTGCCTCCTAATAGGAAATGCTTTGATTGCGATCAACGCGGCCCGACCTACGCCAATATGACAGTGGGCTCGTTTGTGTGCACCACCTGCTCCGGAATACTGTAAGTTCATAACCTCATATTTAAACAGATGGTACAAGAGCTTGTTATTTTTCCTCCTTGTACAGTCTGTATGGGCAGATGCCTACTAACCCCTCCCATCTGACACCCCCGTCAAGTGAGCCGTCATCTGCAAATGCATGGTCAAGCCAGCCGCAGCCTAAACTGTGTTGCACGTCACTTAGTAAAATTACGGTACGGATACTTACAGCGGCCAAAAAACGGACATAGACCAACGCGATCCGACTTCGCGCGCGCGCCGAAAGAATTGACGGCCGCATGACGTCAAAGTACCGCGAGAGCGGGTCGAGAAATAATACGGAGGCTAATTTCGACTCGCTCTCGCGGTGTTTGACGTCATCCGCCTGTCATTTTTTTTGCTATTTAATCGGTTCATTTACCCAATAACAAGATAAACGTATTAACAACTTATTTTATATTACACATTACAAAACCATTGTCTAATCACAGTATGAGACTTTTCCCTTTCAATTGTTGACAAAAATATTGTTTTTTTTTTAAGTGTTTCCAAATGTATTGTAACATTAATTTCTTGTTCATTACTTTAATTCATTACTTTGCCTACAGGATTTATCTATTAACAAGATCTTCTTCAGGATGACCCCACTCTGTTTGTTACTTATCAAAATAAATTACAGCAGATTAACAAAGAAAACTGTACACAAAGACTGTCCACAATACATGAACATGCATTCATTTTTGCCCTGGTATTATTCAAAATTCTTAACGTGTAACAAGAACATTTTAAGAATATCTTTTTTAGGATGACCCACACTATGTTCATGTCACTTTTCAAACTGTTTCACTGGACATTTATAAAGAAATCTATAGGCAAAGTCTGTCAACTATACATCAACATGTTGCATTTTTACATTGCTATGATTAAAAATCCTTAACGTGTAACAACAATATTTTAAGAATATCTTCTTTAGGATGACCCAAACTCTGTTCATGTCACTTTTCAAACTGTTTCACTGGACATTTATAAAGAAATCTATAGGCAAAGTCTGTCAACCATACATCAACATGCAGCATTTTTACATTGCTATTATTCAAAATCCTTAACGTGTAACAACAACATTTCAGGAATATCTTCTTTAGGATGACCCACACTCTGTTCATGTCAATTTTCAAACTGTTTCACTGGACATTTATAAAGAAAACTATAGGCAAAGTCTGTCAACCATACATCAACATGTTGCATTTTTACATTGCTATGATTAAAAATCCTTAACGTGTAACAACAACATTTTAATAATATCTTATTTTGGATGACCCACACTCTGTTCATGTCACTTTTCAAACTGTTTCACTGGACATTTATAAAGAAATCTATAGGCAAAGTCTGTCAACCATACATCAACATGTAGCATTTTTACATTGCTATGAGTCAAAATCCTTAACGTGTAACAACAACATTTTAATAATATCTTCTTTAGGATGACCCACACTCTGTTCATGTCACTTTTCAAACTGTTTCACTGGACATTTATAAAGAAATCTATAGGCAAAGTCTGTCAACCATACATCAACCATACATCAACATGTAGCATTTTAACATTGCTATTATTCAAAATCCTTAACGTGTAACAACAACATTTTAATAATATCTTATTTTGGATGACCCACACTCTGTTCATGTCACTTTTCAAACTGTTTCACTGGACATTTATAAAGAAATCTATAGGCAAAGTCTGTCAACCATACATCAACATGTAGCATTTTTACATTGCTATGAGTCAAAATCCTTAACGTGTAACAACAACATTTTAATAATATCTTCTTTAGGATGACCCACACTCTGTTCATGTCACTTTTCAAAGTGTTTCACTGGACATTTATAAAGAAATCTATAGGCAAAGTCTGTCAACCATACATCAACCATACATCAACATGTAGCATTTTTACATCGCTATGATTCAAAATCCTTAACGTGTAACAACAACATTTTAATAATATCTTCTTTAGGATGACCCAAACTCTGTTCATGTCACTTTTCAAACTGTTTCACTGGACATTTATAAAGAAATCTATAGGCAAAGTCTGTCAACCATACATCAACATGTAGCATTTTTACATTGCTATGAGTCAAAATCCTTAACGTGTAACAACAACATTTTAATAATATCTTCTTTAGGATGACCCAAACTCTGTTCATGTCACTTTTCAAACTGTTTCACTGGACATTTATAAAGAAATCTATAGGCAAAGTCTGTCAACCATACATCAACATGTAGCATTTTTACATTGCTATGAGTCAAAATCCTTAACGTGTAACAACAACATTTTAATAATATCTTCTTTAGGATGACCCACACTCTGTTCATGTCACTTTTCAAACTGTTTCACTGGACATTTATAAAGAAATCTATAGGCAAAGTCTGTCAACCATACATCAACCATACATCAACATGCAGCATTTTTACATTGCTATTATTCAAAATCCTTAACGTGTAACAACAACATTTTAATAATATCTTCTTTAGGATGACCCACACTCTGTTCATGTCACTTTTCAAACTGTTTCACTGGACTTTTATAAAGAAATCTATAGGCAAAGTCTGTCAACCATACATCAACATGCAGCATTTTTACATTGCTATTATTCAAAATCCTTAACGTGTAACAACAACATTTTAATAATATCTTCTTTAGGATGACCCACACTCTGTTCATGTCACTTTTCAAACTGTTTCACTGGACATTTATAAAGAAATCTATAGGCAAAGTCTGTCAACCATACATCAACATGTAGCATTTTTACATTGCTATGATTCAAAATCCTTAACATGTAACAACAACATTTTAATAATATCTTATTTTGGATGACCCAAACTCTGTTCATGTCACTTTTCAAACTGTTTCACTGGACTTTTATAAAGAAATCTATAGGCAACGTCTGTCAACCATACATCAACATGTAGCATTTTTACATTGCTATGAGTCAAAATCCTTAACGTGTAACAACAACATTTTAATAATATCTTCTTTAGGATGACCCACACTCTGTTCATGTCACTTTTCAAACTGTTTCACTGGACATTTATAAAGAAATCTATAGGCAAAGTCTGTCAACCATACATCAACATGTAGCATTTTTACATTGCTATGAGTCAAAATCCTTAACGTGTAACAACAACATTTTAATAATATCTTCTTTAGGATGACCCACACTCTGTTCATGTCACTTTTCAAACTGTTTCACTGGACATTTATAAAGAAATCTATAGGCAAAGTCTGTCAACCATACATCAACATGTAGCATTTTTACATTGCTATGAGTCAAAATCCTTAACGTGTAACAACAACATTTTAATAATATCTTCTTTAGGATGACCCACACTCTGTTCATGTCACTTTTCAAACTGTTTCACTGGACATTTATAAAGAAATCTATAGGCAAAGTCTGTCAACCATACATCAACCATACATCAACATGCAGCATTTTAACATTGCTATTATTCAAAATCCTTAACGTGTAACAACATTATTTCAGGAATATCTTCTTTAGGATGACCCACACTCTCTTCATGTCACTTTTCAAACTGTTTCACTGGACATTTATAAAGAAATCTATAGGCAAAGTCTGTCAACCATACATCAACCATACATCAACATGTAGCATTTTTACATTGCTATGATTCAAAATCCTTAACATGTAACAACAACATTTTAATAATATCTTATTTTGGATGACCCACACTCTGTTCATGTCACTTTTCAAACTGTTTCACTGGACATTTATAAAGAAATCTATAGGCAAAGTCTGTCAACCATACATCAACATGTAGCATTTTTACATTGCTATGAGTCAAAATCCTTAACGTGTAACAACAACATTTTAATAATATCTTCTTTAGGATGACCAACACTCTGTTCATGTCACTTTTCAAACTGTTTCACTGGACATTTATAAAGAAATCTATAGGCAAAGTCTGTCAACCATACATCAACATGTAGCATTTTTACATTGCTATAATTCAAAATCCTTAACGTGTAACAACAACATTTTAATAATATCTTCTTTAGGATGACCCAAACTCTGTTCATGTCACTTTTCAAACTGTTTCACTGGACATTTATAAAGAAATCTATAGGCAAAGTCTGTCAACCATACATCAACATGTAGCATTTTTACATTGCTATGATTCAAAATCCTTAAAGTGTAACAACAACGTTTTAAGAATATCTTCTTTAGGATGACCCAAACTCTGTTCATGTCACTTTTCAAACTGTTTCACTGGACTTTTATAAAGAAATCTATAGGCAAAGTCTGTCAACCATACATCAACATGTAGCATTTTTACATTGCTATGATTCAAAATCCTTAAAGTGTAACAACAACGTTTTAAGAATATCTTCTTTAGGATGACCCAAACTCTGTTCATGTCACTTTTCAAACTGTTTCACTGGACTTTTATAAAGAAATCTATAGGCAAAGTCTGTCAACCATATATCAACATGTAGCATTTTTACATTGCTATGAGTCAAAATCCTTAACGTGTAACAACAACATTTTAATAATATCTTCTTTAGGATGACCCACACTCTGTTCATGTCACTTTTCAAACTGTTTCACTGGACATTTATAAAGAAATCTATAGGCAAAGTCTGTCAACCATACATCAACATGTAGCATTTTTACATTGCTATGATTCAAAATCCTTAACATGTAACAACAACATTTTAATAATATCTTATTTTGGATGACCCAAACTCTGTTCATGTCACTTTTCAAACTGTTTCACTGGACTTTTATAAAGAAATCTATAGGCAACGTCTGTCAACCATACATCAACATGTAGCATTTTTACATTGCTATGAGTCAAAATCCTTAACGTGTAACAACAACATTTTAATAATATCTTCTTTAGGATGACCCACACTCTGTTCATGTCACTTTTCAAACTGTTTCACTGGACATTTATAAAGAAATCTATAGGCAAAGTCTGTCAACCATACATCAACATGTAGCATTTTTACATTGCTATGATTCAAAATCCTTAACATGTAACAACAACATTTTAATAATATCTTATTTTGGATGACCCAAACTCTGTTCATGTCACTTTTCAAACTGTTTCACTGGACTTTTATAAAGAAATCTATAGGCAACGTCTGTCAACCATACATCAACATGTAGCATTTTTACATTGCTATGAGTCAAAATCCTTAACGTGTAACAACAACATTTTAATAATATCTTCTTTAGGATGACCCACACTCTGTTCATGTCACTTTTCAAACTGTTTCACTGGACATTTATAAAGAAATCTATAGGCAAAGTCTGTCAACCATACATCAACATGTAGCATTTTTACATTGCTATGAGTCAAAATCCTTAACGTGTAACAACAACATTTTAATAATATCTTCTTTAGGATGACCCACACTCTGTTCATGTCACTTTTCAAACTGTTTCACTGGACATTTATAAAGAAATCTATAGGCAAAGTCTGTCAACCATACATCAACATGTAGCATTTTTACATTGCTATGAGTCAAAATCCTTAACGTGTAACAACAACATTTTAATAATATCTTCTTTAGGATGACCCACACTCTGTTCATGTCACTTTTCAAACTGTTTCACTGGACATTTATAAAGAAATCTATAGGCAAAGTCTGTCAACCATACATCAACCATACATCAACATGTAGCATTTTATCATTGCTATTATTCAAAATCCTTAACGTGTAACAACAACATTTCAGGAATATCTTCTTTAGGATGACCCAAACTCTCTTCATGTCACTTTTCAAACTGTTTCACTGGACATTTATAAAGAAATCTATAGGCAAAGTCTGTCAACCATACATCAACCATACATCAACATGTAGCATTTTTACATTGCTATGATTCAAAATCCTTAACATGTAACAACAACATTTTAATAATATCTTATTTTGGATGACCCACACTCTGTTCATGTCACTTTTCAAACTGTTTCACTGGACATTTATAAAGAAATCTATAGGCAAAGTCTGTCAACCATACATCAACATGTAGCATTTTTACATTGCTATGAGTCAAAATCCTTAACGTGTAACAACAACATTTTAATAATATCTTCTTTAGGATGACCAACACTCTGTTCATGTCACTTTTCAAACTGTTTCACTGGACATTTATAAAGAAATCTATAGGCAAAGTCTGTCAACCATACATCAACATGTAGCATTTTTACATTGCTATAATTCAAAATCCTTAACGTGTAACAACAACATTTTAATAATATCTTCTTTAGGATGACCCAAACTCTGTTCATGTCACTTTTCAAACTGTTTCACTGGACATTTATAAAGAAATCTATAGGCAAAGTCTGTCAACCATACATCAACATGTAGCATTTTTACATTGCTATGATTCAAAATCCTTAAAGTGTAACAACAACGTTTTAAGAATATCTTCTTTAGGATGACCCAAACTCTGTTCATGTCACTTTTCAAACTGTTTCACTGGACTTTTATAAAGAAATCTATAGGCAAAGTCTGTCAACCATACATCAACATGTAGCATTTTTACATTGCTATGATTCAAAATCCTTAAAGTGTAACAACAACGTTTTAAGAATATCTTCTTTAGGATGACCCAAACTCTGTTCATGTCACTTTTCAAACTGTTTCACTGGACTTTTATAAAGAAATCTATAGGCAAAGTCTGTCAACCATATATCAACATGTAGCATTTTTACATTGCTATGAGTCAAAATCCTTAACGTGTAACAACAACATTTTAATAATATCTTCTTTAGGATGACCCACACTCTGTTCATGTCACTTTTCAAACTGTTTCACTGGACATTTATAAAGAAATCTATAGGCAAAGTCTGTCAACCATACATCAACATGTAGCATTTTTACATTGCTATAATTCAAAATCCTTAACGTATAACAACAACGTTTTAAGAATATCTTCTTTAGGATGACCCAAACTCTGTTCATGTCACTTTTCAAACTGTTTCACTGGACTTTTATAAAGATAAACTATAACATATAAAGAAAACTAAAGGCAAAATCTGTCAAATATACATCAACAATACATCAACATTTAGTAATTAGTTCATTGTGCAAGTAATGCAAAATTGGTGACCATCTGTTACTGTAAGCATGAAGCATGTATTCTATTGTTTTTTTTTAATGTAAAAAGAATTGATAAATTCCTGTCAAGTGAATCCTGAAATTTGGATTTTACACAAATTTTGACATTTACACTGTACTCTAAAACATATTTCTAAATCACAATGTGTGTAATTTGAAGAAATACAGTTTTTCTGAATTGCTAAAACACTAAACCCCAATCTCTGAACCAAATTCATAGTGGCCTAAACACATCTGTCAAATCATGCACTCTTTTTGCAAAATTCTAAACACAAACTTCTCACTAAAACACACATTTCACATGGCAATGCACTTGTTTTATAAATGCTAAACACAGGCAGGCAAAAGTTGAACACAACTACAACACAGTTATTATCATCGAATAAACACAACAACTCAAAATTCTACACACTTTTATCTAATGGTATTTTTTTTTACCAATTGTGTGGATTGGAAACAGTCTGAGAGGCAGATGAAGAGTATAAGGTAGAACAGGACACCAGAGACGATGCAATTGGCAAAATTTGCAGTTGGAATGCTGACTTTTCACAAAATACAAGTGCTGCTTACAGTAATATTGAAAACTTCATTTACTTGCAGTACTTACAGTAAAGTATTCACTATATTCACTGAACTAAACTTGTGATTACAGTAATATAGATTTTTAAGTGTGTTGTTACAATGTACAATAAACATGTATTTTTCTGTAAGCAGATCTCCTGGTTGTTGTGTTTTCCATTTTTTAAGGTAGTGTCTAATGGCTGCTTTGTAGTGTTTTATAGATTTATGTGTGTATGATTTGAAAGCTAAGTTTGATTTTGAGTACAAGTGAAATGGTTTTGAAGGAATTGTTTGATTTTGCTGGAAGAGTCAAGGGTTCTGTAAATTTTGTTTGAAATTGGGATTTGTGTTTAAGGTTTTGAGAAAATGAGTGATGGTTTCAAAAAATGTGTTTTAGCATTTCAGAAGAACTGTAATGTGAAAATGTACAGAAATAATGTGAAAATGTAAATTCATCTACAGTTTACATCCAAAAATATTGACACATATAATTGTGTAAACTAGTTATATTGACAACATGGGTAAACATTTTGAATGTCTTGTTCATGAACAATGACATAGACTAGCAAATTTGATGATGTAAAAATGTACTTTTGAGAGATGAAATGAGGATTTTGAACAAACTTTTGCAGGACATCCATGATACTTACTACAGTATACAACAGTGAACTGGCTTATATTGGTTGTGTCACATTATTTGAAACTGGTTCAATCCATTTTGAGTGGTTGTGTTTACAGTAATTAATGGCATGTGTGCTTGTGTTTAGCAGTATGCATGATATGTGTATTAGAGTGCAGAATGTGTTTTGAGAATGAATATGGGTGTGAAGTGTTGCTAAAAAGTCTAAGTGAGATCTGCAAAATGTGGTTCATGATGTGAAATGGTGTAAGGTATTGACAACAGACTGTACAATTAGATAAATCAGTTCATGCAACTGAGAACTTTGTTCAGCCAATGGGTTTTAGTGTTTTAGCAAATGAGAAAAACTGTAAGAGACATATGCTGTTTTCTTAAAGCTGACTTTAATGGTAATTGCATGAAAGACATTTAGTAATCCCAAAAAATAGCGGACATGTAAGATTAGCGTTGTCACATTAGATTAAGGTAAAGTCCATTAGCTACACAGGTAAAGATGCAGAAATATAGACTATAATATATATCTAACGGCATATTTGTATAAATGTAGTTTGAGCTGCTGTCAAAATACAAGTATAAATGATATCAATAGCATTCTAATAAAGTTGCATGCGATTTTGTTGTTGTTTTTTAACTAAAAGGGGCACAACAGTAAAAGTCCGCTTAGGGCAACCATTTGACCAGCAGCGGCCCTGTGTGTATGTATGTAAAATTCTTGTATGTGTAGGCCTGGAGAGTCCCTACTCCTGCCATCAAATCTAGGTGCCTCTGTCCGCAGGATTTTCATAGCGATACACAGCAAGTAGCTGTTCTTGTTACACGTTAAGAATTTTGAATAATAGCAGGGCAAAAATGCTGCATGTTGATGTATGGTTGACAGACTTTGCCTATAGATTTCTTTATAAATGTCCAGTGAAACAGTTTGAAAAGTGACATGAACAGAGTGTGGGTCATCCTAAAGAAGATATTATTAAAATGTTGTTGTTACACGTTAAGGATTTTGACTCATAGCAATGTAAAAATGCTACATGTTGATGTATGGTTGACAGACTTTGCCTATAGATTTCTTTATAAATGTCCAGTGAAACAGTTTGAAAAGTGACATGAACAGAGTGTGGGTCATCCAAAATAAGATATTTTTAAAATGTTGTTGTTACACGTTAAGGATTTTGACTCATAGCAATGTAAAAATGCTACATGTTGATGTATGGTTGACAGACTTTGCCTATAGATTTCTTTATAAAAGTCCAGTGAAACAGTTTGAAAAGTGACATGAACAGAGTGTGGGTCATCCAAAATAAGATATTATTAAAATGTTGTTGTTACACGTTAAGGATTTTGAATCATAGCAATGTAAAAATGCTACATGTTGATGTATGGTTGACAGACTTTGCCTATAGATTTCTTTATAAATGTCCAGTGAAACAGTTCGAAAAGTGACATGAAGAGAGTTTGGGTCATCCTAAAGAAGATATTCCTGAAATGTTGTTGTTACACGTTAAGGATTTTGAATAATAGCAATGATAAAATGCTACATGTTGATGTATGGTTGATGTATGGTTGACAGACTTTGCCTATAGATTTCTTTATAAATGTCAAGTGAAACAGTTTGAAAAGTGACATGAACAGAGTGTGGGTCATCCAAAATAAGATATTATTAAAATGTTGTTGTTACACGTTAAGGATTTTGAATAATAGCAATGATAAAATGCTACATGTTGATGTATGGTTGATGTATGGTTGACAGACTTTGCCTATAGATTTCTTTATAAATGTCAAGTGAAACAGTTTGAAAAGTGACATGAACAGAGTGTGGGTCATCCAAAATAAGATATTATTAAAATGTTGTTGTTACACGTTAAGGATTTTGAATAATAGCAATGTAAAAATGCTACATGTTGATGTATGGTTGACAGACTTTGCCTATAGATTTCTTTATAAATGTCAAGTGAAACAGTTTGAAAAGTGACATGAACAGAGTGTGGGTCATCCAAAATAAGATATTATTAAAATGTTGTTGTTACACGTTAAGGATTTTGAATAATAGCAATGATAAAATGCTACATGTTGATGTATGGTTGATGTATGGTTGACAGACTTTGCCTATAGATTTCTTTATAAATGTCAAGTGAAACAGTTCGAAAAGTGACATGAACAGAGTGTGGGTCATCCTAAAGAAGATATTATTAAAATGTTGTTGTTACACGTTAAGGATTTTGAATAATAGCAATGTAAAAATGCTACATGTTGATGTATGGTTGACAGACTTTGCCTATAGATTTCTTTATAAATGTCAAGTGAAACAGTTTGAAAAGTGACATGAACAGAGTGTGGGTCATCCAAAATAAGATATTATTAAAATGTTGTTGTTACACGTTAAGGATTTTGACTCATAGCAATGTAAAAATGCTACATGTTGATGTATGGTTGACAGACTTTGCCTATAGATTTCTTTATAAATGTCCAGTGAAACAGTTTGAAAAGTGACATGAACAGAGTGTGGGTCATCCTAAAGAAGATATTATTAAAATGTTGTTGTTACACGTTAAGTAGGGATGGGCAATATAAACGATATGCAATATAAACGATAGAAAATTGGCATACGATAGAGATTTTAAATCTATTGCACTATCGCGATAATGCGTGTTGATGACACAATCTACCCGCGAACTTTAGAGCCACGAGCTGCAGCCGAATAAACATGGATGAAAGCGTCAGCGAAACAGAGGAACTCGTGAAAAAGACTGATGCAACATCTATTTTTTGGATTTAAGCCATAAGTTGTATAAGTTAACTGCTGCTCCACGTGCGAAATTGGCATTATGGTCTAGTAATTGTGAAACATGCAGTATATATATAAAGTGTTTAAAGTGTTTAGTGTTATAAAAATAATTAACTGTGTTTTTTATCAGATAGATCTTGTCGGCTTTATCATTTTTAAAAAGTAGATCACCACACAAAAAAGTCTGGACACCCCTGCTGTAGAGTGTGTCAGGCAAAAGTTCCAGCTAAGAGTGGTAACAAGACTAATCTGGCCATAACGGTTTAATTTTACTTACTTTTTTAGCAGTTTGGCTTTTGTAAGGGTCTATATAACCTGTTCTGAAACGAGTCTATTGAAATTATTATATCGCAATACATATCGCTATCGCAAGAGCCTGCAATGTATAACGCAATATGGATTTTAGGCCATATCGCCCATCCCTAACGTTAAGGATTTTGACTCATAGCAATGTAAAAATGCTACATGTTGATGTATGGTTGACAGACTTTGCCTATAGATTTCTTTATAAATGTCCAGTGAAACAGTTTGAAAAGTGACATGAACAGAGTGTGGGTCATCCAAAATAAGATATTTTTAAAATGTTGTTGTTACACGTTAAGGATTTTGACTCATAGCAATGTAAAAATGCTACATGTTGATGTATGGTTGACAGACTTTGCCTATAGATTTCTTTATAAATGTCCAGTGAAACAGTCCGAAAAGCGACACGAACAGAGCGCGGGCCATCCCAAAGAAGATATTATTAAAATGTTGTTGTTACACGTTAAGGATTTTGACTCATAGCAATGTAAAAATGCTACATGTTGATGTATGGTTGACAGACTTTGCCTATAGATTTCTTTATAAATGTCCAGTGAAACAGTTTGAAAAGTGACATGAACAGAGTGTGGGTCATCCAAAATAAGATATTTTTAAAATGTTGTTGTTACACGTTAAGGATTTTGACTCATAGCAATGTAAAAATGCTACATGTTGATGTATGGTTGACAGACTTTGCCTATAGATTTCTTTATAAAAGTCCAGTGAAACAGTTTGAAAAGTGACATGAACAGAGTGTGGGTCATCCAAAATAAGATATTATTAAAATGTTGTTGTTACACGTTAAGGATTTTGAATCATAGCAATGTAAAAATGCAACATGTTGATGCATGGTTGACAGACTTTGCCCATAGATCTCTCCACAAATGTCCAGTGAAACAGCCCGAAAAGTGACATGAAGAGAGTTTGGGTCATCCTAAAGAAGATATTCCTGAAATGTTGTTGTTACACGTTAAGGATTTTGAATAATAGCAATGATAAAATGCTACATGTTGATGTATGGTTGATGTATGGTTCACAGACTTTGCCTATAGATTTCTTTATAAATGTCAAGTGAAACAGTTTGAAAAGTGACATGAACAGAGTGTGGGTCATCCAAAATAAGATATTATTAAAATGTTGTTGTTACACGTTAAGGATTTTGAATAATAGCAATGTTAAAATGCTACATGTTGATGTATGGTTGACAGACTTTGCCTATAGATTTCTTTATACATGTCCAGTGAAACAGTTTGAAAAGTGACATGAAGAGAGTGTGGGTCATCCAAAATAAGATATTATTAAAATGTTGTTGTTACACGTTAAGGATTTTGAATAATAGCAATGATAAAATGCTACATGTTGATGTATGGTTGATGTATGGTTGACAGACTTTGCCTATAGATTTCTTTATAAATGTCAAGTGAAACAGTTCGAAAAGTGACATGAACAGAGTGTGGGTCATCCTAAAGAAGATATTATTAAAATGTTGTTGTTACACGTTAAGGATTTTGAATAATAGCAATGTAAAAATGCTACATGTTGATGTATGGTTGACAGACTTTGCCTATAGATTTCTTTATAAATGTCAAGTGAAACAGTTTGAAAAGTGACATGAACAGAGTGTGGGTCATCCAAAATAAGATATTATTAAAATGTTGTTGTTACACGTTAAGGATTTTGAATAATAGCAATGATAAAATGCTACATGTTGATGTATGGTTGATGTATGGTTGACAGACTTTGCCTATAGATTTCTTTATAAATGTCAAGTGAAACAGTTCGAAAAGTGACATGAACAGAGTGTGGGTCATCCTAAAGAAGATATTATTAAAATGTTGTTGTTACACGTTAAGGATTTTGAATAATAGCAATGTAAAAATGCTACATGTTGATGTATGGTTGACAGACTTTGCCTATAGATTTCTTTATAAATGTCAAGTGAAACAGTTTGAAAAGTGACATGAACAGAGTGTGGGTCATCCAAAATAAGATATTATTAAAATGTTGTTGTTACACGTTAAGGATTTTGAATCATAGCAATGTAAAAATGCAACATGTTGATGTATAGTTGACAGACTTTGCCTATAGATTTCTTTATACATGTCCAGTGAAACAGTTTGAAAAGTGACATGAACAGAGTGTGGGTCATCCAAAATAAGATATTATTAAAATGTTGTTGTTACACGTTAAGGATTTTGAATCATAGAAATGTAAAAATGCAACATGTTGATGTATAGTTGACAGACTTTGCCTATAGATTTCTTTATAGGTGTCCAGTGAGACAGTTTGGGGGGTGACATGAACAGAGTGTGGGTCATCCTAAGGGAGATGTTCCTGAAGTGTTGTTGTTACACGTTGGGGATTTTGACTCATAGCAATGTAAAAATGCTACATGTTGATGTATGGTTGACGGACTTTGCCTATGGATTTCTTTATAAATGTCCAGTGAAACGGTTTGAAAAGTGACATGAACAGAGTGTGGGTCATCCTAAAGAAGATATTATTAAAATGTTGTTGTTACACGTTAAGGATTTTGAATAATAGCAATGTAAAAATGCTACATGTTGATGTATGGTTGACAGACTTTGCCTATAGATTTCTTTATAAATGTCAAGTGAAACAGTTTGAAAAGTGACATGAAGAGAGTGTGGGTCATCCAAAATAAGATATTATTAAAATGTTGTTGTTACACGTTAAGGATTTTGAATCATAGCAATGTAAAAATGCAACATGTTGATGTATAGTTGACAGACTTTGCCTATAGATTTCTTTATACATGTCCAGTGAAACAGTTTGAAAAGTGACATGAAGAGAGTGTGGGTCATCCAAAATAAGATATTATTAAAATGTTGTTGTTACACGTTAAGGATTTTGAATCATAGCAATGTAAAAATGCTACATGTTGATGTATGGTTGACAGACTTTGCCTATAGATTTCTTTATAAATGTCCAGTGAAACAGTTTGAAAAGTGACATGAACAGATTGTGGGTCATCCTAAAGAAGATATTCCTGAAATGTTGTTGTTACACGTTAAAGGGATACTTCACCGATTTAGCATTCAGCTTTGTATCTGTAGAAACCCGGCAGTATTACTGAATGACCATGTTTCCCTCCATCATTTCCCCCTGAGAGGAGAGATATCTGCATTTTGGTTCTGCAAAAAAGTCCTCCGATGATGCAAAAATCGTCATATTACATCATCGGAGGACTTTTTTGCAGAACCAAAATGCAGATATCTCTCCTCTCAGGGGGAAATGAGGGAGGGAAACATGGTCATTCAGTAATACTGCCGGGTTTCTACAGATACAAAGCTGAATGCTAAATCGTTGAAGTATCCCTTTAAGGATTTTGACTCATAGCAATGTAAAAATGCTACATGTTGATGTATGGTTGACAGACTTTGCCTATAGATTTCTTTATAAATGTCCAGTGAAACGGTTTGAAAAGTGACATGAAGAGAGTCTGGGTCATCCTAAAGAAGATATTCCTGAAATGTTGTTGTTACACATTAAGGATTTTGAATTATAGCAATGTAAAAATGCTGCATGTTGATGTATGGTTGATGTATAGTTGACAGACTTTGCCTATAGATTTCTTTATAAATGTCCAGTGAAACAGGTTGAAAAGTGACATGAACAGAGTGTGGGTCATCCTAAAGAAGATATTCCTGAAATGTTTTTGTTACACATAAAGGATTTTGAATCATAGCTATGTAAAAATGCAACATGTTGATGTATGGTTGACAGAATTTGCCTATAGATTTCTTTATAAATGTCCAGTGAAACAGTTTGAAAAGTGACATGAAGAGAGTTTGGGTCATCCTAAAGAAGATATTCCTGAAATGTTGTTGTTACACATTAAGGATTTTGAATCATAGCGATGTAAAAATGCTACATGTTGATGTATGGTTGACAGACTTTGCCTATAGTTCTCTTTATAAATGTCCAGTGAAACAGTTTGAAAAGTGACATGAACAGAGTGTGGGTCATCATGAAGAAGATCCTGTTAATAGATAAACTAAACCCTGTAGGCAAAGCAAGAAATTAATGTTACAAAACATTTGGAAACATTTTAAAAAAACTATATTTTTGTCAACAATTGAAAGTGAAATGTCTCATACTGTGATTAGACAATTTTTTTGTAATGTGTAATATAAAATACGCTGTAAATACGTTTATCTTGTTATTGGGTAAATGAACCGATAAAATAGCAAAAAAATGACAGGCGGATGACGTCAAACACCGCGAGAGCAAGTCGAAATTAGCCTCCGTAATATTTCTCGAGCCGCTCTCGCGGTACTTTGACGTCATGCGTTCGTCAAATCTTTCGGCGCGAGCGCGAAGTCGAATCGCGTAGGTCTATGACAGTTTTCTGGCCGCTGCAAGTATCCGTACCGTAATGTTACAAAATGACGTGCATCACAATTTAGGCGCCGGCTGGCTTGACCATGCATTTGCAGATGACGGCTCACTTGACGGGGGTCATCTGACGGATCATCTGCAGAATCTCTCCCAGTTGCTTCTGTAACATCATCATAACATCTGTTTATAAAAGTCTCACAAAATTCAAAAGCAGAATAGCCCTACCTCATTCTTGTTTTAAAATAAGACTAGGGAATTGGTGCTATGCCTTTTTATGATTCTTATAGTACGTTGCAGGGTTGCAGTAAGTAAAGTAACGTTACCTTTATCAGTAAGTTGTGACACACCCATGTCCAAACATTACAGCTGCTTATGCATACAAAGATTATGCAAGATATTCAATGCTGAATGTGATGACTCAGTGGTGATCTTAAACCTCTTAGGGTTTAGTTTAGTTATGATGCCCCTCCTCAGTTTTACAGCACTCGTTCTCATCTAATGGTAAGAATGGGGTGTTTAATGTCATTTCTTTTGTATTTTAGACGAGGACTCAACCCTCCACACAGAGTGAAGTCTATCTCTATGACAACTTTCACTCAACAGGAAATCGAGTTCTTGCAAAAACACAACAATGAGGTACTTTACACACTTTACATTAGGTAGGTAGACCAACAAACATATTGAGGTTTCTCTAAGTAGTCTGTTTTTGTGCTTAGGTTTGCAAACATATCTGGCTTGGGTTGTATGATGACAAGAGTTCTGTGATCCCAGATTTTCGCGAACCTCAGAAAGTCAAAGAGTTTCTTCAGGAGAAGTATGAAAAGAAAAGATGGTGAGTTTCTGCTTTGATCCACGCTCCCTTTCTGCAGTGTTTTGTTTGTGTGTGCATCTGTAACGTTTTGCTTTGTACTGATATACTTCACTTTAATAAATATTAATTTACTCAATTGTTCCAAACTTATAATTTACTGGTTATGCTGAACACAAAGAAAGATTATTTTGAAGAATGTTTGTGGCAGAGCAGATCAGGGGCTCCATTGACTTCCATAGTAGGAAAAAATAATACTATTGAAGTGAATGGTGCCCCTGGTCTGTTTGGTTACTAACATTCTTCAGCATAACAAAGTTATTTATACAGGTTGGAAACAATTTGAGGGTGAGTAATGTACTAATATATATATATATATATTAGTACAGGCCAAAAGTTTGGACACACTTGACTAAAATGTTAACTATGATCTTAAAAATCATTTAAGCTGAAGGTGTATGGTTTAATGCTTAAAATTACTTTTGTAGACAAAAATATACCCGTGCCAAACAGATTAATTTTTGTTGTTAGAAAACTAAAATTTTATTTTAAAGTATAATTTTTAAAATAGATGACTTACACTGAATATTGAAGAAAAAGCAGCCAATAAGAGCCCAGATTAAATATGAACTCCTTGTATACTCTTTAAAATTCATCCTAAATTGAACATTTAAGAAGCTTCTTAAAAAAATGACATGCATATGGTTCAGCAATTTCTAGGCAAAGGGTGACTGCACTTCAAATAATAAAATATTACAGAGTTTATTTTGGATGCTTTTAGCCACCAACATAATTTCCAAAGTTGCATTTGTGTTATGCCATAGTTTGGATGAGTTTATTATTATTATTATGTTATATGGAAAAATGTATAAATAAAGAACGAGTGAGTGTGTCCAAACTTTTGGCCTGTACTGTATATATGTACTGTACTGTATATGTATGTATATATGTCTTAAAATACAACAACATTGGCGTCGTGGCCGCATTACCTCCATGGGTGTGCATTATTTTCAAATAATTCAACGGCCCATTGTCAGTTATTCTATACTTATTACACGGCTCTCTGGAATGGTTGATTCTGATTGGTCAGTTGAGACATTTGCAGGTTCGTTCTTTTCAAATAATAATGCTCCAAAGTAATAACGCATAGCCGGACTACTTGTATGTTTAAAATCCCTCCGCGCCAACAAAGATTACTGTTTGGCGCCATCTTGTGACAAACACTGGACAACCACAATTAAGAATGGAACATTCTGACATTAAACAGTGGATAGAAGAACGAACAACAACAAGACACAGAGAGCTTACTGAGACTGATCTTGACAAAATAGGGCATGACAGCTACGAAGCCAACACCAAAAAAAAACAGAATGGGCATTAAAACTTCTCAAAGACTGGCTAAAACAGAAAAAAATGGAGACAGGCAAGTATGAAGCAGAGGATCTTAATAAGGTATTACGATCATTTTATGCCTCTGTGCAAAGTTTCGCGGAAGGATAAAAATGTTAATTTAAAACAAATATGCCAATAAAATGTTTAAAATTCATATTCATGTCCAGGTTTTTTTCTTATGTGGCAAGTAGCCGTGTAATAAGCGGGATAATGTAGAGGCAGCCGGTAGTTATTGGGAAATAAGCCCCTTCAGTGTGATACAAGACCCTCCCCTAACCCTGATCACACTGTTGGGGCTTATTTCTCAATAACTATCGGCTGCCTCTACATTATCCCTTACATATAAAACTGTTTAGCTTGTTGCCCTGAAACCTAAGAAAGGATACATATTTTCCACAGGTTCACTCAGGAGTATTTAATGGTTTTTTTAAAGTATCAGGTTTCTTTTTAAGATTAAGAAAAGTTCTATTGTAAACATTACTTAAAGAGGCTGTCCTGTGTTGTTGTTTTATAACATACATTTCTGTTACTGTCATTTGCAGGTATGTTCCCCCAGAGCAAGCTAAGGTGTTAGCTACTGTCCAGGCCTCAATATCTGGTTCATCTGCTAGCAGCACCAGTAGCACCCCTGAAGTTCTTCCCCAACCTCTCAAAACCCTTCATCTTACCAAGACCCCAACTAACCAGGTAATTCACTGGTTCACCAGGGTCTTTTCCAACAAGATCTGTCTTTGTTTAATCATTCACAATCTCCAAAAGTAGTAGGTTGTGCCACAGTCTTCTTGATCAGTTCCTCCACTGCCATTTGCTTTGTTTTTCCTGCTGGTGACCATTTCCATATTTCTCTCTCAGTCCCCAGTGACCAGTCGGGCTCAGGCCCAGTCGGCAGGGCAGGAGAAAAAATTTGACCTCCTGTCTGATTTGGGTGGAGACATTTTTGCTGCCCCTCCAGCTCAAACTGCCAGTTCTTCAAACTTTGCTAATTTTGCACATTTCAACCGGCCCTCAGGTAAGTTCAGATCAAATACCAGCACTGAGACTTCTGTGTCAACTGTACTTCTGTGATTAGTGTGCATGATGTTTGTACCTGCACCATGTAAGCTTTGTGTGTGTCTATTATTGTGCTGTTGGTTACTTTTCCATATGTCATTACCACAATTTCAGGCAGTCACTTTCATTTTCCTCATCTATGTTTTTTATCAACTACCTTTGTTCACCCTGTGCCATCTGTAGCACAAAATAATTCCACCACAGATTTTGCCAACTTTGATTCCTTTGGAAACGCCAGTGCACCTTCACATTTTGGCACGTCACCCCCCTCAAAGCCTTCCATTCAGCAACCCCACACAGGTACCACACCCTGCCGATAAGGCCATCCATTGTGTGCTACATTACATTCACATTTCCTGCCATGGTTTTTGTAAAATGTCAGAACTTTAAAGGTACTTCGACTGTAAAGACTTAATGTATGCTTTACTACTTTATGCCTTCTATTAAAGGAATATTCCATTTTCTTAGGGGAAAAATCCAGATGGTTTGCTCGCCACCATGTCATCCGGGATGTTGGTGTCTTTCTTTGTTCGGTCGAGAAGAAATTATGTTTTTTGAGGGAGGCATTCCAGGGTTTTTCTCATTTTGATGGACTTTGATGGAGCCCAACACTTAACACTTAACTCAACACTTAACAGTTTTTTTCAACGGAGTTTCTAGGGTCTATGAACGACCCCAAACGAGGCATAAGGGTCTTATCTAGCGAAACGATTGTCATTTTTGACAAGAAAAATAAAAAATATGCTCTTTTAAACCACAACTTTTCGTCTAGGTCCAGTACAGCGCGATCTAACGTAAATGCGTAGTGACTTAGGGAGGTCACATGTTACATATATAAAACGCAAATTTGCGGACCATTGTAAACAATAAACTGACACAAAGACATTAATTAGTATCAGTTGACATACAACAACGTCGGAACGGTCCTCTTTCAACGCACTTGTAAACACTGGGGCGGAGTTTCGCATTCGTCCTCTGTGACCTCTTGACGTCATGACGTATTGTGTGGGGTCACGCTGGTGCACCACGACCGGACCTAGATGAGAAGTTGTGGTTTAAAAGTGGATATTTTTTTATTTTTTTGTCAAAAACGACAATCGTTTCACTAGATAAGACCCTTATGCCTCGTTTGGGATCGTTTAGAGTCCCTTGAAACTCCGTTGAAAAAAACTGTTACGTGTCGAGTTAAGTGTTGGTGTCCATTAAAGTCCATCAAAATGAGAAAAATCCTGGAATGTTTTCCTCAAAAAACATAGTTTCTTCTCGACTGAACGGGGAGGGACATCGGCATTTTGGATGACGTGGTGGTGAGTAAATTATCTGGATTTTTCTTTTAAGAAAATTGAATATTCCTTTAACAAACGTTAATAAAACACATTAAATATTTTCATTAAGGGGGCCATGGCATGAAATTCTGACTTTTTCCATGTTTAAGTGCTATAATTGGGTTCCAAGTGCTTCTGTCAACCTAGAAAATGTGAAAAAGATCAAACCAGTAACTTAGCTTTGGTAAACCATTCTCTGCAAGCACATAAAAAATTAGGTCATTGAAATTTGGCTCTCCTTATGATGTCATAAGGAGATCTTATTATAACAATACTGCCCCTTATTCTGCACTATCCAACCACAGCACTGCCATTTAGTGCAGAGAGAAAGAAAAAATAATTGACAGCACAATTGAGTTTGAATTGCAACAAACCACCATCATTGTGATCAGTGTTTGCACTTCATTCGCTCATTTACATTTAAAAGGACACACCCAAAAC
This sequence comes from Misgurnus anguillicaudatus, assembly GCF_027580225.2. Classification (NCBI taxonomy): domain Eukaryota; kingdom Metazoa; phylum Chordata; class Actinopteri; order Cypriniformes; family Cobitidae; genus Misgurnus; species Misgurnus anguillicaudatus. Next base: position 30,365,735 of record NC_073338.2, read on the forward strand.
GGCACATTTTTGCACAAACCTACAATGTGGCAATTTTAACACGCTATAATAAATGATCTATATCGTATTTTGAGCTAAAACTTTACATATGTGCTCTGGGGACACCAAAGATTTATTTTACATTTTAAACAATTATTGTGACATGTCCCCTTTAATTTATAAAATCCCAATATGTAATACTCATTTTAACCTATGGAGGCCGCCATTATCTGGTCATTTACATTTTGATAATCTTTCTTCAATTGTTTGTGTTACTCTCTGATTTAAAGAGGACATTTCACAAGACTTTTTTTTAACTTGTAAAATAAATCTTTGGTCTCTCTCTCTCTCTGTCTCTCTCTGCACACTAAATGGCAGTGCCATGGTTGGATAGTTTAGGTAAAAAAATCCCCTTTTGACATCACAAGGGGAGCTAAATTTCAGTTACCTATTTTTTCATATGCTTGCAGAGAATGGTTTACCAAAACCAAGTTACTGGGTTGTTCTCTTTCTTATTTTCTAGGTTGATAGAAGCACTACCCAATTATAGCACAAAAGTCCGATTTTCACGATATGTCCCCTTTAAAATCTTGCCTGAAGTAGTGGGTCATTCGGAAACCATTTTCGCCTACTATTAATTCGAACATATACTACTTGTCTACTGATTTTTGTCTACTATATAGTATGGAAGTAGGCGATTTCGGACACAGTAATGTTCTTGTTTTCTCAAAGGGATAGTTCACTTTAAAATTAAAATTCTGTCATCATTTACTCGTCCTCATGTTGTTCTAAACCTGTATGATTTTTTTTTCTGATGAACACAAAAGAGGATGTTCTGAAAATGATGGTAAACACACAGCAGAGAATGACCATTGACTACCATAGTACAAAAAAATATTTTGGAAGTATTGTGATAAATGATGAAGAAAATATTTTGATACATGATGGTAAGCACACAGTTGACAGTACCCATTAAATGCCATCATATTTTTTTATTCCTACTATGGAGGTCTGTGGTCACTCTCTGCTGTGTGTTTACCATCATTTCTCAAAATATCTTCTTTTGTGTTCATCAGAAAAAAAAAATTCATGCAGGTTTACAACAACATGAGGATGAACTAAAGTGAACTATCCCTTTATTGGCATGCAGTTGTCAAGTCCACATACCGCCACCTACTGTCATTGTGCATTCATGTCTTTTCATCTACTGTTTGATATCATTTTACAAACAACTGATGAAAGACTCGATTATCATATTTACCTCCATTGTGTTAATCTAACATTGTGTTTTCATCGTCCCATGTGTTTGTGATGTTGATTCAGGAGGTGGCATGTCAGTTCCTCCACTGCCTAGTATGGCCCCACCCCAGGGCGGTATGTCAAAAGAGGACCGTTATGCTGCCCTGGCTGAGCTTGACAGTGCTCTTAGTTTCTCAACTTCAAGCGGAGGTCCAGGGCCACAAGGGTGAGAAATTACTTTAGTTCCTACATACAGTGCAGGGATCTTCCTGTAACTGTCCTTGCTTTTTAAACTCTATGTTTATGTATATCTTTTTATCTGTGCATCCATTACTCTGGAATGCAGAAATGTGTTTGGAGGTGTGCCAGCAGCTGCTGCTCCCCCTCCAAATCAGCCCGGACTACCCAACATGCAACAGGGTTTTGCAGGTACTCTAGATTATGTCATTTTAGCAAAGTTATAAAAAAAATCCAAATTAATTTTTTACTCTCTTTATTAGAATACAAATGGAAAATACAGGGAATATACACAAAATCTCAAAACAGACAGGCTTATAACATTTTTTTCTGTACAGCTGCTCCTTCCACAAACCCATTTGTAGCTGCTGGGATGGTTCAGGAGCCGGTATCCACAAATCCATTCCAAACCAACGGAAGAGCATCTGCCGCAGGTAAAGCGTAGCCTCGGTCAGATCAGCATGCTTGTTATGTGTCTGTCCATTTAAGGAATGAGCAGATGAAACATGCTACTCCTACTCTGGTCTCCCTTTATTTACACTAGCCTCATTTGGCACTGGCTCCATGAGCATGCCAGCTGGCTTTGGGAACACAACCAGTTACTGCCTGCCAACCAGTTTTAGTGGGACCTTCCAGCAGCAATTCCCTGGCCAAGGTCCCTTTCCCCCACCTGCAGCCTACCACCAACAGCCCAATGGTATGTGAGACTATAATTTGTGTCTTTGTGAGTGTATGTTGACCCAAGACCCCAGTGGCTTATGCCTTTCTTTCTTTAATGCATAATTTTAAGTCATGAAAAAAGGCTTTGTGTGGATTGTGTCTAGCATCTCTTCTTTTGCTTTGTGCTTTGATCTGTTTTCATGTTGCATGTGTTGGAGTAGCAGGTTCAGTGCTTTAGCAGTAAGGCCAGTGTTTAACACGTGTTAAGGTAATACACCGGCTGCATGGGCTTGTTTCTTTTATGGTGCTTTTCAGGTGGTTTTCCTACCTATGGACAGGCCAAACCTATGGGCACATATGGTCAGACTGGACCTGGGATCTCCAGCAACCCGTTTATGGTATGAAAATCAGTGGCTATAAAATGAATATATATATATATATATATATATATATATATATATATATATATATATATATATTAGATTAAGATTTTCATAATTACATTCAGAGTTAAATTTCACTTCATATTTTTAAATGTCACTTTGTCACACATTTAAAATGATAAAAATCTCATTGCATTTGGATTAATGGGAGTCTGACTCTTAAAGGGATACTCCACTTTTTTTTTGAAAATATGCTTATTTTCCAGCTCCCCTAGAGTTAAACACTTGATTTTTACTGTTTTGGATCCATTCAGCCGATCTCCGGGTTAGGCGGTGCCACTTTTAGCATAGCTTGGCATAATCCATTAAATCTGATTAGACCATTAGCATCGCGCTAAAAAATAACCAGAGTTTCAATATTTTTCCTATTTAAAACCTGAGTTTTCTGTAGTTACATCGTGTATTAAGACCGACAGAAAATTAAAAGTTGCGGCATGTTATAGCAGCAGAAGTCCTTGATTTTTTTTTTTGCCTAGAAAATCACAACTTTTAATTTTCCGTCGGTCTTAGTACACGATGTAACTACAGAAGAGTCAAGTTTTAAATAGGAAAAATATTGAAACTCTTTGGTTATTTTTTTTGCGCGATGCTAATGGTCAAATCAGATTCAATTGATTATGCTAAGCTATGCTAAAAGTGGTACTGCCAGACCCAGAGATCAGCTGAATGGATCCTCGCATATGCGTAAAAACGTCTTCTAGCTTTAATAGTTTCACATGTTTTGTACTTCCTTCTGTTGGCCGTTTATTAAAGGATTAGTCCATTTTCTTTAAAAAAATCCAGATAATTTACTCACCACCATGTCATCCAAAATGTTGATGTCTTTCTTTGTTCAGTCCAGAAGAAATTATGTTTTTTGAGGAAAACATTTCAGGATTTTTCTCATTTTAATGGACCCCAACACTTAACAGTTTTTGTGCAGTTTAAAATTGCAGTTTCAACAGAGTTTCAAAGGACTCTGGGCGATCCCAGGCGAGGCATGGGGATCTTGTCTAGTGAAACGATTGCCATTTTTGACAAGAAAAATTAAAATATGCACTTTTAAACCACAACTTCTCGTCTATCTCCGGTCATGTGACGCGCCCGCGCGACCTCACGTAATTGCGTAATGCCGTGGAAAGGTGTTACATATATGAAATGCACATTTGCAGACCATTTTAAACAATAAACTGACACAAAGACATTAATTAGTATCATTCGACATACAACAGCGTCGGAACGGTCCTCTTTCTCCACACTGGGGCGTAGTTTCGCATACGTCCTCCGTGACCTCTTGACGTCATGACCTATTACGTTTAATTTTCTTGTCAAAAATGACAGTCGTTTCGCTGGGTAAGACCCTTGTGCCTCGTTTGAGATCGTTTAGAGTCTGTTGAAACTGCAATTTTAAACTGCATTAGGGCTGTTGTGTGTTGGGGTCCATTAAAGTCCATTTAAAATGAGAAAAATCCTGGAATGTTTTCCTCAAAAAACATAATTTCTTCTCGACTGGACCAATGGACCAATCCTTTAATTCTACCATGGTTTATTCTTCACAATAATACTTACATTGTCTTTGGTTGTCTTCTTTTAGGGTGGAGGCCCGGCAGGACCATACCAAACAGGAGGTTCTTCCACAAACCCTTTTCTCTAAAGCGCTTTTTTACGCCACATCTCATGCACACATTCCGCATCACCAATGCTCTAAAACATAATGTCTTCAAGAATCTGAAAGTCTTCAGATTTTGTATTCACTGCACTGGGTCTTTGACATTTCTAGAGAAAGAGCTGTGAATATGCAGATGATGGTTCTCTCCAAACCGCCTGTATGTTCTTTTGGACAAATATTGTTGGAATCGAAGCGAAACTCCACGATTGTCCTTCCTCATTTATGCCTTTGACTCAATAAGTAATGTTTTATGCCTAGAAAGTAAGCTACTTGTGCATATCAGCATTTGTAATCCTTTTAAAAACATGTTATTCGCAAAGAGAAACTGTGACAGTGCAGCAGAACAAAATGTCGTCTAGAGGACGCTGTTATTAGCTGTCCAAACAACCAAGTTTGTGTTTACCGCCTGCTATAGCAAAAAATGTTTTGTTCTGTTGAGGTGAAAACAAATTGTAAGGAATATAAACAACTTTTCGCCTCAAGGAGGTAAGGAACACATGGTTTGGATTAAAACCTCACACCTGTTGTAAGGCAAAGGAGTTCAGCACAGGAGCGTATGTAGATCAAGCAGGTGTCCACAGCACAACAAGACTGAATTAGATTTAAGTGGTACAGAACGCTTTTCTATGATATGCCCTTGGAGTCTATAACTGCAAAATGGCAGGTCTGACCTGCAGTGTTCTCATCAGTGGATTTTGGACCACATCAAGTTACCATTACAGGTATACAAGTTAATGTGTACATATATAAATATATGTATAAAATATTAAATGATTTTTAACTACTGTGTTACATGTGTCTCTCTTTTGTTTTCTTTATGTGGATTCTGCTAAAATATATACATGTATATTATTCATGTCAACATCTCTCATTTTAATAATATCACTGACCCTGCATGTGAAAGTCCATCAAGTCATATTGTTATGTAATTTTTCTGTTTTCTGCATAAAATCATCTTACATAATGTAAACATAAATTTTTTTATACTTATTGAGTAAAGGCCATAACAAAGATTGAAATCAAACTTTGATATTCCTAATCTTATAATTTGATTAAGACGTTTAACTGAATTTTTACAGACAGGGTCACATTTTATTACAAAGTGTGCTTAAAATAGGAATAGTAAATTAGCCCATGTAAAATCTGAATAAGTTCATTATATCTTAAAAACATGAAACAAATGAACCAAATAATTTCTACATGCTCAGTACCACTGCTTGTGCTCATTCATTTATAGAAAGCACTTATGTTTGCATGAGCGGTCATTTAAATGTGCTTTAATTGATAAACAGTTTCCTATAATTAAAAAGTATATCTACATTTATTAATAATTAGAAGAATATGCTAAGCATGTTTTTTGAACAAATGCAAATCAAAGGTTTCTTTTTCCACATGAATTAATTCTGTATCATATTTACTTTAAAGCTAACATGTGTTTACTTTTGCAGTAGGCTTACACAAAACTGCATAAAATATTGTTATGCAGGAGTACAAAACTTGGTAATTTTATCCATTTTAACTATGTATATGTGATACATCTCTTAAGAACTATTTTTAGTACTTAGTTTACCTGGTATCTGTTGTAAAACTATAGTATAGTACTAGACTGTTTATCCATAACTAAGCAAAATCACACAGTTTGTCTTCATGTCAAAGACATTCCTCTTACGAAAATTAAACATTTTTGCTTAAATGCTTTTTGGTGTAGTAATTACTATTGGCATGGTTTTACTAGTTACCATGGTTTATCCATGGTTTTTGCAGGAAAACCACGGTTGTTTTGTAAACATGTTTTATTTAGTTTGTTTTAACTGTAGTAAAACCACGATTCATTTTCGCAAGGGTAAGCCTGTAAAATATTTTAAACACTGCACATAACACATACTAGCTAGCAAAAAAAAAAAAAAAAAACAATGAACCTGTCCATTAACTAAGAGGAAATGTATTGCGAAGCAAAGAGAACCAATTAGCTGACAGAAACATTCAGTAACCATGTAGCCTACTGTGGCACGAGCAGTATGCAGTACATTTTGCGTGAATGTACGCATATCAATCAAATTAAAACGTCCGAAACTACTTCTGAATTAATTTATCACCTAACCAAGTCTATTATTGCAATCCTAACAACGACATCGAGCGTGAAATAAGGAAGTAACTTGATGATATGCCCATTTTAAAGATGACGCATAACTTCATGTAGTCACTGTTGTCATGGTAACGTGTCAAACGAGTTCAGGAATGGCGAGCTTGATGGGAGAAACTTTGTTTGAGATCAGTGGACAGGCTCCTGCACCTTTAAAGGACTACTTTCACTTTGAAATTTCACAATCTGAGGTTTGTCAAACTTTTTAATGGTTAAAATTAGTTTTTATTTTAGTTTTAGCTTGTTTTTCCAAACTGCTAGCGTCTGTCATTCGCCTGTTTTTATCTTCATCTTTTACGAACTCTTAGGGACTCTTTGCTTAAAATGTGTTACTGCAACCTAAATTATATGCAACCAAATGTAATTGAGTAAATAATGCATGCGTTTGGCGACGGTTTGATCCAACGCGATTTACGGGGCACGTTTTATCAATAATTGAGCCTATGATCTTTGTGGTGCTAACGCACCAAATTGAGTTTCATGAACATTATGCAAAAAAATAAAGGGGGGGGGGGGTAAATACAATGTGATGGTGTGGTTAGCAATAGTGGTATGCAACCTCTATTTCTGTAAAATTTCTTGGCATTCAAATTCATCAATCCTCGCCTCAGGTAATTTGGAGATGGTGGAAGATTTCTTTGAGACTAAACTCCAGGAATACAAAACCAGGAGAACTGAGACAATCACACGAAGACTACCTAGAAGACAGCCGTCTGCAAAGTAAGTCAATCAGATAAAATAGCTACAATTTAAATAGTGTGCATATCTCGTGTACAAAAGTTAACAAAATTAGCTGATTTTATCCCATCCAGGTCAGGTGGCCATGGTGTTTGGTCCTCACATCTTACAGTACTCCAAACAATTATGCCAGGGACAATACGATTACATTGTACGTCTCCCCAACTCTTTACTATTCAACATCTTGACACGTTTGAACCTCGAAGATCTTGAAGGCCTTTCACGCACCTGCCACAGGTTTAGAGAGGTAAGAAGGAACCGTACTAAACTGCTATTAACCTACTGAATTTCTTTACTAGGATTATGTTTCATATTAAAGGGGCCATGGCACAAAACTTTTTTAAGATGTCAAATAAATCTTTAGTGTGCCCAAATCACATAATGTGAAGTTTTAGCTCAAAATACCATATAGATAATTAATTATAACATGTTCAAATTGCCACTTTGTAGGTGTGTGCAAAAATGTGCCGTTTTGGGTGTGTCCTTTAAAATGCAAATGAGCGGATGAAGTGCAAACACTGATCACAATTATGGTTTTTTGTTGCAATTAAAACGCAATTGTGCTTTTTTCTGCACTAAATGGCAGTGCTGTGGTTGGATAGTGCAGTTTAAGGGGTGGTATTAATATAATAAGAGCTCCTTATGACATCATAAGGAGAGCCAAATTTCAACGACCTATTTTTTCATGTGCTTGTAGAGAATGGTTTACCAAAACTAAGTTATTGGGTTGATCTTTTTCACATTTTCTAGGTTGATAAAAGCACTGGAAAAAGTTAGATTTTCATGCCATGGCCCCTTTAATAATCATGTTGATCGGGCCATTATGTGTCTGCCTTCTCAGCTTTGCAATTCAGAGGAGTTTTGGGAGCAGACAGTGAGAAATCAATGGGGTGCTCTCACTCCCTCCGTGGAAGATTTGGCTAAGGATGTTGGCTGGAGGACAGTTTTCTTTACCAACAAGCTGCATCTGCGGATGCAGATTAGCCGGCGGAAGCAAAAGGAGAATCAGCCCAGTGAGGATTAAGAAAAACAGACTTGCCCTTCACTACCTTTGAGCTGAAGACCTTGTTAAGAGCTTTTATTCGGTCCGAGTCAAATAAAAGTCGAAATTTATTTCAACATAAAATACCACTTTGCACCGTACAGTTGTTGTACTGTACATATATCCATTTCAATCTAGAAAGGTTTTAACATTATTACTAATTTGGAGACAAAATATTGCTACTTTCCTCTACATTTCACCCTGGCATGTTTATGCACTCTGTAATGTTACATTTAATACATTATATTACAGACAAAATGTCTCTCAGCATGTAAAAAGGCAAATTTTTTTACTGTGATGAGCTGATAGTCTCCCACTGTTTTCACACTGTTGTTGTGTGGAGATGCCAATTTCTGTTAATTGCAGCCTATAATTAGGTTTGCGATTTAAAGGTTATGTTTTGCCATTTTGTTCTTTTCTTTACTGTCAATTGTCCCTTCTTGATTTAATAAAACTCTATTCTATTTTTATTCTCTTTTTTATTATATATGGGTCACATATTTTCACACCGTCATGGACATGCCAAATTGCTCATTGATGATTTTAAATAGGCGTACGATTAATACAGAATGATTAATGTCATTTATGAACCTGTGGTTTAATTACACTCCACTTGCCCTCAAATGACTTTCGTGGCTTTGTGTGATAGCATTGAAAAAGAGCACGCGTGGGGGGATGTTGGATATCTGAGATGCTGTGAATACACCAGTTGCTGCAGGTGAGACACTCCTTATCTGTGAATAAGCATGAGAAAGACAGAGAGACTACGGCTGGTAGAGAAAGACAAGGCAGTTTATTTTTGCTCGTATCGGGTGTAAGGAGAAAAACGAGGAGACATACGATTAATCATACAAAGCAACAAGTGACAAATCAAGAATGACTAATGCAAGTGATCGGATAGATTTAGATCTTGCACAAACAGGTGAGTGAATATCTTAACTTTTTAAGTATGTAATGTATAACCTTACTGTGATATTTGAGGAAAAATAAGTGTTTGTATGTTTAACAGATGTTTATCTAGTAACCTCTTGAGAGCTTTTTTATTTCTAGCTCTATTTATCCTTTTAGACTTAAAAAAAAACTGGTTTATTGTGTTGCTATGCACCTGAATTTCTTTATTATGAGGGATTAGATGTAAGATTATAAGTGTGACCAAAACTGCTTATTTTTTATTCATGTAAGGTAGGCTACATTTATTTGACCTATTTGTTATTCTCATTACAAACTGTATGTAAGGTTCATAACTTTGTACTTTCCTCAGGGTTCACCAGCTCCAGTCTTACTGATGACAGCAGACTTTTGGAGACCGTGAAAGCCTTTGCCCATTTTGGAGCTTTCATTTTCACCGGTCTCTTCACGTACCTCATCATAGTGACTGTGCGTGACTCCCCAGAGTTGTATCAAAATCCTCGCTACGTCCTGTTGTGTCAGCACTGCCTCTGCGTGACTGGCTTCAACATCATGGGTGCAATGGTGCACAGTTTACGCAGCCTTCGCTGGCCGGTCTCTCGAATTACCTGCTGGATCCTCTATGACCTGCTGGTGGTGATGGCACGAGGTTTGATGATCACCCTCGTGCTGATGTCTGTAAACACTTGTCTCTCTATTTGCATGCCACTTAGATACCCAGTGCTGGTCCAGCGCTACCGCCACTGGGTAATGCTGGGGTCTTGTGTCTTTGTTTTGTTCAACCCTGTGGTGTTCACTGTCCAAGCCTGCTCTCGCTACCCTTGGGACTACGTGATTGGACTGGACACAGAGTGCTCGACGGCTTTAGAGGGCACGGCTTGCATCGTCAGTGCTTTAGTACAGTTGTCATTGATGATTATGCTTATCATCGGAAGCTATGTGGTGATTTACTTGGAGGGCAGACGTGCTGGCCATTTCACACCTTCCAATAGCAAGGGGCGCCGCACCATTCTCATCCACAGCTTGCAGATGAGCTTGCACATCTTCCCCTCCCTCATTATCATCTCCCGGCATCAGGAGAGACTAGCTGTGGCACTCACTCTTTATATTGTTTTTTGCTGTGCACAGTCACTGAGTCCTGTGGTGTTTGGCCTTCTCTGCAGAGAGCTCTACACGAAGATGCCACATTTTCGGGTCGATTGTGGTAGCTGTGGCCACGTCAGGAGCATGAATAACACCAGCACTGGGACAGCCAGTAAAGAGAGGAACGCCTCTACCAGCACGACCACAGGCAACCTGTCTGTAGTTATCTCAGAGTGTGACAAAAAAGACATGTCAGATATTACAAAGTAAACAGTGTCTTTAAGTGAGATTTAGATTGAACTGTACAAATGTAAGTTTAGTAGAGTGCAGTTTAGAAATAATTCACAAACAAGTTGTACAAATTAAATCAGTTTTTGTCAGTGGGAGTGACTGACATTTGTTCTGTAAAATACTTTAATGTCCCTCATGTACATATTATTTATTGTATAAAGCATTTTCATGGTATATTACCTGAACCCAGTATGAATTTTTTCTTTGTGTTTAGATTCTCAATGCAGTTTCTATATATTGCTTATTTCAATCCAACATCCTGTATTGTCACCATGGTAATCTTACAATAATGAATGAACTTTACGTGGAGGCACACCAACACTACACATTTTCCAACTCGTCCTTTTTAAACACCTGAATCCACTTATAAGCTCCTTAGTGGAGATTCCAAGATTGGAAATAATGGGGTCAGACAGTGGGAGACATACAAAACCTGCACTGTTGGTGTGCCTTTAAGGGTTGGGAAACACTGGCCTAGATGTAACATGATGGGAAATATTTGATGGATTGTGATACCATGTATATTGTTATTTATATATGTATATAGTGAAGTCAGCTGATACCTGTGATGCACACTTTAATTTCTAAATACAGTATGAAAATTACTGTAAAGTTCTGTTAATATTTTGTATTGTACCAATGTCAGTTTGACCTTTATTTGATCATACAATTGCAAACTTTAACAAAATTGCATTTTATCTATGCATAATAAAGTTCAGTAAAAACTGTCAGTATGTAATGTTGTTATTAATAAATGAAAATTATATAAATTGTATGTTTACAAGAATGATTGAAACATATGTTTGTGATAAGAACTGTATTTTAGCAGGAATGTCCAAATGGCACAAAGATCCTAAGGTGTTATTTGTCATGTCGAGCAAACTGCTAACTGTGATCTTAGTGTACTTTACATTTCATATCACACAACATGTGTACTGCTTTGGTAATGAACTCTTAATAGAATTTAATTTATGGATGTAATTATTGACTAAATTATAATCTAAATTGCTCTAAAGCCGTTTGTGTTTTCTGAGAAAGCCTAACGTAGTTGTCATGACTTCAAATATTTGTGTTGAAAGTATAAAACTAATTTGTATCTGTACTGTATTGTGGTTCAGTTTATATGCATACTACTATACTGTAGATGCTCTAAATGCTCTGATGGTAACTGATCCACACTGACTAACTCTTGACCCTGATATTGCATAAAAACATCATCTGTGTCTTCTTGCAATAGCACCTTCATGTGTTTATACCATATGTGCCTATCCCTCACCATCTCTTCTTCAATATGCAACAGCCCAGGTGTTTTAACACCAGGTGTGCTGCGCAGGACTAACCTTTGTAGCCAACAATTGAACCACATTAGCATTTATCGCCCCAAACACAATACTCCTAAGAAACATGATAGGTGATGGCCAGACGACACATGCATATATTGAGCTAGAATTAAGGGGAGAAATACACAAAGCAGTTGCTTCATACTTATGGAAACTTCAGAGGTCTTTCATTTTAATAATGGTACTGCTTATGAAGGGAAATGAAATTATTTGGAAAACATGTAATTGTGTAATTCTAATGTTTGTTTTGTATTAAAGTAGTGCATTTACATCTCTAAGGTACCTAGAAAAAATTACAATAGTGCATTTAAAGCAGTCCAAACGTCTACAAAATTTATATTTGAGGGCGTAGTAGACATGTGTGAACAAGTTTTTTACTGTACACTATGGGTGGGTTGCACCAACAAGGATTAAATTCAAAAGAGTTCATTGCTAATGATTGATCCCAGTTTAATTTTAATTCGAGTTGTTTTGCACCACTTAAATTTAAACACCCATTAACATATCTTAGAATCAAACTTTAACCTGTATTAAACCATCTGGGATTTGTTTTGTCTGCCATGATGAACTCGTTATGTTGAGACGTTATAATAAACATATCTTTGACATTCCCTTAAATTAACTATGGTTTTTGTATAAAACAATGGTAAGATAACCATGGTTTGACAACCATGGTTTTCCAAAACCATAGTTAAATAATGGTTAGTGTAGGAAAACCATAGTTTTGCTCATAGTAATCAATTCACCAAAAAAAACAACAACAACAGTACTACACTTTTACCACAATTAAACCATGGTTCATTTTCATAATGTTTCTGATAATTTAGCCACTGAAGTAATTATAGAATGTTTTATTTTATTTATCTTCTTAACTGCAAGTTTATAGTTAATCCCTAACTGAGATTAAAAACAGAGTTTAAAGTAATGGAGCAACGGGATTAAAGACAATTGATGGTTCTCAAACTGAGGGGCCCTGATTTATGACATTTTATTACGTCGCTGGGATGCTTGATTCTGATTGGCCAGTCGCAACATTTGCAGGTTTGTTATTCCCAGATAACAACCGCTCAAAACGAACAACACCACAAGGTAACCTGGATGCTGCACATGATTTTGACAGGTACAGTTTAATATTTAAAAAATATTGAACATAAATATGTCTTTTAAAAACATATATGACATTATATTTATAACCAAATAGTGTGATCGTGAAATTGGAATGTCTTATCCTAAAACCGGAAGTAAACGGGTTTTCCTCGCGGAAGGTCTGCATTTGTTAAAAATGAGCAAATGAAATATTTCAAATCAATATTTAATCTTCCTTACCTTGGGTAATATTTAATGTTCCTACTTATGAGGTAAATAGCCGTGTAATAAGCGAAATAATGTACAGGCAGCCAGTTATCACGAAATAAGCCTATTCAGTAATGAAGCTTATGCAAGTTGCAAGATGATCCTGACCACACTGTCGGGGCTTTTCTGCGATAACAACCGGCTGTCTTTACATTTCCCTTACTTCTGAAATACATTTAATTATTATAAATAGTGTGTGTTTAAACAAAAATAACGCTACTAACCTGCACTAACTACTTATATTGTATATTAATATGTTTTGTTTAATTAAAATTATAAGTTTGATTTTCATATCATGAATTTTCTATGGGATGGGGTTGCACCAACAAAACCAAATATTTGGGTTATTTTTGACCCATAATGGGTAAATATTGGACAGAACACGTGCTGGGTTAAAAATTACCCCGTGCTGGGTAAATGACCCAATGCAACCATGGGGTATAATAACCCAGCAGTTGGGTTAAAATAACCCAGCAGTTGGGTCAATTTTTAACCCAGCACGTGTTCTGTCCAATATTTACCCATTACGGGTAAAAAATAACCCAGCCATTTTAGAGTGAATGATTAGGCTTAAATCTGGTTTAAATCAAAGCTTATTTAATAATTCAACTGCACCAAACTTTAAATCTTGACAAAAATAAACTGTTATTTAGATCCAGATTTAAATTTCACAGTAAACATGTCTGTTTTGTGTTTGTCATAATGATACAATTATCCAGTAGAGGGCAGTATACCTCATGACACTGTGCTGTGCCATAACATTAACAGAGTTGCTTTTATCATGAGAGCCATGTCTATTCTATTTAAAAAACAAAACATATAACACTTTACAACAGCCTCTGACATCATAACAAAACAGAATCACAGGCAGTTTTTCACACTGCAGTGAGGTACAAGCAATAGTAGAGTATTACTTTTAAAATGCCCCATGTTTCATTTTGTATTTACATGTGCACAAACATGCTGAGAGTATTTGGTTCATATTATCTCATTTTTTACAGAGGTGGCATTTAGAGGCTTTTGCATCTGAGGTCCTCAATTGTCTCAGTGTGAGTGACCCGCTGATCTCCTCTGTACTTTGTCTGTAAGTTGAAAAGCAGATAGGGGATTGTTAGTGTGTTGTCTCCCTTCCCCACCTCCATAATCCTCCTCTGCCAGAAGAGGTGATCTCTACTGTAGGTGAGACAAGGCAATCCTTTTGCCATAAAGGACAGAGATGGTTGCCTAGCTGTATAAAATTAAGAACCAATCTCTGAATTAAAATTTCTGTTTGAGTGTTGTTACACATTTGTTTTTTTAAATAAAATGTATACACATAAAATAAAGCTAAAACTGAAATAAAAAAAATAGTAAAAATAGTTCTTGCAATCTGTGTGCAAATTCACAATGCAAATTCATTTTTAATTTCCCAAACTAACTTTGAACCTGCATGTGGCGTAATTAATCTCGTAACTTTTTAATGATCTGTTTTGTGTATGCTTGGCTGCTTATCAACATTGACCTAAATGTTTGGTTGATTAACTTTATCTCAGTGTACAGTACATGAATGAGACCCTCCTCCCTCTCAGCTTCACTGTATTAGGCAACTTTTGGTATAAATTAACAGACTGAATTAGTTTACACTGATTCACGGCCTTTTAGATACAGAAATTCCCCCTCACATGTCACCAAAAGACCAGAGAACTTATTACTTGATCTCACAGGAATTCATACATAGTTTACGTGTTTACATAATGTACAAACAAATTGCAACAAGACAGCTATTAAACTTAAATTTTTAATTATGACAGGCTAAAATTATTTACACCAGGGGTCTCCAACATTTTTGTGAGCAAGGGCTACCACAATGGATAAAACAATCTGTACAACTACTTTGTTGGTATAGTCTACTCAAAACTTGTATTGTTTTACTTGATTTTTTTATTTTACTTGTTGATATGTTTTATCATTGTTTAAGATGTTAACATACATAAAATAAGCCAAGCTAAAATAATAAATATGTAATAAATAAATATTAGCGTGGTGTTTTGAGTTCTTTAATTGTATCCGTGGGCTACATCATCTTTAGTCGCATTATTTTACTTTAATCATTTACCCATTTTATAGATATGAAATGTCAAATGTAAAATAAATCTTATAAGATTATAATTTTGCCTTACTATTTAATCTTAAAAAAAAAAAAATCACAGCAGTGAGATTAAATTGAGAGCAAATTGTACATTTTGCTCATGTGTTTCATCGTGTATTTCTCCTGAGAAAATGACCAAGCCTACAATCAAACACACAATATTTTTCTGATGTCTGACTTTCAGTGGACACACGTTTGACATATTCTGAGATCTGTGCTTTAACCTTTTGCATAAATTGTTATATAAATAACAGTCACTATTTAACTACATGCTAAAATAAACAGATATTATTACAGTTAATGGCAATAAACTGCAACTTCTAAAATGACTATTGCTAAAGTAAAATGACTTAACATTGTCAGAAAATGGAAATAAAGTAAAAAAAAAACGGTAACTTTTAAGTCACTGGGTTGGTACCCTCAAAAGTTCATTTTTGTACCTTTTTAGGTATACAACAAATTGAAATGTTGCCCCTTTTGGGGTACAGTATTATACCCCAAGGAACTACAGTATTGTATATGTGAACAATTTTGTACCAGTTACATTTTTGGGGGGGTACTAACGAGTTATCTGTACCTTTAAAGGTACATAATAGATAAGATCAGCCCAGTCTCACGTAATTTTTTTATTCTTTTTTCGCGATATTATCACGAATTTCCATAGCGTATATAGGGCTGGGTATCGATTCAGATGTTCCAGATCGATTCGATTTCGATTCTCGATTTAACTTTCGATTCTGGTTCTCAGGTCAGTTTTTATACTCGATGCTTCCATACTTATGACTTTTTATGTGAAGGTGGCATCAACGTCGATGAAGCACCTGAAACTGCCATTTTAAGCACTGAATGAATGAATGACAGGCTTGCCTCTCGCTCCTTGGTAACATCGCGCAAGGCAAAAAAAGGGTGACATCTAGTGGAGAAGACTAGCAATTAGATTAACGTTAATCTTACCTTCAATGTTTGCGGAAATAAATATGACAGAAAAAAATCGATTCTGCTCTTTGAGAATCGATTTTGACCACATAAAGAAAACGATTAATCGAAAACTAATTTTTTTCCCAGCCCTAATCGTATAACGAATTCCTGTTTTCGTGTGATTATCACGTATTGGTTACTTAACTGTTTTGTCCTATTTTCTTACCATTGTCACTTTGGTTTAGAGTTAGATTTACACAAAATGACATCCCTACCCAACTCTAACCCTAACGCCAGGCAACATATAAAAAAACAATAGACCCCTTCACGGTTCACGTCACAGGCGGTTCCCACTGCGCATGTCGGGGTCAGAAAAGTCATTACGGCAGATTGAGTTGCGTATTATTCGGTATCGTCAAAAATGCCTACTTACATTGTGGGCTGTGAAAATCGCACCAGGTCTTCCGTTAAGTTTTCGCGATTCATGCAGAATCTCAAAAACAAAAAAATACAACATCTGCGGCTGCAAGCAATTAACGTGCAGACTGGAACAATGCAAATATATAAAAGAGGCTTGTGTTTGTAGTGCATCACTTCATAAGTCATAATTTTTCAGCCCTGTTAGATTAAATTATAAAGCCTGGATGGTATGAACAGTTTGATGATGCACGCGCACCCGATAGTCATTTAATGTTTACAAACCTTGAAGGGGTCTAAAAGCACCAAATCTAACCCTAAACTGAAGCGACAATGATTTAAAAATAGGAAAAAGCAGTTGAGTAACCAATACGTGATAATCACACGAAAACAGGAATTCGTTATACGATCACGAAAAAAAAAACGGAAATTTGTGATAATATCACGAAATAAGAATAAAAAATTACGTGACTATATCACGAAACCTTGTGAGACTGGGTAAATAAGATACAGTAATGTACCCAAAAAAGTACAACATTGTAATTTTTTCAGTATACCTGTAAAGGTGCACTAAACCAAAGCTCAGGGTACCACCCTAGTGACAGAAAACGTACAGTTTCGTACCTTTATTTCTGACACTGAAGTTCAATTGTTTAAATTCAAATTCATGAACTAAATCATTAACAAAACTGAGCGAATTAAGAAACATTTTGGCTAATTAAATTTGAATGTTACATATTAAAATGTTACATAATTAATAATGTCATCATATTTAGTATTTAGTTATACTACAGGTGTGTTGAATGCTGTATTTTGAGTGGCTGAAAAATGTTCCATGGGTATGCATTAATTTCTGATAACCGCACACCTAACTTGTCAAATGTCTTAAAAAAGGCACCAGAGCAATGTGTGTGGTAACCGTGGTATAAGAGGAATAATTGACTCCGGTCCTTTGAATTATTTGAAAATAATGCACAGCCGTGGTGTAACGGCACGACGTTGCACCTTGGGTGTGCATTGTTTTCTTATGATTCAGTAGCCCGTTGTTAATTATTCCTTACTTGTCTGTTGGCCTATGAACACCAGATGAAAGTTTTCATGCATTCGTCTAGTCTCAGCATTTTCTACACTCCACGCTGAGCTGTTAACTTCCACATTTTTGCTCTTCTCATCGTATCACCTTTAATCATTGGACAACAGCCATTAGCTACTGTTCTGCATCAGCCTAAATATAGCCAGCCCTAAAGCTTCTTAGCGGGAGAACCTTCTTATAAGTTCCTTTCCTTGAATAGTAGCTGAGTATAGATCACACAAATATACTTAAGTGAAAATCCCTTGCAGGTATTTAATTCTAAATAAGTAATTGCTAGGTTGTCACTGGGTCTTGGCCTGCGGGTGCGTAAGTGGCTCATTTGTGTCTCGGCTTTGAAGAGAGTTGCACACAAACGCACCGACCGCTGGTAGTAGCACCAACCTGATAACCAGAAGTCGGAGAGGCTTTCATTTCTCAGGAACAAGTTACCCAACACAGCCGCCAAAATGTGTGACATGGGTGGACTGGATAACTTGGTGGCCAACACGGCCTACCTGAAAGCCCAAGGGGGAGATGACAAGGAGATGAAGAAACGTCGGCGAAGTCTGGCTCTGCCCAAGCCGGAGCAATGCGCAGAAATCAAATCAAACCTGGACAAGGACTTTGACTCCCTTTGCGAAAAACAGCCAATAGGAAAGAAGTTTTTTCGCCAGTATCTTGATCAAGCTGAACCCGAGTGCAATGCTGCTGCTGAATTTCTGGATGATCTGACTGACTGGGAATTGTCCGAGGCTGCTGCCAAAGACAAGGCCCGTACAAATATCATCAATAAATTCTGCAAAGATGGGTCAAAGACCTCACTAACCTACCTGACTGGAGATGTAGCGTCCAAGTGCAAGGCAGTTACGGACAAAGATTTTGAGGAGGTGATGGGACAGGTGAAGGCAGCCACCAAAGAGTATCTCAAAGGCAAACCATTTTCCGATTACCAAGCAAGCCCATTCTTCGACAAGTTTCTGCAGTGGAAAGTATATGAGAAACAGCCCATCACTGAAAAATACTTCTATGAATTTAGGACACTTGGAAAGGGTGGATTTGGAGAGGTAGGTTTTTTTCATAAAGTTATACAAAATATTGACATAAAACCTAAACCTGATGATAAAGATGAGTACATACAAAAATACCTGATATGTAATCCCTCCAACCTGTTAACTGACCATGTTTATTGCATTCACTTCAAGGTGTGCGCAGTGCAGGTGAAGCACACCGGACAGATGTATGCCTGCAAGAAGCTGTGCAAGAAGCGACTAAAGAAGAAACACGGTGAGAAAATGGCCCTGTTGGAAAAGAAGATTTTAGAGAAGGTCAACAGCCCCTTCATTGTCACCCTGGCTTATGCTTATGACACCAAGACCCACCTCTGCATGGTCATGACCTTGATGAATGGAGGTGATCTCAAGTATCACATCTACAACATTGGCGAGAAGGGAATCGAAATGGATCGGATCGTCTATTACACAGCTCAGATTTGTACCGGGATTCTTCACCTACACGCCATGGACATTGTGTATCGTGACATGAAGCCTGAGAACGTGCTCTTGGATAGTCAAGGTCAATGCCGTCTTTCGGATCTCGGTCTTGCTGTGGAGATTCCAGTTGGAAAAGCCATCACCCAAAAGGTAAGTTCAAAGTTATTTAAAAAAAAAATCCAAATAACAGAATACATAATTTACATGAGCAAACTAAAAGCGGTAATTATAGGGGCAACAATGATGAAACATTTACATGTATTCAGTAACTGGATGCTTTTCTCAAAAGAGAAATGAGAAACATACAATAACAGTGCTACCTCAAAAACATGACCATTTGAAAGCTCAGCTATGGCTGAATTGATTCTCGTGATCCTAAAAGCTAACTTAAATGTTTTTATGTAGTTAAAACAAATTATTTATATGTTGTACATATTACTTTTCCCCAATACAAAGCTTAAGTTTTATTCAAATTTACTGGACACGACTTGGACTGATCAATTAAGAAAAAGCAGCCAATAAGTGGCCAGATGTTATAACCTTGCTTACTAAACACTAAATAAAAATGATAAAAGCATCCCACGTGATACCTCAAGCCAGTTAAAAATGTTACAACATTCATAGTTTAATTTGTGTTATTTTATTGTTTTGTTAACTATTATACAATTTAGAAATGTTAAAGGGCACCTATGGTCCAATTCACGATTTTACATTTCCTTTTGTGTATATGTACCTTAAAGGGATACTTTACCCATTTGCATTAAGCTTTGTATAGTTAGAAGTTAGAACCGATAACGATATGCAAAAGGCACATACATAAATCTCTTTCTTGGACTACAACAAACACACGGATTGTAGGAAACAGTTTACTTCCTGGGATTGTTAACGTAGACAAGACCGATATTATCATAAATCCTCCCGTTTCGGACTCACAGTCTGTAAGTTAACTCCTGTTAGCATTGCATTGTGAGTGAATCTTTGAAAAATGGTAAGGAGCGTCACGTTTCCGGCTGACGTCAGAGGTATTTAAGCCAATCACAAATTATAGATTAGCTGGCCAATCAGGGACACAGCGCTTTTCAAATCGATGAGTTTGGTACAAAATCAATGCGTTTCAGGATGAGAGTGAAATCTGGAGCTACAAAAATGGTATGTGAAAAATAAACCATAAACCACGCAAACACATTGTATAATACCAAATACACAAAATAAAGTTGTTTTTAGCAATGAAATAGATGTTCTTTAATAAAATTATGAAACAGAATAAATGACCTTTAAGTTTTTTGAGTGGGGGCATATAATGGCAGGTTTATAGTACAATCTATAGATGTTTTAAAAGAGGTAAAGACACTTAAGATTTCTTTTTAATATCACTAACCTTGGATTGTTCATCTTTTACGTGGTAAATAAGGGGATAACGTGTTAGCATTGTATTCTGTACCTGTTATGTTATTCTTGGTAATCTTGAGGGCAGCTACACTGAAATCTGCCAATAGACACATACAGTAGTTATATGACATGTAAGGATAAAATAGCCACAGTGTCCTTACTTGCACCTTTCATTGTTAGGCCGTAGATAATTGAGGTTGAGAGAGTGCACTGATCCGTTAAAGTCATACTTTCATCCTACTGTAATGATTCATAAAATTGTTGTACTAACAGTGTAGATATTGACATGTTTAATACTATATGCATCATTAATATCAAGCTCCAAACATATCCAATACAGGAAATGTTTTATGAATATGCAAATGATTAGGGCAATATTTGAATTATTAGGTAAATGAAATTTATTTATTGTACTTATTAAGCACAATTTTAAATTCAATGTCTTAAAAGTTTCATGATAAATGTCACATTTAAATGATAAGTATTATAACAGATGGAAGTCCATCAGTATATTTCAAGGTGCACATTTGGTCTAAAGGAGTGTGCATACTTCTCATGACTTGCTCATTTCTGATGTATGATCCAATGATCAACACAACGTTCATGTGTGGTCCTAAGCCTTTTTTCTTGAGTCCTCAGTGTAGGTTGAAGCCCAAGCTGAACCACCAGGGGTTTGGTTGGCTTTACACTCCTGATCCTCTTAGAAAGAATTACCCAAATCCGTCTCTGATCAGACTACCACATGTAGATGGAAGCGATACATTTTGTATGTGTTGCATGAGGGTTGATATGTTTGATTTCCCTTTGTCCTGATCGCTATATTGGCTTTTATAAATAGAGTCTTTGTTCCTCTATTTTTTTTCAACATTTAAAGTAGTTTGATCTGTATAAACAGACTATTTATTTACCTTAATACATCTAAAATTGATACGTTGACATTACAATGCGGTTGATATGCTAGCATTCCAATAACAGCATGTTAGCAAGCACAAACACAAAGCATCTTATGAAGCAATTCATATCAATTCCTACTTGCAGATCTCTGCATTTATGCTCAATATTGACTGAATTTAAGCCACGTAAAATACCAATGTCTAATAAATGGCAATAACCTGTTTGGTTTAATGACCAAAATATAACATTTATGCCTAGAACATCCTGGAATATTTTTGTGCTATTGTAATTTAAATCAGATGAAAAAGATAAAAACATAACTCAACATGTAAAACTGTTGTGTGATATTGTTTTTATAAACAAATATACTTAGGTGGGTGTTAAATATAAGCATTAATGAAATAATCCAGGTGAAAGTATACGCACATGTCCATTTCAGGCTAAGAATGCCGATCTTTACATAAGTAGACAGTCAGGTTCATCACAGTGGATCGGCACATGACTTCTGACAGGTAATGAAGATTAGGATTAAGCCTCGTTTATCTGGCAAAGAGCAGAGCTGAGGTAAGAGGAACAGATAGGGTTGTGCACTTACATAAAATGTTCCCTACTGCAGTACTGTAAGTACACAAACCCTTTCATACAATCCAGGCTGAAGTCTGACTGGAAGCAGAATATTCTTTTCACCTATTCAATTTCTCATTAATGCAATTATCTAATCAACCAATCACATGGCAATTGCTTCAATGCATTTAGGGGTGTGGTCCTGGTCAAGACATTTTCCTGAACTCAAAACTGAATGTCAGAATGGAATAGAAAGGTGATTTAAGCATTTTTGAACGTGGCATGGTTGTTGGTACCAGTCTGAGTATTTCACAATCTGCTCAATTACTGGGATTTTCATGCAAACCATTTCTAGGGTTTACAAAGAATGGCGTGAAAAGGGAAAAACATCCAGTATGCGGCAGTCCTGTGGGCGAACATGCCTTGTTAATGCTAGAGGTCAGAGGAGAATGGGCCGACTGATTCAAGCTGATAGAAGAGCAACTTTGACTGAAATACAACCGAGGTATGCAGCAAAGCATTTGTGAAGCCACAACACGCACAACCTTGAGGCGGATGGCTACAACAGCAGAAGACCCCACCGCGTACCACTCATCTCCACTAAAAATAGGAAAAAGAGGCTACAATTTGCACAAGCTATCCAAAATAGGACAGTTGAAGACTGGAAAAATGTTCCCTGGTCTGATGAGTCTGGATTTCTGTTGAAACATTCAGATGGTAGAGTCAGGATTTGGCGTAAACAGAATGAGAACATGGACCCATTACCTGCCTTGTTAACACTGCATGGTGGTGGTGGTGTAATGGTGTGGGGGATGTTTTCTTGGCACACTTTAGGCCCCTTAGTGCCAATTGGGCATTGTTTAAATGCCACAGCCTACCTGAGCATTGTTTCTGACCATGTCCATCCCTTTATGACCCCCACAGTCACCAGATCTCAACCCAATAGAGCATCTTTGGGATGTGGTGGAACGGGAGCTTCGTGCCCTGGATGTGCATCCCACAAATCTCCATCAACTGCAAGATGCTATCCTATCAATATGAGCCAACATTTCTAAAGAATGCTTTTAGCACCTTGTTGAATAAAATGCCATGTAGAATAAGGCAGTTCTGAAGGCGAAAGGGGTGTCAAACACAATATTAGTCTGGTGTTCCTAATAATCCTTTAGGTGAGAGTATATATTATGTAGTATAATATAAGTGTGACTTTTTCACAGACTGGGTCACATGTTAGTCTATCAACTTAGCTGGTAAAGCCTTGCAGTAGCAAAGCAAAGGTCATGGGTTTAAACCCCAGGAGGGGACACACATACTAATAAAATGTATGGCTTGTTTTTCATGATCCCATTTTTCAAACTTTAGTTAGTGTGTAATTTTGCTGTTAGAGCATAAATTATACGTGCTAAATATAAAGCTCAAAGTTCAATGGCAAGCGATATATTTTTTTAAACAGAATTCACTTTTCAAGGGCTACAGTGAACGGCCGGTTTGGACTTCAGTCCTCTATTCCCTGATATGTGATGCCAATTCTGAGTTTTGACTAACCTCCACACACAGGAATACACCAGCTAAGCTAAGCTGCTGTTGAATCACAACACACTAATCCAGCTACACAATCAGAACTCATTATGTATTTCTAAACGAGGGACATCGTAGAACAAATAAGACATCAGCCCGTTTTTAGAAAACATAAGTAAATTGTGTAAAAATGTGTAGTTTCTTTACATACGAAACATAAACACGTTATATTGCGCACTGTAAACACAATCAAAGCTTCGAAAACACAGAAAAAACAGGCCCTTTAATGTTGTCATTTAGCTTTCCCTTCAGACCCTTTGTTTCTTTATTCACAGGCTGGAACCGGTGCATACATGGCACCTGAAATCCTCACTGAAATCCCATACAGGACATCAGTGGATTGGTGGGCTCTGGGCTGCAGTATCTATGAAATGGTGGTTGGCTACACCCCCTTTAAAGGTCCCGAAGTCAAGAAGGAGAAAGTGGACAAGGAGGAAGTACAGAGGCGCATCATCAGTGAGGAGCCCAAGTATGAACACAAGAACTTTGATACCGGCACAATAGAGATCATCAAGCTGTTCCTTAAAAAAAAGATTGATGAACGTCTTGGATGCAAGTAAGTCCTGCTATCCTACTTAACCTCCTCATCCTTTAGTTTGATTGATATGTGGATAATAACCTGTCTAAAATCATTCATTTTAACATTCTAAGGCAACTTCACCTGTCAGAACTATTGTAGAAAAATTGTATCACTTGGCAAAGATGATTTTCAAGGATGGACAAACAAACTCTCAACCAATTTATGGCAAGATAACAAGCAAAATTTGCTTTGTAGTTACATTTAGCTATTATTTAATGCAACATACAATAAGGAGGGAGGCAATAATATAAGAAGTGCAAAACAAAGTGACAATGTTTAATCAACTATTAGAGACCAATACTGACAGTGGCGGCCGGTGACTTCTTTTTTCAAATGTGCTCGATGTTTGTAGCCCTTCATGTGTGTTGTTCATAATTTCAAAATATGTGTTCTGTGCGCCGAGTGATCCTATGTGCTTCACGTGTTTTTTCAAAATAAGTGCCTGCTGCAGACGCATCTAAAGGGTTTATGATAAAAGAGACGCTCGCGTTTGCCAAATACTTGCATAATCATAGTTTACTGTTAAGGGTGTGTCTTGCGTGTATTTTGTGAACATGGGCGTCTCTTTGATCATAAACGGTTTTGACGCGTGTGCAGCAAGCACTCATTTTGACAAAACACGTGATGCACATGGTTCATATGACGCAACAAACACATATTTTGAAAACACGAGCAACACACATGACACTCTGAACACATATTTTGAAATTGCGACCCTCGGATGAGCAGTCACGAGCCGCCACTGCTGCCAGAAAAAAATATTTCTTGCTGTCACTGGGGTGGTACCCTTTTAAACATATACATATGTACATAAATAGTTTATAATAGTACCTCACAGGTACATACAGGTATCAAAGAGTGCATATTAGTACCTCAAAGGTACATATTGGTACCAAATGTATATACCTGTATTTGGTACATGTTAGGACCTTTTTAAAGGGTACTGCCCCACTGACATCTTGAAACCACTGTTTGAATTTTTACTGGGAGTATTTGTCTCTAATATTGTAGTAAACATGGTATCTTTGTATTGCACTGCCTTATAATATTGCCTTATATATTCTTATATTATTGCCTACTTGTATTATTGAAAAATTTTTCTGACAGCGTATACTGAAAAGAGGAGAGAGAAATGAGAAGAGTCTTATATACACTATCAGATAAAATGGTACAAATATTGTCACTGTACCTTTTAAAAGGTCCTAATATGTACCTTTGAGAGGTACCAATAGGTATATATTAAAGGAATATTCCATTTTCTTGGGAGAAAAATCCAGATGGTTTGCTCACCACCATGTCATCCAGGGTGTTGATGTCTTTCTTTGTTCAGTCGAGAGGAAGTTGTGTTTTTTGGGGAAAACATTGCAGGATTTTTCTCGTTTTGATGGACTTTGATGGACACCAACACTTAACTCAACACTTAACAGTTTTTCAAAGTTTCAGAGTTTCAAAGGACTATAAACGATCCCAAACGAGGCATTAGGGTCTTATCTAGCAAAACGATTGTCATTTTTGACAAGAAAAATAAAAAATATGCTCTTTTAAACCACAACTTTTCATCTAGGTCCGGTCTAGCGCGACCTAACATAAATCCGTAGTGATGTAGGGAGGTCACGTGTTACATATAAAACGCACATTTGCGGACCATTGTAAACAACAAACAGACATAAAGACATTAATTAGTATCAGTTGACATACAACAACGTATGAACGGTCCTCTTTCAACACACTTGTAAACACTGGTGAGGAGTTTCGCGCTCGTCCTCTGTGACCTCTTGACGTCATGAAGTATTGTGTGAGGTCGCGCTGGCGCATCACGACCAGATCTAGATGAGAAGTTGTGCTTTAAAAGTGTATATTTGTTATTTTTATTGTCAAAAATGACAATCGTTTTGCTAGATAAGACCCTTATGCCTCGTTTGGGATTGTTTATAGTCCTTTGAAACTCCGTTGAAAAAAACTGTTAGGTGTTGAGTTAAGTATTAATTGTTGGTGTCTATTAAAGTCCATTAAAATGAGAAAAATCCTGCAATGTTTTTCTCAAAAAACATAATTTCTTCTCGACTGAACAAAGAAAGACATCAACATTTTGGATGACATGGTGGTGAGTAAATTATCTGGATTTTTCTTTTAAGAAAATGGACTATTCCTTTAAGGTACATTTCTGAGAGTATACAGAATGAGCTATCAACATGTTCCTATCAAGTATTCCCAGATACATCTTTAGCTGTTTACTCTCCGTTTACTTGCCCTAACATGATAGGAATATTTCAAAAAGCATCAGATACGTCAACAGTATTTGTATAAATATGATTCTGATTCTGTAGGGGTGATGATCCCAGGAAACACGAGTGGTTCAAGTCTATCAACTTTGCTCGTTTGGAGGCTGGCCTTATCGATCCACCCTGGGTACCCAAACCCAATGTTGTCTATGCAAAGGACACGAGTGACATTGCAGAGTTCTCTGAAATAAAAGGTATTGAATTCGATGCTAAGGATGACAAATTTTTCAAGGAGTTCGGCACAGGCGCTGTACCTATTGCCTGGCAGAACGAGATGATTGAAACTGGACTCTTCGATGAGCTCAATGACCCCAACCGGAAAGAATCATCTGCTGGCTTAGACGGCGATAAGAAATCAGGTACCTGCACACTTTTGTGAATGAACAATCCCGCCATCCTTTGAGTGGCATCACAAATATTATTGACACTGTGCTCTGCGTTGAGCATGGCTTGAAAGAGATGGCAGAAGCCTTTAGCATAGAAGGAGATTCTTATTGCTTCAGTTGCAGAGACGAATGGTCTGAGAAACACCCTAGACCATTTATGATGTGCTGGACTGAGCTTTGGACCAGACGGGGATGTGGGTATCCATCTTACTTTCTGCACTTTCTTTATGTTCTATGTAGTAGTCAACCTCTTATCCCACTTATCCCACAGTGAATGAAAGTAAAATTGATGAGTAGTAGAAACTACACTCCACATAAACAGACTTGGATATACGGATGTACTGTAACTAACAACTTAATGTTAAATGAGGCGGAGATGTCTGGATATATAAAGTTGAGTCATTATCAGTAAGAAGTGGCTTGCTCTCCAAACACCTCTCTCCTTGCCAAATCACAGTTTATTTTTGGATTAGTTCAAGGTGTACTAGTACACAACTGGCACCTAGACGTACTCCTGTAAGACTATAAGAGGCTATGACCCAGCCCAGGTGAATTTTCCTGAACTGATTTTCAGGGAGATGGATTAAATTAGCAGAGAATATAACATTAGTATCTTAAAATAAAAGTAAGTTATAAAAAGTATTTATTTAATATGCAAATGTGATGGAATATATAAACTTTTCCAGACATCTTTGTGCGCAGATGCAAATAAGCGTGCCTATGACACAGGCAAGCAACTTTATGACCATGCTTGTGATCTTGCTGATTTTAAAGCAAGGCTGTTTTGGTTATGCACTAAGATTTTTAAATAATAATATGTATAAATGTGTACATACACTATAAATATAAATGAATAAAATCTTTATATATAGAAATTCCTGTATATGCTTCCATGAATATGCAAATTAGTCTCTGCCTCTACTCGATCGCATAGAGACCACGCCCACCGGGGGGTACAATCCGTCCGTCTCCATTGACTTTGTGTTGCGAGAGGCTGCCTCCTTGTCATTTCGGGCTTATAGCGGGGGCGGAGTGATGCCCGGGAGCTGCTGTGTGACGGGATGTGCAGCTGGCAGGCCAAAAAACCCAGACATACATTTTTGTAGGCTGTCGACCCCAAAAAATGAGCGTTTAAAGTAGGGATGCACCGATAGGATTTGTTTGGGCCGATACCGATTTAAACAGACAACTTCTGTCCGATACCGATGCCGATACCGATATTAAACACTTGTATACAATACTATACAGTTGGTCTATTAGCTAGTTTATTTCTGCATCAAATTATTTTTACTGAACATGGATTGGATCTAATTAACATTCAACTGACCAACATAATAAGAGAGACACAAATTAAGCTAAAACAAATATAATAAGACAGCATGACAACCTTCAAAGGTGGTTTTTGCTATTTAGCATTTATTTGATAAACAACATTAACTCATTTTTTTACATATAATGGATTTCTGTATGCAGTTAATTAATAAACAATCGGTATCGGCCTTTCTCGTGCTATTGCCGATATGCCGATGGTTTCAAATTCATCAAAAATCGGCCGATAAATATCGGTGGCCGATACATCGGTGCATCACTAGTTTAAAGACATTA
The DNA here is from genome assembly GCF_027580225.2 of Misgurnus anguillicaudatus. Taxonomy (NCBI): domain Eukaryota; kingdom Metazoa; phylum Chordata; class Actinopteri; order Cypriniformes; family Cobitidae; genus Misgurnus; species Misgurnus anguillicaudatus. The sequence goes on from NC_073338.2 coordinate 30,394,140, forward strand.
AGGTGGATACAGGCACCTTTTCATAGTACTACTATTAGTAGAACTGCGCCCACTAGAAGGAAACGTAATCGGCAATCCACTTTTGTGTCTTTAAACGCTTGTTTTTTGGGGTTGACAGCTTATAACGTATTTCTGGGTTTTTTTGCTTGTTTGCTGTACACCTTGTCACGCAGCAGCTTTTGGGCATTGTTCAGTTTTTTGTTGTGGGCCAGAAATGACGGGGAGGCAGCCTCTCGAAAATACGGAGTGAATGGAGACGGTTGGATTGTTTTCCCCGGTGGGCGTGGTTTTCAAATTAGCATAACTGCGCTCTGTCTCTATAGCTCGGACCATAGATATGAATATGAAAATTTGTCCCGCCTCTGTGTGACGTAGAAAACTAAGGTGATTTCAAACTGCAGAAACAAGATGTCTTTGGAAAACTTATGTATATAAATACTCAGCAATATTGTTGAATGATGAATTTGCAAATAGGTTGTCTTAGAGCATATTAAAAACACCACATAGACATAAACAACAATAAAAACCTGATTTTTACCACAGTGGGACTTTAAGCCATAAATAACTTTTAGGATTATAACTATGAAACATTGGTGTAACCAGGGTTTAAATTGGAATGGGATTTAAAACAATAACTAATCTAAAACAATGTCATGAGTAAAACTTCTTACTGGAAAAACAACATATGTGATGTAAAATGGACCAACCAACCTGTCTGTGAATGGATTTTGTGTTCTTTCTGTTTTAAATTGTTGTGTGTGTGCTAGATAATAATGATTCAAATGTAATTGTAAATAAACCTTGAGTTTATATATATGAAAGAATCATTAAAACATCTGTGTCTTTTACTGGTGTTTAGAATTAATTCAGTTTAAAATCTGCAAATTTGGGTTAAAGGGATAGTTCACCTTACAATGAAAATTCTGTCATTATTTACTCCGCTGCATATAGTGACCATTGACTTCCACAGTAGGAATAAAAAAAATATGATGGAATTTAATGGGTACCGTCAACTGTGTGCTTACCATCATTTATCAAAATATTTTCTTCATCATTTATCACAATACTTCCAAAATATTTTTTTCCTACTATGGAAGTCAATGGTCACTATCTGCTGTGTGTTTACCATCATTTCTCAAGGTATCTTCTTTTGTGTTCATCAGAAAAAAGAAATTCATACAGGTTTAAAACAACATGAGGATGAGTAAATGATGACAGAATTTTCATTTTAAGGTGAACTATCCCTTTAAGAGTTATAGTTCAGTTTCACGGTTAGTCTGCCATCATATTGGTTTGAATGTGTTTTTTTCTCCATTTTGTTTAATCTCACACGCAATGCATCATGAAACTAAAACCAGATTTAAATCTGACACCTGTAAAAACCTAAAAATATACCACAGATTATACTGTAAAATCAAATCACAGACTGCCTGAAAAGTTTTTGGCTGATTTCAGAGTGCCACATTTATCTTATAAGGCGATAATCTGTCTTAGACTTGCGTACTTAAATCAACCTCTAATCTCTGTAATCTCCAACCTTATTTGCAGAACCAAGACAAGCGACTCTCACCAGACCCACGTTTCATTTTTGATGTCTTTTAGGATCAATGCAATGTTTTAGTTTGACACTGATAAATCAGACTTCTTGTACTCATTGTACCACGTACACAGAGATAATGTGTAGCCTATTTATACACTTAAACCTATTGAAATGATTATGTGACTTTGGGTTATTCTGCTAATGACTTGCTTTTGATGCATACCAGTAAGTTTATTTCTCAAGTTGATAAAGCTAAAGACCCTGTTAAGACAAGCGGATCCCACCTCCTCATAATCCAAACGCATCCACTAAAGCTGCAAATAAGCTTATATGTGGCCCACGGGAGGTGTTTGTGAAAGTGTGGATATGATATACGATGTATATGACAAATATTAAAATCTCTTGTTATGTGTGATCAAAACATTTATTTCAGGATGTTGAAAGAGTGTTCAATCTAGTTGATGTTAGTGTTCAATAAGCACTACATACATGCAAACTCTGAACATTTGTCAGTGTGTTAAACTTTCACAGATGTTTAAATGCAATTAAAACACAAAACATTCACGTTTCGTCACTGGCCATGACTAAATTGTAAAGATCAAGCATGTATTGACGGAGACAGATTCTAAATCTGGTCAACAAATCAGCTGTAAAGTGCTTATATTGATAGCTGTTGTCAGGAACAGACAGTGCTATCTTTAGGTGACACGGTTAAACAAATATGACATTTGGCACTGCTAATACAATACTCTACCAATTGCTACAGCACTATCTAGGTTGTATGGTATGTGTGTAAATATAAGCACCATATGGCAGAATTTTCGTTTTAAAGGTGCAGTGTGTAAATTTTAGTGGCATCTAGTGGTGAGGTTGTGAATTGCAACTAACAGCTCAGTCCACTGCTCACGTCTTGCTTTTGAAACTCATAGAGAAGCTACGGTAGCCGCCACCGGACAAACATGTCATGGTTGGAGACAACTTAGTAAAAAGGTTTGTCTGTAAAGGGCTTCTGTTGAAACATCGCTGCACAAAATGGCGGCTTCCATGTAAGGGGACCCTCTGTGTATGTAGATAAAACATCTCATTCTAAGGCAATAAACACATAACGGTTCATTATGAAAGGTCTTTATACACCCCTGATAATTTAGTTTTGTATATTATTTTGCATTGCTGTCAAGAGATCCTTCTAAAAATTACACACTGCACCTTTAAAGGGATAGTTCACCCAAAAATGAAAACTCTGTCACAATTTACTCACCCCCATGTTGTTACAATTCTATAAATTTCTTTGTTCTGATGAACAGGAAGGAAGATATTTTGAGGAATGTTTGTAACCAAACCATTCGTGGACCCCACTCACTTCCACAGTGTTATTTTTTCATACTATAAAAGTGAATGGGGTCCACAAACGGCCCGGCCACAAACAATCATCAAAACATCCTCCCCCGTGCTCATCAGAACAAAGAAATGTACACAGGTCTGCAACAACATGAGAGTGAGTAAATAATGACAGCATTTTCATTTTCGCGTGAACTATCCCTTTAATTTCTTTTCAAAAAGTAATGTTGTGTATTAGTGCCATCATGTGGTCGGTTTTGAATATAACAGACAATACAAATCCACCGCACAACCTTAGTTTTCATTTTATTTGTCAAAATAGCATTTGTTCCAAGATGTTAAATGGTTCTTAAGGCATCTGCATGTTCACGCAGAGGTACTGAAAATCATTTAGGTTACAAATTTGGTTCATATCTTATTGCAAAAATGCCACTTCAATCTTACAGTAGTTTGACATTACGATCATTAAATATATTCACAGATAGCAACACAAAGCAACCACAAAAACAACCATCAAAGAGTGACTAAACCTTATCTTATCAAGCACATTGTAAACAAAAATCCCGTTTAAGGTACAATGCATTTATGTTCAAGAATTCAAAACATCTAAGGAATGCAAAGCCCAGGGTGAAATACAATTTAATTTTAAGCGTTCGCCCTGTCTTCGGCATGAAGGAGGTCATAGGCGAGAGACTAATCTGGGAACCTGCTGAGACATTTCGAATGGGACATTAACGGAAATCAATCAGTCATGCCTGGTCTATGGAGAGTTAAATCGGGACATAGTCCTGCTGGGGACCAGCAGGAGAGCTTAGGAGGAGAACAGGGACAACAGGGAGAAATGTAGTGCAAGTTCTTCTTAAGCTTCCACTAAGCTACCGCTTTACTCAGTCACCAGGACCTGAAAGGTGACGCGTCCGAGAAACTTGTCCCGCTCGTCGTTGTTCTTAAGGTTAGATCCTTCAACCTTGCACTCTACAAAGAGGTCAGTGTTGAAGTCTTCCTTATTAAGCATCAGCTTTACCGCCACCAGAGGCTGAACATAACCCTCCTAAAGACAGAAAGTGAGAAAATGCAAAACGTACTAAATAAGTACTTACTTAAAAATAAGTTAGTATAGTAAATTTTAGGAAAACTATTTAATTGGTAGTTTAAATAAAATAAAACACCCACTACAAATACAGAAATGTCATTTGATAATGTATTTTTATTCATAATACACTGTCAGAAAAAAAAACAGTCCCAAGCTGTCAATGGGGTGGTACTCTTTAAAAAAGCTCCTATAACATGTACTATTTAGGTACTGATTTGTATACATACACTCACCTAAAGGATTATTAGGAACACCTGTTCAATTTCTCATTGGTGTAATGGTGTGGGGGATATTTTCTTGGCACACTTTAGGCCCCTTAGTGCCAATTGGGCATTGTTTAAATGCCACGGCCTACCTGAGCATTGTTTCTGACCATATCCATCCCTTTATGCCATCCTCTAATGGCTACTTCCAGCAGGATAATACACCATGTCACAAAGCTCGAATCATTTCAAATTGGTTTCTTGAACATGACAATGAGTTCACTGTACTAAAATGGCCCCCACAGTCACCAGATCTCCACCCAATGGAGCATATTTGGGATGTGGTGGAACGGGAGCTTCGTGCCCTGAATGTGCATCCCACAAATCTCCATCAAATGCAAGATGCTATCCTATCAATATGAGCCAACATTTCTAAAGAATGCTGAAGGTGAAAGTGGGTCAAACACAGTATTAGTATGGTGTTCCTAATAATCCTTTAGGTGAGTGTATAGTACCATTATGTACATCTGAGGTACTATTGTGAACTCTTTAGGTACCAAGGTCTGTTTTTTAAAAGGGTACTGCCCGAGTGACAGTCAGGGACCATTTTTCTGTGTATGTGTATGCGCTGAGATACACACTTACATGTGACTTTTTACCATAGTAAGGGAAGTACATCCTATCAATAGTCCCTTCATGAGGAAAGTACTGCATCTGCAGAGGTTTCCCACCCTGTAAAGAAGAAATACCATAAAAACAACAACCACACAGATAACTACTAAGTGAAAGTGGATTATGCAGTTGCTATTGCTATTGCAAGCCCCACACAGAGCTATTTAGCAACTGAATACAATTGTAATCAGGTACCCAGCTAAGCAGACTTTTAAAAAGTATGCCTTTAAAAATAAATGGCAAATCAAACACTTTAAGCCATGCTAAATTGATTACAATCTGCATAACGCACTAGCTGTAGCTGCACTTCTTAGCATCTAGCTATTCATTAGGAAAGTATGCAGATAACTGGGAAAGTTTGGTTAAATCATCCCATTCTGTACTAAATCATGCAAAGCATTTATTTATACATTGTGGCTTACTAAAAAATTAGTCCCAAAGATTGACACAGCATACATTGTATAAGCATGCTTAATCTCATTGATAACTGGAAATCAAAGAGCCAGGAGAGCAGGAGACTATATTTACAGTGATCTTACCCATCACTTTACTAAGGAGTTCAACTGGCAGCATGCAATAGAGAGATGAGAGAAAAATAATGAAAAGAAAAGAGAAAAAGAAAAAAAAAACACATGTGAGAGAGGATGGACTGACAAGCCCAGACAGGTAACACAACACATTACAAAGCTTAAAGCTGAAATTCATAATAAAATGATAATTACAAACACTCTTAGTTTTGAAGTGTGAAGTTTTGAAGATCAATCAACTTTCTATATTAAGTTCCTGCTTTTGGTTGTCTTACACTAATATAGGACAGTTTCTTTTTATATTCCTTATAGGTTGAGATAATGCCCAGTGAGCCAGTTAATATGATAATGTCAAACTCCCTGAGATGGTTATGTAGGCGAGAAAGACCCCTTGGGAGGAACCAAGTCTCAGCAGGAGGAGCTCATCGTCGTTTGGCTGGCTCAAAGTAAACATTAAAGAAGCCGCTATTATGGGAAATCTCAATCTCGCTTTGTTTATTTTCATGTCCTAAATCACTTTCAAATTACAAATTTCAGCTTTAAATGATAAAAACACCACAGATGCAAACATTTACATATACAACTACAAAGTTACATTATAAACAATATAGATATACAGGTTATGCCTGTAAGAAATATAAACCAGTCTATGGTTTTAAACTGCACTCATATTAAACTGGTTTACAGTTGTTCACCTTTGATGTGCAGTTGATGTATGGATCTCCGGCTGGCTTAAGACCGATGATCTAAAAGTTAAAAAAGATAAAAGTTTTGATATACCTTCTGTCAGTAAACAAAACACAAAGCCAATCATTTTCAAGAGGTCATCACAAACACTCAGCCATTTGTTAAATGTTTGGATTAGTGTCAATTTACAGTAAGTATTTTTACATAAAAGTACATATTCATGTATTCATATTTTATCAGTGTTTTTCTTTGGAAAACATACATTCCAAAGCATATTATCATAATTTTTACTCCACTACATTTCAAAATTTCAAGTTTTTGGTTTATATTTAATATTTAAAGGTCACGTTCTTCCTGATACCATTTTTTAAACCCTTGTTAGTGTGTAATGTTGCTATAATAGAATAAATAATACCTTTAAAATTATAAAGCTCAAAGTTCACTGCCAGGCGATATATTTTCTTCAATATAATTCCTCTTTAAAAGCCTACAACGAACGGCTGGTTTGGACTACAGCCCTCTATTTCCTGCTTTAATGACGTCAGTAAAACAGTTCGTTGACTAAACTCCGCCCACATGAATACGTCAGTCACCAGCTTTGGCTCAAACGGCTCTGCTAAGCTAAGCTGCTATCGAATCACAACACACTGAACAAACTACACAATCAGAACTTGTTAAGTATTTCTGAAGGAGGGACTTCACAAAACAAGGAAGACATCAGCCTGTTTTGAGGACAGTGAAAACAGCGCTATACAGATAAGTAAATTGCGTGAAAAATACCGTGTTTTTTTACACGTGAAACATGAACACATGTTATATTGCCCACTGTAAACACAATCAAAGCTTCAAAATCACAGACAGAACGGGAGTTTTAAGTACATTAAACATCTAGTATTTTTTTTTACTTTTACTTAAGTAAAAAGTACTTCTGTACTTTTACTCAAGAAAGTAAAAGTACACCATTTTTATGTAATAAGGTATTAAATCAATTTTAATATGCGATACACAGTATGATTCTATGCTTTAGAATGTAGTGGACATTTTTAGTAAAGTAAAGTAATTTTTTTCCCAAGACAAACACTCTAATAAAGCACAGATGCTTGGAACATTTACTCAAAGTACTCAAGTAGTGTCCGCCTTGATCATGCATTCATAAATTACAATGAACTGTAGTGTATATATGCAAGGTCACTCACTCTGTTCATTTTGACAATTACACACGGCCTTCCCTCTGCATAACCAAAGGTGGTGTCCTCCAAACCAGAGCACTGGTGAAGGACACTCCTCCTAAACTGACACACCTTCTTCAGAGGTTCATCATCCTGTTCAGAGAACTGACCCGCCATACACAAGTCATTTTTGGTCTGCTCTGAATCATTATACCCTGGGCATGAAATAAAATAAATTATTAATTATATTCTAATTAAAAAAATCTGTCTCATCCAAAAAAAAGTAAAAGATTTGACCAAAACTGGAGAATAAAAACATGGGACATTTAACATAATGTTTAGGCTCAACACATGGCACAGATTGTATCATTTAAACATGAGAGTTTAAACTACTGGTAGGTTATCCTGTGCAGCTAGGTCAATTTTTAAGAACACAAACATTATTGTTTGTGAGGTATTGTTGAATAAAAAATCTTTAAAAAAGAAAACAATCCAAATTGTTACAGACAATTGATTTACCGTACTTTATTTAGCATCTATTACTAATGAAGACAAATCCTGGCAAAACAAAACTTCAATACTCAGTCCAGACCTGTATATATGTTTCATCGGACGCACATGGAGTGACGCGATGCGCGTCTTGTCCGAACTTTACTTCCAGTTTTAGTTTTTTTAATGGTCTGACTAGTTGCTAAACTGAACTCTTGAACAAATACCTCTTCGAAAATAACAAATGTTTTGCCGTGTGTCTCAATCAGCTCCCTTGTTCAGTAGTCAGGGCACTGATCAGGGAGTCAGCCATTTTAAGGGCTGTCTCAATCGCAAAATCCGTTCAGTGCACTGGAACGTTCGTTCCCTAAAAATTCCCACAATGCACCGCAAAAACCAGTGAGCATCGATGTTCCCTATGTTCCCTAACCGGAAATCACGTGATCTTTTCTGAAGCTCGCCAACCGAACGTCACGTGATCCAACTCAATAAACTGTATGAAATGTTACAGAACTTTTATAAAGACAAACGTTTGTTTTAGTTGTAAATATAAACACACATTGCTACACAGTAAGGAACCACAATCTACTCAATATTTAAAATAATAATATTTATTTAAAATTGTAAATATATTTATTACATTTAAAATGTAATTATATGCCTCCAATTTTATGCACAGATATGTAAGAGAATAATGACAGCATTTTTCACAATGTACTGTTTTTAAAATTAAGTCAGAGAGATGTTGGTTTTGCCGGTTGTTGATGAGTAACAGCTGTGAGTGATTACAACGCGCTTATAGCCACGTGACCGAAAAATAAGTGAACATTGTCCCAATGTGAAGTGAGCTAGGGTCCTTACCAGTGCCCGAACCTGTGTACACGATATACTGATTCACGACCTCGGGAGCTAGGGAACGAATTGAGACACACGGTTGGTTTCCTATGTAATCTACGTGTAGTTTATTTTGCTTCTTATATAAATAAACTATGTTTAAAGTACTTTGTTGTTATTTATTCTTCTAAGCGGAGTTTACCAGAAGTTCGGTGTTGACCACGAAAGCACTTGTTTATGTTGTTACTGCTGAAACCGTCTATACAGCAAGCCTCTTATTCCAGTTAAGATAACACTGTGTGCATTTATTGATGCTTTGTGTGCATCTTTCCAAATCTGTGCAATAAGATTAAAACAATTACAACACTTACCGCTGCAGAAGTGATTCTAGATGTTGTACATACTGGCCATATTCAAGAGGATTTGACCTGTTGAAAACTATATTCAAAGAGTTTGGCCTGATAACCAACCCTGCAAAAACAAGAGAGTCAGTCATGAATGAACTCATCTAGTTTAATATCTAGTAATATGTGACACTGGAACACAAAAGCATAAGTAGTATGGGTATATTTGTAGCAATAGGCAAAGATACATATGGGTCAAAATGATTGATTTTTCTTTGATGCCAAAAATCATTAAGATATTATGTAAAGATATTTTATAAAACTCCAACCATAAATATATAAAAACTTCTATTTTTGTGAGTGGACGAAATGCTAAGGACTTAAAGGGGACATTTCACAAGACCATTTTAAGATGTCAAATAAATCTTTGGTGTCTCCAGAGTACGTATGTGAAGTTTTAGCTCAAAATACCATTTAAATAATTTTTTATAACATGTTAAAATTGCCACTTTGTAGGTGTGAGCAAAAATTTGCCGTTTTTGGGTGTCCTTTAAAATGCAAATGAGCTGATCTCAGCACTAAATAGTAGTGCTTTGGTTGGATAGTGCAGATTAGAGGGTGGTATTATCCCCTTCTGACATCACAAGGGGAGCCAAATTTCAATAACCTATTATTTCACATGCTTGCAGAGAATGATTTACCAAAACTAAGTTACTGGGTTGATCTTTTACACATTTTCTAGTTTAATAGAAGCACTGGGGACCCAATTATAGCACTTAAACATGGGCAAAGTCAGATTTTCATGATATTTCCCCTTTAATTTGGGCAATTTAAAGATGATTGTTTTGCACCATCAGATTCTAGATTTTGTAACATATTGTCATTTCCTAACAAACCATACATCAATGGAAATCTAATTTATTCATCAGCTTTCAGGACATATAAGTCTCAAATTCAAAAAAATTGACCCTTGTCAATGTCATGCTTTCTGTTACGATTCTCCAGAAAGGAGAGAGAGCCCAGGTGCAGGCTTAAAGGAACAGTATGTAAGAAATTTATATCAATTAATCATAAAATGACCCTGATATGTCACTAGACATTTAAGAAATAATTTTCATTTCAAATACTTATATCACTGACAACAGTGGTCTGGCCAGGATATTGTCTTTAAAAAAGTTGAGTTGCAGCCCTCAACTGATGTTTATGTTGTCATGTTGTGTATTGGCCACCAGTTGGGTGATTGCAGTACCAGTTTTAGCCACAAGTTTTGTTATTGCAATACCAGTTTTGGCCACAATCCTACATACTGTTCCTTTAAATGAACACCAAGCAGACTTTATTTAAACAAAACACAAACAAAAGACCCCATAGAGGGCAAAACAGGGTAAACACAATACTAAACAGGCAAGACTAACAAAACAAAGAACTTAACAAAACTTCTCTTAACAATATTCTTATTATACAAGAAGACTTGCAGAGGCACATGACAAGACGAATCAGCACAAGACAACAAACACAAGGGCATTAAATAAGGCAGGAGGGCAGCAGGTGACAATGATAAAACAATAACAAGGTGATTAAAGAGGAGAAGACACACGGAAGCACACAGCATAAACAAAGGCTATGTGCTACCACACAAAATATGCTCCTGTCATGATCTCAAGACTAGTAAAACAAGGACAAGAGGGCAGAATCATGACACTTATGACTGGTTTTGTGGTCCAGGGTCACATATTAGGTAGAGGGTTCTTTTAACTATCAGCAAATGAAAAGTTTGGTTCCAAAACAAGATAACTCCATTTTAAATTTTTGTCAAAATATGTTTATTATTATGTTATCATGTTTTTATTGTGTTTTATGAGCTACTTGTATTTTTTTGTTATGAAGGATTAAAGTTTAATTTTGAATAATATTAATTGGAATGCACAATCAAAATATTTGATTTTTGACAAATTTAAAAAACTGAGTTATCTCGTTTTGGAACAAAACTCTTCAAATGCTCAACTAATATCAACAAATGCGTTTCTATAATCATTTATATACATTATTCTATACATTCCACAGCTGCACAATAAACACAACCTGAACTCACCTGGGGATGCAACACGATCTCGATACTTTGGTGCATCGTCATTAAGCATCTGAAGCATAACCCACATTGTGAAGGCAAACATAGCAGCCAAGAAGCCATAGAAGACCAGGTAAAAAAGAAGAATGAGACCTTGAAAGAAAGTTTAAAAATAAATCATTGTCCTTGTTCAACTGAATTGATTAAAAATAAAAACCCACGTTAAAGGCAGGGTGCGTGATTTTTGAAAAACACTTTGGAAACGGGAGTCAGGCCGACTAAACACACTTGTAGCCAATCAGCAGTAAGGGGCATGTCTACTACTGACATCATTGCCTAGGTTGCATATGTGTGGTAGAGGTCCACATGGGTCCAAAATTCATACCCGAAGAGACCCATAAATGTGCTACACTGAACTGACCCGTCTTTTATTTTGAAAGTTGGACCCGGAACTGACGCAGACCCGTCAATTATTTAAAAGCTGGACCCGAACTCTTCCGGGCAGACACAGACCCAACTGGACTCGATCGGCAAATATTCTTCAGCTAAATGCTATTAATAAGTCAATAAACAAGTAGCGAAAATTAACTTTTTGTCTTACCCATATAGCCTTCTCCCTCCTTGTACCTGATTGTGATGCACAACCCTCCTTGGCAAGAAAGCTCCATCTATGTTATTCCTCTCTCTTTACGATTGAAATGCTTAATCCACTCATTATTCCAGATTTAAAAGTCCACTTACAGTCACGGTGATGAATAACGCAGTTTTGCATTTCTTGTTTCTCGAGTCAACTTGCATTATAATTTAGACTGTTTGCCCATTTGGATTATAAAAATAACGATTGCTTGTTCAGTGCCATGGCTGCTGACGTTAGCTTTACTGTGCTCTTTGAGCAGAGTCTGCACGAAAACATTAGATATAACCACAAGTTGGTCAATTTATAATATTATTATAAAAATTGGAAAAATGCAGAGTAGCCTACAGTGCAAAACGCGCGGTATGGCGGAATAAGTCCCGCCTTCTAAATAAAAGAGCCAGTTGTCAAAGGAACAGTCATTGCGTCACTGCACACACGTATTTTTTATTCTTTTTTCGTGCGTCACAAATTTTCGTTTTTTTCGTAATCATATAACAAATTCCTGTTTTCGTGTGATTATCACGTATTACTCAACTGTTTTGTCCTATTTTCTTACCATTGTCGCTTCGGTTTAGATTTACATAAATGACATCCTTAACCAAACCCAACTCTAACCCTAACGCCAGGCGACATATAAAAAAATAAATCAGAAAAAAAAGTATAAACCAATATATAAAGTGACATTCTAATGCAAGCACCAACCCTAAACCGAAGCGACAATGGTTTAAAAATAGGGAAAAGCAGTTGAGTAACAAATACGTGATAATCACACGAAAACAGGAATTCGTTATACGATCATGAAAAAACGCGAAAATTTGTGATCATAGCACAAAAAAACAATCAAAAAATACGTGACTATATCACAAAACTTTGTGAGACTGGGTAGCAGCGTTAGCTGCCTGGCTGGAGCAACCGAAGATAAAATTTTAAATGCAATTTGAGCGTCATAGAAAAAAATTATGCGACAGTTCATCTAAGATTTTGTTGCTGTTTTTGAAATATTTTATCTAAAAGTGGGTGTGTGTGTTTTCCGAGTCCGATCAACTTGGGATTACAGACCCGGGACCCGAAGTAATAGATTGGGACCCGACCCGGCTGATCATTTAAAATATAGACCCGAACCCGGTCGCGGGTCTTCCATGTAGACCTCTAGTGTGGCGTGAGTCTATCAAAAGAAAGTCAAGATTTTATTGGAGTAGGGGCGTGTTTGTTTAGGTGATTTCAAATATCAACATTGGCTTTCAGAGATCATGCACCCCGCCTTTAACCAGTCATACTTTTGAACTGTATAAAATATAAAGATATCCAACAACTTACTTTCATCTAATTCAAAACAATAAAAACATTTTTAAATAATCACAATTTTAGTTTAAGGTGTTTTATTGACATGGGAAAACTACACATTTAAGTCAAAGAAGTCATAAAAATGCAACTACTACACTTCTGATCTGATCTATGGTGGTGTGACAGTAAAGGTAATTTGATTTTAATTTAATGGGGTAAAAGTGTCAACAAATGAAACTATTAACAAGTGAAATTACTATGCAGCATAAAATAAAACATTAACAAACATCAAAAGTAACAAAAATTTAAATTGTCATTGTAAAGAAACCCATGTGAAACCTGTTTTTCTTAGTAAGGTTCAGACCTTCCTCTGTTGTTAACAGAGGTTTGGTGAGGCGCGAAAACGTAAATCCCACAGGTTACGTCACGGGTCGGGCCCCAAAGGCGTACTGCTGGTGTACTGAACGTTGTCAATATTCAGGTTTATCTTCAAAAGAACCAGAAATGTGTTCTGTTTGCCTTGGGCTTTTTCAAATTTAAACTATATTTTGACTAATTTAAATCATTTTATCAATATTTGTACCTGGCATTATAAGCCAAAACGTACAAACTGAATTGACTAGAGATGATCGGCCTTTGCACAATAAAAACAAGAGAAGGTTAATGACCCATTTGATAAGCACATCTTAATTCTCACAAGAAGTGGTGACTAGAATATGTATGTATGCCAATTACAAGAGCGAAGGGTTAAAACACAGAATTGAACTCTTTCATTTTATTTATAATGAGATGCTGCAAAAAGACGTTTTCAGCAAAAGCCCAAACGAAGCCTTTATTGATAAATAAAAAATGATGAAAACCACACTAATGTCTAGATAGAATAATTAAATGCGTATGTATATGGACGACGTGCGTTTGCGTTTCTTTTTTTAACTCTACAGGGAATATTCACACGTACCGAGAAAAAATCACGCGATATACCAAATTGTAGCAAAACACTGGCGTTTACTTACAGTTTAAATGACGACACAATCAACTGAATTGAAAATGGACGTAATTTAACAGCACATTTTATAAAAACCGAATTTTTTATTGTATTGAGTAATACATTTGTTATTGTAATTGATTCAAGATTCAATGACCAAATTAATTCAGTCTTGCCACTGTATTCACTAAATTGTCACTAATGTCATCAGTGCAAGGGCTGATGACATCAAGATGCATCCGATAACAGATTTCATCATTTTTAAAGTGCACATGGGAATCTCCATTCATTGACTCTAATGATGTCCTCTATATCGTAACATATTCACAAAATGTGCGTCGTTTCTTTTCTTGATATTTTTTTCTGTCACAATGTATTAATAAAAGCTAAGACACATGAACATGCAAGCATCCAATGCTCAACTGAATGATGTGAAAATATTTTTCTAGTAGTAACGTTACCTACCCCAGTTTTTACCAGTCCGACCGAAGAATTCTCCAGTTCGTGGATTGTAGATCGCGTCTTTCCAGCTGCTTTCAGGCTCTTTGCCTTTATCTGGGTTTTCAGTCTTATTAGACATTATGTTTTGGGGTTAGATTTGACGTAACCGACGAGAGAAAAAGTCTAGTAAAAGCCCTTATCTAATAAGGCTAAAATCAGTGGGCTGATGCCCCGATGGAAGAGCTGCAAACCTCCGACTTCTAGCGTCTCCAAATACACTGCTGTGCAATTCTGATCCTCGCTCCCCAAAAACCAGATCAACAGCAGCATGTCGTGGGGGAGGGAGACCAGGCAGAGGTTTGGCGCATGCGCAAACTTTGCAACCCGAAAATTCAGATTTTAAAATGGCATAAAAGATTTTGCCAGGGCTATTGTATTATATGTATTTTATTTTTGTATTTATTTAAATGTATTATTCAAGTGATATATATATATATTTATGGTTTGGTTTGGTTTGGTATGACATGACATGACAGAGAATTGATGAACCATAACATTTTTTACTAAAGGTAAATAAATATGACATACATTTAGTGTGTTAACCTGGTGGGCTCAGAAATTGACTGTTTTAGGTGCATTTTATGTGGAAGGTTGGTTACAGACTTATTTGGGTAAAACATATCTAATGTCATAACAGCTGCATATGTAAATACACTGTTTCAATTTAAATAAAATGCAAACATGGTAACATTTCCACCAGGTTCACAGTATTACAATGCTGGTTGTTGTTACACATGAATTGTAATAACCCAGTAGTTAGGTTGCAACAACCCAGCATTAGACCATTTTTAACCCATCGGTGTGTTCTGTCCAATATTTAACCAGCATGTGTTTCACATGATTGAACTAAGTTTTCTTAAAATTATAATTTTTAAAAAAACTTGTTGGATCTACGTAATTCAATTATGGACACCGGTTCAACATGATTGAATCAAGTTTTCTTAAAATGAAATTAATGATTAATTGGTCAATCAATCATGTGAAACTGGGTCCATAATTGAATGTGAAATAATCAGTGAACCCAGCATTTTTAGATTGTGCCTTTAGCTGTTAGATTTAATTGTATTGCACTACTCCTGCTTGTTTTTTTAACTTTGCTGGCCTGACTTCATGCTTCTGCTGCATATTTATTTAATTTGTTTAATCTGATTTCATATAGGCTATATTTTTAGACATAAATGTCATTTTGTTTGTATTTGGTTTATTTATAACTGATGACATGAGTGACAATTTAGTGAATACAGTGGCAAGACTAAATTAATTTGGTCATTGAATTTTGAATTTATTACAATAACAAATGTATTACTCAGTACAATAAAAAAATCGTTTTTTATATTAAAAATTTGTTTAACTATGGGTTGGTTTTTCTATCTTCAGGAAACTGTACTAAAACTTTTCAACTAATAAGACACTATTAACCTTAACTCTCTTCCCTTTTTCACACCTGTGTTCATCTTTGTAAGTCACATTAGAGCATTTAATGCAGTGCCTCTCCTGTTCCTTTCTTTCTTTTCATGATATATCACTTTCATTAGCACTAATTATTATGTAGATTAAAGTGTCTGTGATGAATGAATGTAAACAAACACGCACACGCACACGCACACACACACTCACACTCACTCACACGCACACACACCCACACACACACGCACACTCACACGCTCACGCGCACGCACACACACACACACACACACACACACACACACACACACACACACACACACACACACACACACACATACTTAAAGGAATATTCCATTTTCTTAAAAGAAAAATGTACTCACCACCATGTCATCCAAAATGTTGATGTCTTTCTTTGTTCAGTCGATAAGAAATTATGTTTTTTGAGGAAAACATTGCAGGATTTTTCTCATAGACACCAACAATTAACACTTAACTCAACACTTAACAGGTTTTTTCAACAGAGTTTCAAAGGACTATAAATGATCCCAAACGAGGCATAAGGGTCTTATCTAGCAAAACGATTATCATTTTTGACAAGAAAAATAAGAAATATACACTTTTAAAGCACAACTTTTCGAAACCAAAACATAATTTCTTTTCGACTGAACAAAGAAAGACATCAACATTTTGGATGACATGGTGGTGAGTAAATTATCTGGATTTTTCTTTTAAGAAAATTGAATATTCCTTTAAAGGAACAGTATGTAGGATTGTGGTTAAAACTGGTACTGCAATCACAAAACTGGTGGCCAATACACAAAATGACAACATAAACATCAGTTCAGGGGTGTATTCCAGAAAGCAGGTTATGTGACTTATCCGGGTAAGTTTAGGAGTAAGTAGCGGATAACCTCTGCTTTTGGTTCCAAAAACGGAGGTAACTTTCGGGTTATGTAAGTAACCATAGCAACTGACTCTCTGAAGATAACCTGCTCCGGACCAGGTTATGTTGCAGGGTAAGTTCATTTTAGTTAATAAAACGAGGCTCCGGAGGATGTCTGCGCATGCATGTACATATGATGAGCGTGCAGCGGGCGTGGAAGCATATATTTTGCATAATATTACAATGTTAAAGCATTTATTTTATTACATTTACAGTCGCAAATATTCATTGCCTTCTTAAAAAATCATGATTTTTCTTAAAAGAAACAGTTTTTTAATAACATGGATTGATATTTGTGATTGGACTAATTACTATACATTAAATTATGTCCATTATTAATAAAAATTGATTCATATTTGTGTGTGGACTAAATACATTTAATTATGTTCATTATTAATATATCTCCAAATATCAGTGTATGTATGAAACACATTTCCATCAGTTAATTAATGTTAACAATAAAGTACATTTCCGTATCAATTTTGTCAATTCATAAATAACCTCATCTTTTACTTACTAGATAATTTTAGATTAATCTAAAGTTCCAATGTGATACAGTGTCATACAATGGAAAGTCCAAAAACTAAACAGGGTCACCCAAAGGAGCAAAAGTGAAATAAGTACAATAGTGAATATAATCATAGTGCATTTTATGCATACAATCATATCTAAAAAAAACTGCAAGCCTTATGACAGATTATGCACTTGATGTGCCACAACCTTTACAAAAATTAACTATGGTTTTATTAGTGTAAAGTTGTGGTAACCATGTTTTTTTTTTGGGGGGGCATTGATCAGCAAACCATGGTTTTACTACACTAACCATGGTTTAACTATGGTTTTTGAACAACCATGGTTATTTTGTGGTTACCATGGTTTTACTGTAACCATGTTTTTTGTTTTAACTGTAGTAAAACCATTGTTAATTTTTGTAAGAGAAAAGATAATCTTAATTATGTCTAATTATATCTAATTAGATATAATTAATATATTTAAAATCATATATGAAATCTATGATTATTTTTACAGGCTTTTAAATAATATTTAAATAATATTATGTGTATTTTCGTTGAGACACATATAATATTGGACTTAAATGGGGTAAAATAGGTTTGTATTAATTATTTAATTAATTAATTTTATCTGTTTTGTAATCACACACTTCTAAGCCGATTATAAAACATTTTGACAGAAAGTATTGGTTTATAATGTTATTTCTCATTTAAAAACTTTTAAGTTCTCTGACGTTTCCATGGTGACTCGTGAAATCTGTGATCCATTGACTGTTGTTACCGTGAGCGCGCATGGGTTACTTTCAGTGGGTTGATTGAACTAACTCTTAAACTGTGTTTTGGAACCGACATACCCAGAGTAAGCAAGTTTGGGGTTGATCAACCCAAAGTTCAGGGTTAATCTGATGGTAAGTTAACCCTGCTTTCTGGAATACACCCCAGGGCTGCAACTCCACTTTTTAAATGACAATATCCTGTGCAGACCACTGTTGCCAGTGATATAAGAATTTGAAATGAAAATGATTTCTTAATGTCTAGTTACATATAAGAGGCATTTTAAGATTAATTGATATACATTTCTTACATACTGTTCCTTTAAGTACATTGTTTATGGCTAATGCAAATGGTCTACTTTTCCTTTTCATATTCAACCAGCATACATCTCCGGCTCTTGTCTTTTGCCATATATGGTTATGCTTGCTTCTTTGCTCTCTGGCTTATTTATGCAGAAATATATAACTAAACCTGGTAAGATATGTCTGTGTATTGATTAATCAGTAACAGTGTCAGAAAACTGATCATGGATGAATTTAACTGAGTGTTAAATAAATTTTAAAAAGTGTTAAAATAATTTGAACTATTTCATGGTGTGTGGTTACTTCGAACTTTCATTTTAACTATTTTATTATAACTATTATATAATGTGTGATTGTGTGTAACATAAAAATGACAATTTGTAACATTAAATCAAAATAAATTAAAGCAATTAAATCAATTGCTCAAATAGGGAAATGTAGCTACTACAAAATACACGATTGGTTTAAAATTCAAAAACAGAAATGCACATCATCTAAACTACAGCAACCCAGCTGATTTGGTTAAAAGGGCACAAAAAGTGAACTCAGCATTGTTTTCATAGCTGTTAAATGTCAACCTCGGGTCAGTGTTTGTAGGCAGTTTCACCCTGGTGTGAGACTGTTACCCTTCTCAGAGATCCAGCCAATGACAAGCAAGTGCTTTTACTAGCTATTACATGTCTAACCCAACCATGCTAAATACTGTGGATATGCGCTTCTGTGTTTGCGCATCGCGTATTGTGTAAATGATAACAAAAGAAAGAGAAACTGAAACACAGTTCCATTACAAGCAAACTGTTGTTATCGCCACCAACAAACCTGATTGTGCTTTTAAATTTCGAAGAAATGATCTTCGTTTTAACTCTTGCTTTGCTCCTGCCTTCGTCCTGGGGTCTTCCTAGGGGTAAGACTTTCATCCTCTTATAGTTTGTCATCCACAATATGTTTCTTTAATTTTGCGTGCGCTTTATGAACTGTTTATCATAAACAAAAACCTGTCTATCTGTACCATGTATTTTGTTAGATCTTGTAATTAAGTTCGAGCGCAGTGTATTGACGAACGGCACTGTGGTGGAGAGAATCGTTGTCAATGGCGCGTTTGACAGTTCTATGGGACAGCATCCTGTTGTTAGATCAACTAAAGATGAGGCTCTGAGGATGATCGTGGAGCGTGATCGTGCAACAGCAAGTAAACGATATTTGTGCAATAATGAATAATAAAAAGTTGACTAATAATTAAAGTATCGCGCAGTCACTATACGGTACAATTACTTGTTTATCTTTTCAGACAATTGCACGTATATGCGTTTAAGAGAATGCAACCTGCGGGGCTATGAAGTCCTCAGACTGTCCGACCGGTTTCAGATGAATGGACGAGATTATCTGGTGTTAGAGCCACAAGCTGATTCGTGGACGGTGTTGGTCCCTGAGGCGAATGATCTAAAGAAAACATGGGCGCTGGAGACTGACCTCACGCGCCTTGAGAAAACTCAGTTGAAAGAAGATTGCAAGGAGTTCGTTAAACAAATCGATGACAAGCAGAACCAAGAGGGTAAACTTTTATTAATATATATATTAATTTGTAAAGGTTTGAAAATACATGAAAGTTCTTTCATGCTCTATGAAAAAAATATAAACCATTTTTGTCAAATTAACATAATTTATACATAAAAAATAAGTTAAACAATTTCAACTTGATTTTATAAGTTATATCAACTTTTCACAAGCCAAAACTTAAAATAGTTGGTTTAATTGACTTTATGCTTAACTTTATGCATTTTTACAGTTAGCAACAAATTAACATCCTAGACAATGATTTCAAACTGACCTAACCACTAGTTTATTTTGTCATGTTATATTTCTTGGTACGCTAGCAGTTGGATGAAAGCATAAAAGGATTAAGGATATTTTTTTACAGTCACATGATTCCTTGATTGAATGCCCTTTGTGAAAACATATATTTTTATTGCTGTGACAGAATAGTTTGTTGATATGTGCCTTAAATGGGGCATTGCAAAATCCGAAGTTTGTTTATACTTCACCTTTTGACAGTGAGAGCCATATTATACATAGTTAGGTGTTAATGTCATAGATTTTAATGTCTTGCACGGTACACAATGGTATTAAGTTTGCTATGTTCTATTTTTCAGAGCTTGAAGTTTTGAGAGTGATTGCTCCAGTTTTTACCACAGCTGTATTCTTAGGATTTGTTTTTACAAGCATTCTTATGTTCAAGCGGCAGGGTGAGTATACTGCTGTAATCATGTGCTTTGTCATATGCTGATTTTTGTGATAATGGCTCAAACATCCATATAAAGTCTAACTACTATAAAATGGTGAAATTGATAATAAGATATTAAAACATTCCAGTTAAGTAATGTTGGTTGTCAGATGTAACAAGAGTGCTTTTATTCTTCTTTCTTTTTTGCTCTTCCTCTTTTGCTTGATTCAGGTCAACATCCAGGTGGTAAGCTGATTTATGTTGTATGCCATATGTTTAAATTGCTGCAATTAATGCAATATAGAGTGAAGGTTTACAGTACAGATTAAATATTGACAATGGGTGAAGTGCCCTATATTGGATGGTAATCTATTTTTTTAGTCAGAGATATACTACTGTGTATTGTGCTATGTACCTTTACTCTAGTTAGTGAAACGTTAGAACTTTTGATAAAATAATAATATATTATCTAATAACCTGATGCTGAATTGGTTTAAATGCATTTGCATGAGGGATTTTTTTAAGTGCACAGTGTTATAATCAAATACAGCTAAACATAATTTTCCATGAAGAGGTATTTTAACACCTAATAAAAAAGCTTTGAACTAAGCTTAGGGCCCACATGGTCATGTTTTTGTGTAATTTAATATGTAAACAGATATGTATTACAACTTGTAGTGTTGGATGTAGTTTTTTAAGCATTTAAATAGGAAACAGGTGCATTCACATGGTGTTCTTTAATTTTATGCTGTCATTTTATGGATTCCCATAGGTGTTATAGGCTCAATTATACATTACCCAGCCCATCATCATGACGTTCCTTTATTTGGACAGAAGTCCAGCACAGGGGCAGAGATAAAACAACAAGTTACTCCAATGCTGAAGGGTCTCTTTCAGCAGAGTTAAGTCACAGATGATCAATTACCAAACCTGCCCCACCACATTCATCTGTCTGTACTGGCTCCGATGTGAATAGAGCTAACAAAAAAGCACACTCTTTAGGTATTATGGTAGTTAGGGGATTTTAATTCTTTATTTTCTAATATAAATTAGGAAATAAATTAGCATGAGGCAATCTTGAAATATTACAAGTATTAATATAAACAATAGGGTACTGTTGCAACATGCACAAGTATGTATATGTATGTTAATTGTGTAAATGTACATTTCTTTTCTTTATGTTTTGATGTTCCAAGATATTCACGTAAAACATAAATAATGTGTTTTAGTGGTAACACTTAACAATAAGGTTGTATTTGTTAACATTAATGTATAGCTAAATTAACAATACTTTCACAGCATTTATTCATCTTAGTTCATGTTCATTTCAGCATTTACTAATACATTTTAAAATAAAAGTTACTGTGTAACAAACGTAACTATTAACATTCGTTAATGCACAATGAACTAACTTGAACAACTGTTTTGTCATTAACTATATCAAAGAATATTAAATGCTGATAAACTATTGCACACAGTTAGTTCATTGTTAGCTAATGCATTTATTAATGTTAACAAATACAACATTATTGTAAAGTGTTACCACTTTAATTGTGCTACCTGCTTGTTTTATGACTAATATCATGTTGGAATGCATCAGCACATTTTTTTTTTAAATACATATTTGTCCTTACCAGACACTTGCTGTACATTCATTGCAATAAAATAAAACTTTACCTTGTATGTATGTTACCATGTCTGTGAAATACAGGCTAAAGTCTCAGAATCTATTAATTAAGTAGGAGCAAAGGTAAATTTTAGTAATTGATTTTACATTGATTTCAATATTTGTAATAGCCCTACTTGGTCAATATTAAAGATATCAATGTTATTTTCACCAAAATGTTTTTTGCAAAATTGTGTAGGATGATTATATGTAGAAAACAGTAAATCACAAAAAATGACTTTAGCTGGGTTTTCACAGACATGGTCACTATAATATATTCAATCGAATCTAATAAAGTAATTCTGGATTTTGTTTATTATAAATGTATTTTCTGCAATAAAATTAACTGCATAACCAAATTCATCCTTTATCTTATATCTAATAAAGGCAATCTGCTAATATACGTATTCAGCTAATGTCAAATAAACATTGAGTTCAAAGTGTAAACAAATATGTTTACACAATGGACTGGTGAACTGCAATTATCTTTCGAAATGTTTACAATGGTCTTTAGTTGCTCATATTACATCATTCACATAGACCCTAGTAGTAGGTCTAGCTCACTAAAAAGTGTGTTGGTCGTACATTGCTGAGGTTTTTAAAATACCATAACGAGTGATCTACATCTGTATTTTTAAAGTACTAATAAAGTTTATTTTTACAGTATATATTTTTATTTAGCCTATATTCATATTTTCAGTGTCTGTATCGGAACGCTGTTACGATGTGACATCATGAGTTTCCACACGGACATTTTTACTGACTGGAAAGTAACAGCTCATACAGAAACAAAACCGACAGAGCTAGCAACACCAATCTATGAAAACCCGCTCATTTTGACTTTTTTATAGATTTTATCTACATTATACTTATTCGAAGAGTTAGGCGAAAAGATGGGAGTGCCTAAATTTTACCGATGGATATCAGAGCGGTATCCGTGTTTAAGTGAAGTTGTCAAAGAGCATCAGGTAAGCTTGTTTGGCTAATATAACAGGGCCGCATAGATCGTTAACAGCTTTATGATCAAGACCCTTAAACTTTACACTTCACAGTACAGACTAAAACTTTAATAGTTTCTGGTGAATATCACGTTATGTAGATAACAAAATATAACCTTGCGTTTAATGTCGTTGTTGCTTAATGTAAAATATGACGGCCGTGTTTTAAAACCTAGTGAACTGCCTACATAGACACCATATATTTGGCTTGCTCTAAACGTTTGTTAAGAACAGCCAATCACGTTGAGCTATGCAAATATTCAGCCAGCTGAAGCAGACAGTCAAAATACTTGCAGTTTTTGCCATTCAAAAATACTGTGCTGTAAGGCTCAATGCTAACCAATGCACATTGACATAAAAAACTTAATCGATCACCATACACAAGCAGATAAAAAAAACAGCAACATAAAATGTACTTGAAAAAGCACAAAAACCTTTCTCCAATTTCATAACTAAACATATGCGAAACAAATTATATTGATTACTCCTTACACTTTTATTAGTCAACTAATAATACATCAATGTTGATGCCATTTTCATATTTGTGTGTATTTTAACAACTGTGTTAACAATTGTATGATACAAATATAACATTGCTATCTTAACTATTTATTAAGTAGGGCCATGAAATCAAACTTTCATGATGTTAATTTCATAAATCGATTATGAGAATTTACCCTGGATTTACAGTTTATTGCAGTTATATATGACATCAATCATTTTCTCTCTTTTCCTTCTCTCAACAATGTCTCTTTCATCACAGATCCCAGAGTTCGACAACCTTTATTTAGATATGAACGGTATCATCCATCAATGTTCCCACCCTAATGATGAGGACGTGCACTTCCGCATTTCTGAGGAGAAGATATTTGCTGATATTTTTCACTACCTGGAAGTACTCTTTCGCATTATTAAGCCTAGGAAAGTGTTTTTCATGGCGGTCGATGGAGTAGCACCCAGGGCCAAGATGAACCAGCAACGTGGACGAAGATTCAGGTATGGCAGAATAGTCTCTGCAGTACTGTACATTTCATTCACTAAAGTATATTTAGCATTTAGTTTTTACATTTTCAGATACAGAGTACATTAATTGGTGTACTTTTGTCTTTTCCTTACAAGTTCTTCTGAAACAGGGCATTACGCTGTTTAGATAAACAACATGTTGTGCAAAAAAACATGATAACTTCAGTGTCAGTACTTTATATGTTTTTTAAAGGTCAGCAAAAGAAGCCGAGGAGAAAATCAAGAAGGCTTTGGAGAAGGGTGAAGTTTTACCCACAGAGGCCAGATTTGATTCTAACTGCATCACTCCTGGTTTGTGATTCTAAAAATGAAAACTCTGTCATTATTTTGCCATAGATGTTCTGCAGATTCTTCAGAGTACTCTTCTTCATAATAGTGACTCATGAACTCCAAAATTAACGTAAAGAGAATATTCAAAAATAGTTCTGAAGCAATTAAGTAGCTTTCCATGAGAAAAAGATGGAATGTTAACACCATTAAAGGTGCAGTGTGTAATTTTTAAAAGGATCTCTTGACAGAAATGCAAAATAATATACAAAATTATATTATCTGGGGTGTATAAAGACCTTTTTATAATGACCCGTTAAGTTTTTATTACCTTGGAATGAGACATTTTTATCTAAATACACAGAGGGTCCCCTTACGTGGAAGTTGCCATTTTGTGCTGCCATGTTTTTACAGAAGCCCTTAACGGACAAACTTTTTTTGCTAGGTTGTCTCCATCAATGACATGTTTTCCCGTGGCGGTTACTGTAGCTTCTCTATGCGTTTCAAAAGCGAGGGGTGAGCAGTGGACTAAGCTATTGGTTGCAATTCGCATCCTCACCACTAGTACCGCAAAAATGTACACACTGCACCTTTAAAGGTGCAGTGTGTACATTTTAGGAGGATTTATTGATAGAAATGCGAAATAATTTACACAACTATATTTTCAGTGGTGTATAAAGACCTTACATAATGAACTGTTATGTTTTTATTACCTTAGAATGAGCGATTTCTGTCGGCATGTAATTCATTTTGCCATGCCATGTTTCTAAATGGACAAAGTGCTTTACATCACAATGTAGTCTCAAAAGACGACATGTTTGTTCTGTGGTGGCTACCGTAGCTTCCCTATGGGTGCATCCCAATTCAGGGTCTGGATCCTTTGAAGGCCGCAGACTTTGAAGGCAAGGCTCGATAATTGAAGGCGGCAGCCTCCAAAGGCCATGAAGCAAACTAAAATAAGTCGGTCCAGCCTACGGGGGAATTGCATCACTTGGTGTTCCCGCCCACTATGCTTGTCAGCGGGACATACCAGCTGTGACCTATCAGACATTTAAAAATTAAATATGGAGGCATATATATATATATATATATATATATATATATATATATATATATATATTTTTTATAGAAAATATAGCACATTGATGCTGATTAAACTATTCAACAGTATGCAAAATTCACCAACCTTAGAAATACAAAAAGCAAAATGCAACCCAATATTGCAGCAGTAATATTAATTCACATCACTAAAACATCATTTTTATTAGTAAAACAGTCACAAGGACCTTTAATTTGCAATATATATACACTATTATTTAACTACAATTTTGAATGTGTATTTCAAAATACCAATACATCACGGGGGCACATTGGAAAAACGGCCACATTTGGAGGCTTGTATGTGAAGGAGCTTTCGAATTGACAGCCTTTGTTGCGGCCCGGTGATGTCCTTTGCCTTCAGATACGGCCTTGGAAGGCCGCAACCCCTGAATTGGGATGCACCCTATAAAAAAGGGAGGGATGAGCTGTGGATTGAACCGTTGGTTGCAATTCGCAATATCACCCCTAGATGCCGCTAAAATCTACACACAGCACCTTTAAATTACTTAACAGAATTCATATGGACTAATTTAACTGCGTTTTGTCAATTTTTTTAAAGATTTATAGTCCTGTCGTCATTATGAAATGAATGGGTTATTTTTTTAAGATTTATATTCCTGTCGTCAATATGAAAGTAATAAGTAAAAGGGAGATAGTGACAGTAAAGTTGCTACATAAATTGAAATGAGTAACATGCTGTACCTGTGTGTTTGTTCTTACTTGTCTTATGCCAATAATGATATATTATGAACTACATTGAAAATATGTATTACTGATCTTTTAATAATCTCTTATAATTTAATAAGTTAGTGAATATAAATAATTGTTTTCCGAACATGTTTTCCATGTCTTCCCCTTTAAATTCCTAAAGAAACTTTAAAAAAATACTAAATTGTTTGGCGAAAAGCAAGCCAGAATGCTTTTTTTTTTACTTTTACCATCGTTACTGTCTGCTGTTTTGTTCTATGAAGATTTCTATGAATACTCACATTATGTATCTTATATATTTGTGTTTTTCTTAACCTCCATAGGAACGGATTTCATGGCCAGGCTGCAGGATCAGCTTAAATATTTTGTTCACAATAAACTGTCCACAGATAAATCATGGCAGGGAGTGAATGTGTACCTGTCTGGTCATGAGGTGAGTTAATACATTCAGAGCTTTGTGTCATGCGTGTTTCTGTGTTTTCAACTTTGAGTTTTTGGAACTGTTCATTCATAGACCCCCGGTGAAGGAGAGCACAAAATCATGGAGTTCATTCGCGCTGAGAGTGCCAAACCAAATCATAATCCAAACACAAGGCACTGCCTTTATGGTCTGGATGCCGATCTGGTGAGAACATTTTTGTACTCGTGTACTATAAAGAAATTAATGTGTTTCCATCTTGTGAAAAATCCTGTGTCTTGTCATGTATTTTTTATAATCATTTTTACCCTTCTGTCTTTTCTTATGTGCAGATAATGCTTGGCTTGACTAGCCATGAGCCAAATTTTTCTCTCCTCCGAGAGGAGGTGCGTTTTGGAGGCAAAAAGTCACAGAAGAGGTGTGTATGTTATAGGAGATATATGGAGACGCCCGACAGGTTTTCAATTTTTAAATTGTTGATAATGTTGGTTATGTTGTCTTATGTAAGTTATCTTGTATGTTACCATATAGCTTTTTTTTGTTAAAAAACGTCTGGCCCAGTTGTGATAAATTCTAATTGTAGACAGATGTTTAAAAATAAAGTTTGTGATCATTTATGATAAATGAGTTTTATGTGACATGTAGGATAACAGCACCTGAGGAGACAACATTTCACCTGCTCCATCTCTCCCTAATGAGGGAATACATTGACTATGAGTTCTCAGAGCTCAGGGTGAGGATATGTGAACTCTCATTTATCTTGCCCTTCTCGACACATGCTAGATCAAATGAAATTATTGTAATGCCTCATTAACCATGATAAACAGTATACTGGTACATGTGTGATGTTACACTAAATCAACTCTATGTTTTGTCAATGTATATCAGAATAAGATCCCTTTTGAGTATGATGTGGATCGGATCATAGATGACTGGGTCTTAATGGGTTTCCTGGTGGGCAATGACTTTATCCCTCATCTTCCTAACCTTCACATCAATCATGACGCACTACCGCTGCTCTACAGAACTTACATCAGTGTGCTTCCCACTTTAGGAGGTGAGTTAGCATGACTGCCGCTTAGGGAGCCTGTGTATGCGGACATTAGTTCGTATTGATGATTGACATATCATGAAAATCTGACTTTTACATGTTTAAGTGCTATAAAATGTGATAAAGAACAACCCAGTAACTTAGTTTTGGTAAATCATTCTCTTCAAGCATTTAGAAAAATAGGTCATTGAAATTTGGCTCCCCTTGTGATGTCAGAAGGGGTTAATACTGCCCCTTAATCAGCACTATCCAACCACAGCACTACCATTTAGTGCACAGATCAGCTCATTTGCATTTTAAAGGACATCCAAAAACGGCACATTTTTGCTCACACCTACAAAGTGGCAATTTTAACATGTTATAATAGATTATATATTTTGAGCTAAAACTTCACATATGTACTCTGGGGACACCAAAGATTTATCTAACATTGTAAAAAGTCTTGTGGAATGTACCTTTTAAAGTGATGTTTCTGTAGTAATGATTTTGTGTGGCCTCCTTTAGGTTACCTGAATGAAAATGGTCACCTTAACCTCGTAAACTTTGAGAAGTACCTGGAGAAGCTATCAGATGTGAGTGTTTGCTGTTTTTATTAATAAATTATTAGTAATGCACACCAATATAACATCTACATTAAAAAGTCCACCAGTTTTGTATACTGTAATACTGTACTACACTAGTATAAGTGTATTTTACACTTCTATCTTTTATTATTGATGCTGGGTTGTAAATACATTAGCAAAGCAGAGGCTGGACAATATACTGTATAAAATGATCCTTGTATCCACCTGTTTCTTGATGTAAATGTGGGCACCGCCATCTTTGAGCTTTCCTGTTTATGACTTCTGGTGAGCCACTAAAGCTAATGGTAGTCTATTGCGAAGGACACAACTGTGCCGTTTTGACTGGCTGTTTAATGTTTGTTATGAAATCCTGGAAAACCGACATAATTTGTGCAGTTAGGGGTTGCCATAATAGCTAATGCAAACGCAGTAAATCTCTACAAAACATTTGTTTTAACCATAATCCATGCACAAGAACTCAATGTGTATGTGGCGCACATGCACTCATGATCTGTATTTACAAATCCATCCAGTGAAACCTTTCATAGAAACTGCCAGTAAACAATAAATACAATAATTGTTTAAAAACAACTATTATTCTGATAAAAAATATGCTGATTTAGCTGATTTATTTATTCTGCTACTATATATTATTACAAAGATGCCATTACAGTACAGAATACGACATAATCTGCTTAGTTTATGTTTATAATAGTAATGTGTTTGAACGTACTTTTGTTATATGTTTTTAAATGAAAAAGCAAATACTTTAAAAAGTAAGCAAATAATTTCATAAGCTCCACTTAGTGCGGAAGAAGCAATGTAATAATATTGTCATAAAACGAAAACAATACTCAATACATATAGTTTAATATGTTTATTATGGTTTGTTCAAATAACTTGCAATATTTTGAATGAGAAAAATACTGCCGACTGTGTCAGACCGCGTAAAACTTGACGTGTCGCCATAAACAAGTCCATTAAAAGTAAAAAAAAAAAAAAACTCACACCAAAGGGACAGTTGTGACATTTTATACCAGCTCCTGAAAAGGTTCAAAACACGAAGTCTTGGTAAATTCCATCTACAAACACTCGACTGACTTTCCCATTGTAAAGATACTGGTATGTCTCTGTGCTTTTATATTTGCACATTGAAGACCCGTCACCTCCTATCAACAACACGAAATGATTGAATATATCTTCATATGATATATCAAGCCACTTCTTAATTTCATCCTCACACTGGTTCATACATGGCACGTGTAGTAAATATTAACTGTTTAAATCATGTTTTATGCGTGCTCCCACTACACTGTTTTTTACCGGCTGGCTATTGAACCAGAAGTCTCGAACAAAGGGAAATACGTCACATCACTTACTTCCGCGTTCGAGAAAAAGGTGGATATAAGTTATCTTTAGAAAAATCAATTTGCTGTTTTTTGATAAAGGCACATACTAAATACCTAATGCCTTTCCTATAGAAATGAAATTACTCAAGATTGGGATGTTTTATTTTGGACCTCAAAGACCTTTTTTACAAGAAAACATTAGATGCTTTTAGAGGGTTTTACAACTGAGTTTTTCATTTTTGATTGGCTATCTAGCCTTCCCCTATAACACACAGCTATATTGTATTGTTGTGCAATTCTATATATAACTACTCTTTGTGCCCGGACCTATACTCTACATGTGCTTCTTTTTTGTCAGTTTGACCGGGAGCACTTCAGTGAAGTGTTTGTGGATCTGAAGTGGTTTGAGAGTAAAGTGGGAAACAAGTACCTGAATGAGGCAGCTGGGCTGGCGGCTGAGGAAGCTGATGCCAAAGGCGTGAAGAAGAGCAGGGTGAGTGCAAACAATCAGAGTGTTAACACACATGTGTCACTAATGTAGACCATTATTATGCTTTGATTCTGACTCATGACCTGTCCTGCATGTATTCAGTCTGTAGATAACTCCCTGTGTCTTGCTGCTCTTGATGGAGTTAAGGACACAAACACTACAGGAAAAGGTAAACATTAACATGCGCACAAAAATTTAAGCTCATTGGTTATTTTTAAAGACTGTAATTAAAGCTGAGTAGCGCTATGTCTAATAAAGACTCTGATTTCCCATAATGCACCAGATGGCACAGAAGAGGACGGCGAGGATGATGACATGTTTGAAGCAGAGTTTCGCCAGTATAAGCGCACATACTACATGACCAAGATGGAAGTTGAAGTCGTCTCAGAGTGAGCCTTTAACATTTAACTTGAATCACGATAAATATGTAAAGTATACTTGCATCTGAAATTTCCTATGTGTTCATCTTGCAGTGAGTTTTTGGCCAATCAGGCTAAATGTTATGTGGAAGGCATCCAGTGGATTCTACATTATTACTATCATGGAGTCCAGTCATGGAGCTGGTGTGTATTTATGAGAGTGCAACAACTGTATCTTTGTTTGTTTTGAAAATGTAAAGATCATCTTTGTGTACATAATACATAAACAGGCAATGCTGAAGATTTTCAGATAACTTTGTGACCCTTTTAACCTTTGCTTGTCCCATTTGTGTTCTGTGTTAAACATATCATTGCTGGTATTATCCGTACCACTATGCCCCCTTCCTTTCTGATGTGAGAAACATCTCTAATCTCAAATTGACCTTTGACCTTGGCAAACCTTTCATGCCTTTTGAGCAGCTTTTGGGTGTCCTGCCCGCAGCCAGCAAAGATCTACTTCCACAGTGTTACCAGGTGAGCCACACACCTTCATGGCTTTAACCCTTATGTATAGTTGGGCTGGTTTTCATCCACTATGGGGCGCTTTTGAGTCTTAGTTTGGCCACAATTTTCTCTGTTTCAGCCAATGGAATGATTTTTGGTGTCAAATCTTATATTGACACATATTTTGGGGATTTTTATTTTTCAAAAACTCAACAATACACTGCGGGTAAATTCATTACCCTTTTGTGTTGTTTGGGATGAAAACATCCACTATATTAAATGGCTGTAAAAAATGTATCAGATAAATTTTTTTTTTTTTTTGCATTAATCTGTTAATTAACCAAAACTACTACATGTTTACCAAAATTACAGGATTTTAACTCTTTGATTGCCAAGTTCATAAAAGATGAACAATAAAAATTACAAATTTTACCTCTTTGCAACAGAAAATAACACCAACAATTAAGAATGCATGATTATATGTGTGTCTGTGTCCAAATCAGTGACATCATTTATGAACTTGGAGAATTAAAGAGTTAAAATCTTTGTAAACATTTAGTAGTTTTGATCAGGACAGAAGTGGAATAACAGATTTATGCAAAAAAGTTTTTCTTCCCGAACAATACGAAAGGGTAGTGAATTTGAACAATGCACAAGAGTTAATGTCGTTCTGTCTATATGTAAGCCATCATCAGGTCTCTTTCATCTTCAGAAAAACTTGATTCTTTGTCGCTTTCTTTTTTCGTAGCACCTAATGACATCGTTGAGCTCACCTATTGTTGAGTATTACCCACAAGACTTCAAAACGGACCTAAACGGCAAGCAGCAGGAGTGGGAAGCTGTGGTGCTCATCCCATTTATTGATGAGGTGCTTTAATACTTTGCATATTTCATTTATCACAGCGTATCGCATCATATTTATGGTGTAGCATATGTGTGCTGAAAGTGAGTTTTAATGTTTTATGTGTGCTTGCATTATTCAGAAATGTTTGTTAGCAGCGATGGAGCCCTACTCGCATAAACTGATGCCGTCTGAGAAGGCCAGAAACAGACATACTGAATGTGCCGTCTACTGCTTTGATAAAGAGCTTGACTATGCCTACGACTCTCCTGCCCCCCAGATCTTCCCCAATATCGTCCACTGTCATGTCAGGTATGACCTACCACTCACAATGATTTTTACAAATTTAGGATATTCAACATACCAGTGTTTTGCAAAACATTACATACATTTTACCTCAATTAGGACATCTTTCAAAAAATAAACTTGCTCACTTAATATATTTTCATTCATTTTATTTTTTCATTGTGAACTATGTTAACACTTTCATTTGTTGTCGATTGACTTTGAATGGTTGTCCCATATTCCTAGGCAAACGCCAATCCCGATGGACGCGTGGCGTTTGTCAGTGGATCACGTGAGGTGCAGGTTTGACAGAGGAGCGCTTTACTTCTGCGGTTTCCCCACCTTACAGCACATCCGTCATAAAGTAAGCGAACCTCATTCCCACCTGACTGTAAACAAAACATTATAATCCGAGCTCTGAGAATTCACACAGATTATACTTTTCTATCTCTTTCACACAGTTTTATAAAAAGAAAAGTGGGGTCATGGTGTTTCAACAAAGCAGCAGGGGAGAGAACATGATTCTGGAAATTTTCCCTGGCCAGGTGGAGCAGGTAAGCGTTTTAAATCCTCAAAATGTGGAGCTTGTGACCCAACATTGCGCTAACAGTGTAATGCTGCATTGACACCAGCCCCGGTAAGGGAGTCAAGCGCGAGTGATTTCAATGTTAAGTCAATGGCAGACGCGTTGACACGCGTCTGGAGGTCTCGCGGCACAAATGAGGCAGTTAGCACGGCGCGGTAGACGCGATTCCGCTTCAATGCTGCGAATTGAGTGTCTGATGCGGTACACGCGAATGGTGCTTTCTGTGCATTTTGCATTTGACGCAAGTTTGCCGCTGACGCCCGAGTTGAAAAATTTGAACTTTGGCGGATTTTTGCGCCACGTTAACCAATCAGGAGCCTGCTTGCTGCTGTGACGGCAGCCCTGCCCGGAGTCACTCATTCAACATGGAGGAACGCTTGATATTGTCCGTGAGCAGTCACCTGAAGCTATACGACACAAGTTCTTATTTCTATAGAGACAGGAATAAAAAGGACCTCGCTTGGAAAAGTGAGGACATTAGGCAACCTGGTAAGTTGTAAATACACATTTCACTTTTAAATTACGTTACGTTAATCGACCTGTGACATTCCCGCCGTTTTTTAAACTATTTTCCCCCTATAGTAGGGTTACTAAATACAAACCGGTAACTCTCTCCTTAAATGCACGATCAACATCAGCCATCTTGCAAACAGACAACCGCATAGCACTTGCCCCTCCCACAAGAAGCGGATTTCGCCTCTGACGCGCGTCAAATGCTTGCTTTTAGCTCTAGAAGGGCGAATGCATTCAAAATGTTCAAGCGGCAAACTAGACGCGATTTTGATGCCTGAATTTAAATATATGTATAGCTTGACTTCTATTCCAGAAAAGCAGTGCTTTTCTCTGATTTTGTGTTATCTTTATCTATGCAACTATTCCATTTTGAAGATGTGTGATTGTTTCATTGTGATGTGATGCTTTGTATGTTTCGCTATGTTGCAGGTGGATGATGTTGCAGCTTTGGTTTTGGGAAAGACTGTGTTTGTTAACTGGCCTCATCTAATGGAAGCTCGAATTGTGGCTGTTTCAGATGGAGAAACAAAGTCAGTCGATTATGCATGTTTGTAAAATGGCAACTAAACTGTATAGTTTACTGTTGTACTATAGTACTCGTAGGTCTCTTCTCATGTAATCAATTCGTTTAAGATTTAGGCCCATATGAATATTTCAAAATTGTCTGTTTATTGTTTATTTAATGTGTAATACATTGACAAATGCACAGTCACACCTATCGAACCTGATCACCCTGTTGTGTTTCATTTTGCAATAATGACAGATTTACTTTAATTATTATATACTCGTATAGCTCACATACATTTTCTCTCTTTTTAGGTTGTTTAATGATGTGTATCCTCTTGCTTTGTAGGTTTTTTTTAGAGGAACCCTCAGGGCCTCAGTTGCTGTATATGGACGACACGCCACCCCCTACTAAAGTGACCCGTCTGACCGATAAAGAGCAGAAAGAGTGGATTAAAGAAGTTCAAGGCCTCACAGAATAGTATGTAGCTTTATATTAGCAGCTGTAAATATATTAGTAGGCCTACATATCATATCTGTAATTGTACTGTGTTGACCGTGAGCATCGATTGCTTGTCTGCATTTTGCTCAGTCAGTGTGCATTGGCGTGTGTGATCGTTTTTGACATCAGAATCAAAAAAGCTTTATTGCCAAAATCAAGACGACACAATAATTTAAAGACATGTTTTGAAATTGGAATAGTAAAATAGTAAAAAAAAAAAGTTTAGACATTTGTATAGGGTACTATATTATCACATTTACATATTTATAGATGGTGTGTAGTATATACACTTATGCAAAGGTGTAACGCAGTGTCATTATGTACAGTGGGAAATAGAGTAAATGGTGAAATATTGCACTCGTTTAGCAGTTAACTATTTAAGATCGAGATGGTCTGGGGGAAACCAGTACAAACCACGAATATCCGTTGCACGAGTTGTGGAGTGATAAAATCTCACCGAAAGGTCCACTAGGTGGCAACACTCAAAACGAAGCTGTACTGTCTTTCAAGCAAACAGATAAAAAAAACTAATAAAATGAACAGTTGCCAACAAACAGTAATGACAACAATGGGCAGCTGTCCTGACAATAAATCATTCCAGTTGGAATATAAAGATGTGTTTAGTTTTGAAGTATGGCAGTACAGTTGTATAGTGCACAAACTGTATGTTAAAAGTCCACCCACACTCAGTGTATATTTTGGCTTCACTGTGAGTGGGGTGGTCCATTCGGTTCATTCACTAATGTATAAAAATCTTACTTCTGTAGATTATGTTACAAGGAAATAGGTGTACAGCAATGAGCTCTTTTAAAGAATATCTAGTCACTTTATGTCTGAGATTCATGGCACCAAATTATTAAAAGATACTAGTTTTGTTTGAGTCGCATCCTAAAGTTAATACCTTCGTTTTTTTCCAGCTATGGCAGGCGTAAGGGCATTGTGATCAGCGACACAGATGTGGTGTTGTATGCCCAGCTGCTGACGGGAAGAAAATATGTCATTGGTCAAAATGGAACGGTACATTTGGAGAAGCAGTTTGCCAAACAGATCCTGCCCTTTCCATACCAGACCATTGTGAAGGTAAATTCTCATCTAGCGTATCAAAAGTAAACGTTTACACAGGAAAGTTTCTTTATGTTGGTTTACTATAAGAATTCAAACTATTTGTGTTATTTTCTTATCTAATATTATTTCTCTAAAAGATTTTCAACATTTTTGTGATTTAATTCATTATGTTAAAGAAACTGGTCTTTTATTTTGCACTTCAGGATATCAAAGCATTTGACTCCTCACTGGCACGCTTCAAAACATTGGAGGAGCTGTTTACTCCAGGAACTTCTGTCTTTATGGTTGGAAATCCATATTATGGTGCAATGGGAGATGTATGTAACTTTGTTTTGTGCTTTCCAGTTAGTTCTGATGCTTAAAACATGTTTAAATTGTATTGTAATAGTTATTGTTTATGTAGATGCTTTTTGTTGGCTGTAGGTGCAAGATTCTAGTGATGTCATCAATGAAGGACGAGTCCGAGTGGTCTTTTCTGTACCATGTGAACCTCAACTGGATGCCTTAATACAGAACCAGCATGTAAGACTTGTTCTTGTTTAGCGCACATCTTAAATTCCTATGGATTCCCTATATTGCACATGACAAAAATACTGAGTTTTCTTTATATCTATTAATTAAATGAATCGTAATGTCTTATCTGTACAATTCTGTGCAGATTTTACAATTAATATTT
This sequence comes from Misgurnus anguillicaudatus, assembly GCF_027580225.2. NCBI lineage: Eukaryota > Metazoa > Chordata > Actinopteri > Cypriniformes > Cobitidae > Misgurnus > Misgurnus anguillicaudatus. The sequence goes on from NC_073338.2 coordinate 30,430,139, forward strand.
TTGTTTATTCACTCAGAAATACTCTGTGAAGTATAGTCCCGGGTATGTGCTCGCCTCCCGCCTTGGAATCACCAGCTACCTCGTCTCAAGGTTCTCCGGTAGCATCTTCATCGGAAGAGGATCCAAGAAAAAGTCAGTGCAATTCAGATTTACCATGAAAGTTTGCATGATGAATGTAAACTTCAGTGACTCGTTTAGAAAATATTTAATAATCTGAATAGGAAGTGAAATAAAGATTACCCAGTGTTATGCATGGGCCCTCTTAAAAAAAATTCCCACATTGGTAAATTCGGTCAAAAAGCAGAAGTTTCCTCAAAACCAGCATGCGGCGAGGCTGGTTTTGTTGTATTTGTGGTGGTGGTTTATGATTTGTTGTTTTCACTTCTGTGGCAAGTGCTGACAGTCATGCGGTTGGTTGCTCTTGACCAAACAATATTGTTTTAGATCAATTCAAACTGAATTGTAGTGGTAAAGATTGCAACATGCGTCAGCAATGTTTACACATGAGGCTTCACGGAGGGTGTGCGAAGGAAGTGGGTAATTTGGCAAATAGATGGCAAGCTGTTTTAAACAATTTGGACGTTAACTTTAAAGGGCTCACAACATGAAACTGGTTACTCAATCAGATGAAAGTTAATAATTTGATTAAAGAAATGTCTTGTGCGTCAACGATTTACCATTGTTATTTTTTGGTAACCCGTGCTATTGCTGCTCCCATTCAGTCCTCATGGAGAGCAGAAAGTAAACGCTGGACTTAATCTCAAGTTCAACAAGAAGAACGAGGAAGTTCCTGGTTACACCAAGAGAACGGAAAAGGAGTGGCTTTACTCTGCTGCTGTGGAAGATCTTTTAGCTGAATACTTAGAGAGGTGTGTATGCGAGTGTGTTTATGGTTGTCCTGCTACCTCGTGTATATCCATCTGGGTATTTTAACAAAATTTTGTCTTACAGATTTTCAGAGGTGTTTGACTATGTAGCGAGAAACAGTCATGATGATGCCTTTTATGAAGATGATATCTGGTCAGGAGAAGATGAGAATGGGTGTGTAAAACTTTCCGTTTTGGATGATCCGTTCAGAAAGGCAGTTTATGCTCCAAGCGCTTGCTAGTCACAGTACACCAAAGCACACGTGTAATGTCATAGTCCAAATTAATTCATTACAATGGAAGATAGTGAATTTACTGTATATATTTTATAACATAAAATATATATATATATATATATTGAAGGACTTTGCTGAAGTCATTTATTTTCAGTGGCATTTAACACTGTATAAAGTTTGTTGACTGACATTTATCTATATAGGGGAGAGCGGGGCACAACCAAACGCTTTTTGGTTTTGGCTCAATCATTCAAAAAATATTTGAGTTTGATTAATTATATTTTTACACAAGCAACACACACGTATCTGCTACAAATGAACATTTGAAGTTTGTTTCTAGTACTTACCATTCTTGGACAATTACACCAAACGTGACAAATGTGCAAACGTTACAACTTACCCCATAGGTGGGGTTAATTGTAACAGGCAGGGGGTTAGTTGGAACACTTGCTAAAAATTAAGTTTGCAGGCAAATATTTCAATATTATTTTGTCTATATACTTGAAGTGGATATTGTTTATATATCTGTCTATAATAGACGGGTATCCACACTGTATTCATTCATCCAGCCCTTTTCTAACAATAGTTCAATTATAAATGGATACAAATGTCTAAATATGTGAGAAAAAAGCAGCACAGTTATGACAAAAAATATTTTTTATATGTGACCCAGTCTAATAACCATACTACATTTTCAAAATCAAATTCTGCGATAATGAGCATCAAAGTCTCATTTTAGCCATTTATTTCATTATGATTTCAATCCTTGAGGTGACCTTATTCAATCAATATTAAAGATATGAACAAAAATAAATTTGACACACAATTTTTGACAAGACAGGCACAAACAACAGCAAGAATTACGCTAACATTAGCTGTTTTCATATTGTAAGTGCTGAGGGGTTAGTTGTAACACAGCGTTACAATTAACCCCGCTGGGTCAAAATATTTTTAAGACCACCAAAAAAGTTGCTAAGAGCTGCAGACATATTTCAAAACGATGCTATGTTTTAGTGAACAAAACACTGATAAAGATGACATAACATTGGACTTGGTATCTTACATACCCAACTTAGAAACCGAAAAAAAAACATAATGAAAAAATGTACTTACATGCCACCAAAACACTCTTTTATCAATAACTCTCTGTAAAAACATTAAACATTTCCAATAATTTGCCGGAGATTGTCTTATGGCAGCGTGAAATCAATACGAAAAAAAACCATCGCTCAACCCTGTGCAACGATGTAAACAGTCCGTGTTACAACTAACCCTGCGTTAGTTTTTGCCCCGCGCACCCCTACTATTTAGTTAGGTTTTTTTGTACAGGACTTTGCTTAGCTTGTAAGCTGTGTTTAAATGTGCTTATACTCTAAACTATACTATATACAACAACTAGATTTATTGGATAGAGATTATTGGATTACATAATGTCATTGTAACCTACTGGTTAATAACAGATAACTGCTGTAGTTGTTCTAGTTAACATGCTAAACGCGAACACATTTGATTGGTTACCGGCATGTTTATGATGATGTTTGTGATGATCTTACTCTATCAGGGCTGAAAAAGTCCAGGAGATCCAGGCCTGGTTGAAAGCTCACCCAGTAAGCTCTTCTTCTCGAGCGTCATGTGACCTGCAGATCCTGGACGCTGGCATTGTCGAGAAAATTGAGGAAGAGCTGGAGGAAACAAAGGTGAGGAACACACCAAGCACTTAAGTTTGACAGCTTTATTGCTATCTTTATTTAAATGTTGTGTTTCTTTCTCTGTGTGACAGCTCAAAAAGATGAACAAGAAAGTGCGAGTGACTGTCAAGCCCCACCTGCTCTTCAGGGTATGTATGTGTGTGTGTGCTGTTTATGAGAAAGAAAGAGAGCACAAAACGGTTATTTTAATTGTGTTGTGTTAACGTATGGGTAAATGGGTATATAATGCATAAGTTAATGTGTAGTTTTGTGTGTGTACAGCCTCTGGAGCAGCAGCACGGTGTAATTCCTGATCCTGATGCAGAATATCTCCTGTTTGATCGCGTTGTCAACGTCAGAGAGAGTTTCTCTGTTCCTCTCGGCCTTCGGGGAACTGTCATTGGTATCAAAGGAGGTAACTGCGTAGACAAATTACAAATTGAAAGGCATCTTTTCTTGTTGGCTAAAGAGCTCCATTAAGTCTCAGTTCCTAATTTCTTTCTGTCCTGGATTTTCAGCTGAACGAGAGGCTGAGGTTCTGTACGAGGTTCTGTTTGATGAGGAATTTGCTGGAGGTCTCACTATCAGGTATAAAATAGGTTTTTATATGGGTGGGAAAATGACAATATTCTACCGCAAGGCGGTGGCAATATTCTAAAAAATTCAATAATTTTACTCAGTTATTTCAAATTGAAGGAATGTGCTAATATACTTGAACAATGCACTTACGTTAAGTAAAGAAATGCTTTACTAAGACTGATATTGGTCTATAGGTGCTCTCCTGGACGTGGATATCGATTGCCCCCCAGTGCCTTAATTAACCTGAGCCATGGCAGCAGGAAGGAGCAGGGATCACACAAACTCACTGCCATTGTCAAACCCCAGCCCTCCTCCCATCTCACACACAAGAGCCAACTCGGCGGCCTTAACCACTCTCCACGTTCACCGTTTATACCTACACGGGTAATGGATACACACTCACCCTTTAAAACCAAACACTGTTGGGTAACACTTTCACTGTTTCAGGTTTTTCAGGTTTTAGCTTTGGTCAGGAAATTATTTGTAGAACAGGAGGATCAGAAAATGACACAGGCCAGGTTTAAAGTTGTTGTCTGCCATAGCTTAAAATGTGGAGCATGTGTGCTTAACTTTGGGTCACAGCTCGATGTATATCAGAAAATTTAAAGGGCACCTATTATGTTTTTTTTTTTCAAGATTTAATATAAGTCTTAGGTGTGCCCGGAATGTGTCTGTGAAGTTCGGCTCAAAATACCCCACAGATCATTTATTGTAGCATGTCCAAAATGCCCCTATTTTGGTGGGAGCAAAATGGTGCTTTTTAATGTCTGTACCTTTAAATGCAAATGAGCTAAAGCTCCTCACTTCCTTACAGACAGTGAGCACTTTAGTTAAAATGGATCTGATTAATACAGTCTTAGATAATAGTATCTAGTCCAACTCGCTGAGGGTGGAAACTATGGTAATGCAGAACTGTAAGTCGGCGGTGCTTTTTATGTGACCTCACATTGATAAGAGAATTAAAATCACTGCAACTTTCTTACTTAGTATTTTTGTCTTGTTTTCAGTAAAAATATTTAAAAATTCTTAAATCAAGATTTTCATAAAAAAGTCTAGTTTTTAGACAAAAATATACAATTTAAGTAAATTTGTGCTTAAAACAAGCAAAAAAATCTGCCAATGGGTTGAGAAAATGTTGCTTGAATTAAGTGTTTGAGAAAAAAGAAAACGTTTTCTCTTACTTAGTATTTTTGTCTTCTTTTCTAGTATAAATCTTAAAATTCTTAAATTGAGATACATTTACTTGGTAAGCAAAGTGGCTTAAGATATTAAGTCTTGTTTATTAAAATAAATGATGAAAATCAAAAGGTTTACACTTAAAACAAGTAAAAATATCTGCTAGTGCAGAAAGAAAAGTAAACTTAATTCCAGTTTCAACTTAATTCAATAAACACGATTTAAATGTATTTTTCTTACCCCACTGGCAGATATTTTTTAAGTAAAAAAACTTGATTTTCATAATTTAGTTTAGTAAACAAGACTTAAAATCTTAAGCCACTTTGCTTCTCAATTAAATGTATCTCAATTTAGGAATTCTTAGATATTTTTACTGGAAAATTCTACGTAAGGCATACATTTTTTGCAGTGCATGTCTAATGAGACCGCTTTGATTTAATGGTGATTAAAAAACAAGGAGTGGGTGAATCTTTTTCATCATAGGGTAGTTGTGTTCACACCCTGCCAACACACATTATGTCCAAACACCTTGTCAAATTTTTTGGGATTTTGCATAGGTGCCCTTTAAATACTCTTTAGTGCATTGATTTATGCATATGTTATGTATGATGTATATTTATACACATGCACATACACATACAAATACATATATACAATTCTGAAAACATCCATGCAGTGCCAACCGCTTATTAATGTAAAAGGAATGTATGTTGTGCTAATGTAATGTCTAACAGTATTAAATTTCCTATTGAAAGCAGCAGAATGGCAGACAAGGTGTTAATCACAGTGCCGACACTCAGGGCAACAGAAACTCGCCTCATAAAGGCCTCAACCAGAAAAACCAACACAAGGTATGAAGCCAACGCAAAGTTTGCTTGCGTCATGATGTCTGTGAATAACTGAGGTTACTATAGGCCATTCTGCTCTGGGAATTTTGCCTGAAGCTAAAAGGCTGTGATGTATTTAAACACTTTTGTTGTGTTTTTCTACAGGGCTTTAGCAGTGAGAGAGAGTTCAGTAATGTATGGCAATCCCTGCAGGGTACAGGAATGCCTCAGAAACCACCTGCTCACTGGCAAAACAATGTGAGTTTTCTTCTCTTCACTGATGAAAGTATTTAGGCACTAATCACAACCTCCATTTAGACAAATTTAGCCAATTTGATAGGCACATTTGGTAGAATTTGGTTTTATCTGAATAGTATCGTACCCATGACCTTTGCCGTTCTAATGAATGATTTGGTTTTACCAATGAGCTACAGGTTCAAAGCTGCTTTGAGATGATGACCATGATGTTTAATACTGTGTGATAATCTTAATAATTTCTTAATAATTTATATGGTTGTATTATTTGTAACAGGCTGGGAAAACCAGTGGCGTAGTACCACAACAGCAGCAACCAGAGGGACATAATAAACAGAGCGAATGGAATGACCCATCCAGTAAACCCGTAAGCTTAATTCACCATTGCTCATTCACAATTTCACCATAAATCTGTAAGAGCTATTTCACACTGATCTTAAAGGGGACATTTCACAAGACGTCATATAAATCTTCGGTGTCCCCAAAGCACGTATGTGAAGTTTTAACTCAAAATACCATATAGATAATTTATTATAACATGTTAAAATTGCCACTTTGTAGGTGTGTGCAAAAATGTGCCGTTTTGGGTGTGACCTTTAAAATGCAAATGAGCTGATGAAATTCAAACACTGATCACAATGATGGTGGTTTATTGAAATTGAAACTGAATTGTGCTGTGAATTATTTTCTCTTTCTCTCTGCACTAAATGGCAGTGTCGTGGTTGGATAGTGCAGATTAAGGGGCAGTATTGTTATGATAAGAACTCCTTATGACATCATAAGGAGACCCAAATTTCAACAACCTATTTTTCACATGCTTGCAGAGAATGGTTTACCAAAACTAAGTTACTGGGTTGATCTTTTTCACATTTTCTAGGTTGACAGAAGCACTGGGACCCAATCATAGCACCTTAAACACGGAAAAAGTCAGATTTTTATGCCATGGCTCCTTTAACAAAGGCCAATAAGTTGGCTTTTGAATTTAGAATGCTGGGAATCACAGCTGTTGTGCTCACGCTGTGCAAACAATTTCCAACAAACATACACACTGTGAGAGATAACAAGCATATTATATGTATAAAAATGTTTTTAAAAGACCCCTGGGTTGTGTGGCATAGTCACTTCTTACTTAAGCTTACACCGTGCCATGATAAGCAGGCATGATGCTGCATGTGCCCGGCTGCACTACTTCCTGAACTTCAGCCAGCTCCTTGTTTCCTGTCTGCCATTATTGGACAAACTGATTAATCCAGGTGTGTCTGATTATTGTTGTTGTGACTACTGAGGTCAGGCACACCTGGATTAATCAGTTTGTCCAATAATGGCAGACAGGAAACAAGGAGCTGGCTGGGGTTCGGGAAGTAGTGCTGCTGGGCATAAAGCCTACTACATTTCCTGCTGTTTTAACAAAAGCTGCTATCTTGGCATGCTAAAGACAAGTCAAAAAATCCATGAATGAATAAAGATTAATGAATGTTATGCCATATATATCTACTAAATGTTGGTTTTGCAGGGCTTTGGTGGCAACATTAGACTTCTAAAAAGAAATGAGGATTTGAATTCTGCTCATTTACAAGAGCCTTCAAATAAGGTACAAAACTCGTTCACTTTTCAATAAGTATCCTAAAAAACATGTAGTAAACGGCGTTAATATTTGCTTTTGCCTTTAGATAATTTTTAAGATAAATGTTAAGTATTGTCTAAATCCACTTAAAGAAATAATGTATTTTCTTCTTTAAATTTTTATGTTGGTTTTGTATTCAACCAAACAGATAAATGGTAACTTTGGTTAAATGGTATCTTACACACAATGTCTATTTTACAGGTATCTGCAGAATTTGAGGAGCTTATAGCCAATCTTAAGATTTCAAAGGAACCTGAGCCAGCCCAGCACTATACGACTAAAGAGCCCAAGAGCCAATCAGGAGAACCTCTCTCTCCTCAATCCTTTGCCATGGTGCGCAATTCATGTTTGTTTTAGCCACAGTATTTTAAGACATGCCTGCACACATCTAAAGGCATGTTTGATTTTGTTACAAAATGTTATAAAAAGCACATTTTTTTTCTTAAAACAGAAGGGAACACTTATGTTGAAAGAAATGTTGAAGATTGACAGTTCTGGGACAACTTCCTCTGCCCCTGAGTCTACTTTACAGTCTGAAGGCCAGCATTCAGCAAACTTCAACGCCCAACAGCAGGGCAAGAGACGCTCCAGCAAAAAGCTAGGTATTTCAGAGTCCAACAATGGGAATACTTTAACTTACAGAGATATTTAAATCGAAGATGCTTTATCCAAAATGACTTGCAATTGAAAGAGCATTTAACACTTTTTCTAATGAGATCATGAAATATTCATAAATAGCTACTTTCTGTTATCATGTGGAAATGTGTATTGCAAGTAATTGATGGTGCTCTCTTTCTCATAGCTGCTCGGATAAACACACCGCAGACTGAGACCCCACCTCCTCCTCTGGTTGGACAGCCGCCCATTATGCCTAGCATGGCTGGTGAGCTTGGCCGGATATGCATGGGTCTTGGGATGGGACCTCCAGAGTTCGCCTTACTCCGCCACAGACAGGTTGGTCTGTCACACAAGGTTTACATGTCTGTGTAATCTTGAATATTGAGAGACACAGAACCTAATACATAACCTTATATTGTATTTCCAGTCATTGCTCAGATTTTATCTTCTTTTGTCTTTATCTTGGTGTGCAGAATCTGATGGTGTGTCAGGTGAAGTTGTCTAATGGTCTACTGGTCCATGGTCCTCAGTGTCAGTCTGAAACTGAAGCCAAAGAAAAGGCTGCTCTCTTTGCTCTTCAGCGCTTGAACTCATTGAACAATTTGTACTAGCTCATTAAAACACTAATGAATTGACAGTATGAATTAAGTACTGCATAAGCGGGCAACAATGATTTCTTGCAGAATTATTGTGTTTGTTTAGTCTGTTAGTTTAAGTTAAATAAACTGAATATATGCTTCTGGTATTCTGCAGAACTCGTTGGGTTCATTCCCACTTCCTCCTCCTCCTATATTTCCTGGAGTTCAACAGATGAGGCCTCTTGCACCTCATCCATCTATTTTTGGTCAGCCGGCAAGTAAGTGTCCTCTATCCTTTACTCTAAATCAGTGGTTACCAAACTGGGGGGTGTGAGATGGTGCTAGTGGGGCCCCAGTTTTATTTTTAAAAATACATTAAAGAGCACCTATTGTTCGATTCACATTTTTACATTTCCTTGGGTGTGTAGCTGTGTATTAGTACATGTTAACGATATGCAAAAGGTACAAACCCCAAAGTTAACGATGACGTAAGTTATCGTCTCCAACGTAAATCTCTTTTCTTGAAATACAACAATCACACGGATTGTAGGCAACAGTTTACTTCCTGACATTGGTGATGTAGACAAGACAGACATTATCACAATTCCTCCCGCTTCTAAAATACAGCCTGTAAGGATTAGAGAGTTAGCATTGCATTGTGACCGAATCTTTCAAACAAGCTAAGGAGCGTCACATTTCCGGCTGACTTTAAAGGTATTCAGGCCAATCACAATGTACAGATTAGCTGGCCAATCAGGGACACAGAGCATTTTTAGATTCGTGAGTTTCAGAAGAGAGTAAAATCGGGAGCTACAAAAATGTATGTTTTGTGGAAAAAAATTTTTTTTAACCATAAACCACATGAACACATTATATTATACCAAATGGATAAAATAACGTTGTTTTTAGCAATGAAATAGGTGCCCTTTAATTAATCTTAAATTCTGTGCAAGTAAACCTCAGATAAATAGGCTACTACCACTACATTGTATAATTTAACAGTTTTGTTTCATTCAAATTCTAAGTTTGAGATTGTTTTATGTCATGAATTTTATTTGGGGGGGCACAAAGGGATACACCATACACAAGGGCAGTGTACGCTGAATGTTTGAGAACCAATTCACTTAAGCAAGTCCTTTAAATCATTACAGTGTTTTGATTTATTTTTGTATAAAGTAGGGCTGCAACTAACAATTATTCTTATAATCTATTAATCGGACGATCATTTTGTTTAATTAATTGGATAAAAGTCTAAACATCTGTTCAATTAGATTTTTAACTTATTATAGCTAAATAAATCCCTAAATAAGAGTATTCATGTACAGAGGTGTACTTTAAAAAGTGCAAAAACCACACATCGAGTTTTACTATAATCTTTCATTTTTATATTTTACGACTTAAGGGAACAGTATGTAGCATTGTAGCCAAAACTGGTACTGCAATCACAAAACTTGTGGCTAAAACTGGTACTGCAATCACACAACTGGTGGCCAATACACAACATGACAACATAAACATCAGTTGAGGGCTGCAACTCCACTTTTTAAATGACAATATCCCGGCTGGACCACTGTTGTCAGTGATTATAAGTATTTGAAATGAAAATGATTTCTTAATGTCTACTAGCAACATATCAGGGCCATTTTATGATTCATTGATATACATTTCTTACATACATTACATTTTCCTTAAAATAAAAAGTTTGGTGAGGAAATTTTGCCACAGATTAATAAACTAATTTTAACTTTGAGTTTTAACATTATTCATTATTAACCAAACAAACAGAAATAAACAAAAGACCAGGATTTCCCCCTTACCTTAAAACAGATTCATTACTAAAGATATTATGAAAAGCCAACAACAATAAAACAAAGACAAACTGCAGGTTAAATTTTTTACAAAATTAATATATAACCTTGTATGAAAATAACATATGAAAAGTTAATGCAGTATTTTAAATGTTATACAAGACATTGAGGGCACAAATTTAGTTGAAAAAGTGACAGTTTCTCAAAAACCACGAAAGTTGTCTTTTAGGCTCTGCATTGGCCAGTGATGACAACTTAGCAACTTTGTTGCTAGATTGAGTAACTTTTCAGTCTACCCTAGCAACTTTTTTTCTAAAAGGCACCTAGTTTTTTATAATTTATTTTGCCACTTTTAGCATCTATTTTCTCTGTAACACACTCATATGGCCTGTGTGCCTGCACCAAAATGATTATAAGTGATGACCGCAAAAGTGCTTTTTTCAGTTGCTTAAAAACATAATAATGGCACAAGTCTCATAACACTGTGTTCAGCACAAACTGGGCTACAATATTATATGAGCAACATGTTTTTATTTTTGAGAGAAAAATAATTATCCATGGTTTTTGAAAAAGCAACATTTTTACGTCACTAATATAAGTCCACAAAACTTATTCTAAACATGTTTTCCCAAGACTTTTCAATACCAGATTTAGTAGTCTAGAGTTTTTTTTCTTTAAAATGAATGCGTGTGATCCTGCTTTTAATAAACTTGCTGTGCAGAGATATACGCATAGACGTGAATAAGGCGTAATAAGGATTTAGTTGTGCTGTTTGCAATCATGTCTTTTATAAGAATGCCAAAAGGCGCCTCAAATTTCCTTACTCATGTGTTTGTGTATGTGTCATGTGTGCCCGTCTTGTGTACTGTTTGGGGGAAGCACAAAGAAAACACTCGCATCTGAAAATAACTTTTAGTGACACATATAGAAGTAAATAAGGATTTAGATGTCATGTTTGGTGCACTCGGATGAAACAACTCAGCATATCAAGGAATGGAGAGACTGGATCATATCTTTATATCCAAAATCAGCAGAGTAATCTTAGTCTCTTTGTGGAGTGATTGAAAAATAAAGAGTTTGTAGCGCCTGCTCTGAGTGTTGAACTGCCATTCATCGTCTACAGCAGAAATAAATATGTTTACAGCCTGGTACAAAAAGTGTTTTTGGTCTGTATAGCTAATTTTGCCCTTCATGATAACTGTAATAGGCAGTGAATTTTTTTATAACTTATCTGTTTAAATTTTAAAAAGCCTTCAAGTTCTGCATAATTAGGGAATGGCCATTTGAGTGACCGGTGAACTGCCACTGCTGTCACTACCGTCGAGCTAGGGGGGCGTGGTTTCAGCAACCAGTCACTTCAGCTTCACCTACGCCCACAGAATGTTGGCTAAACGCCTGATGTTTATTATACACTTTCCTGGAAACACTGTGGTAATGTTGAAGTAGTCTGTGATTGGTTGAAATAAACCGGATTTCCAGGAGACGCGAGTGTTGCGATTAGTTTCGGTCTTTGGAAAACAAAGCTCTGACGTTCCATTGAGGAAGAGAATCAGTCGTGTTCACGTGAATAATAATGACCAGTTATCATGAGCAGCTAAACATTGAATTCTCAAAAATATTCAAAGTTCGCAGCATACACTTTCTAAAAGACGTCCAAGAGTTTTGCTTGAGGCAGTTAGTGAAGTCAAAAAGTTCGGTTCTCCTGAATTGCTTGTAGGTGTTAAAAAGTGGAGATATGCTTCAAACAAATGTTTACCGGGAGCGTCTCAATGGTGTGGCTGTTCATGAAGTGCACAACTTTTATTAAAGGCGGAGTCCACGATGTTTGAAAGCCAATGTTGATATTTGAAATCACCTAAACAAACACGCCCCTACCCCAATAGAATCTGGACCTTTTGTTGATAGACCCGCCCCACACATACGCAACCCGGCAAGGATGTCGGTTAGTAGACACGCTCCTTACTGGCTATAAGTGTGTTTTGGTAGTCGGCCCGTCTCCTTTTCCAAAGCGTTTTTCAAACATCGTGGACTCCGCCTTTAACAAGCGCTCTTTCGTGCTTTTGCCTCTGTCATCGTCTACATTTGCAATTCTGTCTTTATTTTACACAGGTGGTCTTTTGATGCCCCCACAAGGTTATGGACCTCTTCGCTGGGGTATGCAACTGCCTCACCACCAGGGACAGCCATTCTATGGAGGTACTTTCCCTGGAGCACGGGGACCTGCACCCTTAGCATCCAGTGGATCTCACAACCAATTTGTTCCCCTCCAGGCAAGACCTTTTTAAGTGCTCTAGATGGGTTTCAATTCGTATTTCTATCAGGTTTAACTTCTGCTCATCACTCTAGCTATAACGTAATATCATGTCTTTAGGTGACTAAGAAGCGGGTATCAGGCCGAACCAAGAACCAAGAGGCAAAGCCGTTGTCGACCTCCTCTTTCCATGCTGGTCAAAGCAGTGGACCATCCCAACCAGCTCCAACCAAGACTCCCCCTCCCACCAGTATTAATGAGCCCGTACAAAAGCCCAACCCTACCACACCCAAGACACCCAGGCAAGGTGCCAACCCTCACACACCAGGCTCGGCATCCAAGCGGAAGCAAAGAAAACTGGCAGTCAACTTTGAGGCTGCTAAAGTGACAGACTGAAATGACTGTGACTGACTGACTGACAGTTTTACTATGCTGGCCATCTCTTTAGCTCTCTTAATGATTATAGTTACAAGGACTGAGAATGCCGTGTCAAAATGCAGTTAAATTAATCATGCTTGGTGAGACGAAATGTTTTTGTCTCTGGCTCTGAAACTGTTTTGTATTTGTTTTAGTTGCCATATTTTGAGTGGAGTTAACTTGTGGAGAAAACTTGTATTGGTATTAATAATTGCACCAAAATTATTATAGAATAGTTGATTATGAAACAGGTTTTACATTTAATTTCGCTATTCTATTTTTTGACCCTATATCAAATCCTGAAGCTTTTATTATATTCACTGGTTACTTTCTATTGCTGGATTTTAATATTCAAAGTGCAATAACTTGTTTTGTAGTAATGGAACATTATGCACTAAAGACATAATGCAATTTGGCACAAACCTCTGCAATACAACATCTTTACTGGTATATATTTTTATATCACACAGTGATGTGAGTCGAGCATGATAAAAAAGATTATCTTATTACGCAGTAAAACTATCAGAACTGAACGATTGGATCCATTTTTAGAGGCTGTCTTTAAGTTCTTGAAACTGCCGAAATTTTCATAGACCTTAACTAGATGATGAGCTCATTATGTTTACCTGGCCAGAAAGCACATAGATTTAAGTCAAATGTAACGTCTGTGGATTATTCGATGTACTGGATTTAATGTGGGGGATAAATTTGAACACACCTGCCTTTCTAATGAGATGTTTGTTGTTCAATTTATGTCTTTTCAAAGGGTTTTCGGACATTTCAAACTGATTTTATTTTTGTATTAGGCTACCTTTATTTTTTGGGAGGATTGTTAGGTTCTTTGATTTTTAATTGAATTTTGTGTATTTAGATCTATGGATTTTATATACACCATTTTACAAATGGTAAATAACAATTGTTAATATTTCTCTTTAAAACTATGCTGGTCTTTTGATTTTTTTCATCTAAGTTTTAAAATGTTAAAAATAACACTTTTATTTTTAAAGACATTGGGTTGTTTATTTAATGAATTAAGAACCAGAATGACAAAAATGTGCACCTTCTATTTGGATGGTGTGCAGTAAAGACATTTTGTTATCATAATAAACTTTTGCTATCACAATGCCTCTGATTGTATAATTATTAATAGAGTTACCAATCTAATAAGAGTTACAGACCTATTGAAGTGCCTTGAAATGTGATGCTTCGTTTGATATGTTGACATAATTTAGTGTGGGACATTGACCGTCTCCTATTTTTAGTGTTTGGAGCACATTAGATATCCTTAAAGGGGTCATATCATGAGATATTTTAAATATGTAAAATACATCTTTGGTGTCCCCAGAGTGTGTATGTGAAGTTTTAGCTCAAAATACCATATAGATAATTTATTATAGCATGTTAAAATCGCAAATTTGTAGGCCTGAGCAAAAGTGTTCCGTTTTGGACTGTGTCGTTTAAAATGCAAATGAGCTCATGAAATGCAAACACTGATCACAATGATGGTCGTTTGTTGTAATTGAAATTCAATTGTGCTATCAAGCCCTTTTTTTCTCCCTCTTTCTCTCTGCACTAAATGGCAGTGCTGTGGTTGGATAGTGCAAATAAATTGTGTATTATTGTAATTCGCCTATTTGCCTACCTCACAAAACATACGAAATCTGAACGACCTAATTTTTCACATGCTTGCAGAAAATGGTTTACTCAAATTAAGTTACTTGGTTAATCTTTATCACATTTTCTAGGTTGATAGAAGCACTGGGGACCAAATTATAGCACTTAAACATGGAAAAAGTCTAATTTTCACACTATGCCTCCTCTAAGGCTGACACATTTGTAATAAAAGTAAAAAAAAAACAAATTTGGTATCATTACAGTTGCCATGAAATCAAAATGAAAATTCTTATTTTATATGTAATGTAGTGTTTATTATAAATGATTTATCTGTGCACTTCATTATTTTTTGAAAAATGAATGTGCCCTTATAATCTTTAATCAAATACATTAACCTTCCCTCCCCCCTCGAAAAGACACTCTTCATGTGCTATGGCGTGAGAGCGGGGTTATCAGGGTCTGTTACGGTGAGTCCGCTGAATAGTAATCCTCCACAACTAAATGCCAACTGGCATTTAAATATCCCTCCATTTTTAGCAACGCCCAACTTCCAACAATTCAATCAATTCCCAAAGGATGAAATCAAGCCACGCCCCTAACTTAAAGGTGGTGTGTGTAAATTTTTGCGGCATCTAGTGGTGAGATTGCGAAATGCAACCAACAGCTAACCCCTCAATTTCAAAATGCATATGGCAGCTGCCACAGGACAAACATGTCAGCGTCTGAGAAAACATAGAGATGAAACGCTCTGTAGAACAGTTTGTCCATTTAGAGCTACTGTAGAAACATGACAGCGACTTCCATGTAAGCGGACCCGCTGTGTATGGAGATAAAAACGTCTCATTCTGAGGTAATAAAAACAATACAGTTCATCATGTAAGGTCTTATACACCACAGATAAAATAGTTACATATATAATATTGCATTCCTGTCAAGAGATCCTTTTAAAAGTTACACAAAGCACATTTAAGAAGCCATCTTCAAAGATCAGAGAACTGTTGATGTGTAAACTCTAGACGGAGTTACGAAATTGTGTATCATACTGTGGCCAATTAAACTATTCTTAACAAACAGAGCAATAAAAAACAACATTGTTTTCTCTTAATCTGGAGCGACTGTTTATGTTGTGTCCCCTTTGCAAAGGGCCCTTTAAGGGTGCATAAATGCCATTTGGAAATGCCCAATCTCAACTTCCGTTTGGTGACTTCATTTTCTCTGAGCTAGTTACATGCTAAAACACATGATCTGAGGGGCATTTTAAGCTGAAACTTCACAGACACATTCTACGCACACCTGAGACTTTTATTGCACCTTGTAAAAATGGGCATAATAGCCCTTTAAACATCATTAAACGTCATCTTTACGTCACGGCCCCCGCCCTCTTATTATAGTAGTACTGTCTCTTTAAGAACTCTCTCCACACCTATCGACTGATGTGTGACGTACAGATTGGTACTATTGTACGACCTCCAGCATTTAGTTTTTGGATATACACAGCGAGTCGTAAACACATCGTTCACTTCAGAAATTAAGCGGACATTTTCTTTACGTAAATCAGGACGTACTGCTTGTGGAAATATTTGAAACCGGGCGCGCTGGGAATCACATGCGAAAGTTTGGGAATGTTGGGAGTCACACATAATGTGTGTGTTCATTGCTGATGGTTAAAATACAGTTAAACGCCAATGAAGGATGTTTTGAGTCGTGTCGCCCGGCTTTCTCGCCCGGTTCAACTCT
This sequence comes from Misgurnus anguillicaudatus, assembly GCF_027580225.2. Classification (NCBI taxonomy): domain Eukaryota; kingdom Metazoa; phylum Chordata; class Actinopteri; order Cypriniformes; family Cobitidae; genus Misgurnus; species Misgurnus anguillicaudatus. Next base: position 30,446,413 of record NC_073338.2, read on the forward strand.
GCCACATGTTTGGCAATCGAAGACTTCAAAGGAATGCGACGTAAAGATTTACGACGTCAAGTTGGAAACTGGATTATTTGTATCAGCAATATTAAGAAGTCTGCGTAGGAAATAAACTCAAAAAACTACACGGATCTATGTCAGATCTATATATGGCGGCAAACGTGTATAGGCGGTTTTCTGAATAAGCGCATTGTGCAATGGGGAGTCAGAGAAACGGGTTCAGCAAAAGAGAGACTTTCATACTTTCTGTTGACGTAGGAACAACCTCGATAAGATGCCATGTGTACGATAAGAGTGCCAACATCAGAGGATCATGCAGTGCAAAAGTAAGCAGCAGTTAAGGACTTATTTGAGTAGTATATTATTTCCGATATACTTGCTATCACGTGTTTTTTTGTGTGTGAAATCTGATAACTGCTTCCTTGTCACAGGTGTCCCTTCTGTATCCTCAAACTGGATGGGTGGAGATTGACCCTGAAGAGCTTTGGACGGCGTTTGTCACGGTAGTGAAAGGAGCTGTACAAGGTCAGAGCTCATTTAGTTTAGTTTCTTTCTCCGGTGAAGCACATGCATGCAGGGCCTGACATTTGTCCCATTAATGATTTTTTTATGAGTAAAATAACAAATCAAGGACTTTAATGAATGTTTCCAAAGGTTGTTTTATGTGTGGATCAAAGGACAGTGCCCTCCTCCCCATTGGCCCCAAATTAAACATGTAACTTTTTGTGCCATCTGATACTTTGTAAGATATGTCTTGGATAAGTTAATGTTAACAGCAGTGGATGTTAAAGGGCCACTGTGCTGGAAGATATCAACCAGGGGGCTGGGTCCGACTCCTCAACAAACTTAAAATGATGGCTCAAGATAACGTAATTATTATTATAGTAAGCCAAACAAGCATTAAAATAAGTTATAACGTTCTAATTGTGCCAGGGTCTGTAATATTTTAGTGTAGAAAATGAGGGCCCCTTTAAAGGAACAGTATGTAGGATTGTGGCCAAAACTGGTATTGCAATAACAAAACTTGTGGCTAAAACTGGTACAGCAATCACACAACTGGGGTGTATTCCAGAAAGCAGGGTTAACTTACCATCAGATTAACCCCGAACTTTGGGTTGATCAACCCCAAACTTGCTTACTCGGGGTATGTTGGTTCCAAAACACAGTTTAAGAGTTAGTTCAATCAACTTGCTGAAAGTAACCCAGAGTTAACGCGCGCTCACGGTAACAACATAAAGGCATTGTCAATGGATCGCAGATTTCACGAGTCACCATGGAAACGTCAGAGAACTTAAAAGTTTTTAAATGAGAAATAACATTATAAACCAATACTTTCTGGCAAAATCAACGTTTTATAATCGGCTTAGAAGTGCGTGATTACAAAACAGATAAAATTAATTAATTAAATAATTAATACAAACCTATATTACCCCATTTAAGTCCAATATTATATGTGTCTCAACGAAAATACACACAATATTATTTAAATATTATTTAAAAGCCTGTAAAAATAATCATAGATTTTATATATGACTGTAAACATATGAATTATGAATATCTTTTCCCTTATGAAAAGTAATAATGGTTTTACTAAAAACATGGTTACAGTAAAACCATGGTAACCACAAAATAACCATGGTTTTCAAAAAACATAGTTAAACCATGGTTAGTAAAACCATGGTTCTGCTGATAGTAATCAATGCACCAAAAAAAAAACCAAAAAAAAAAAAAACATGGTTACTACAACTATACACCAATAAAACCATGGTTAATTTCATAAGGGTTGTGGCACATAAAGTGCAAATCTATTATGATTGAATTGTGTAGGCATAAAATGCACAATGACAATATTCACTATTGTACTTATTTTACTTCTGCTCCTTTGGGTGACCCTGTTTAGTTTTAGGACTTTCCTTGTATGACACTGTGTCACCATTTTTTTTAACATTTACTGATAGCTGATATGCACCCTCTTTTAATTGTAAAGCTTCCTTACAGTCCTTACAGATTTTCAATAATGTTGTGTAATGCTTTTCAGTACACTACACTAAGAATAATCATTCATTTGCATTGGACGATTAGGATCTGCTGTGACAAAATTGGAGAATAGAAATGTTACATTAGTGTCAATAGTAACATGTTCTAATATGTCCTGTATCATCTAATATGCAAATATCTCAATTTCCTTTTGCTCAAAAATGATAGCTCTGGAGAGCAGCTACAAAAGGCCCATTTTAAAGAAATAAAGGTGATTTAGAAAAACACCAACTATAGATCAAATGTAGAGAGGGGGCTAAGGATCTGAAGTGCATGTTTAAGAAATAAATATTATACTATGAAATATATATTTATAATTTCATTTCATTGTGTACCTGATTCTAACTGATATAATAGAAAATCTCTGACCACTATGCCATGTCTGTAATTCAATAGTGTTTCACCTAATGAAGTCTGTGCTTCACCTGTGTCACTCTGTGGGTCAGTGTTAAATCATGCCTGTGCTTCATGGGTGTCACTCTGTGGGTCAGGTTAGATGCACATCAGGGGTAACTTCTGTCCCTCAGTAATTATTATTATGATAGGCATCATGTGTTTCTATTTGTTATACCCATTTACTGTAACATTGTCACATTGTCACTTAAGTAACATAGGTTAAGATTCATTAATGACAATGTATTTGCACACACATTTATTATAACTTTAGATTCATCTCAAATTATCTAGTAAGTGAAAGATGAGGTTATTTATGAATTGACAAAATTGATATGGAAATGTACTTTATTGTTAAAATTAATTAACTGATGGAATTGTGATACATCTACTGATATTTGGAGATATATTAATAATGAACATAATTAAATGTACAGTAATTAGTCCAATCACAAATATCAATCCATGTTATTAAAAAAAGTTTCTTTAAAAAAAATTCATATCACACATTTTTTTCAAGACAGCAATAAATATTAGCGACTGTATATGTAATAAAATAAAATAAAATAAATGCTTTAACATTGTAATATTATGCAAAATATATGCTTCCACGCCCGCTGTACGCTCGTACACGCATGCGCAGACTTCCTCCGGAGCGTCGTTTTATTAACTAAAATTAACTTACCCTGCAACATAACCTGCTCCGGAGTCCGTTGCTATGGTTACTTACATAACCCGAAAGTTACCTCCGTTTTTGGAACCGAAAGCAGAGGTTATCCACTTACTTACTCCTAAACTTACCCCGTTAAGCCATATAACCAGCTTTCTGGAATACACCCCTGGTGGCCAATACACAACATGACAACATAAACATCAGTTGAGGGCTGCAAATCAACTTTTTAAATGACAATATCCTGGCCAGACCACTGTTGTCAGTGATATAAGTATTTGAAATGAAAATGATTTCTAAATGTCTAGTGACATATCAGGGCCTATTTATGATTAATTGATATACATTTCTTACACACTGTTTCTTTAAATGAAGAGTTTGGTTCCAAAACGCGATAAACGCCATTAAAAAAAAAGAGTAATCAGTATTGTATCAGGTCAGTATTTAAAAGTAAATTCTTAATTTTATGCAAAATACAATATCCGCTGTGTTATTCTGTCATCTTTTTTCCCTTTTCCCCAAAATGCAATAAACGTCAGTTCTCCTTCTCTGCAGAATGCAATAAATCCGCTCAGCAAATTACAGCGCACCATGACATATTTTAAAAAACAATGGTGGCGCGTTGAATACACGGAATCCTAGTTTTCCTCATCTTGTACGTTATCAACAAACAAACAAAAACAAAATAATCATTTGATGGCATTGATAAACCTGTGGTGTTTTTCTGTGACGGAAAAGTAACGTAAGCCATCAACATCTAATAATTTACGCGAGAGGCACTCGGGAGACGGAAAATGCCAGCTGTGGCTTGTTCTCACACAACAGCATCAAGCTTCTGTCATGCTAACACATTGACCCCAGCGGATCTTATGAAAAACCTTCCATTATTTTACGCGAAGCCAACGAAAATTGAGCAGGACCAAAACATTTTACAGCTGATCACTGTGAAAAAAAAGTTTCGTCCCAACGACGTCCCAAGTATAATCGCAGCGATGACAGTGTTCTTAATATGACAAAGTAAGTGTTTTGATTAATGCCATTTATTGTTTAATTTTTAATCAGTGTATACCACTAGTCAACTAAATTAATATAAAATTGATTGAATAGATTTATAGCATTTTGAAAAAAAAACTTGAAAATCATATTATGGATTTTGAATTTTTTTTATGTTTTTATAACCTAAAGATGCTATGTGAAAGTTTGTAACAGAAAATAGTGGTTTTCATCTTGTCACTTTCATGGTATAGAAAACACATTTTTACTGTAATTAGTCAAAATGGATTTATTGCGTTTTGGACCCAAACTCTTTAAATATTGTTGTGAACAATGGGTGACCTTAAAATCAAAATGGTTGAGATCCACAGCTTTGGGTAGCAAATACATAGACATGTTTCCCTAAGTTCAATATTGTAATTTGACCTGTATATCTAATATATTTAATGAATCGCAGCAGACGTTTTGTGCCTGGATATTTTCTAACATTTTGAAGTGGTGTTTTTAAGTGGTTCAGTCTAATTCATTTTTTGGTTCAGTTTGAAATATGGATCAGCAAGTTACATGGCTATAGTTTTAGGCTTATGCTATTTTGGGTACATAACTGACCCCTCTGTTTCATTGGTTTAGACTCAGGTTTACAGATGTGCCAAATGGAAAGTCTTGGCATCTCCACCCAGAGGGCAACATTCATGAACTGGGACAGGTTAGTAGACATTTGTGCCCCAGTTCCAGATAACACCACATACAGAGTGATTCATGGATGCACTGATGCAATTTAACGTATTTTCTGCAGTAACACAGGAAAGCCTTTTCATAATTTCATCACCTGGCAAGACATGAGGGCAGTAGAGTTGGCGAAAACGTGGAACAGGTCTTGCACTATGAAGGTAAGGCAGCTATGGTGGCTTTTACCTCGCATAAGGATCAAGTATGTTTTCATTTCAAACTCTCCTCGTTTTGTTTAAGATAAGTTACATTCTGGGGAAAAAACTAGAAATGCGTAATTTCTGGCCAGAACTCATCAAGAGATAATGATTTCAGAACCACACGATTATAAACTTGTAGTTAGACAAAACTACAAGCCCCTCTGGTAAAAGCTGGTAAAAATTTCAGTTTCATCAGTTTCAGTTTCGCATTATTCAGCTGGCTTGTATTTCTGATGCCTTCCCTTTTAATATTCTAAATCAGCCGGTTACAAAATGATTACAACCTGAATTTACATTTGCTTTTTATACATTATTTGTATGTATGAACATGGCCATAGAGACAGAGCGCAGTTATGCAAATTTGAAAACCACGCCCACCGGGGGGGAAAGCAATCCAACCGTCTCCATTGACTTTGTATTGCGAGAAGCCGCCTCCTTGTCATTTCTGGCTTATAACAAAAAAACTAAATAATGCCTAAAAGCTGCTGTGTGACAATATGTACAGCTAACAAGCCAAAGAACCCAGAAATATGTTTTTATAAGCTGTCGAGCTGTAAAACCCAGCCTTTAAGGAGAACAAAGTGGATCGCCGACCACGCCTCCCCCCAGTGGACGCAGCTCCACCAATAGAAGCACCATGAAAAGTTGCCTGCATCAATCCCCGTGTCCTTAAACGCTCGCTCTTTGGGGTCGACAGGTTATAAAAACTTATTTACAGATTAAACTTAAAAACAGATTAATACCTAAAAGCTGCTGTGTGACAAGGTGTACATCTAACAACCAAAAAAAAAAAAGTTTTTATAAGCTTTCGACTTCAAAAAACGAGCGTTTAAAGACACAGAAATTGAGACAGGCAACTTTTCATAGTACTCCTATTAGTAAAACTGCGTCCAATAGGGGGAAACGTAGTCGGCAATCCACTTTATTCTCCTTAAAGACTGGGTTTTACGGCTCGACAGCTTATAAAAACGTATTTCTGGGTTCTTTGGCTTGTTAGCTGTACATATTGTCACACAGCAGCTTTTAGGCATTATTCAGTTTTTTGTTATAAGCCAGAAATGACAAGGAGGCGTCCTCTCGCAATACAAAGTCAATGGAGACGGTTGGATTGCTTCCCCCCCCTAGTGGGCGTGGTTTTCAGGTTATGACACGCTGCGCTCTGTCTCTATAGAAGCTAGCTTGGTATTAAAAAGAAAAAAAATTGTGTGTTTGGGGTGAAATTCGTACACTACCAGTCAAATGTTTTAAAAACACTGCTCATTCTATAGTTTTGAATTAGTTTAATATTCTAGAAAACAGTATAACACACATGTAACTAAGAATTATGTTGTGATTTTGGAAAGCATCTAAAATAAGTCAAAACTATGTTATATTTTATCATCTGCAGTGTAGTCACCCTTTACCTAGAATTTGCATTTATCATTAAAGCTCACATAACACAAGCTGTTTCTGCATTTTTTATGTTAATCTGGAGTACCTTTAGAGTAGTATTACATCCTTTATATCTCCAAAGAGTCTTTAGTTTAATCAGATTTCTAAAAAAAAAGATACGCTTTACCAAATCTTTCCGATAACGTGTCATTTATATAACATGGACGCGCCTATTTCCAACAACATAAGACAGAAGTCTTAAGGCCAATTCACACTGGCCAGACAACTACCAACTACAACAGACACCAATAGATACCAACAGACACCAACAGACACCCACATTCTAAAGTCTCATTTACTTTGATTTGCGTGTTGGGGTCCATTAAAGTCCATTAAAATGAGAAAAATCCTGGAATGTTTTCCTCAAAAAACATAATTTCTTCTCGACTGAACAAAGAAAGACATCAACATTTTGGATGACATGGTGGTGAGTAAATTATCTGGATTTTTTAGAAAATTGACTAATCCTTTAAGCATACAGCTTCAGACTAAAAAATTAGGATCATGGGTAAAATTTCAGTCAAATGTTTTAAAATTGCTACTGTGTGTGTTATATTATGTGATTTCTTTAATCAAATTAATTCATCTTTTTTTAACATTTCACAAAAGCATACCCCTACTGCTACCTCTGTAAACTACAGTATTATATAATGCTGCACTCCACATTACTGCCTATAAGAAAAACTGTTGTAAGAATAACCTTTATAAGAATGACTTCTTACAAACATTTGACCAAGTCTTGATGCTAAAAATATCTTGACTAATGTTTACAAAAGTAAAAATTTAAAAAGTATGCAACTTATATTGGTTGAAGTGCAACTGGTTTTAATGTTCGTCATTGTTGTGTACATCAAAGAGTGAGTGATGGACCAAACATAATGTCTTTCATTTGTAAGCCTAATATGTAATGCATGAACACAAAGCACCTTTTGAAAACAACTTAGTTTGTCTATATAGGTTACCTTTTTACTATATGTTTGAATCAGCTGGTTTCCCTTTTTAGTGGTTAGATGGATCTTGCTGTAGGAAATCCAGTGTAATCAGATATTGCTCATATGTCAGCTCAAGTTCTTTGGTTGCCCCGCCAATGGACAGAATAAAGCTTTCCCTGCTTGTTTTCAGTTGACATTACCTTAAACATCTTTTGTGTATGCAATAATTAAAAGAACAGATTTTAACAGGTGGAAATTGTTTTCATAGTATTTTATTGTCATTTAGGCTAGATGTCAAAATGTTGGTGGTGGTCTTTTGTAAAAGATCTAAGATGTTCTTGGAGGACGAGGTGAAGAAAAGATGTTGCTATACAACATTTGTTCTGTTTGTTATGGCAGACGGTACATGGTGTGATGAAGATACTGCACTTCCTCACCAGACAGAAGCGGTTCCTTGCAGCCAGCCTGGTTGTTTTTTCCACCCAGCATGTGTCTCTGCGCCTTGTCTGGGCATTGAATAATTTCCCTCAGGTAAACCAGAAAATATATTAATCATCATTCACTCGGTCCTCTTTAAAAATATCCCTAGCCAACCTTTATCCTTTTTTCTCCACAGTTAAGACAGGCAATTGAAGATGGCAACTGTTATTTTGGGACCATAGACACCTGGTTGCTTTACAAACTTACTAAAGGTGAGTATTTGGTAACTAATCAATGGGTTAAGGAACCAATTAGATCCTTAAAGGAATATTCCATTTTCTTAAAAAAGAAAAATCCAGATAATTTACTCACCACCATGTCATCCAAAATGTTATTGTCTTTCTTTGTTCAGTCTAGAAGAAATTATGTTTTTTGGGGAAGACATTGCAGGATTTTTCTCATTTTAATGGACTTTAATAGAGCCCAACATTTAATACTTAACTCAACACTTAACAGTTTTTTTCAACGGAGTTTCAAAGGACTATAAACGATCCCAAATGAGGCATAAGGGTCTTATCTAGTGAAACGATTATCATTTTTGACAATAAAAATAACAAATATACACTTTTAAAGCACAACTTCTCGTCATGTAGATCGTGTCGTGATGCGCCAGCTGACCCCACGCAATACGTCATGATGTCAAGAGGTCACAGAGGACGAACGCGAAACTCCGCCCCAGTGTTTACAAGCGTCTTGAAAGAGGAACTGATACTAATTAATGTCTTTGTGGCAGTTTATTGTTTAAAATGGTCCGCAAATGTGCGTTTTATATATGTAACACGTGACCTCCCTACGTCACTACGCATTTACGTTAGGTCGCGCTGGACCGGACCTGGACGTAAAGTTGTGGTTTAAAAGAGCATTTTTTTTTTTCTTGTCAAAAATGACAATCGTTTCGCTAGATCCCTTATGCCTCGTTTGGGATCATTTATAGACCTTTAAAACTCCGTTGAAAAAAACTGTTAAGTGTTGAGTTAAGTATTAAATGTTGGGCTCTATTAAAGTCCATTAAAATGACATAATTTCTTCTCGACTGAGCGAGGAGGGACATCGGCATTTTGGATGACATGGTGGTGAGTGGATTGTGTGGATTTTTCTTTTGAGAAAATGGAATATTCCTTTAAGAAGCTTTTTATAGTGACCTGGTCAATGAAAGCACACGGTAAAAGCATGCAATAAATCTGAACGGCTTACATCACTGGCTGCCGCTATTTTTAGGAAGCCATTTTCCCACAACCTCTGTGAAAGGCTAATGTCACACCAATCTTTATTAATAGATAATCATATACTACAATATATTTCCATTATACCTATACAGTGATGGATGTATAGGGCATTTTCTTGTTTTCAACGTGTTACAATTTGGTTTTATTGTTGTGTATGTACAGGCACGGTGCATGCAACAGACTACTCTAATGCCAGTGCAACAGGAATATTTGATTCATACCAGGTCAGTTAATGTTTTGGTGTAACTGCTGTCATCTTAACTGGTCATTACCTTTTGGATTTTGGACTTCAGTAAAAACACATTTGCGGAGAAGTGAGAGAGAGCGAGAGACAGATAGAAAAAACTAAAAATTGAAGTAGTTCACCAAAAATAAAAATGTAGTTTTCGACTTCAACACATTCAATTATAAATAACACATTTTGGTAAACATTGAAAATCATACAGGTTTGGACTAGAGCAACATTGGTTTGGAGCAATAAGGCTTATTTTCTCTATATGCTGAGTAAAGCCTGAAGTATAGTCTGTTTTTTTTACGTGTACGTGAACATGGGTGCATAGTCGAGTATACAACCTTGCAAAGAGTTGTTTATTTGACGATATCTTTCGTGTACACCAACGCATGCGCATTGTAACAAAAAGATGACGAAAATGCATAATTTGGTCCACGTACAGATAAAAATTGACTATACTTCGGCCTTAAAGGAATAGTCTACTCATTTTCAATATTAAAATATGTTATTACCTTAACTAAGAATTGTTGATACATCCCTCTATCATCTGTGTGCGTGCACATAAGCGCTGGATACGTAATAGCACTTTTGGGAGTACTTCGACTTGAACATGTGTTTGTTAATACTGAAAAGTCCGCTCCCCTTCTCACTCTCATAATGGGAGAGGGAGGGTGTTACTGCGCCGAGTCGAGGTACTCCCAAGGGTGCTGTTGCGCCGTAGAATATAGTTCCTCTTTTGGGTCCGCTTGGAAAGGCGCTGCGTTTTGTTTTGTACCACCAAACTTGCTCGTATAACTACTCGTCTTGGATGGGAGGAGCGTTGATGTGTTTGGTCGCTTCTGACTTTGTCTCTAGATGGTGCCGTTGAATGAATGGGGCTAAGCTAAATGCTATCGAAGCGTCGCAGCGCGCTCCAGCGCTTACGTGCACACACACAGATGATAGAGGGATGTATCAACAATTCTTAGTTAAGGTAATAACATATTTTAATATTGAAAATGAGTGGACTATTCCTTTAAATAGTGTATGCTGGTGGTAACGCCAACTGCGCTCAATGTGTTTGTGTGATCATACCAGATGTGTTGGAGTGGATTTCTGTGCTCGCTGCTTTCTATACCTCTCTCAATCCTCCCCAGGGTGGAGAACACAAGGTACTGTGTCTCCTGTGCTTTCTGAATAGCTCACATTTCCTTGCTTGTCCATTTTTTTACTAAACAATAAGGTTCTCTTTTTTATATCCAGTCACAAATTTGGCTCATCTGATCCGTCCATATTTGGAGTACCCATCCCAATCATGTGTGTTGTGAGTATGAACGTTTTCATTCACAATTAGATATGGTTTAAAGGTCAGATAATGCACACATATTTCTGCCAATCTCATGAAAATCTTGGATACCTATAGAGTAATATAGCATCATTCGTATCTCCAAAGAGTCTTTAGTTTTGTCAGATTCATAGAAGAAAGATCAGGTCTACCGTGGAGCGAGTCACAAGCATGCAACATACACAATACATCATCGCATTATCCCTGGATAACTTTTGATAATATATACTTTGTTGTTTACATAATATGCTCTTATGTGCCGATTGCCAATAAAACAGATATTTCATGCAGTTTTACCTGCCGCCTGCGGCACTGGACCGCTTCATCATTCAGTTTTAATCGTTCTGCAAATCCAGCGTCGAACTGGTCATTGTTTATAAAACATTTGTCACCAAAATGCCGGGAACAAGCTCACTTGCACAACTCTGTGCTCACTTGCACAACTCTGTGCTGCCCCGGATAAACAAACTGCATGCACCTTTCCCATAATGCTGGGTTCTGTGGGAAGAGGAACATGGTAATCTTTTCCTCACAAATAAAAACACACTTCTTTGGTCACACTGACTTTGTGATCTAAAAACAAAATGACAAATCTGTCCTGGACAAATACTGTGCAGAGCTACCCACGATTTCCGTAAACCAAACAAAGAGCATCGATGGGCTATTGCTCTTGCTCTGGTTGGCGCTTTTTGGTGAGAAGTTCCCCTAAAAGGACTTCCACTGTACCTCCGCAAGTTGTGATGTAACAGATTCAGTAGACAAAAAACGTTCAGAAACTTGTACGATCCCTGACAAAGAGTATTCGGCACAAAAAGACACTTGTCATACGTCCATCTGGCTTTTTAAAACTTTCCCTATGTTTAGCATGAGAATCCAACTCCTTAACAAATATGTCAGAATGCATGAAACGCCAATAGACCCCCCCCCCCCTGTAACGATTGTGGGTTTGATTTGTAAAGTCAACTCTACTTGTGTCTTTGTCACAGATGGCGGACCAACAGGCAGCCATGTTTGGAGAATGCTGTTTTGACACGGGTGATGTGAAAATCACAATGGGAACGGGGACCTTTATGGACATTAATACGGGAAGCAAACCACATACGTCTGTGGCTGGTATGCACTTTGCAATGCTATAACTTAAGGCTTACAGTTACCTTTATTTAGTGTTAAAGACTGCAGAACCATACAAACAGTTTACAGCTACACTGCATTTCTCACAAGACCCTTAAAGGATTAGTCCATTTTCTTAAAAAAAATCCAGATAATTTACTCACCAACATGTCATCCAAAATGTTGACGTCCCTCCTTGTTCAGCCGAGAAGAAACTGTTTCCTTGAGGAAAACACTCCAGGATTTTTCTCATTTTAATGGACTTTAATGGACCTCAATCCTTAACAGTTTTAATGCAGTTTCAAAGGACTCAAAATGATTTCAAATGAGGCATAAGCGAAACAATTGTCATTTTTGTAAAAAAGAAAAAACTTTTAAATCACAACTTTTCATCTTCCTCCGGCTGTGTGACGAGCCAGGGCGACCTAACGTAATTGCGTAATGAAGTCGAAAAGGTCACGTGTTACATATATGAAACGCACATTTGCAGACCATTTTAAATAATAAACTGACACAAAAGACATTAATTAGTATCATTCGACATACAACAACGTCGGAACGGTTCTATTTCTCCACACTTGTAAACACTGGGGCATAGTTTCGATACGTCATCCGTGACCTCTTGACATGATGACGCATTGCATGAGGTCGCGCTGGCGCGTCACATGACCGGATGGAGACGAGAAGTTGTGGTTTAAAAGTGCATATTTTTTATTTTTCTTGTCAAAAATGACAATCGTTTCGCTAAATAAGACCCTTATGCCTCGTTTGGGATCGTTTAGAGTCCTTTAAAAACTGCCATTTCCAACTGCACCAAAACTGCCAAGTGCTGGGGTCCATTAAAGTCCATCAAAACGAGAAAAATCCTGGAATGCCCTCCTCAAAAAACACAATTTCCTCTCGACTGAACAAAGAAAAACATTTTCATGCCATTTTGAATGACATGGTGGTGAGTAAATTATCTGGATTTTTTTAAAGAGAAAGGACTAATCCTTTAATGCATATTTCAACAATTATTATGTTTTATCAATCTTCCTCTTTGTTTTCATACTGGTCTATTATTATGTGTGTGTATATATATTAATACGGGAAACATACACAAAGAGACTTTATGGTCAAACATCAGTCATCTGCTTTCTGAATAGGTCTTTATCCTCTGGTGGGCTGGAAGATTGGTGCTGAAGTTGTGTATCTGGCTGAAGGTAATGCTGCTGGAACAGGTGCTGCCATTAAATGGGCACAGGATCTGGGTGAGTCTGTGAGGAAGTGTTTAACAGCAGATATATCAAATGTAGACAGATATTTAATAATTATGTGTGTGCATCTTACGTAGCATCTACATGTATTAGGTTTTGTTTAGTGACTTTAGTAAACTTTGTTTTACAGAGCTTTTTTCTGATGTGAAGGAGACAGAAGCCATAGCCACTAGTGTGGCAGACTCGGATGGAGTGTATTTTGTGCCTTCTTTCAGTGGCTTACAGGTATGAGATATTGTAACATATATTAACATATATCTGTGGCATTGTTTTGTCTCAAGATGCACACCAGTATTGTCCTAATATCATTAAGGCCTAGTCCTGGATTATTCTAAACCCTGTCCGGAAAACTGCCTCTATAAAAGACAATACTGGTGTGCATCTTGAGACAAAACAATGGCACTGATATATGTTAAGATATGTCAGCACAATCTGTTTTCAGTTAAGACAGCTTAAACATCCATTTTAGTCTTGGACTGAGATAAGCCCTGTCCGGGAAACCTCCCCACAGTCTTTAAAGGATGGACGTGTGCAGATTGAGCTATTTAAACAAACTTATAAAGCAAACCCACCTGCACATATGTACAAATAAATCACATTTTACCCCACCCAGTTATTAAGTTTATTGTTTGAATGCTTAAATGATTGTTTGTGTGTCATAGGCCCCCTTGAATGATCCAAAAGCATGTGCTTCTTTCATGGGCTTAAAACCTTCAACAACCAAAAGTCACCTGGTCCGAGCAATTCTAGAGTCTATTGCATTTAGGTATGTTATTTTATTAAATGTCTTATGGCCCAGATCGTTTTCTTACATGAGATTATCTGTTATGCCAACTGCAGTCTTAGGATTGGTTCACAAAGAAAACTTTAACTTTAAGGTTTTTAAGTTTTGGCCAGCTGAATAATCAATGATTTCTCAGACTATGTTGCTTCAAAGACTTGTGTTAGTGTTACTGTACCTTTAAGTAAATGAAGTTTCTCTACACAACCTTGAACCCTTGCAGTTTACAAACAGAGGCAAATAGGACAGTGATGGGGCAATGTAAATACTGCGCTGCACTTTAACTAATAACATGACTAACATTCATTGCTAAAATGTTTATGTTAGCATAATATACCTTTGTTTATAGTACTGTTTAAAAAGTATTATTATGTTGTAAACAGTATTGTTTATTCTAAATGTTGTATATGTCTGGAATAATGTTGTGCATGTAAGGAATAGTTGAATTATTAAAAAATAATGCACACCCAAAGCCATTACACCGCAGGTGTGCATTATTTTCAAAGCATCAGAGTCAATTATTCCTCTTATACCACGGTTGCCACAAACATTAACAAAGACATTTGACAGGTTAGGTGTGTGTTTTACCGAAAAATGATCAACACTCTATCAGAATAAAGCATTTAACAGCCTGTGGTATTAAGATATGAGAATACTTTGGTTTCAGAGGTTGAGTACCTTCATGTTGTTAATGAATGTCAACAGTTTTTTTTTTCTCATCGACTCTATTAAAAAGCATAATTTTTTTACCTACAGAATATGACCTCTACAAATATTAATACATATTATACCTAATACATAGATGCTGGATAATTACAGGGATTTTGACTCTAATCTTTCAGAAATAAGCAGCTATTTGATGTCATGCTTCGAGAAACACGTATTCCCATCACTAAAATCAGGTAAGGGCTTCAATCCCCTAATTCTTAAAATACACCCTAAGATCTGAACTCCCTACATGATTTGCACTTGCATGTGGATTTATTTTAATAGGGCAGACGGAGGTGTATGTACTAATGACTTCATCATGCAACTGACATGCGATCTACTGGGACGGAAAATAGCAAGGCCTAGTCACTTTGATATGTCCTGCCTTGGAGCTGCTTTTGTTGCAGGGCTAGGAACAGGTAAGAATCCAGTCACTTTTAAAATAGGGATTCAGGGTTTGACAGTGTGATCATTTCAGTCACATTTGCAACTGAAAGCCATAAAAAATATTTAGGTGCACTGTGGCGAGTAGCCTAATTGTAGCTAATAAGTAACTTTTTAATACAATCAAAAGTTTACTCTAACAAAACCACCAGAATAAAACGTGCACTACTTTATTTTCCAGACTATAAGTCGCTCCGGAGTATAAGTCACATCAGTCAAAACTGTGTTTTTAAGAGGTAAAACGTATATAAGTCACACTGGCCTATACGTCGCGTTTATTTAGAAAATTATTCCACAAAATCCAAGCTGAAGAACAGACATTTATTTTTGAAAAGCAAGATATTCAACTAAACAATAGCACAGACCAGCAGGGTGAATAGTTGTCCTTACATGTTAAAGTAACATAAACAGTTATTTACACGATACACAATAGCATACAGAACACACCTGGAAGGCTAAATTAACACGACAAGCTAAATCAAGTTCAAAAAGGTCCCAAAGTCATTCGGCATCACTGAATCCATTGAATTACATAAATACAGGAGCAGCATAGAGCGGACTCTCGCGGCTGTAGACGGTAATGGTTTCTCTTGGTTCATATGAAATAATTTTGACGTATAAGACACACCTGAACTTAAGTTCCATGACCCGCCAAACTATGAAAACAGTGTGACTTATAATCCGGAAAATACGGTAAGCATTGAAGCCTGGAATGTGCTTTGTATATTATTTTTCATACTGAAGTATGCAACAGCTAAATCAAGTTTTTGAATACTTTGAATGGGAAGTGTCACACTATACATCACATGCCTCAGATGGATGAGTATGATGTTGCATCACACCTTGCTTTTTTATTTCAGACATGTTATGCAACTGTTAAAGGGACATTCCACTTTTTTTTAAAATATACTAATTTTTCAGCTCCCCTAGAGTTAAACATTTGATTTTTTACAATTGTGGAATCCATTCAGCTGAACTCTGGGTCTGGCGCTAGCAATTTTAGCATAGCTTAGCATAATCCATTAAATCTGATTAGACCATTAGCATTGCGCTAAAAAATAATCAAAGAGTTTTGATATTTTTCCTATTGAAAACTTGACTCTTCTGTAGTTGCATTGTGTGCTAGGACCGACAGAAAATGTAAAGTTGCAATTCTCTAGGCAGATATGGCTAGGAACTATACTCTCCTTCTGCCATAATAAGTAACATGGCTGCAGCAGCCGAAAATAGTCCCCTTAGTAACTTTCAATAGCCGGGGACTATTTTCGGGCAGTGCGTGGTATCACTACGCCTGCTGCAGCCATGTTACAGCAGCAAAGTGCTAATTATTACACCACAAAGAGAGTATAGTTCCTAGCCATATCGGCCTAGAAAATCGCAAGTTTAAATTTTCTGTCGGTCTTAGTACACAATGTAACTACAGAAGAGTCAAGTTTTAAATAGGAAAAATATCAAAGCTCTTTGGTTATTTTTAGCATGAAGTTAATGGTCTAATCAGATTCACTGGATTATGCTAAAAGTGGTAGCGCCAGACCCGGTGATCAGCTGAATAGATTCCAAAACGGTAAAAATCAGTTTAACTCTAGAAGAGCTGGAAAATTAGTATATATGAAGATATTTCTATTTGCCTTAAAATATGTTTAATCTGTTTTCTTTCTCATTTGCGCTGGAGCTACTTTTATTATAATCCTGTTTTCTATTAACCATTAGGCTACTGGAGGAACAAAGAGGAGCTCAAGAAGATACAGTCCACTGACCAACATTTTCTTCCTCGATGGAATAAAGCAGACAGGGATAAGGGAGGGCAATACAGAAGTGGACTTCAGAGCTGGGAAAGAGCTCTGCAGCGGTCCATGCACTGGTACAACCAGCCCTGAATAA
Organism: Misgurnus anguillicaudatus; assembly: GCF_027580225.2. NCBI lineage: Eukaryota > Metazoa > Chordata > Actinopteri > Cypriniformes > Cobitidae > Misgurnus > Misgurnus anguillicaudatus. The sequence goes on from NC_073338.2 coordinate 30,463,243, forward strand.
CTACAAGTCATCACTATGTAGTAGACCAACTCCATGTTCATGTGATCAGCTGTGGGGCAATTCATAGTAACAATTCGAGTAACAAGTCTCTTACTAAGAAAAACACTTGAATGGCATCCAAACTGGAGCTCTAGTTTGGAAATGTGCACATCATAAGTTATGGTATTATTATGACAGGTGGCAGGCTGCTTTATGTCCTACTTTACGTCCTACTTTATGCCAAGAATCTATATGTGGTATTTTGACTTTGCCAATCAGTAATTCAGCAAATCAGTCACTGTGTGCCTTTATCTAACTACTGTTTTTTTTTAAGTATTTTTTTTTAAACTCACAATGTACCTTTATTGGGGTGCTTTTATACAAGAAATGGTTATTCATCTCCCACAATACATTTTCTCACCCTAGAGGAAATCTAGTTGTTTACATAGAGGTGAGAATTTTTAAAAAACTGAGCTCTCTAACTTTTAATTGATATAACGGTTATTGTGCTTCCATTAGTATAATGGAATAATTTATCTAAGAATTATTGTCTTCGTTTTCTTCTTAATTGGGTATGTTTATATTGTGCAGGTTAAATGTGTTTTTAATATGTACCTTTAATAATGTACCTCATTATGCAAAATGCTGCAGAAAGGAGAAACTGAAGTTTATTTTCACCGTGTGATCAAAGCATTCAACCTGCTATACTTGCTTTGGCAAAAACTGTGCCACAATTGACAGTATGAACAGTGAGTCAATGGCATATAATGTCAAGCATTTAATTATAGCAAATACGTGACTGTGAAACTGTAACATAACTGTTATTATATCAAAGAATGAAAAGGCAGACTAATTTGTGTTTTATTAAGTAACTGTCAAAGAACTGTTAATGTCACTGTTTTATGTCAGTTTGTAAAAATTAAACATTTTAAATGCTTTTAAGTGTCTTAATTGTTTTATCATGCAAACAAATAACTATATATATTTGTAATATTAATGACGAATAATTTGCTTGGCATACTGAACAATAACTGGACATACAAGACAGAACAAAATAAAGCAGTTTTCCCCAAAGAGACCAAATGCCACCAATAATAAGGTGCATTATCGCCACCTGCTGTGGAGTGTGGACCAGATTTCACCCATTATATAATTATAAATAATAATAATATGAATAAATAATACAATTATTCTCAGAACATCTTGACTATTTTACACTGCCGTGTATTAAAATAATATAATTGCAATTATTTATAGTACGTACGCAGTTCTATTTTCTATTGGTACATGCGGGTGTCAATCATCCAGAAAGTGGGCGGGTCTAGCAGAAAATGGCGACCTTATCTGTCGGAGAACCTCAAGAGATGGAAGGTAAAATGACTTGTATATTTATAACGATTATTTTTTCATAAATGAACAGTAACGCATCTCACCGCCTTTATAAGTAATACGGGGGTTGTGTTTTCTAATTGCTACTATTTTGGTACATTCATATCATTTATTTACACTGTAATGTGTAATGCATGTTTACGTGAAATACCTAGCTAACGTTAACTCAATACACTCCAGTTGTGAGTGTGCATCATTAAAATAACGATAATATATGCTTTATTTAACCGATGTCTCCGTTGGGTGTATTTAAACAACAGTTGTTAGTCCACATCTCATTTTTAGCTGTTTAGTTGTGTTTATAGTCGTGTACGTGGTGTCAATGCACGCACATCTTTCTGGTTAAGTTAGCTAGTGTAGCCCACAGGCTCGCAGTAGCAGTACCTGTTCAGATGAATCAATTATAATGTATGAATTTAAAGTATCGGACTTTACACATCGAGGTTTTTCCGATGACCCTGATAGTTTTCATTTGCTTGATCAGCAGAGTTTGCTAGCACGCATGTACTGTTGGGATCAGGGCGTGTGTGTAGGATGGGCTTGCAAATAGCATTGTTTTATAAGGTTAAGTGCATCACTGAGGCATTTAAATCGTCCTTTTAGATTGATTAAATCACAATTAAGTATGAATGATCATGCATGATTTATTTGAGACAGCAGTTCAACATTTCATCTATGTTAACTTACAGTGATGAAATGCTGAGCTTATAATCAAGTTTGTTATTTATTTCATTTGAGCAAACAAAACAATTGTTTTGTGTTTCTAAACTTTTCAATATCATATATTTATAGTTGACAGGAGGGGTGAATCTGAGGAATCTGGTGATGATGAAACCAAAAGAAAGAGCTTCAATGGAGAGGTTGAATCTCTACAAGCTCCTTCCACTGGTGAGACATTTCATTAGCACTATAGAAGTGTCAGAGGAAAGAAATGAAAAGATTATCTTTATTAACTGAATATGATACTCTTTTACCCATTTCTAGTACCAGAGGAGTCACCGGTTGACATGGACACCATAACCTTAGACCCAGATGAGGAGGTAATTCAGGATAAATGCCAGGGTTTGTGACCAAAATAAACTAAAAACCTTATTACTACTTGTATATACTAAGCGCTGCTTATTCTTCTAGGATGTCGATCTAGTTCACTGTAGAATTGGGAAGATCGAAGGTCTAGAGGTCCTTAGGAAAGTAAAGGTAAGAGTATTAAACAGTTGCGTTTGCAGATTATGCATCTAGAGTACTTCACACATTTCCTTGAATTTTTTTTTTTAAAGTTACTTATTACACAAGTGATTAAGTTATTTACTTTTATTCAACAGACAATTTCTCTCAGACAAAACCTCATCAAACAGATTGAGAACTTGGAAAGCCTTGTCTCATTGAAGGAACTTGACCTTTATGACAACCAGATTCGCAAACTTGAAAATCTTCAGGCGCTAACAGAGCTTGAGTAAGTCGTTGTAATCTTTGTTGATCAAAGCTGAAGTAATTTCAGATGGCCTTATTCTCAGACAATTCACACAATACAGTACAAAAGATCAGTAGATAAATCTTCTAATTTTTGATTTACAGGCAGTTAGATGTATCGTTCAACATATTGAGAAAGATTGAGGGATTGGAGTGTCTTACAAAACTGAAGAAGCTCTTCCTGCTTCATAATAAGATCACAACCATTGCCAACCTTGATCAACTAACCATCCTTGAGATGCTCGAGCTGGGCTCTAATCGTATCAGGGTGAGGAATAAAAGGACAAATCTGTTGTCAATATGTCAAATATTCAGAATAACATTTTTCTGTTAGTACTGTAGGATGAAACTTAAATTTGATAAATGTAATTCCTATTTCAGGTTATTGAGAATCTGGATTCTCTTGCATCTTTGGAAAGTTTGTTTCTTGGTACAAATAAAATCAGTCGGCTACAGAACCTTGATGGACTGCACAATCTGACGGTTCTCAGTATCCAGGTATCCTTCTACTAAATAGGGAATACACTCACCTAAAGGATTATTAGGAACACCTGTTCAATTTCTCATTAATGTAATGGTGTGGGGATGTTTTCTTAGCACACTTTAGGCCCCTTAGTTCCAAATGGACATCATTTAAATGCCACGGCCTACCTGAGCATTGTTTCTGACCATGTCCATCCCTTCATGACCACCATGTACCCATCCTCTGATGGCTATTTCCAGCAGGATAATGCACCATGTCACAAAGCTCAAATCATTTCAAATTGTTTTCTTGAACATGAAAATGAGTTCACTGTACTAAAATGGCCCCCACAGTCACCAAATCTCAACCCAATAGAGCATCTTTGGGATGTGGTGGAACGGGAGCTTCGTGCCCTGGATGTGCATCCCACAAATTAACTGCAAGATGCTATCCTATCAATATGGGCCAACATTTCTAAAGAATGCTTTCAGCACCTTGTTGAATCAATGCCACGTAGAATTAAAGCAACACCAAATAGTTTTTTTTACCTTAAGGCAGTTCTGAAGGCAAAGGGGGTCAAACACAGTATTAGTATGGTGTTCCTAATAATCCTTTGGGTGAGTGTATTTTTCCAAATCCTAATTTCTCATTCATTTCAATGTTAACATCTGTTTCCGCTTGACAGAGTAATCGAATCACAAAGTTGGAGGGACTCCAGAATCTTGGGAACCTGCGAGAGCTTTACTTGAGTCATAATGGCATTGAAGTCATAGAAGGCCTGGAGAACAACGTAAGTCCCACTATGGATGCCCACTGATGTGAAAGCCTTTTCTTTTTGATTATTTGGTGGTGACAGCTTTGGATTTATCGATAAGATGCTTTGCTAAATTATATGTCAAACTATCTAGTATATGTGAATTTCCTCTGCTTCACTGTACCTTTATTCCTTACTGTGGGTCACACCAACCGCGTTTGAGGCGTCAAATTCGCATCTATTGCATCTAGTTTGCCGCTTGAACAATTTGAGTTTACTCGTTTCATTCGCGTGTGAAAGCCGCGCGTGAAATTCCAACATTATCTCCCAAAGTTCTGTGGGATAGTCACATTGGTCTTTGCGTTAGTATGTCAATTTAACTATTGGTTTATAATATTTTTTCTGATTTATTCTTTTATATTTTCTAAACTTTAAACAATTGTCGCCTGGCGTTGGGGTTAGAGTTGGGTTTTTGTAAGGATGTCATATCATGTAAATCTAACCCTAAACCAAAGCGACAATGGTAAGAAAATAGGACAAAACAGTTGATTAACCAATTCGTCAGCAAGCTCCTGATTCACGCGAACTAGACACGCGAAGGAGGCGTAATCGCGTCTACCGCGCCACGCTAAATGCCTCATTAGCATCGCGAGACCTCCAGACGTGCGTCAACGCGTCTTCACATTGACTTCAATTTGAAATCACTCACGCTTGACACCTCTACCGCGGCTGGTGTGAACGCAGCATTAGGGATTTTCATTGTTTTCTTATCTTTCGTCACATTAGCTGTGTTTTTTTTATTGTTCCAGAATATGAATATTTAGTTTTTTATTCTCCCCTCTTTTTTTGTTTTTTTTTAGAAAAAGCTGACAACTTTGGATATTGCTGCAAACAGGATAAAAAAGATTGAAAATATTAGCCACTTGACTGATTTAAAAGAATTCTGGGTAAGCTATGAAATAGTTGTGCATATTATGTATGGTATACTTGCATAAAAAACATTTTGTAGCTGTCCATAAAAATAACACTTAGTTGTCATCAAATACATTTTTTTAAATATAAAATATCAATTTAAATCCAATTAATAACTAAATATATGCTTTGTGTGAAAGGCATTGTTGTTTTTTCTCCATGAATTGGTGCATTGATAGATTCTCTATTTTTTGGTATTTATACTTATTTTTATCTCTCACAGATGAATGACAACCAGATTGAAAACTGGGCTGACTTGGATGAACTTAAGAATGCCAAAGATCTAGAGACTGTCTATCTGGAGAGAAACCCCCTGCAGAAGGATCCTCAATACAGACGCAAGATCATGCTGGCACTGCCCAGTGTCAGGCAGATTGATGCAACCTTTATCCGTTTCTGACCTTTCACTTCACCTGCACCACACCATTGTTTCCTCCCTCACCCTGCCATCATATGCAGATTATAAACACATCTCCAGCACTATCTTTACATCATTGACCTCAACACTCTCTGCCCTGTTTGTCTTAAATTTGCTTTTTAACAAAAAATAAGAAAATCTCACACTCCCAGTGTTGCCATTCAATGTGCTGGCACCTTTTATTTACACACAGAAATATTATACTCTGACGTATGCTATAGTGTGAATGAATATTAATTTATTTTCAATTTAGGACTGAAGCAGAAAAAGAGTGATAGGAAAGAAGCTGACTTCTGCGGTTTAGGAATGGTTTAATAGTGACCGTTGCTGCATTATGGTTAGGAAATTATTGTATTGTAACTATCTTTCTTGCTTCATCATAGCAGCGTCTTATATAAACAAAAGAGGCATGTATAATATTAGAGATCACCATACAGCTTACCCGGTATGGTTTACATCAGTTGTAAATTCTTGTTGACTATATGGGGTGATAAAAGATCAGTGTTCATTGTGCATTCAGGTACTAGAATTATTCCTGTGACACCTGATCTAGCACTGAACGCTACAGGGACTGCTCACTAGAGCAATATGTAGGCTATGCTGCAATGGATTAAACTTGCATATCAGTTCTGTTTCATATATTTGGTTGCAGCACTATGCTGAAACACTGTTGAATATATTAAAAGCTCTTTTAAACTTATTTTAAGTTTTGGAGTTCACAACTGTTTTTTATGTGATGACACTTGTTCGCTTTTCATTGATACTAAATATTAGCAGCCTCAATTATTAAAAAAAAAAACAAGTTATGCCGCAACATCTTAAGTTGTAATGAATGCAATTTTAGACCAAGCCTTAAAGGGATAGTTCACCCAAAAATGAAAAATCTATTATTATTTGCTCACCCTCATGTGGTTTTAAACTGAAATAAATTTCTTTAATTTGTAAAACACTAGATATTTTGATAAATGATGGTAACCATTGACTTCTGTAGTTGAAAAAAAATACTATGGAAGTCAATGGGTACCATCTACTGTGTGCTTATATAATTTATCAAAATGTTTTCTTTTGTGTTTAACAGAATAGGAAACTTACACAGGTTGAGAGCTATATGAGGGTGAATAAATATTTTTAATTTTTGTGTGAACTATCTCTTTAATATCTACATTTGTATTTTTGTTTTTATTTTTTATATGTGACGTTTCTGAAACATTATTTAAAATGCACTCAAAATATTCACACAGCTAGAAGTTTTTTCAACTGTGTTGTGACTGTCAGGTAGGCCATTCATACTTGATTGGAGGTGTGTGTGTGTGTAAGGGGTCTCATTTTAAGGGATAAACGGTCCCTTTTAATGTGTCAAGGATGAAAGCATAGATTTTTTTTATTAGCTTACATTTTGTTTTTACAAGCAAGTTTGTTTGACTGTTTCTGGATTGAATGTACTATAAATAATAAACTGAATTTGAACAATTTACGCATTTGAATTTTGTCTTATTTGTTTTACAATTAAACCTGTTTTAATACTTGAGTGAGCACGTTATGGTTCATTCTACAGAAACGTCCACTTTTGTTATGTCTTAAAATTGATTTCTTTTTCTAACATTTAAACTTAGACCACATTATTAGATTACTCTTTGACTATATGAGTACACATAAATTACAGCTTAATGATTTTTTATTTTTTTGTGTGCATGTACTTAAAGACTGCATACACCATTTTTTGTCACTGGTGTTACCTTAGTTCTTTATCAATATTAAAGGTGTTTATGAAATATTATTTATTATTTTTTTCAGCTTTAAAGCTTAATTCTTAAGTGTACCAGAATTCAATGCATTTAAAATCATCATCATGTCACATGATTTTATTTAATTTGAAAGAAAAAAAACACAGTAACACCAGTGACAACAAATCACCAGTCACTGGTGTTACTGATCTTCACTGTTGTTACCCATAAGGCAAGTAACACCAGTGACAATTTTAATGAAAACTGCATTTTACAAGATTGCTGCTGCAAAGTATCAAACCACATGTTGTCAATCATTATATACTCACTAAATTAAGTAGTGGAATGCATTTGTATTCAATTTTTTTGCAATTCCCAAACAATAAAGGAGGCCATACCAGTGACTTAAACTAAAAGCTTCATGTGAAATCATGAGATAAATGAAAAGATTTCTGATAACTGAAACTGATTTCTGCCACTACTAGACGCCTCAAAATGAGTCAGATGCCGGAAGTGCCACTACTGATGCCGGAAGTGCCACTGCCGCGATTTGAGCTTGCTGTCTCTCAACTTAAAAGAGGCAGTGGACTTACCATGTGTTTATCTTCATAGATCTCCAGGAAAGTGAAAGAAGGAAGTCAAGTGATGATTTTTATTTAAAAATAAGAGCTTTTTTGTTAAAAGGTTACACCAGTGACACAACTCCAGGGGACCACTACTTTCATTATACATTTTATAATATTTATTTAGCATTTTGTTTTTTAATGTAATTTACATAATATATTTGATAGTTATGGACACATTATTGTATTTTAAATGGAAGAAAACATGTTTTCGATCTCAAAATAAAGCATTTTCCCTCTGTACATGACTGTGGTGCTTGGAATTCTAATTAATTAAGAAAAATCAAATATTGCTACATTGATGGCTCAAGAAGGTGTAATTGTTCAAATGACGTATTGTTTCATTTCAAATATAAAAAATGTGTAATCTTAAGTGTTTTTCAAGTTTAATATGTCTGTATAAAGGCTAGGGACAGAAAAAATTGACATTTCCGTAGAATATATACCGAATTCATTGTACAAGCCACACTACATAAGAACTACATTACCCAGAATTCCAGTGGGACGCATTAAGGAACAGGCAGAAAGCAATCTGATTGGTTAACGACACGCATGCGTGCATTCGTGTTGTTGTCAGTGGCGGCAAGATGGCGACTCTCGGAGACGCATCAGCCCCGGGGGTTAATGGGTTAATACAACAGTTCACAGCCATAACTGGTAAATATTGACATTTTACATTTGTCGGGCTTTTTACCTAGAGTATTTTGCTTATAAAGAATCGGGCGCCTTTAAAAGCGGTACGTGGGGAGGAATGATCGAGACTCATCATCATTACTGCCCCCTCTGTCATGCAAAGGAAAGAGACTGTAACGAAAGAGAGCTTCGGCTAGCTGCTATTTGCACTTGCTTTTAATGGGTCTAAATGCATGCTAAAATCAGAACATATAAATGACCATTAGGTGTAGTCTACTGAAAGTATGTCGAGGCTCATGTTAAACTCTCTCGAAGTGTACTTTGTGCAGGCGATTGTAACGTTTCTTCTGTTATTCCATCATTGGTGTTTGTGTAACACCTTTACATTCACGCCACTCGTAAAAGCTAGATTATTTATGCAGTGTGTGTTTTGGATCAGTGACAGCAGTTCACATTTAAACGCTACAGGTTGACTGTGATTGTTGGGATGTTTTCAGCCACCTCGACTATGTTGGATAACTTCAGCAAGTGTGGATGATAAACCATGGTCCACAACATGGCGGTTTGTGTAGGCAGATCCTAAATCAATTACCCGTTTCGTGTGTGTGGTGCTCTCAAACTCCCATCAAAGTGAAAGATAAACACATGCGTGTGCTTAGCAGACACGGGCTGTTTAATGTAACTGTTCTGTAACGTGCACAAAGAGGGAGATGTAAAGCCTCGCGTGAAAATATGTATCATTTTGTCGTTTTGGTTGTGCTGATAAGAAATACCTAGCTCTGTTTAGCTAGCTGGGCTCTCGACACTTTTTTGCAAAGGTGAAAGATGCACTGGATGTGCGCATGCGCTGCTGAAGGGGGCGGGGTTTAGGATTAAAAACGAGCGAAAGTTGAGCGCAGCTCTTCTCTTATCAGTACATTTACGACGTTGAATGAAATGAAATTTAAAATCACCATGTTGGCAACATTTTGTTAATAGTACACTCGTAAAGAAACACCGTGAATAAACTGGACAAATAAACGTAAAAATGGGTCAAATAGGTATTGAAAATAACTTATTCCTTTACTAAGCCTACAACAAAATAAAGTTTCCGTCTCTAAAGCAGAAATATTGGTTATTGTTATAACCTTCATGTAAATCTGTGCTTTTTATTTTTGATGACAGCTGTGGCAAATAACTGTTTGTGTTTTGTGAAACTATAATTACCATGGTCAATTTTTGTAAGAGATCTTATAATTATTTTTGGAGACTCACATGTTGGACCAAAAAAGGTGTTCCTGTGAGTTTCCCATTATAAATGCACTTAAAGGTATTAAATGTGTATGTATGTTTGTTTGCAGGAGCTACAGAGAGTGTAGGGAAGCATATGCTAGAAGCATGCAACAACAACCTAGAGATGGCAGTTACCATGTTTTTGGATGGAGGTGGGATCGCGGAGGAACCCAGCACAAGCTCCAGTTCAGCCATTGCCTCCAGCAGCAGACATCCACCTGCAGAGTGAGTAACTTCACGTGGCCTAATATTGTAGTGAATGCTCTCTGCTCTGCAGAAGTAAGATGTTTGTTTGTCAGTCTGTCCTGTCAGTCTGAAGCAGCTTGTTTGAATAGTTTGTCCTTCTTTCTGGCAGGGATGATGTTCGAGCACCAATTCCTCAGAAGCAAGATATTCTGGTGGAGCCAGAGCCGTTGTTTGGAGGTAACACAGTGCCTATTTTTTGTTGTGTCTTGCAGATGTCTATACACTATGCCTGTTTCACGCTGCACATGTAAGCAGAGCATAAGCTTTACTGGATAGCATCTGCGACTCCATAAGGAAATTAAGGCTTTATAATAGTCAGAATTTACATACAGGCACTAAATAACAATGGGTCTCATTCACTAATAATTGCGTACGTTTTTCGTATTTATAAGCACAATTGAACCTCTAACGAAAACTTTCCGCCTAATTCACAACACGTTCGTAAGCACATGAGTTTGTTCTTATACTTGTTCTTACGTTAGTGAATTTGAAGTATGCTACACGAGCGGCCGCGTGCACAAGGTTGGTAATTTGCATAAAACACGCCCAAATTAGCTCCATATAAGGGCTTTCCACAGCGCTGGGGCACAGAACATTTTAGAGCAGTTTGTCATAGAAGCAAAAGAGCTCTAAATAAATCCATGATCATATTTATTATCTGTAAAGATCTGTTTTGCTAGCATTTTTTTATTTGAAAGTTTTGCTGTCGCTGGAGGAAGCCAGTGCTGTCCACCGACCGGAGTAACATTAAAGAAGTATTGGATCCGTTAACAAATATGACATTTAATTAATATGACAGAGACGCGCATCTGTATCTAAAAATAAACCAACAGGAGATCAAGTGATTGAGTTTGGACTTCTAATTACATTTACATGATGTTTGCACTAGGCATTAAGCAGACACTTTCATATAGACATTTAAAAAGGGAGGAAGGAAAGTGTGAAGATTTGTCATTATGTGCATCTTTATATGTGTAGAAAAAATAAGTAGGCTATAATAATGTATAATATAATGTATATTATAATAAAAATAATATAGATCATGTACAATATATAATATATAATACAGAAAATATTATAATATAAAATATAATCATGTAAATATTATATATTAACATTATTATAAACATTTATAATTATAGCCTAGTATTTTATTATAGTGTATGTGATTATTGCGTACGAGTGGTTTTAGGTTTTTTTTGTGCATACGTACGGAATAATTGATGACCGCCGTTGAATTATGAGAAGATAATGCACACCAAGGTGGTAATGCGGCACGATGCGAAGGGGAGTGTGCATTATTTTCAAATAATTTAAAGGACCGGAGTCAATTATTCCTCTTATACCACGGTTACCACAAACATTGCTCTGGTGCCTATTTTTAAGTTGTGCGGTTTACTGAAAATAATCAACACCCATGGAACATTTCTCAACTAATCTGAATACAGCATTCAACAGACCAGTGTTATAAGTAAGGAATAATTGATGACGGGCCATTGAATTATAAGAAAATAATGCACACCCAAGGTGCAATGCGGCACGACGCGAAGCGGAGTGTTCATTATTTTCAAATAATTCAAAGGACCGGAGTCAATTATTCCTCTTATACCACGGTTACCACAAACATTGCTCTGGTGCCTATTTTTAAGAAATTTGACAAGTTAGGTGTGCGGTTATCAGAAATTAAGGCATACCCACAGAACATTTTTCAGCCAATCAGTATACAGCATTCAACAGTCCCGTGGTATAAGCATTCTTAACGAATGAGACCTAATATTTTGTTGTTCAAGCAATATTTGAATGAGACCTAATATTTTGTTGTTCAAGCAATGATTTTTAAACCATATTTCTACATATTCTATAAAAATACTTGGGTTTTGTGCCTGTAAAATCAAGGCTGACGTCTCATATAATTATGAGATAGGAGAATCAAAGTTTGGTTTAATTTTATGACATCACCTTGGGTGGGTCAGTGAGTAGCAAGAATGTCCCAAGTTCGAGCCTCATCTGAGTCAGGAGGCCTTACTTTGTGGAGTTTGCATGTTCTCAGCTTCGGTACTCCGGACTCCTCCCAAGGCCCAAAGACATGCATAGGCATACTGAAGATGACACATTTTCTTTCCCTAACTTGTGTGTAGACTGGTTAACGGTTCTCACCATGCATATAGCCATAGATCCTCAAATTGCAATAATAATTAAATAAACAAACAAACAAACTTTATGTGACCGTACCCAGTTTAAGTCAATATTAAAGATAAAGGGGCGGTTTCCCGGACAGGGTTTAGACTAGTCCTAGACTAAAACATTTTTAAAAGCTGTCCAAAATGAAAACAACTTGCACTAACGTATCTTAAAATACATCAGGGCCCTTTGTTTTGCATCAAAATGCACACAGGTAATGTTTTTAGTAAGGCATATTTGTTAAAACATGTTATATTTCCTAATTAAACTAAGGCCTAGTCCTGGATTAAGCTAATCCATGTCCGGGAAACCCACCCCAATAAGGTTAAGCATGTACATTATGTAGAAAACAACAAAAAAATAGTTACCTTCAAACATACTGTACAGACTTTACTGGTAAATTTCAGTTAACATGTCTGAACAGATCCTTTTTGGTAAATCAGTGATGTCAATTTCAGTGCGCACATCCTTCGGACACTTTCTGATACATTATTTGGTCACAGGCAACACTTGTGTTTCACACACTTGTGTTTCACTTGTTTTTGCAACACAAGTGACAACAACAAATTTCGGACCTTAAATATGTACCGGTAGTCATAAACCCGCCAAAACAACACTGAACCTTCTGTGCACCAGTTTAGAGATAATTTCCACTTTCTCACCAAGTTTACCAGTATTTTTGGTACCGATGTGTGAATGATATCTTACTACTAAAAACACAGAACGTCACTGTGTGTGTGAATTGCACATTTTTGTATTGACTGGTAAAGTCATTCTGGTAAATCAATGGGAATTTTCTGAAATTAGTCTGTGAAAGAGGCTATTGGCTTTAGCTGGGTTTTCTCAGGCAGGGTCACATTTGTTTAACCTTTACTTAATATGTGCACAAACAGAAATATGCACAGGTTTGTGAAACAAGTCTAACTTGTTCTATTTATATCAACTAGTAATTTCTCTCTCGCACAGTACCAAAGAGGCGTAGACCAGCGCGATCAATCTTTGACGGATTTCGGGATTTTCAGACTGAAACCAGTGAGTACCTGTGAGGCATGCTGATGACATAAGCTTACTCAGACATATTGAAGAATCAGTGAGCAGGTGCGTCCTCCAACCCTGCTGTTGTTCTGTGTCCCTGTAGTCCGACAGGAGCAGGAGTTGAGAAACGGAAGTGCTATGGACAAGAAGCTCAGCACATTAGCCGATCTTTTTCGCCCTCCTATTGAACTCATGCACAAAGGCAGCTTTGAGACGGTAGTTTCTATGATTTTTAATAAATCCATTTGTAGGTGGCATTTATAATCTACTGTGTATTTACTTACCATGTGTTTATCTTACCTCAGGCAAAAGACAGTGGTCAGCTTGAAAACAAATGGTTGATGATCAACATTCAAAACGTCCAGGATTTTGCCTGCCAGTGCCTGAACAGAGACGTGTGGAGCAATGATGCTGTGAAAACCATCATCAGAGAACATTTTATATTCTGGCAGGTATGTTTATGCAAACATAAATGCCCTGTCCATCCATGACAAAACGTTTCAATGTGAGCTGATGGATTGCATTTACATTTAGGCCATTTTTGTTTGTAGGTCTACCATGACAGTGAGGAAGGGCAGAGGTACATTCAATTTTACAAGCTTAACAAGTTCCCATATATTTCTATTCTGGACCCACGTACAGGTAAGGGACCTTGGGTGTAATCAACCCTCAATCAGTACATTTACATGAACCATTATGATGTGTAATGTGTAATCGAATATTTAAAAGAAGAATGTTAGCGGGGAAAGTGATATAGACATTCTTCCTCCTGCCTTGCTGTTTTTTGTTGATCCACGTATTAAAGGTCCCGTTCTTTCTGTGTTTTTGAAGCTTTGATTGTGTTTACAGCGCACATTATTGCATGTGTTTATGTTTCACTTGTAAAAAACGCAGTATTTTTCACACAATTTATTTGTATAGTGCTGTTTTCACTGTCCTCAAAACAGGCTGATGTCTTCCTTGTTCTATGAAGTCCCTCCTTCAGAAATACGTATCGAGTTCTGATTGTGTAGTTTGTTTAGTGTGCTGTGATTTGATAGCAGCTTAGCTTGCCGTTAGCTTAGCTGGCGACTGACGTATTCCTGAGGGCAGAGTTTAGTCAGAAAACTGTGACATCATTAAAGCAGGAAATGGAGGGCTGTCCAAACCGGACGTTCACTGTAGGCTTTGAAAGGGGAATTCTGTTAAAGAAAATATATCGCCTGGCAGTGAACTTTGAACTTTATCATTTTACAGGTATTATTTATGCTATTATAGCAACACTACACGCTAACTAGGGTTTAAAAAGAACAAAAGAACGTGACCTTTAAAGAATGTTCAGCTTTCCTAAAATAATATTGTGACATTTTAAAAATAACAAAAGTGTGCTTGTAAATGTACATGAATGTTTTTTTGACCTTAGAATGTCAACTTAAAAACAAGAATATTTGAACGCGATAATCGCCATTTTAAAAAAACGAGCTACCGCCAAAATCAATATTGTATCAGGTCAGTATTCAAAAGTAAATTTTTAATTTTATGTAAAATTCAATATCCGCCATGTTATTCTGTCATCTTTCCTCCCTTTTTTCTCAAAACGCAATAAACGCCACTCCTCCTTTTCTGCAGAATGCAATTAATCCGCTCAACAAATGGCAGCGCACCATTCCACGCATTGTAAACAATAATGGCGGCATGTTGAATACACAGAATACTAGTTTTCCTCATCTTTTACTTGTGATCAACAAACAAACAAAAACAAAATAATACTTTCATGGCATTGATAAACCTGTGGTGGTTTTCTGTGACGGGAAAGAAACGCAAGCCATCAACATCTAATAATTTACGCGAGAGGCGCTCGGGAGACGGAAAAATGCCGGTTGCTTGTTCTCCTGACAGCATCAAGCTTCTGTCATGCTAACAAATTGACCCCAGGCGACCTTATGAAAAACTTTCCATTATTTTACGCAAAGCCAACGAAAATGCTGATCGCTGTGAAAAAAAGTTCAGGAGCGACGTCCCAAGTATATTATTAATATGACAAATTAAGTGTTTTGTTTAATGCCATTAATGTTTATTTTTTTAAATAATAAATTAATATAACATGAAAGATGAATGCATATTTATTGATTGATTCAATAGATTTATAGTATTTTGAAAAAAAACTTATGGATTTATTGCATTTTGTGTAAAAAATTATTTATTGTTATAATAAATCTTTAAAAAATCAAATTATGGATTTAATTTTTTTATGTTTTAAAACCTAAAGATGCTATGTGAAAGTTTATAACAGAAAATAGTGGTTTTCATCTTGTCACCTTCTTGGTTTAGAAAACAGGTTTTCCGAAATTAGTCAAAATGGATTTATTGCATTTTGGAACCAAACTCTTAATTTGTGCTTTATATATAAATAAATAAATAAATAAATAAATAAATAAATAAATATATATATATATATATATATATATATATATATATATATATATATATATATATATATATAAATTTTACATACTATTGGCATGTGATGTCTTATTTTTGCATGCTTTGTTGCAGGACAAAAGATGGTTGAGTGGAACCAGTTAGATGTGACCTCATTCCTGGATCAGGTCACAGGCTTCCTGTCAGAGCATGGCCAGCTGGATGGGCAGTCCAGTCAACCTCCTGCCAAACGTGCCCGTTCTGTAGGTTTGAGTTCACAGTCCACAGACGTCCTAAAAAAGCTTTAAGCAGATGTTTTGTTTACACTGCAGTGTTGTTGTTTATCTCTCTATACAGGAGAGTTTAATAGACGCCAGTGAAGACAGTCAGTTAGAGGCAGCGATCCGCGCCTCTCTTCAAGAAACGCACTATGAGTCTACCAAGGAAAAGGCAGAGTCACGCTCGGATGATGATTCTGATGCAGAGCCTTTCTCTGACAGTGAGGGCCTGATCTCGGTGGATGGCTCGGATAATGAGATCGGAGCGGAGGAGGATTCTTTAGACGGACATGTCTCCAAAGAGGTATCCCCTTCCACAGCCCAACCCACCAGGCCGGATAGCCCCGCCCATCACAGGAAGTCCCCACACAAAGAGACGTGCTACAGGAAAGAGGAGAGTAAGAAGAACCACCTAGAGCCAACAGGTTTTACTCACAGACAGACAGAGTCCCATGATAGGCTTGGAGAGAACCACAGATCCATATCACACCATCCTTCAGAACCGACTGGCACCAGCACAGCAGACCCTGAAGATAATGGTATGACATCATTTCTTGTAAATAAATTTTTATGTGAAACTGAAGCGTGTCATTTGTTTATATTTTTGTTAAAACGGGAGTAGCATTCAAGGAAACATGTTTGAAAGTAACTTTTATTATTAAAGTGCAGTGTGTCAATTTTAGCGGCATCTAGTGGTGAGAATTGCAACCAATGGCTTAGTCCGCTGCTCATCCCTCGCTTTTGAAACATATTGAAAAGCTACGGTAGCCGCCACCAGACAAACATGTCATCATCGGAGACAACTTAGTAATAAAAGTTGTCCGTTAAGGGCTTCTGTAGAAACATGGCGGCACAAAATGATGACTTCCATATAAGGGGACCCCTGGTGTATGTAGATAAAAAGGTCCCGTTCTAAGGTAATAAACATAACTTTTCATTATGAAAGGTCTTTGTACATCCCTGATAATATAGTTTTGTATATTATTTTGCATTTCTGTCAAGAGATCCTTCTAAAATTAAACACTGCACCTTTAAAATTAATATTTCTATTCTTTTTGGTGACAGTAGTGAAGCGGTAAATAATCACATTACCTTAAAGGTGCAGTGTGTAATTTTTAGAAGAATCTGTTGAAAGAAATGCAAAATAATATACAAAACTATATTATCAGGGGTGTATAAAGACATTTCATAATGAACCGTTATGTGTTTATTACCTTAGAACAAGACCTTTATCTACATACACCGGGGGTCCCCTTACATGGAAGTTGCCATTTTGTGCTGCCATTTTTCTACAGAAGCCCTTAACGGACAAATTTTTTCACCAAGTTGTCTCCGACAATGACATGTTTGTCTGGTGGTGGCTACCGTAGCTTCTCTATGTGTTTCAAAAGCGAGGGGTGAGCAGGGGACTACGCCGTTGGTTGCATTCGCAACCTCACCACTAGATGCTGCTAAAATTTACACACTGCACCTTTAAATGGCACAAAAATACATCTAATACCTTCATAACTAATATGTCTGTCTACAGGTCCAAAAGCCCGCTTAATGCTGCGATACCCAGATGGCCAGAGGGAACAGATAGCACTGTCTGCTAAAGCTAAGCTCATGGTGTGCATTATTTTAGGATTTCTATAGTTTCCTTTTCAGTATTTAGTTAAAGTATTAATCTGTACTGTATGCAATAATCCTTTTTTTACTTTTGCAGGCACTGGTAAGACATGTCCAGTCGAAGGGGTTCCCCAATGAACGCTTTGAACTTGTCACCAACTTCCCCCGTCGAAGACTCGCTCATTTGGACTATGACATCACATTGCAGGAAGCAGGATTGTGTCCGCAAGAAACTGTGTTTGTGCAAGAGAGGAATTAGCCCCTCACCATGTGTATAAGCCACACACCCCTCCTGTCCCGTCACTTGTGCCCTAGAAAGACTGAATTGACTGTGCCCTGTTTTCCACTTTTATTTTTTAATAAGTCCTGGTTACATGGAACAGTTTGTAGTTCATAGGCCCACCCCCAAGCTGCATTTGTATACATATTTATTTTACGAACATTCTGTACATCCCATCCTGTTCGGGTCTAACTTTTTATTTTGTTATTTTGAAAGAGCTAACGTTTAGAGAAGATCTGGAATGTAAATCCTCAAAAAGGCTTCTGATGGTTTATACGTTTATAGTCCTTGGTGTAAGAAATGTTTTTTTCCAACTGCTTATCATGTATATGCAAAGTTTCTAAGGACTGTATATGAACCTTTAGTTCCAAAAATGCTGCAGTTATTGTCAAAAGATTCAGCTAAGCAAGGGGGTCCTATTGATCACGGGCTCAGGTGATGTTCTGGGTGGATGTTTATTATTTAGAGATGCACCCAAAAATGTTTCATCTGCAGTGTGGAAGTATGGGGTGGAGTGACATTTAGCTATAGTAAGTTTCTGTCTTCTTTTTTTATATACTGCATCATTTCCACAAAAACTGATTCTAAAATATAATCATTGAAAAAAGTTACGACAGGCCCACTTGAGTATTTTTTCAGTAATTTCTTGTATTGTGTTTGTAAGGTGAATAATTTGGAATCCTGTTTTTTTATGACTCTTGACCTATAGTAAAAAAATCTGAATGCTTTTTACAGTGGTAGCCAAAATTCTTCGAACACCTGACAGATTGCCTTTTTGCCTCCAAAACATGATATCATTTCATTATGATAGTTGCTTTAATCACAACAAATATAAAAATGAAATGAGTGGTACCATTTTATTTTTTGGTGAACTATCCCTTTAAGCAGCACATATCTCTGGTGTAGTGCCAATGTACACTCACCTAAAGGATTATTAGGAACACCATACTTATACTTTGTTTGACCCCCTTTCGCCTTCAGAACTGCCAGAACATTCTACGTGGCATTGATTCAACAAGCTGCTGAAAGCATTCTTTAGAAATGTTGGCCCATATTGATAGGATAGCATCTTGCAGTTAATGGAGATTTGTGGGATGCACATCCAGGGCACGAAGCTCCCGTTCCACCACATCCCAAAGATGCTCTATTGGGTTAAGATCTGGTGACTGTGGGGGCCATTTTAGTACAGTGAACTCATTGTCATGTTCAAGAGACCAATTTGAAATGATTCGAGCTTTGTGACATGGTGCATTATCCTGCTGGAAGTAGCCATCAGAGGATGGGTACATGGTCAGAAACAATGCTCAGGTAGGCCATGGCATTTAAACAATGCCCAATTGGCACTAAGGGGCCTAAAGTGTGCCAAGAAAACATCCCCCACACAATTACACAACCACCAGGAGCCTGCACAGTGGTAATAAAGCATGATTGATACATGTCCTCATTCTGTTTACGCCATATTCTGACTCTACCACCTGAATGTCTCAACAGATTTTGATGAGCTCGTGCAAATTGTAGCCTCTTTTGTCTATTTGTAGTAGAGGTCTTCACGGGTCCACTTAGATCCGAAAACCCGAGGTCCGACCCGAGACCCGATCGGGTTCGGGTGTAAAAGTTTCACATGTGCCTCAGACACGGGTCGGGTATAATAATTGCAGCATCGGGTCTCGGGTAATTTAAAATGAATGTGTTTTTGCTGAACGGACCCGAGAAGACCCGAACTCTCTCGCGTGTGTGCGTCAATGTTCTTTTTTAAACCTCTCATCTGTTTGCCAAGAGCGCTTGTGACATTGTGTGGCTGGCTGTAGATTAATTTTCGTTGAGACAGACATGTCAGTCAATTTTCAATGTACATTTTAGCAGTTACCTTGGTGTTGTCATCAGATAACAAAGTAAAACAAATGAAGCATATCGCCAAATTGGTTGCGAGGCCACCGGAATTTCTTTATGTCTGACTGCTGCGTGTGGGTCTCTAGAACGCACACACATCAGTGCCGTTTACCTTCGGGTCCAGTCGGGTTAAAAAATGCCACTAGTTCGGGTCGGACTTGGGTCTAATTTTCTCGAGTTTGTCTCGGGTCGTGTCTTTCTTAAAAAAAAATTATTTATGCACGTCTGGTTCGGGTATAAAGTGATCCGGGTCAATTCGGGTCGGGTACATTTCTTTGGACACGAGAAGACCTCCAATTTGTAGTGGAGATGAGTGGTACCCGGTGGGATCTTATGCTGTTGTAGCTCATCTGCCTCAAGGTTGTGCGTGTTGTGGCTTCACAAATGCTTTGCTGCATACCTCGGCTGTAACGAGTGGTTATTTCAGTCATAGTTGCTCTTCTATCAGCTTGAATCAGTCGGCCCATTCTCCTCTGACCTCTAGCATCAACAAGGCATGTTCGTCCACAGGACTGCCGCATACTGGATGTTTTTCCCTTTTCACACCATTCTTTGTAAACCCTAGAAATGGTTGTGCATGAAAATCCCAGTTACTGAGCAGATTGACAAATACTCAGACTGGCCCGTCTGGCACCAACAACCATGCCACGCTCAAAATTGCTTAAATCACCTTTCTTTCCCATTCTGACATTCAGTTTGGAGTTCAGGAGATTCTCTTGACCAGGACCACACCTCTAAATGCATTGAAGCAACTGCCATGCGATTGGTTGATTAGATAATTGCATTAATGAGAAATTGAACAGGTGTTCCTAATAATTCTTTAGGTGAGTGTACAGTCTTGTTCAAAACAACAGCAGTACAATGTGACCAACCAGAACAATCAAGGTTTTTAGTATATTTTTTATTGCTACGTGGCAAACAAGTTACCAGTAGGTTCAGTAGATTCTCAGAAAACAAACAAGACCCGGCATTCATGGTGTGCGCGCTCTTGGGGCTGTGCAATTGGGGTATTAGTTGAAAGGGGTGTGTTCAAAAAAATAGCAGTGTCTACCTTTGACTGTACAAACTCAAAACTATTTTGTACAAACATTTTTTTTTCTGGGATTTAGCAATCCTGTGAATCACTAAACTAATATTTAGTTGTATGACCACAGTTTTTTAAAACTGCTTGACATCTGTGTGGCATGGAGTCAACCAACTTGTGGCACCTCTCAGCTGTTATTCCACTCCATGATTCTTTAACAACATTCCACAATTCATTCACATTTCTTGGTTTTGCTTCAGAAACAGCATTTTTGATATCACCCCACAAGTTCTCAATTGGATTAAGGTCTGGAGATTGGGCTGGCCACTCCATAACATTAATTTTGTTGGTTTGGAACCAAGACTTTGCCCGTTTACTAGTGTGTTTTGGGTCATTGTCTTGTTGAAACAACCATTTCAAGGGCATGTCCTCTTCAGCATAGGGCAACATGACCTCTTCAAGTATTTTAACAGATGCAAAGTGATCCATGATCCCTGGTATGCGATAAATAGGCCCAACACCATAGTAGGAGAAACATGCCCATATCATGATGCTTGCACCTCCATGCTTCACTGTCTTCATTGTGTACTGTGGCTTGAATTCAGAGTTTGGGGGTCGTCTCACAAACTGCCTGTGGCCCTTGGACCCAAAAAGAACAATTTTACTCTCATCAGTCCACAAAATGTTCCTCCATTTCTCTCTAGGCCAGTTGATGTGTTCTTTGGCAAATTGTAACCTCTTCTGCACATGCCTTTTTTTTAACAGAGGGACTTTGCGGGGGATTCTTGAAAATAGATTAGCTTCACACAGACGTCTTCTAACTGTCACAGTACTTACAGGTAACTCCAGACTGTCTTTGATCATCCTGGAGGTGATCATTGGCTGAGCCTTTGCCATTCTGGTTATTCTTCTATCCATTTTGATAGTTGTCTTCCGTTTTTTTCCACGTCTCTCTGGTTTTGCTCTCCATTTTAAGGCATTGGAGATCATTTTAGCTGAACAGCTTATCATTTTTGCACCTCTTTATAGGTTTTCCCCTCTCCAATCAACTTTTTAATCAAAGTACGCTGTTCTTCTGAACAATGTCTAGAACGACCCATTTTCCTCAGCTTTCAAATGCATGTTCAACAAGTGTTGGCTTCATCCTTAAATAGGGGCCACCTGATTCACACCTGTTTCTTCACAAAATTGATGACCTCAGTGATTGAATGCCACACTGCTATTTTTTGGAACACACCCCTTTCAACTAATTCAACTACTTGCCCAATTGCACAGCCTTAAGAGCGTGCATATCATGAATGCTGGGTCTCATTTGTTTTCTGAGAATCTACTGAACCTACTGGTAACTTGTTTGCCACGTAGCAATAAAAAAATATACTAAAAACCTTGATTATTCTGGTTAGTCACATTGTACTGCTATTATTTTGAACAAGACTGTATATCCTCAGAAATTCATTAGTAATGTTATCGCATAACTTCTGCAACTCAAGCCAAAGGCTTTTCTTTGAACGTACAAGTGCAGTTTATTTTTTAAGTAGCCCTAAAATATTAGCTGGATGGGGGTCTGGACATTGAAAGGGTCAGTAAATGATCACCCTACAGTGGAAGGAAAATGACCTAAATCTCCATGGTTTGTAGAGCATAGTAATGACTTTGTAGATACAGTGGTGACCAGCATAAAGTCATTAGGTCATTTTCCGTACTAGCATCTTCAAAGTCCGGACCTCAACCCCATCGAGCAAATTTGGGGAAGTTGGAAAATAAACTGCACTTGCACATTCAAAGCAGCATAGGATGGGATAACATTACTGATAAAAGTTCTGAGGAAATACATTGACATTATTGTCAATTGAGAGATGTGCTTCTGTAATTGCTGCAAAAAGTGGACATACCAAATATTGAAGTGTATTTTCAGATCTGTAAGGTGTTTAAATAATTTTGGCCACCAGTTTAAATGGAATTTAGGTCAAACATATTGCTGTGAAACAACACAGACGTTTCCAAAAGCCTATTGATTAAATATTGAATATTGATTATCTCTAATCAAAGAAAAAAGATGGTTCAAGGTACATTTTCTGATGTAAAGTAAAAATGTTCTGATAATACAGACATAATGCAGATGCCGTTTGGAAGCTGAGGTTTCTTCAGTGTATCAGGGTAAAAATATCCAAAAAAGGTTTTTTATATCAGATGATGTTCCTCAGACCTGATTTATCTCTCATTAGCGTTCATGCTATTGGACAATATCACCACTAGGGGGCAGATGAACACATCTGCTACACTTGTAGCTTTTGTGGGTTTTAGAGGTTTAATAGGGAGCTACAAAGAGTAACCTGTGTAGTTAAATATACCAGAGAAACCCCTTCTGGGGTCTATAATATACTACCATATTAAATTTTTTTCCCCCTGATTGGCAGTATTCCTGCACCTGTGGCACTCTGAAAAACTAGTTTGCTCTTTGCCTTGGTTTCTGTGACCTGTTCTGCTTACTCATCACATCAGCTGAGGTAAAATGGACTTTAAGCTGCTTAAAGAAAGAGGCCATTGAACCCAAGGGTTTTAACCTGGAACATACATCAGTATCAGTTGATAGAAATTATTTTTTTTAAATGTTCCCCTCATTTAAAATTCTGGAGAGGATCCCGGCACACACACCACCTGGTTAAAGTTTGATTGGCAAACAGCGAGGTCAAGATAAAGTTGCAATTTGCACACATCAGACAGACTGGTAAACATAGAATTTACAGAAGACCTTTAAGATGAGACAAAAGAGAAATCATCAAAGATCTCAAGATAAAGATGTAGTGTTATAAAGCTCATAATGATGTAAGATATGCTCACTCTGAAGATTAAGACACCCTCTCCTGAAACATAGAAAGAACCCTTATAGGTACATATTGGTACCAAATGTAAAAATACTGTATCTGTACCCTAATGTTACATATTAGGACCTTTTAAAAGTGTAGTGCCCCAGTGACAGATAGGGACCATTTTTCTTACAGTGTAGGTCACAACCAAATCCGCAGCTTTATCTCAATGAATTAACTTAATGCTTTTCACATCATAGTGCTCCAAAACTATGTGATGATGTTGAACATTACCTTTAGGTCAAACTGAAGCATACAAATCAACTAGAAAAACATAATTAAATTAACTCATTTTGTGTTCCATTGCGGATAAAAAATAAAAATATGAGTTTTGAACAATTTGATGTTAAGTGAAATTACCCAAAAATTTCTGGTTGTGCAGAACTGCAAAAACTGGAAATAAATACTTTTTGTTTAAAACCCTGTATAACCCACGGGGTCAAATTTGCTGCTACCCAAAATCTTCTTGGTTTCTCCAGGGTTATTATTAGTTTTTAGCTAACATAGATTAATAAATTGGCAGAATTGCAAAAAATCCTCTCCTACTTCCTATGTGATTGTGCAACTGGGTAAATGAAATATCTGCAGGTGCTCAAATATCAATTCAGGTCAGTGAGCCAGATGTGGAAAGCACAGGATTAACACATTAAAACACACGTCACTTCTGTGGCCGCCGGTTGCATAAATTCTGCCCTACAAAGGCAAAAGACCTTAACTTGCTAGAGTGTAGAACTGACTTTAAAGTTTAGACTTTTAGGGGTGGTTTCCCGGACAGGGATTAGCTTAAACCAGGACTAGGCCTTAGTTTAATTAGGAAATATAACTAATTTTAACAAACATGACTTATTAAAAACATTACTTGTGTGTATTTTGAGGCAAAATAAAGGGCACTTATGGATTTTAAGATATGTCAGTGCAAGTTGTTTTCAGTTTGAACAGCTCTTACTTTTATTTTAGTCTAGGACTAGTCTAAGCCCTGTCCGGGAAACCCCCCCATAGTGACTTTAGATGTCAATTATTTTCTTCTTGATTTATATTTTCTTGAAAAAACAACAAAATGGACTCAAGATGCTTATCCACATGATAAAGGAGGTCTTGAATGTCCCAAAAATATCAATAACTAATTTTCGACCAAAAATGAAGTTACTGGCAGAATTGCTTAGACTAGTCTTTAAAAAAAAGGTAGGTTGGTCTAATTTGAAGCCGAAAAAGAAGACCGTTTAGTCCTAACTATTTGCTAATTTGTCAGATTAGTTCTTAAAACACATTCTTAACTACACTCTTAGAATGAATGTGTTAAAAACAACACATTAGTGTTGATTCTGGGACAACATACTAAATGTGTTGTCCCAGAATCCACCCACATCTGTGTTATTATTGAAACAACACATTTTGTGTTACTTTTAACACAACTAGTGTTTTATATTAACACGAGATCAACACAAAATGACACATACATGTGTTAAAATGACACATAATTTGTTAAAAGCTTAACACACAAAGATGTGTAAAAAATTAACACATCCTTTCTATGTTTATGCAAATGGCCACTGATCGTTTTTGGTAATTTTAATTTAGAGAGGGTGATTTTATATTTACCATTGTCACCACCAGTTTATGAAGTGATAATTAGGAGCACGGCCTATAAACCCTTCACGCAATGGGCCTGAAAAATATTGTTTTCTAGAAGCTTCTTTGTTATCTTTAGATATATAATCAGATATTGGTCTGTCACAGGTCAAAGTTCTCTTACAGACTTGCACTGAGTATTGTTTACAAAGTACACAAGTCAAATATGGACCCATTATTTGATTTTCAAACAGTCTTCTCACAGAGCTCATGTTTATTCTGAGAACAAGACTTTAAGAATAGTAAAAAGATATCAGATGGATTTGATTCAAATATAGAAACCAAAAATGTATAAATCACATGAATAAGCACAATAAAGGAATTTTAAACAAAAACACTTTTTTTTAAACCAACACATTTATTAAAATAATTAATATTGTTGATAGTAATTTGGAAAATGTATATGATTAATTAGTTATTGCATTTTACTGCATTTATTATTCATAAAGCTTCAATTTACATATTAATAATGTAATTGTTATAATGCTCCTGACATAAGCAAGTATAACAATGAATATGAAATACTGCATACTTTATATGAATATAATTTATAGGTTATTCTATAATGTAGTTGTTTATTATTTTGAGGTTTTTTTACTTTACTTGGGAATTTCCATAACAGACAATTTAGCAAAAAGAATAGTTAACTTGCACACAACCTTCACACAAAGACATTGAGAAATCATAAGTAAATGTTGACCCAACCCACTAGGGTTTCCAGTTCCCCTATAAAAAGCATAGTTTGTCCTGTTCCCTCCTGCTGATTCCTGCTATAGGCCCAGTATGAACCTCCTGCTCACTTCGTTGTTGGGGTGCCTTGGTAATTCTCATATTGAGACTTATATCATAGCCATGTACTTTAATTTATTCATACTCAGTTATAATGTTTGTTTTCCTTGCAGTTTTGGCGCTGCCTTTAGCCAGTGGTGAAAAAATCAAATGGTGTGTGACATCGCAGAATGAGTTAAATAAATGCAACAGACTTGCCAATAAAACACCAGAGCTTGAATGTTTTTTCCAAAAGGGTGTGACTGAATGCTTGACAAGCATCAAGGTAAAACAAAATAGCTTTTTCTGTCCTACAAAAACAAAACATTTCTTTCACTTGAAATATTATTATTTATTGCATAATAACGTGCACATGACTTTTATTGTACATATATCATATGAATGGTCATCCACAGACTGGTGCTGCAGATGCTATAACAGTTGATGGATATAATGTACATCAAGGTGGACTCAAAAACTACGAGCTTCATCCTATCATTGAAGAGAAGTATAAAAAAGGTACCTTTTCAGAAAAATGCAAATGCAAATATAATACAATTATACAATGTATTCTTTGTTAATAAATTCACATTTATTTAAGATATTTCTAAACATTCAGCCTTTTGTTGGTTTAAAATGAGCACAAATCACAAAGCATACACAATATTTAAAATGTTTATTTAACGCTACAATTATTCAAATATAATTTCCCCAACACTACATTATAAGTTTTAATCTTTGTTTAATGTCTTAATTATTATTACTTTTGCATGATGTGTTTTAATTGTTATCTATTGTTTTCTTTTTCTTATAACAGGACAAGAAACATGTTATGCTGTTGCTGTGGTAAAAAAAGACACTGCTTTCACTATCAAAGATCTAAGTGGGAAGAAGTCCTGCCATGATTGCTATAAATCACGTGGAGGCTGGTTTATCCCTATTGGCAGACTGATTTCTGAAAGAGTAATTCCCTGGGATGGTCCAGATGACAAATCTCTTGAAAAGGGTCAGTGTGGCCATGACATTAAATGCTATTTGTGGTTGTGTGAAATGTATGTGATTATTGTACTGCTAAAATAATGGTGTTACAATATCCTAAGGTTTTTGTAATGTATGTTTTTATTCTTCAGCTGTGTCTGAGTTCTTCTCAAGCAGCTGTGTTCCTGGAATATCAAAAGCCAATTATCCTAATCTATGCAAGGGTTGCAAGGGTGACTGCTCCTGCCCACCCAAAGAAAGCGATGAGCCCTTTGCGTATGATCCAGATTTGTACACTATCATATTTCAATTTATATTTTTTCCATTTAAAAAACAACTTACATTATTATTATCTTGCTCCTCTCCAGGTGCTTGAAGAGCGATGCGGGACAGGTTGCCTTTCTTTGTCACAATAAAATCCCATGTGAGTATTATTGGCTGTCATATCAGCTTTCTGGTTATCTGGTTCAGCTATCTTGACTTTCTCTAAAATGCTATAAATTTGATGACTTCAAAGTAAAAAATGACATTAAAATTGCCATCAGGAATTTAAGTTTCTAACCTGTTTGTATAAAAGGTTAATAATTTACAAGCCTTTTCTTCTATCTGTACTTCTAAGCGGCTGAGAAACAGAATTATGAGCTGTTGTGCATGGACGGTAGCAGAAAAAGCGTTGATGAGTACAAGGACTGCCACCTTGGCAAAGAGCCCGGCCATGCTGTCATCAGCCGCAAGGATGCCCGTTTATCAGACATGATTTATCAAGTCCTCACTAAAATTCCGGTTTGCCATTTTAAATGATATTGCATTAGTTTTATAAAGGGTTGCTTATTTCAATTTCAATTGCACTTCCACAATGTGACTGTAAAGGAAATACTAGTGCTTGCAAGGCAGGAAAATAAGTTCAATGTTTTAGGTTTTAGGCTTACCATAAAACCACATCCGAGCTGCTAATAAAGTGTGAATTGAGTCTGTATGTTAAATGGTTGAGCTGAATAAATTGAGCAATTTAAAAATATAATAAGGAGTTTAAAATAAACCCTTATATAGTGCTGCTTTGCAAACACTTTATTTAAGGTTATTAAAAAAACAAATAATTAAAAAACTGAAAAACATCATGTCCAGTATTCTAGATGTTTGAAGGGAAACACCACCATTTTTTGAATATTTTACTATGTTCTTAACTTGGACGAATTGATACAGATCTCTCGTTTCTGGATGCGTGCACTTGATCATTGTACAGCGCAACCTCAGCATGCAATAACATCATCCCTCCTGAGAATTCCCCGCTCGCTCAAACTTCAGAAGTCAGGAGTGATGATGTTACTGCGAGCTGTAGTCAAACTAAGTGCTCTTCCACCATACAATATAGTTCCCATTTTTTATCCACTTAGAAAATCGACACGTTTTATTTTGTGCCACCATACTTACTTGTGTAACTACTCATTTAAATAGGAAAAACATAGGTAAAACATTGAAGTGGTGGCTTCTAAATTCATCCCTGTTTGGATCCTAATGAATGAATAGTGCTAACCTAAATGGATGCGCTGTACAACGATTGGGTGCGCTCATTGGGAGGGGAGAGGTATGTATTAATTTGTCTAGGTTGATGTAAGAACATAGTAAAATATTGAAAGAACGGTGGTGTTTTCCTTTAAAACCATAATATAATAAAGCATTCAACAGAGCTAAGCCAACACTGAATGTTTAAATTTGTGTTCAACAGTCCTCAGATCTTTTCTCATCTGATGAGGGTAAAGACTTGATGTTCTCAGACTCTGCAACTGGCCTGATCAGACTGCCAGAGTTCATTGATTCCTTTCTTTTCCTGAAAAATGAGTATGCGATCATGCAGGCACTTATAGGTAATGCAATTAAAGATTGCTACCCTGTTGACTATTAGAATGTATATACTGTATATATTTTGTTTTGTATGAGCCATAGAATCTCATTTATTTAGTTAATGACATTTATGTAATAATATTTATATATAAATCTCAGTGTACAAAATATAGACTGTTTGCTGATTAATTTTTTCTCTTATAGAGGGACCTAAATTAATCTCAACTTTACCTCGGCCTGTTGTTAATTGGTGTACCATTGGGCATGAAGAAAAAGTCAAGTGTGACCGTTTAAGCAGTTTCATTCCCCGTTTGTCTTGTCAGTTTGCACCTTCTGTGGATGAATGCATCGTAAAAATCAAGGTAAAGTTGGGTCACATGATTGCAGGTCGATCTCAATTTCCAATTATTAAAGCTCCACTGTGTACTTTTTTGAGTTAATTCTTAGCAAAAACCCATGTTTTCTTTTAAAAGTATGTGCTCATTCATGTGTAATTACTTCCACCCCACTAATCAAAGTATTCTCGTAAGTGTAGAATCTGCTATTTAAAATGCATACCGTCGAAGCGCTCTCTGGCTGAATCATAGACAGTAAAAGAAATGGACACAGCGACCCCGTTGGATTCAACGGAGACAAGTGAAGCCAATTAGAAGCTCACACTTCCGGGGGGTCGAGCCTACTGCGCAGACTCAAACTGAGCTTGGTGACATGAGCAACCTGTCTGACAATTGTAAGTCTTCTAATAGCTGTGCCAAGGGAAATCTGAATCACCCACCGAATCTTGCAGAAACGGCGAGCGTGAACAGGAGTACATTTTGTATTAAGTATATTTAGTTTTCTGATTAATTACTTTGTCATTTTGCATAGTATGTATTTATTTTAAAGTTTAACGCCAGTACGCCATATTCTACATGCGCTTCTCCTCCTGTCCATACGGTAATTTCTCTACTGTGCGACAGAGAGTCGCGTGGTTATGACGCAATCGTTAGCATAGTTTCACTAAAACTGATGCTGCGTCCGAAACCGCCTACTTCATACTATATAGTATGCGAAAAGCAGTAGGCGAGTAGTATGTCCGAATACATAGTATTCGAAAAACAGTATGCGAAAAGTACCCGGATGAGCTACTACTTCCGGTTAGATTTTGCAGTGTGCATACCATAGATATATACACTAGATGTCGCCTTGGCTACGGCAGTTCATTGGACCGAATGCGTCAAACAGAGCCGCCATCTTGAAACAGGGGAATCCCGCATCAGCGTCATTGTAGGCAATGGTGTAACGGAAATAAAATCACCATAATTCGTCATGAATGCGATTTTCTTGGTTTTCTTTTGGTTCGTTTCAACAGTCAGACATGTGTTAAGCATTGAATCCAGAAAAAAATAAAAGTTTTAAAATTTTGAAAATCTACTTTTTCTAACTATAATGCATAGTGCTAGTAGCCCTAACATCCATACGCAGCACAAAAGTCCGGCATCGTCCATGAATTCGAAGTACAGGCGGAGATAGCAGTTTTACCTAGATACTTCCTATGACAAGACCCCTGTTCCAAGATGGCGGCGGTTTTGACGCATGCTCAGAGCCCCAAGGCGACATCTAGTGTATATATCTATGTGTGCATACGATGGACACTTCACTATCCCATGATGCCCCGGGAGAGGAGTTATCCAACGAAGAAGAAGAAGAGGCATGCGGCTGTTTTCGCGCTGGAATGAAATGACGTGATGACGACTTTGGTCACGTGATGTAGCAACATGGCGGATGTAGTACGTCCGAATCCCATTCATACTACCAAGATTCATACTATACAGTACCTACTGTTTTAACGGCAAGTAAGTAGGTACTTCATCTTATTCAGTACCTACTGTACAGTATGCGGTTTCGGACGCAGCCTTACTGTCTATGGCTGAATCCATGTTGTGCCTCCATCTTTGAAATACATTCGCCGACGAGGGACATTCCTGAAATTCAAGCTCCGCCTTTCGCGCTTTCAGACTACACTCACGCTGGCTGCTAGCTGAAGCCTCCGGAGGTTGCATGTGTAGGCGGTATACGTCATCAAGACAGTCTTATTTCAGAATATTAACAATTATAAAGCTGACAATTATTCTTAGTTAATTGTAAATTGATGTAATAGGCTTATGACCAGTGTTGTGCCTGAACGAGTTCATTGAACGAAAGTTCATGAACTAGTTCATATTTTGGGCGAACGTGAACTGAACGTACTGTATTACTGCCTGATGAACGCAAGATGAACTCGTTCATTCTGGGGCTTGTGAACGGCACGTTCTCTCACTTTAACGTCATTCAGTCGGGTACCAGATTTCTATAGAGGCTTGCAGGCGAAAACCCGTCTAAAACACACTGTAAACAGGCCTTAATGTGTAGCGGAAAAAACACCCAATCTGGCTATGGCAACACTGCCACCAGGCTGCATACGTCATCAGAACAACACTGACGAGAAGCCCCTGGCTGCAGCCTGCAGATCGGGGCGTGTATGAACCTAGGTTGGAGCTGCACGCGCAGCCCCTCCCATAACGTGTATCATTGGTTAGTAGCACAGTAATGACGTCGATGCCACGGTAAACAGGAAATGCGGTTGAAAACAGTGCGATCTTTAAAACGTGTGCCATATCGCGCTGACGTTATGAAATAATACTTTAATAAAACTTATAAGGAATTACAGAGTATTGTGTAATATCTGTGTAGTATTTTAAGTTTTTCACATTATGTTGTTATTTACACTTCACTGTGTAACGTACATTACAAAATTACTGTAAACATTAATGGCACCTTATATATTTCTTATTTTAATCACTCCTCTAATAGTTCTTGTTTATTTTTGTGCATTATATCAGTGATTCTTGGGAATTAGTAAAACAGGTTTAAATTTTGAAAAAAAAGTTAGTTTAATTACAAAATCTGAAGGTATATCATTATAGACCAAGGTCTTGGCTGTTTAGCAATTTACTGGTGCAACCTCCCCTGTTCGTATTTTTTTCCAGTTATTACTCATACAACATTTTTTGTATTAATAGAGAATATTAATTTACTAACTCAACAGCATTGAAGAAACATATTGTAAGCATATTCATTTAAAACAAATAAAACTACGTCTGACGGTGGTGACACTAATCTGACGGTGGTGACATTGGCCTCATTATTCCAAAATGTATACCAATCAAGTCAATGGATTCTTGCTTAAACTTTATGTAAATATTTGGTCCAAAATATAACAATCCTGAGCACTGTGATGAAAAAATATCAAATCATAACTTCCTAAAATACATAAAACCTGACAGAAAAGACAGAAAACCTGACAGTGGTGAAATCTGACGGTGGTGACAAAAACCTAATATAGATAAAAAAAATTGATGAGTTGTTCACATTAGCCATCTTGTTTCCCCTCTGTTGCTAGTTACTTCAGACCTCTTCTTAAAAATGATAAATTTATTTCATAATCTAATCTAATATTTTTTTTTGCAAAGATGACGGTGTTGACATGTTATGGTTGTCACAGTAGCAGTGTCCAAAAATATGAACAAGTTTAAGAGAAAATAGCAAACATACAGGAGCTTGAGTGATCTTGAAGCATGCAGAAAAATTGAAAAATTGAAAATGGGGTCCTCAGGAATGCAGTTGACCCTGTAGTTTATTCCTGATTTTATTGCTTTTTATAAATATCTGACGGTGGTGACAAATATGTGGGACACATTTTGAGCAATCACAAAATAATAGTAAATATTGTTCAAAACTCACTGTTTGTAGTTTTTAATACATATTACAATGTACTCTTTCATGCGGTAAATATATTATTCAATTCAATTATTACTTTTGGCTTTTTTAATCAAGTTAAAATGATTATCTCTTAACCGAGGACAGCTGTTTTTGTAGGCAATGGGCCAGCATATAATCATTAAATTAATAAAAAATCAAAATAAACCTATAAAAAACCTTACATATGTGCAAAGAACCCCCTGATTATAACATTGATTCTTTTTTTTCATGAAAACGTTATTAATTTCCAACAGAATTAGCACTTTTCTTAGTGGGACATGTTTTTGCCAAAGTTTCAAGAATCAGTGATATAGGCTTTTATTAAACATTTATGCCTAGAAAGTAGTTTGTAGTTAAACTACATACAGTACATTGTCAATCTCTGTACCCCATAGTATGCATGCCAACTCAAAAAAACCAAATCCATACTAGTGATAACTTTTATTTCAAAACAAAAATAATTGTTAAAAAGACATAATACACACACAGATAATCATGTACGGTACATTACATGTACACACACAATCTACACAGCCAGAAGTTCCCCTCCATCATTGAAAAAACAATCAACCGAGCAATAGCCCTGAACCTCCTTGTCGGAATAAAACCCATTCAGGAGTCCCCTTCTCTATAAAATAGAGAACAAACAATATTGAGTCATTTTGAAGAAATTGGCAATTGGAAATAGGCATTAACATAAAAAATTACTCTTTACTATGTATATGTTACACATATTATAGGAAAATGTTAGACAACAGGCTTGAGTGTTATTGGCTTTGTCTGTAGAGTACCTAAGAGACTTACTTTGTTTATGAACAACATAAACCAGTTAAAAAAAGTTTGTCAACACAAACTTAAATTTGACTTGAGAAAGCCTATCCTAAAAGTTTGAAATAGAAGATTTTCAGTTTGCAGATCAAAGTAGTTTCAAGCTGAAAGTTTTGAAGGCAATACAGTCTATCAGACACAGACAGATGGATGGATAGACATGACAGATAGGTAGAGATAGACAGACAGACAGACAAATAGATAGGAAGAACAGACAGATAGATAGATTGCACAAATGAAGAAACAGAATTAGATGGACGGACAGACCGACTTTCTCAATTATCTTTTACAGTACTCACAATTTAGATAAAAAAAACTTACTGTCCAGCCATACAGTGAATTTGGGTTTGCTGACAACGTCCATGAAGACCTTGCACATCAGTGAAAGTCTCCAGAAAGCCACAACGCCGTCTCTGTAACGACTTCCATCAGGATCCGCCAGAGGATGTCAATCGGCATCTGTTTAAAGTAGCAAATAGTCAGTCCATAATGTAACTTATTAAAAAGGGTAACCGATAGATTGACAGGAGTTTATACTGCACTTACCTTGGTCAAATAATCAACATGCAGGGGGATTTCATCACCTCTAAATTGGAGAGTAAGAACAAGAGTAGCATCATTTTCAAACCCCTGTTATTTAGGTTCAAGATTTGAAATGGGAACCAATACCTGCTCTCTACTCTCCTCTTTTACTGGAGTTGCTCTTTCAGCATCTCTGACCTTCAAAAGTTTAAAATATAAAGTCTCATAAAGACAGTTTGTTCTTAATGACATCCCTTAGGACCATAATTGAAATCCACTTGTTTAGATTGATACATGTAATGAATTTATAATTATAGTTAAAAACATTCATTTCAAAATGCTAAATTTAAGCATTTGGTAATTGAAGCTTCAATGAACAGCATGTATTAAAAAAAGAAGAAAACAAACAAACCTCAAAGGATGAATTCTCCAAAAGCAGCAGACACTAATGCAAGGCATGACAGGCTAAGTTAAAAATTAATACTGCGTTAGTTTACTTTTAATAATATGGGGGGTTTCTATTGCATAGGCTATTTCACTAACCTCTGTAAAATCAAAGGTCCCTGTTGTCAGAAAGCTCAGTGAATACTGAAATGGTTTCCTGTTCAATAAAAAAGTATACTTATCAATAACATATCAAAATAGTTTACATTTAAAAATGTATTCTTAGAAAAAAGTCCTAGAATATAACTTTGTATGTTGTTACTATTAATAACTCTTATTACACGGCTCTCTGGAATGCTTGATTCTGATTGGTCAGTTGAGACATTTGCAGGTTCGTTCTTTTCAAATAATAACCGCTCCAAATTAATAACGCATAGCCGGACTACTTGCACGAGTAAAATCGCTCCGCGCCAATAAAGATCAATAAAGATTACTGTCTGTTTGGCGCCATCTTGTGACAAACACTGGACAACCACGACAAGACACAGACAGCTTACTGAGACTGAACTTGACAAAATAGAGCATGACAGCTACGAAGCCAACACACAAAAAATACAGAATGGGGATTAAAACTTCTCAAAGACTGGCTAAAAGACAAAAAATGGAGACAGACAAGTATGAAGCAGCGGACCTTAATAAGGTATTACGATCATTTTATGCATCTGTGCAAAGTTTCGCGGAAGGATAAAAATGTTAATTTAAAACAAATATGCCAATGTTTCAAATTCATATTCATGTCCAGTT
Organism: Misgurnus anguillicaudatus; assembly: GCF_027580225.2. Taxonomy (NCBI): domain Eukaryota; kingdom Metazoa; phylum Chordata; class Actinopteri; order Cypriniformes; family Cobitidae; genus Misgurnus; species Misgurnus anguillicaudatus. Next base: position 30,498,284 of record NC_073338.2, read on the forward strand.
TTTTTTCTTATGTGGCAAGTAGCCGTGTAATAAGCGGGATAATGTGGAGGCAGCCGGTGGTTGTTGGGAAATGGGCCCCTTCAGTGTGATACAGGACCCTCCGCTTCGCGTCGGGTCCTGATCACACTGTCGGGGCTTGTTTCCCAGTGGCTGCCAGCTGCCTCTACATTATCCCTTACTTAAATGCTATATTTCTTCTTTTGGTTCAGTTTTGCCTTGTTTTAACCATAATCACACCAACCCTTACGAAAATTAACCATGGTTTTATCGTGGTAAAAGTGTAGTAACCATGTTTTTTTGGTGAATTGATTACTATGAGCAAAACCATGGTTTTACTACACTAACCATGGTTTAACTATGGTTTTTGTCAAAACCATGGTTTTACTACAGTAGCCATGGTTTTTTGGTTTTAACTGTAGTAAAACCATGGCTAATTTTCGTAAGGGAAACGCACGCACGCGCGCGCGGTACTAGTTATTTGTGTGATATCATGTGACACGATCTTGTTTGTACACCACTTCATTTTAACATCACAATAAACGCCACTTCAAAATTAAAAATTGTAAATAGAACAAAAAACTGGTTGTACTCACCATGCAGCGATAAACATCGGAAATGAAAACTTATTAAATCGACGTCATGACTTCACGCCACTAACCAATGAGAAGCAGTGTGGGAGGGCCTGCACGTGCCAATGAGAAGCAGTGTGGGAGGGCCTGCACGTGCAGCCCCGTCCCAGGTGCATACCCGCCCAAATCTGCAGGCTGCAGCCAGGTGTACTTGACACTGACTGGACGCTGCTATCCAAATCCCTGCCGCGCCACTCGCATAGTTTAACATTAAATAACATCATATTTGTCCTAAATCGTTAACGATTAACAAAGGCTGCTTACGCATATTCTGGATCTTGAAATAGACTTTGACTAAGCTCACGCTGTTTAACGTGCACGTGCGGTGTGCAATACCTGCAAGTTGTCATCAGGGGCGAAAATCTCATCTAAATGTTGGGGGGGACAATAAACATAAAATTTTTCAAGAACAATTTTTTAAGGGGACACCAATAATACAGGCAAAATTGTACTTGCAAGGAAATGGGTACAGATAGAAAACGTTTCTCTTTCTCTATGAACGGACGCAAATTTAATTTCAATACATATGAATGCAGAGGTGAAAAGAGTAATACAATTTTCTACTTAAGTAATAGTAAAGTTACTTTAATAATATGTTACTTAAGTAAAAGTAAAGTTACTTTAATAATACTTTACTTAAGTAAAAGTAAAGTTACTGGTCTAAAAATCTACTCAAGTAAAAAGTCATTTTAATTTTAAGAGTTACTTTTTTTTACAGCAGGGAGAGGTTTCTAGTATAGTTCACAAAGGAAGGATATATACATCTCAAACTATGTTTTTAATTGTAAACATCTCTACAATTAAAGTGCAATAACAAATGTTAATAAAATAAAAAGCTTTTTTATAACTAAGAAACATTTATGGAATTATTTAATGATTTTTACAGGTGAGTTATGCACTTTTGAAGCAAAAATAATATGAGGTCAGCAGCTAGTAAATACAATCATTATATGAAGGTTGTAATTGATGTATTGCTGGTAACATACATTGTTATTAAACTATGTACATAAATGAGCATATAATGAGATGAGTGCCATGGCTATACACTATACATCCTTTACACGTTTATTAGCTCCCAGACCTGTGTACCTGATGTCTTTCAATCTCTCTCTCTCGCGCGCGCTCTCTCTCTCTGCAATGTCTAATGACATGCGCATTCTCGAGGACGTTCTCAAGTTGTTTGACTTTACGCGAAGCTGCTAGACCTCGGAAGATAATGCGCATGTATTAAAAACACATCGTGCAAATTAGCGGTTAAAACCCGGTCGGCAATTCACAAACTCCGTACTCAAGAGCACGAACCCTACCTGAATGAAACAATCGCTTTGCGTCAAAGGCCAGGGGTTTCTTTCATAAGAATTGAATTGAGGGTCTGCATTAGCCCGCGCCTGTCTCGTCCCTCTCCATGGTTCTTTTTGCGCGTTTCCCCGCCCATCAATCAATCATCCGACCGTGGCGCGTCTTTATCACCTTACTTTTTTATTTATTTTTACTCAGTAACGGATATGATTTAACATGTAGCGAAGTAACCAACAATACTTTAAACATACTTAAGTAAAAGTAAAGTACAGATTTTAAAAACTACTCAAAGTAAAAGTACACAAAAAACTCAGTTACAGCAAGGTGAGTAAATGTAATTTGTTACTTTCAGCTCTGCCTCACCTCTGCATGAATGCATAAAAATGTTTTCTTGATCGTTTATCTGCTTCTGTTCTCAGAAAACGAAATATGTGCATGTTTATATGTCAAAATAGTCCAGTTTTAAAACATATGAGGATAAACTGAGAAAAGTGATGGGAAACGTTGTATTGTATATAGCTTATTAACGCGTCGGCTCTGTACACTTCTCTACCACCGGAATGTGTGGTGGTGAGGTAAAAGGGGCGTGGGCAGTGGACCAAACCACTGTGAGGCAAGGGAGGGGGAATCAAAATGTTTAAAACTTTTTTTGTTGTTGCTCCGTTTGCATTTGTATTGTTTCACTTCTTACACAACTATTTTAAGTTTTATAAATCATTAAATTATTTTCAATACACATATTCTAATGATATTTTAGGGGGGACAACCCTCAGATAGGGGGGGTCCTGTACCCCCCCACCCCCCCCCGAATTTCCGCCCAACGCCTCGCAGCGCTTCTCGCCCGGAAAACCCCTTGAAGCACCCGGCTAGCCTTTCAAGGAATACAAAAATTAAAAGACAGTCAATGCTCGTAAACCCTGGTTGGATAAGGTTTTAAAGTTGGATATGAAGATGAAATCTGATGCATTTAGCTTCAGTGTTAAAACTGATAAAATAATTCCTGTCTGTGGTTCTATATGGGCTATAATGGCAATATTTAAAAAAAATAATAATATGGGGAAAAATAACTATAAATTAGTTCATTTTTGGAACTGTGAACTAGTTCAAAATTTGGAAATATGAACTATGAACTGAACTAGTTCATTTTAAAATTTGTGAACTGTGAACTGAACTAGTTCATGTAGAAAGTGAACTTTCCCAACACTGCTTGTGACTTGCGAATGTAATGCTCAGTTGATTTAAATAAACCAGGCTTGATGACGTATCCAGCCTGTGACCTGCGTAGCTGAATCCTTCGGATTTTACAACAGTCGGCCGCACACCGTGATGAACCTGCAGTCTAATGCTTTGATTTGAAAGCCTGTTGAAGACATATTCTCGAGGACATTAAAACAAGTCGCCAAGGAAGCGAAACAGGGATTTTAAACGACAACGCGACAGGAAAAACATCAAGACCAAACTCAATATTGGAGTTAGTTTTCCAAGATGGGGCTCAAGGGACACTGAAGTTGCACTTTATATCTTCTCCACAGGTAATTCAGCATATTCGTTTACATCTATACAGTCCATGTTGTAAACTTGAAGTTTTATAGTTCCTTGGCTAACTTTAGCATGATTATGCATAACACTTGTTAGTGTAAACATGCATGCGGTTTAATGTGTTCGAACAGCCACACGCCGTCTCTCCGCCCATTTATGTAATTTGAGCTACCCAGTCTCCTGGGGTTGCGTGTGGATGGCACGATGTGTGGAACTCGTGCGGTGCATGCGGCGGATTCCACTTTGGCGTGCGTGTGATGCGCAGGTCCTTCCCATTCACTTGGGCGGGGCATCTTTTTTTGTCGTTTAATTTATTGGTTTCTCAATTTTTTTCTGTTTTTTAAACCATTTTCGCTTGGGTTTAGGGTTAGATTTCAGATTTGCTTAATAAGGTTATTTAATATACAGGTTTCTCTATGTTTTTGTCCATATTTAAGCCATGCTCGCTTGGAGTTGGGGTTAGAGTTGGGGTTTGGGTTAGGATGTCATTTTTATATAACAAAAAGTTGTTCTAACCCTAAACCCAAGCGAAAATGGTAAAAAGAAGCAGAAAGATTGAGAAACCAATAGGTGGAACGGCAAAGAAAGATGCCCCGTTTGGGTGAATGGGAGGGACTTGCGTGTCGTGTGCACGCCGGGGTGGAGTTTGGCGTGTGTGTTGCACGAGTTTTGCACATCGTGCTGTTTGTGCGCAATTTCAGGAGACTGGGCTGAATTTGAGGTACTGAGAAAAATGTTTTTCGTCTTTTCTGACCTCTAGCACAAACACACGGTGACAGCCCTATTTTTAGCCTTTCATTGATAAAAGCGTCTGATCTGCGCGTCTTTCGTTTCATTTTACAAGCGTGTGAAAGTTGCGCGATCTTTTTTCACCAATATGAGAGAAAGCTCTTACATATACACGGACATGTAATGTTTACTTAAAACATAAGCATTGTACTCTGACATAATATTAGTTCGCGTCCATTTAAACCCGTCATGGTTGCTTTTTGTATGTGATTTTAAGCGGACATATCATGACAATCAGACTTTTTCCATGTTAAACATAAATCTGTGTGCTTTGATGAATCACAGGCAAAGGACATTGCAAATTGTTAATTTTTTTTTCATTGCTTTTGCTTTGTAGCTACTGGAAGCCATGTTAACCTTGGCATGACACGGCCGGGCCACCGTACGAGTTAAAACGCGTTCCGAATGGGGGGGGGGGTAGAAAGTAATATTCAATTGCTTGTCATATAGACTTTCACCGCTAGATGGGAGTAGATCTTACACAGTGGAGCTTTAAACAGCTTTCTGAAATAGATCAGATTTTTCAACCGATGGATTATTCTATGCTCCAGTATTTTGCATAACGACAGCTAAATGATTTATTTGATAATTCTCCCTTTAAATCTCCTACACTGTGCTAGTAAGGTCTATTGAAGATTCATAGCGGCCCCTTTAAAAACATAATAAAATATTTTACCAAAAAACACTTTGGTAATTATAGCTGTGTAATAAATGACATCAGCTAGTTGTTATTGCAAAATAAACCCATTTAGGGTTAGACTAATAGACTTCTGAATTTTAAACTTTTAAAGCGGGGAGATTTGGATGCCATTGCAGTTGATGGTGGGCAGGTGTGGGCTGCTGAAAAGTGTGGTCTGGTTGCAGCCATGGCTGAGCAGTATAATCAGGGTAAGAATGAACAGAACCAACACCCCCATTTTTAACCCACCACAAAAGACACTAACATCATATGTGAAGCCAGAAGTTTAACAGTGAACTTTAAAACTTTCTCCATCCATTTCAGCAAATTGTGAGATTAATGATGCTGGTAAGTATTACTTTAGTAACTTACTCTCAATTCATGTTCTGCATTGCTTAAGGAACTTCCCACTAACATCTACTATTAATTCCCATAAAATGAACGCTAAACCCCTCAGTGTATATGCCCATACTTAATCATGATTTCTGTGATGTGCACAGTTGCCTCATCTTACTATGTTGTGGCTGTGGTGAAAAAGGGCTCTGGTGTAACCTGGAATAACCTGAAAGGAAAGAAATCCTGCCACACTGGTTTGAACCGCAATGCTGGTTGGAATATCCCACAAGCTGTGCTCTGCACAAAGAAGAATGAATGTGACATGTGTAAGTATCATATTCACAAAAAGAAAAGAAAATCATGGCTATAAATTTAAGAAAGGTGTAATAAATTGTGTGTTTATTTTGGTGCTGTATAGACACCAATATTAGGCACAGTCAGTGGTCCAATTCAACTTGAAGGTGTTCAGTGGCGTTCGGGTCTTTGTGTTGTTTCACATGAGTCAGTAATCCATTTTTTATGGACCTGCACAGTCACATTTTCATGCTGGAACAGTTGCCACAAAGGCAGAGCATTGTGTTTAGTGCAAAAATCATGGGTTTGATTCCTGAAGATGACACATAATACTGTAAAGTATACCTTACTCTGATTTGTGCTTACTGGAATTAAGGGGGCGAGGTTAACCTGTTAGTTAGGACAGGGTATCCACATAATTCTTGTTGGAAGAGTATTAAAAAATAATTTTATTAACAACAATAATTCATAAATAAGTTTTATCTTAAATTTTGCAGACAAGTTCTTCAGTAAAGGCTGTGCTCCTGGTGCTGACCCTAAATCAAACATGTGTGAACTGTGTAAAGGCGGTGTGAAGTCAGTGGGAGATGACAGCAAATGCAAAACCAATCCTAATGAGCAGTATTATGGCTATGATGGGGCTTTCAGGTACTGGAAAGAAGTGACGTCATTCCTACATATTGTATTGGAAATGTATGTGAAATGCTTGCCAAATGTATATCACTGTTGTTTGTAGGTGTCTTGCAGAGGGAGCTGGTGAGGTCACTTTTATCAAGCACAACATTGTTTCAAGTAACACAGATGGTTAGTGTGGTTTATGTTCATTGATGGAGTTTATAACTTATTTTGTCACAGCAAATATCATATTATTTTTATGCAAGTTAAATTAAGATTTTCTATTTAATTTCCTTCATAGGTAATGGACCAGAATGGGCTAAGAATCTGAAATCAGAAGATTTTGAGTTGATTTGTCCATCTTCACCAGACAAAACACAAAAAATCTCTGATTATGAAAAGTGTAACTGGGCTCTTGTGCCAGCTCATGCAGTGATAACTCGAGAAGACGTTCGCAATGATGTGGTGACCATGCTGCAAGATGCTCAAACTAAGGTTTTTTTATATAGATTATACTTTAGTTTTCCTTCTTTCCATTTCCATTCAGGAAAATCATTAGGGATTAAATCAAGTGGTCAATGTGTTTCAAATGAGCTATTTTGCTGAAAAAAAGAGAGATGGCAAAGTGATATGAGAATCATAAGAGTAACACTGTTATGTTACTGTTCACTATATTACAAACGGGTATCACACCAAAAATGTTATTGATTGGTGACAAATCAGAATAAAGTATTCCAGATACCAATGTAAGAAAATATGAATTAGTGGAAGCAATGTATTCATAGCAACTAAACTGGGAGAAATAGTGATAATGTAAGTAAGAGATCTTAGAAGTTGACAGACACTATCTGCATTCAATCTTTATCAGCAACATTTCTCCTGGTCAGCTGGTTTCTTTACACATTTATCTTATTCTACATTTTGTAGAGAATGTATAAATACTTGTGAATCTTTCCCTATATTTCAGCCGGACATCAACTTGTTCAAGTCAGATGGTGGTAAAAACCTCCTGTTCTCAGATTCTACTAAATGCCTTCAAGAGATTAAAGATTCCAAGAAGTTCCTGGGTGAAGACTACAAAACCACAATTGAAGGCAGTTACAATAAAACAAACACTGTACCAGGTACAGAATGAGTCTGTAAAGGGTTTCAGTTATTTGTGTCTTTAAATAGAAATTTAAAGTCAAATGCTGATATTCTTTGTTTAATATTTTAAGCAGTTTTGAATAGGTCACAACACTGTTGAATCCCCAACAAGAAATAACTTAGGAGAACTTTTTAAAACTTTTTATATGTCCTATTGCTTTTGACTTTACCAATTATCAATACATTTTTACCACTACATTCACAAAGAAACAACAATGGTGTGTGCATGTGTGTGTGTGTGTGTGTTTATTTAGTGTATAAAATATATTTACAGACTTTTGACTTCAATATGTTTTTCAAATGTTTTTTACAGAGCTGGTGCAGGTGTGCACTTTGTATAACTATGCAGTAGAAGTTTGAATCCAGTAAAGAAATACTCATCGAATGCAGGCAATATTGTCTGACATTTCCCCTGACTACATCTAAGCATCACTGGATTTCTTCTTTCAAGTTTTGTTCAGTATACATATAATAAAGACGTTAACATGTTACAGTAGTGTTACTACCAGCAGGTATATTATGTTAAAGTAACTTCAGACTTCCAAAAGGGTACAATACTGGCAGATCCTGTACGCAGGAGTCAGATTTCAGCTTTGTCACGCTTTCCTAATTTTCCCAATAGGGTTGAAATAAAAAACTCCATAAAACTATATCTATGAGTTTGTGCTTTATAAACCACTATAAGGCAAGATTATCAAGGTTCAACAGTTATTTGCTGTATTACAGTAAACATAATGTAATAAAGTAACACTATTTCTTTGTATGAATTAAAACAATTAATACAATTTTATTTATACCTTAATGAATTAATACTCTAATATTCAAACAATCAATATAGTTATGATATTTATTTATTATTAGGGATGCACAGATAGGATTTTTTTGGGCCGATACCAATATTAAACACTTGTATACAATACTATACAGTTGGTCTATTTGCTAGTTTATTTCTGCATCAAAATATTTTTACTGAACATGGATTTGATCTAATTAACATTCAACTGGCCAACATAATAAGAGAGACACAAATTAAGCTAAAACAAATATAATAAGACAGCATGACAACCTTCAAAGGTGGTGTTTGCTATTCAGCATTTATTTTATTAACAACATTAACTCGTTTTTTACATATAATGGATTCTTTATGCAGTTAATTAATAAACAATTGGTATCGGCCTTTCTCGTGCTATTGCCGATATGCCGATGGTTTCAAATTCATCAAAAATCGGCCGATAAATATCGGCGGCCCATACATCGGTGCATCACTATTTATTATTATTGAGAATTTGGTAAGAGATGCTTGATACACTCAAAAAAATGAAACGTTACATTTACTTAAAGTGGCCATGGCATGAAAATCTGACTATTTCCATGTTTAAGTGCTATGATTGGGTCCCCAGTGCTTCTATCAACCTAGAAAATGTGAAAAAGATCAACCCAGTAACTTAGTTTTAGTAAACCATTCTCAACAAGCACATGAGAAAATAGGTTGTTGAAAGTTGGCTCTCCTTATATCATAAGGAGCTCTTAATTAGGGATGCACCGAAATGAAAATTCTTGGCCGAAACCGAAAACCGAAAAAGAGGAAACCAAGGCCGAAAACCGAAAGCCGAAACACCGAAAGAAATTATGCCAATTATTAGTACTACCATTGCACTTATGGTATTTTTGTGTGTAATAGAAATGGAGTCAACACACACAATTTGAGAAGAAAATTAAGCCAAACAGCATGTGGCATAAATAAACCCAACTTCAGTTATATAGGCTATCTGCCTCACATCTGGAAAAACTGGTGAGTAGGCTAATAGTGACACATCAGGTTGTTAAAAGTTAAACTGTTTGTTTAATTAATCCTTTGGTGCTTGTTTGCCATGCAGTATACATTTAAAAACTGAGATGTGCTAGTTCTGGTTTTGTTTTAACGTTAATGTTACAAAATGCTGATAAAAATGATGGCATTTTAATGCACGTTAAAACCCGAATGGATCGAAGGCTCAGTCAAAAATGAATATCTTCTTTATTTAGTCTGACATGTTTTTGTTTAGAAAGAAAATCATATTTAGCCTACCTTCTCCGGTGAAACCCGTTTTTCTCATTAATGCCAGCTGCAGAAAAAACTCTGCTCTGTTGTTATCCAGTGAGAACAACAAACGGATCTAACAAATATATCTGAATTTAATATTATCTTACAAATAACGCAAGCTGGCTTGATACATTATTGCTGAGGGTGCAAAGTTACGAGCTTAATTTAACAACACTTCACAAAACGGAGCTTTTGTTTGCTGTTACGGCATTTGCAGTTATCGGGTTCGTTATAACCATATCCACAGATAAAATAAATGTTCTCCGTTTCGCTTTCCATGTGTGTCTCGTGTCGTTTTAACAACAAAATAAACTAGGCTATACAAGGAAGCGAGCAAATCTCTCATCATGCACGCTGATGCGGCAGCGGAGAAGCACGTCTAACACCCGGCATTAAAACTCTAAACACTTAAATGAGTCTGCAATCTGAATTACCAAAACAATCAGAAATACATACATATCAATTTTCATGTATATTTTATATTAAAGTCTGTAAAAGACCGTACAGGTGAAGTGAAAAGGATTAAATGAGCAGTAGCCGTAATGCTGCGGTGGCGGATTAAAAACATTTGAATATCATTTTTTCCCCCATTCTAATTATTATTGCAGATCGAATATTTGACCATTCGTGCACATCCCTAATTTTAAAAGAAATCATGTTAAATGTCTGTTATTCTGGATGTTAATCTGAACGAATGTTTAGTCGGAGCTTGTGAAAACAGTACACAAATGCCCAGAGAAACTCCGCGGGTTTGGACACAAACATTACGGTCGTGTGCGGGAGTGGAACTCACAGGTTGCGGAGGTCCTGGTCAGAAATTCGGCGGACGCGGGTTTGAGAGAAATCTAGTCCACACCGCAGATATGTTACTTCAGACAAGCACGTGCAGGTCGCGGTTTCTGTTTGCGTCATCACATTATTTCGGCCGTATTTTTTCGGTGATAAAAGTCTTTCGGCCGAAAACCGAAAATCCACTTTTGGGCCATTTTCGGCCGAAAATTTTCGGTGGCCGAATATTCGGTGCATCCCTACTCTTAATACAATAATACCGCCCCTTAATCTGCACTATCCAATCACAGCACTGCCATTTAGTGCAGAGAAAAGGAGAGAGAGAAAATAATTCACAGCACAATTGAGTTTCAATTCCATAAACCGCTCATTTGCATTTTAACACCCAATTTTAACATGTTATAATAAATTATCTGTGGAATATTTTGAGCTAAAACTTCACATATGTGCTCTGGGGACACCAAAGATTTATTTGACATCTTAATAAAGTATTGTGCCATGGCCCCTTTAAAGGTATATTTTAGAAAAGAACCGCTACCTGCTCCCGAGAGGGAATGCCTATTAAACGTGTGCACGAGAGAGCATTATTCTCGTGCACGCTCTGTTTACAAGTTGCTGTCATTATTATACTGATCAATTGAATGAGGACTCAAGACAGGATCTTTCCAAGGAGAAGTAGCTTGTTGCGTTTGTGTAATAAATACTATGGTAAACACATTGGAATGATAAAAAATGAACACAGAAGGTTTTAGAACATTTCAGCGTGATACCTTTTACCTAGTCTTAAAGCTACTTTGAGAAGTTTATTGTGTCTGCGCGGTGCGTGACTTGTGCCAGGGCTAGCAATGCTAATCATAGCTTACATCAACTTTTACTAGCAGTGATTATAAATGGATTTCTCCATTTCTAAATGGAAACCGTAGCTCACCACACACATACACCTGAAAGTGGGCATGCGGGACGAGCACGTACGACGGCCTATGTAAACATATTACTAGAATGATTACTATATTATAGTATAGGGTTACTATAGCACTGACCCTTTGTTGGTTTATTTTTAACCCAATGCATTGGGTAACAAGTTTTACCCAATTAGTTGGGCGATGAAATAACCAATTTGTTGGGTTATTTGCATAAATGTAGTGTCATAAATAATACAGGTTGCAAATTAATAGATGTTTGGTAGGAAGGCAGAATCATCTTGCTGGACATTTTGTAGGGAATTTAATGCAACTGCATCTCCAAGAATGGCTTTACATTTAAAGGAAAGAATAATGAATTAATCTCAAAGCAAAAACATCTGGCACGCTGAATAAAAAACTCCTTCTTTGACAGAATTTAGAGCTCAAAATAGAAATTGAACCATTACCAAGGTTACGGACACACGTGCGTTGTGGCTGTTACATGTCTGGTCGGAACTTTACTTCCAGTTTCTGTTTAGTTAATGGTCTGACTAGTGGCTAACATAAACAAATACCTCGTCGAAAATAACAAATGTTTTGGTTTCCTAAAGAAAGGGGGAGACAATCGTGAATCACCACTATGTGAAGGGAAATTTGGCAGCCAGTTTGTAGTTAACATTGGATAAAGTACACATTTTACATAATTTGTATATTTAGCTTGTTATAAAACTACACTGAAAGGACTTTGTTGTTATTGATTCTTAGCAGGGTTTACGGGAAGTTAAGTTACGTGTGTTCCACGAAAACCGTTTGTTTATGTTGTTACTGCTGAAACCATCTGACGACAATAACATGCCAACGAGTCATTTCTTAAAGGGGACATTCCATGAAAATCAGACTTTTTCCGTATTTAAGTGCTATAATCGGGTCCCCAGTGCTTCTACCAACCCAGAAAACATGAAAAATAGCAACCCTGTAAGGCTCTCTCTGCAAGTATGTGAATATATAGGTCATTCGGATTTTGCTCCCCCCATGACGTATTAAGGGGATCTTATTATAATGATATCGCCCCTTCATCTGCGCTATCCAACCATGACGCTGCCTCGAGTGCGAGAGTCAGAGAGAAAGCACGACTGACAACACGACGTGTTTGTATTCCCTCAAACACAAACAGTAGCCTACAATCTTATTACTTGTAGTTTTAATAATCTTTCTTAAGGTTGAATTAACGTTCTGAAGGATTAACCTTACCTTAGTGTGAGAGAGAGAGAGAGAGAGAGAGAGAGAGAGAGAGAGAGAGAGAGAGACCGATATGAATGAACACGAGGATTAATGCACTGCACGAGACAGAGTGAGAGAACAATGCGTATTCACTATCATACACGTGCATACACTGTTGGACTATGCTACTGGAATAAAGAAATGCATCAAATTGCCTTCCATACAGATAGACATATCAGTAGATGAATGCCAGCGGTGGATCATGCAAGAGGATTTTACCTTCGCTGTTTGGCTAGGACGAATATAACCTGTGATGTGAATGAGATTCTCTGGCCTGACCCAGAACAAAGACAGGATGTTGAGAAGGAATATTTTTTTAAAAATGTTTTACAGTTGTGCTGTGTAGCACACAAATGAATAAAAATGTGCTAATGCATTGATTGTGTCTTTTTTGGTCATGTGAAAAGGTTTTTAAGGGGGAGAACCACAAGCAATTTACCAGTTTTGGATATATTCTTTTATATTTATTGCACCAGTGTGTAAGACTATGTTGGTGTGTGTGTGTTTTTGAAAGCTTGTGTGTGATGTCTGAGGGAAAAGTCTGGTTTTTCAGTAAGAGTGAATGGTTTTGAGTGTAGAGCTTCATTTTGACCTAAAAATATGATGTTTGGAGTATTGGGTGAGATGTTATGCAATTGACCTTTCGCTGGCCCCTCCCCCAAAACGGCCATTGTCCAATCACACATCACAGCAACCGTTACTATGCGAGCACCTCCGACAACCATTCACGCCCGCAGCGTTTGTGAGCGGTGCATACAATGGATTAAACAGTGTGGACTGCCCCATTCAATGGATAAAACATTGTGGACTGCCCCATTCAGTTAAATGTGTCGAACATTTACGAAGCATAAATACGTTTGCACAAAGGTAAGGCTTACAGCTAACTAGTTACAGTGGTCTAGATCTACTAAATAGAGGCAAGAATACAAATTGGACCAAAGTTATGATTACCATGAATATAATTGCCAGAATGTTAACCTACTCTCTATGCTAAATTTAATGAGTTATTTTGCCAACATTAGTTAACATGTTAGCTAACGCTAGCTACATTAGCTGCTGTTGTGTTGGGGCTTTCAGCTCCCCAACTTTATTTTTCGTCAGTTTACGACAAAGTCGAACATAGCGCCCTTAACAATCAACTTTAAATAATTTGTTTTTATCTTTCATGTAGCATTTTATGAACGGAAAACCTACCCCTGAGTTTCCCAATCCCGTAAATGCTGTGCAATTTTATTATATTATACGTTTTATTTATTATATTATCTGTCCTGCAACTTTTAAGACAAAACAATTTCCTATTTGTGAAATCTATCACCATAAATAAAACATTATGATTCTCAAAACGGCTATTCTCAAAAAAAACAGACAGAGAAATGTTAGTTAGCTTTGAATGGCTTTGAAACACACGTAGGTTTAGCTAGCCAACATACCCTTGTATTTTAACAAAATAGCTACTCGCAATAGACATTAATAGATACCATATGAAAGATAACTTACTCGGCAGTGCAAGAGCATGACTGGTCCACAAGGCTGTGCTGGTTGCATTTGAGTTACATGTCATGTGGTTTCTCATTTCTTGCGTGAGGCCGGTAAGCATTAGCCTCGATAGTAGTCGTGTCTCCTTCATTGCATATTTTTATATTTTGAATATATCCCTCCACTGCATACTGTAACCCCTTTTGCGTCGATCTGGAGGAAATCGCGGCGCTATTGCTCCAAAAAATGTCACTGACACGCACGGGTATATCGCTTTCCGTCATGGCAATCTGTCACGCTGCTCATTTGTTTGTCGGAAGTAGCAACAGTAACTAAGGGGGGCGGGGCTCGGCGAAAGGCCAATTGTGTTTACTGTTTTGAGAATATGAGGCATAGTTTCAATAAATGTGTTTAGGCAACTGAGAAAAACTGTAAATAGTAGGGATGTGCATTTATGTCATTTTTTCATTTCGATTGAAGAACGAGTACTCGATTAACTGGGGGCGGGGCAATCAAAGGGGCGGGGCGTACACGTCATGGTGAAAATGAAAATATTTTTATTAAAAACACTCAAATAAAACTTAATTTTGAATAAACTATGAGAGAACAATGAACACCTACTAGATTATTAATGAATTAAATGTTTTTTAACAGAAACCTCTTACAGGAATAGTGATGAAGTGAAACTAAAGGGTTAATAAACACAAACCGAAGCGCTTTCTACATGATGCACTCTACATAATATTAAGCCTTTATACGACATAAATGTACAACGTGCATCTATCTGCATAAAATGCAAGACTTCATCTAAGTTTTCAACTAAGTTATGTACAGAAAGTTTAACTCCCGTTGTTGCTGTGCATCATAAACAGCGCGCTTTTAAACACGTCCAGTCAAAGCACAAGCTTCATAACATTAAGCAGCTTTAAGTCTTTGCTATCATTTTAGCGATTAGCTGTGTCATGACGTCGTCCATACCTGTTCAAGATGCTCGTATGGCTGTCTGGTATCTCTTGATATTTGATGATAACCCATTGAACTTTCGACGGCGCTGTACATTTTGCATCTGACTGACTGTATTTCCGAAAATCACGGCATCCTTTTAAACCATAGTGCCTCAGTGATGTGAGGTGAGATTTACAAGGAAAAAAAGGAAAGAAAATAAGCAGCTTAAATTATATGGAGTATCATTAGAAAAAGTGTCTAAATTTAAGTATTTGGGAATATGGTTTGACAATAAGTTAACCTGGAAAGATCACATTGAATATATTTTAAAAAAGTGCAGTAAGATACTGAATTTAATGAGAGGTGTCGCAGGTCAAGATACCGTAAAGATGCCGTAAAGTCATGTGATTTATTTTTTACACAGTGTCTGATGTTTGCTAGTTATCCGTGATTTCTCTTTCGAGAAACCATGCGCTTGCATTTTAGTTCATGACAAGGAGTGCATGATGCATGCGCTGTTCTGTCATGCTGGTGAATGATCTCAGCTTTAGCGTGGATTGTGACCTCTGATTTCTGCTTCAGTTCAGTTTTCAAACATTTCTCCATGTGAATGTTGATCTGCGTTTAAATCCCTGTGTCAAAGACCCAAACCATAACTTCTGGTTGCAATGACACGCGCATCCTCACAACGGCACACCCCTTATGGCATTGTTTCTGAAAGGTGCTACAGAAGTGTCTTCACAACAATGCCATAGATAGAAGAACCATTTTTGCTTCCCCATCAAACCATTCAGTCAAATTTATGTTTTTATAGTCTGTAAAACCACTTAAAAGCCCTTCATTTGGATCATCAGCTCTTTAGCAGAGATCCATGAACTACTGATCCATAAACATTCATTAGAGATCGCAACAGAAGTATTTCTGAAGGAATTATTGGATCTCTTTAATAAGAAACTGCTTTATTTGGTTCACAAAACTAGTTTGATTGATTCATGGCTTGGTTCGTTTTAAAAATAATGTGTGTGTACGCGTGTTGTGTTGTGTCAGGGCAGACAGGGAGCATATTGGCAGTGAATTGTGGTTGGTGGGTACATCTACAGTCACTGGTGGAAACAGCAATAGATTGGTCACAGCAGATTATAGCCAGAACACTGTATTTTTTATCACACTGTGCCACACACATGCAAAACACCATCCTGGCAGATGCCTTTAAGATAAGCCAGACTGTTGTGTTTGTATGAAATGAGATGCTTTTGTGCCAAGAACTAGATTTCTTGAGTTAGCTTTAGATCTTGTTTATATAAGCAACATATCTGTTTTTGTAGGTTTGTAATAAGAAATTAGCATTAAAATATTCAAAAGTCACTAGCACAATGTTATATTTTTTCTTTGCATGTGTACATACATTATTCCAAGTGTTTTCAATTCAAAGTAATAATTTTGTCTTTTTTTTACAAAACTTTTGTGCTGTGAAACTTTCCCCCCTCATTTACATCCTCAGATGTTTTTAAAGTTCTATATTACAATATTAAATCCCTTAATATTTATTACAGTAAGTACAGAACAGAAATGTATAATGATGAGCACAACATATGTTAAGAATATTTTAGCCAAGCACCTCAAAACCAAAAACTAAAAAGATAGTACTGAACAAAGAGCAAAAATTCACTACTTTCATCCCCAGTTCACACCCAGCAAGCAATAGCCGTCATTTCAACGTCTCGTTTCAGTATAGACCCGATATAGCCGGGCTGTGCCTAGCCCACTTCTAGTCCAAATAAACTTTAATTTGGTTACATGTGGTTTTTGACAAAATAATTTGTGAGGTGTATGCTATTTCGTCATGTAAGCAAAGTTAACAGCGATTACAAGGTATTTCGTTTAATTTCTTTAAAGTGTTTTATGCATCGTCTGTACGTAGTCACAATTTAGCTCATAAATAGACCGACTACGAATAAACCACGTTTAGCCCAGAAATAAACATGTATTTTAATTACATGTTGTTTTGCCAAAAGGATTTGTGAGATGTATGATTTTTCATCATGTAAACAAAGTTCAATGATTAAGGTATTTTGTTTCATTTCTTTAAAGTGTTTTATGCACCGTCTGTACTTAGCCACTATTTAGCTTTCAAATAGACCGACTACGAATAACCCACGTTTAGCCCAGAAATAACCATTAATTTAATTACATGTGGTTTTTGCCAAAATAACTTGTGAGATGTATGGTATGTCATTGTGTAAGCAAAGTTAACAGCGATTGCAAGGTTTGTTTAATTTTTTTAAAGTGTTTTATGCACCGTCGTACATAGCCACTATTTAGCTCATAAATAGACCGGCTACGAACAAATCATGTTTAGCCCAGAATAACCTTGAATTTAATAAAATTTTGTTTTTGCCAAAATAACTTGCAAGATGTATGATATTTCATCAGGCATGCAAAGACACCAGTGAATTCAAGATGTTTGGTTTTATTTATCTTATCTGAATATCTGCTGTCACGCATAACATTCATTATTTGACCGTATTTCAATGATAAACAAAATCCAGTTACAACTCCAAACCGCTAGAGGGCAGCAGTACACAAACACGAGGCCAAATCTCGCGAGAAAGATTTCCGCTGTTTGAAAATCAACACCAGCGAGCAGCCAGAAGGAAAGCAATCTTCCACACTCGTTTGGTCTTGTAAGTGTTTTTAAATATTTTATTTTACATTTGTTTAAAATGTATTTACTTTAATTGTTGTAGGAATCGTGACATTCTTGCGGGTAACTTAACAGTATAACGTTAGTGTAAGTAACCCATGTTTTATAAAACCTAAACAGTATAAACTGAACACAATTTAATAAAACAGTGAAGGTAAATGTATTAGTCTATGTAACGTTACACTGAAGATTAACATGAGTATTTTGTATGCTGCTTTTTAGTAACAGCAGTAACTTAGCTAAGTTATCAATGTGTTGCTCACAGTATAATGTAGGCAGTTGTGCTTTACAATTATGCATACAGAGATAGATTGTGGGGGGGAAAGCATATGGAGTTAACTTACAGCCCTTCAGTCTGTTGGAATAAAGAGTTTTATTGTGTTAGTGAGGGAAAACTCGCAGGTCACTGGGCATTCACCTTTTAAAGTTGGTAAACACGTGTACACTAAAGCATATAATACTGTACAATACTATACAAGTACTGACAAAGGCATGTGCTATTCAGGTGTCAAAGCTGTGCGAAATTGGAGGGAGAAACTTGCCTGAAGAATGCTGGACAGGTAAATTCTATAAACATGCAATAATCAGACATTGTGGTGTCAACGCAGTCTTTCATGTATTCACAAAAAAATATGTCAGTCTGCAACTGTTAACAACATTGTCTTTTGTATTTTAGAGTTCACTAAAATTCACTAATGTCAAAGTTCAACATGAATGGTGGTGGTCCACTGCAGAAGCAAGCATTTAATAAAACACCAGTTCTCAGTTATTAAAGGTAAGTGTGTTTGTATGTGTTTTTAGGCTGAATGGTGTTTCACAAAATAGATCTTGTTTTTTTTACTGGTTAAATAATTTCTTTTAATATGGCATTAGGCTATGTGAGGAGTAATTGACGACAGTCCAGTACTGCCTTAAAGGTGGAGTCCACGATGTTTGAAAGCCAATGTTGATATTTGAAATCACCTAAACAAACACGCCCCTACCCCAATAGAATCTGGACCTTCTGTTGATAGACCCGCCCACACATACGCAACCCGGCAAGTATGTCGGTTAGTAGACACGCTCCTTACTGCTGATTGGCTATAAGTGTGTTTTGGTAGTCGGCCCGTCTCCTTTTCCAAAGCGTTTTTCAAACATCGTGGACTCCGCCTTTAATATCTTCTAATCATTAAAAGCATACCCATACGGTATTGTTTAATTTGTTTTATTTTTAGACATTTGACAGGTTTTTTTCCATAAGATTGTATTGTGAATATTTTATGCTTGGCATCTTAAAGGGCAGGGTATTTGATTTTGAAAAATACTAACTTTAGCCTACACGCACCGACCAGAAGCACACTCCAATCTCATTAACCAGTAAGACTGACAAAGTGAATAACATTACCAAAATAACCAACATAAAAACTGTTTTTAATCCGAATTAAATACAGCACGTTTAGAAATTTGAAAAGATAAATATCATTACACTAATTTGTAAAGGAACACAAACTACATAAGCAACACGTTTCAATAAAATACAATCTGAATCCATCAAAATAGAATTACACCGCACCCCTACCTGTCCAAAAGAAACAATGCAACGACCCTTTCAGACCTGTAGCTGTTTCCATCTTGCGGAAAAGCAGTGAAGTTACCAATGTTAATTTGGGTTTTTGCTCTTTGCTCATCCAGATGTTTTTTGTTATTTCAAAATGTCTTTCATTTTGCTGCTCCTGTGCAGGTTGTCAATTCAGCAGGAAAGTTTGTTTGATTCTCCCTATGTTTACAGAGCATGAACAGGGTGTGAAGTGGCATGCAAAACATGTTCACAGAAGAGGGGCAAAAATTTTATGCGTCACATTAGGCATGGGCCGGAATGAGATTCTGGCGGTGTGATAACCGTAAGCAAAAATACCACGGTGTTGCGGTATTGCCATTGTGACACTAAAATGTGTTATTTTCAAATGTCTGCGTATTAAAACATCAACTTTTCAACTGGACACAATACATTTTATTTTTAAGCAACATACAACGTTTATGCCAGATAAAAATAAAGCCTTTAAATGATAATATTCTTTCAATTGTAAATGTAAACATGAATTCAATTACATGATTTAATTCATTTTGTGTAAAAACACAGTTCATACATTGAAACCGGTATCACAGAAAATTGTTGTGGTTTTTAAAACCTTGACTCTGAAAATCTCGGTATACCTTGAAACTGGTAACTGGCCCATGCCCACGTCCAATTATTGCATTCGGTCGGAGTTCAATGATTTGTTGAACGTTTTTTGGTGCTATGCCTTTAACAGATGACACAAATATATAAAAATACACATTTAGACAACTTAACATAGTGATTCCTATCAAGACTTCAGGAGACTTTCAGCCAGCATAACTAAAAATGTTTCTGGATCAAAATCAGATACCCTGCCTTTAAGCCTCTTTTGCTAGTTCCAAAATGTCATTAATCACGCAGAGAAACATGCACTTGTGTTTGTAGTAATGAGAACGGTATGATTACTGTTGTTGACCTGTCAATATTTATATTAGACTTCTTCAAAAGAGAATGACGATCACATTTAACATAAAGCAAAAATTCTTGTCTCATGCATTCTTTTCATATTTGGCAGATGCTGTGTTGAACAACTTTCCAGCAGCAAGAGAACTGGAAGTGAAGGATGCAATGGGGGGCATTTCAAACAGGCACCAGGGAGGACGTGGTGTATAGAAATTAGTACAATTAATAAGTTGAAGTGAACTGAAGATAGTTTTTTAATGTTTAGATGTTATTTCATTTTTAAAATTGTATTTTGTTATTTATGCTTTTATTTTGTTACTGTTTTTATTCTTTTTGTTAAGTAGTTTTTCTTCATTTTGTCTTATCTGAATTTCTATTGTATTAACAATATATATTTTTAATAAATTTGCATAATTGCATGTTTATGAGAACCTGTTTTATTGGATTAAAAAGAGTTCTTTAGCCATTCTTTTGTTGTTTATTAGACACATATGTGTAGTCATTTAATAGCCGTCTATTTAACGGCTAGTCTATTCTTGGGCTATGATAGACGTCTACTAGATTTTCACTGACAGCCCAAAATTAGCCTTTTATTAACCTAGACCCACATTCACCGTCTATTAGACGTATATATGTAGACGTTTAATAGCCGTCTATTTGATGACTAGTCTATTCTTGGGCTATGATAGACGTCTACTAGATTTTCACTGACAGCCCAAAATTAGCCTTGTTTTAGCCAATAAGTCAGGGGGGTGTTTAGACGGTTACTAGACGTCTATTAGACGCAAAATTGCTTGCTGGGTGGGGTGCAGATAAGCAGTCATTAAAAGATATATAATGGTCTCATGCGATCAGTCCTAGATTATGGATGTATTGTGTATGAATCGGCATCTGTATCTATGTTAAAAAAGTTAGATATCATACAAGCCAAAGCTTTAAGAATAATTTTAGGAGCAGTTAAAACAACCCCAAAATGCAGCATTGCAGGTGGAAACATCCGAAATGCCTCTGTATATAAGAAGGGAAAAACTAGCTATGGCATATTGGATTAATCTAAATGGACAAAGTAATGATCATCCTGTAAAAGAAGTACTTAAGGAAAGTTGGGAAACTATGAATACACCAGGTAAAGGTTTTGCATGGAAAATTAAAAAATGGATTAATGAAACTGGGTTAGATACGAAAGTATTTGCTCCAATAATTGTAACGTCTCCAATACCACCTTGGTTACTTGATCAACCTGAAATAGACTTAAAGATACATGAGAAAATTAAAGAAAATGGAGAGGTGGGTAATGTTAAAACATTAGTAGCAGAGTATATTAAAAATTCATATTATTCATTTCTTCAAGTATATACAGATGGATCAAAGAACATAGAAACTGGAAGAACAGGAGCTGCTTACTATGTTCCAGAGTTTGATATTAGGAAGGCTGGAAGAATAACAGATGGCACATCTGTGTATACAGCAGAAATGGTTGCAATTCTAATGGCACTTGGATGGGTTTATGAAATAAGACCTGATAAAGTAATAATATGCTCTGACTCAATGGCTGTTCTGTTGAGCTTGCAATCAATGCAAACAAATAGAAGTGGCATTTTAATAGAAATCATGATTACATTGTATAGTATTAAACGAATGGGAATAACAACTAATTTTGTATGGGTAGGCTACCTGCACATGTGGGAGTTCAAGGGAATGAAGAAGCAGACAAAATGGCTAAAGATAGTTTAAATATGGATGAACCAAGTATTAATATTTCAATTAGTAGATCAGAAGGGAAACAATTAATTTTAGAATCATGTAATAGGAAATGGCAAACATTCTGGGATTCATGTCAAACAGGTCAACATTTTCATAAAGTTCAAAGGAGTATTAAGAAATCTAAAATCAACCATAATATAAGTAGAAGGGAACAAGTTATCCTCACTCATTTACGAACAGGTCATTCTTATCTTAATCACACGTTACATATAATAGGGAAACATAATACAGCGTTATGTGAAGTATGTTTAATAGAGGAAACAGTGGAACATGTAATGATGGTATGTAAGGTATATGAAAGAGAAAGGCAAAGTCTTAAGGAGGAAATGCAATCACTGGGAATTCAAGAGTTTACATTAACTGAAATATTAACTAACGGATTAAATGCAGGGAAAATGATACATGCAATCATGAGATTTATCAGGATAAGTGGATTAAAAAATAGAATATAATTTTTTTTTTTTTTTTTTGTTACTTCATTCTCTTCACACTCCACCACAGTAGGTGGCGGTATGCACCTAGGAAGTTGGTTCGCAATCCGCCATAAAATCAAAGAAGAAGAAGAAGAAGATGTGAGGTGAGGTGTGGCCGGCTTCACGGGATCGGCGGGCTGCCGTGTTTTGCGCGGATCGGCGGGTTGTTTCATGGGATCGGCGGGCTGCCGTGCATTGTGCGGATCGGCGGGTTGCTGCCGCGCCGTTTGTTTTTGAATCACGCATGGTAACGTAACTGATGTCATACGCCGGTCTGCGTAGCTCGACACGACGTCAAACATGCATCTCCAGACCCAGTTTTCACTATCAGATGCGCTTGTAATGCTAACCAGCTAGCCAAATGCCGCCATATCCATAATACATAAATAAATAAACCCACATGATCATCGCTTTCATGATCGATCATCGATGCTACGTTTGAGTACTCGAGCAATTGAGTACTCGTGCCCATCCCTAGTAAATAGGCTTACTGCAAAAGAGAACAAGTTTAAGATTTATTTTTTAACAACTTATTGCTACGTTTTAACATTCATTATTGGAACAATTTGAAAGTAAATATTTCAAGGAATAATCTTGATTTTTAATCACATATTTCATGTGTCCTTTCATGCTTTCAGTCCAACAGAAACTGAACTGAAATGGTCACAAATCATTTAGAAATGATGATAAGGGCAAAACTGAATTGGTCTCTTATTTTTTTTCGGCGGCTGTATAAAAATTATTTCTACTTGTACACATGCAGTGAATAAAATAAATCTTTATTTGATGCATAAGCCAAACAGCTGAAAGTATCTTGCATGTCAAAAAATTGCGTGAAGGGGGAAACCCTGAGCCTCAAAAAGTGATGCGGAATGCACATCAAAAAGGGGTGGTAAAATATAGGGGATACCCCTGTGTAAATTAAAAACTGACCTAGGAGTGAGGCTTTTGCTTCTTTTGGGGGTATCCCACACTGGAGTCATAGTGGAGCATTACAGACAGCTTGATGCCGCCTGTGTGTTTGAATTTTTACTGTGGCGCAAAGCTGACATGCTGTTTGCCACCCTGTTACAGCAAAAAGTGATGCGAAAATTATATGATTTATACCATTTGTCAGTAGTCTATCATTGCCTATGCGGCCCACCAGATGGCGCTCCGAGGACCACTATAGTAGACCGTGGCCCACCAGTTAAAGGCAATACGATTCAAACAATCATTATAGTTATGATATATATTTATTATTGAGAATCTGCTAAGCGATACATCATACACTCAAAAAAAAATAAATACACTTGTAGTGATTTTGACACGGGCACAAATTAATTTAGTGATTTTCACATGGGCAACCATTGATAAGTTTGCCATACACAGGACACTAGAGGTTTTACCTCGAGTGTGTGTGCGTGTCAGATGACCCCTGCCCCTTCTACTTCGGGGCACCAGCTAAAGAATTTCACTTTAAAGGAATAGTCTACTCATTTTCAATATTAAAATATGTTATTACCTTAACTAAAAGGCTGTTTACACTTGGCATTAACATGTGTTTTCGTCGATCGGATCACAAGTGGACGACGTTAATGCCAGGTGTAAACGGTGTTCAAAACGTTTTGAGCTCGTCCACTTTCGACCACTTTCAACCACATCCAGAGGTGGTCGAAACCACTTTCGATCGGATCGCTTTGGAGCTGCGGAACGCCCATTTATCTAATCTGAGGTATTAAACACAAGTTTCACGTCTTTTTTGACTTCTGGCGTGAACATTCGGTGAACGGCGCTATTTTTAGCCTTTCATTGATAAAACTAAGCGGCTGATCTCCGTAGTTTCGTTTTGAAAGCGTGTGAAAGTTGCGCGATCCTATTTCATCAATTGCGCTGAAAATTCAAAGAAAGCTCTTACATACTCATGTACAAAACACTGTGCAGCATGTTTACTTGCTAAACAAGCAGTGCACTCCGACATTATATTTGTTTGCGTCCATATAAACTCATAATTACTCCCGCACGGGTTTGAATGACAGCAGAGAGACTCGCCCACCGTCTCACAGACTACCCCCTCATAGTATTCAGCACAGAAAGTGGACAAAAGAGACAGATTTAAATACCAGGTGTAAACGTCATGTGTCTCTCTCGTCCACTTGTGATCCGATCGATGAAAACACATCTTAATACCAAGTGTAAACAGCCCCAAAGAACTGTTGATACATCCCTCTTTCATCTGTATGCGTGCACGTAAGCGCTGGAGCGCGCTGCGACGCTTCGATAGCATTTAGCTTAGCCCCATTCATTCAATGGTACCATTTAGAGATAAAGTTAGAAGTGACCAAACACATCAACGTTTTTCCTATTTAAGACGAGTAGTTATACGAGCAAGTTTGGTGGTACAAAATAAAACGTAGCGCTTTTCTAAGCGGATTTAAAAGAGGAACTATATTTTATGGCGTAATAGCACTTTTGGGAGTACTTTGACTCGCCTGAAAAGTCCGCTCCCCTTCTCACTCTCAAAATGGGAGAGGGAGGGTTACTGCGCCGAGTCGAAGTACTCCCAAAAGGGCTCCAAACTGACGTTTTTACGTAACATGGCGGCGACCTTGGTCGGACATTTTTGGCTTCAATTCATTACAATGGTGGGAGGCGACGTCGCGTCGTCCATCTTTTTTTACAGTCTATAGCTGTGTCTGAAACCGTTCACTCATTCACTATTCCCTATATGGGGAATGACAATTGAGTCCACTATATGGGGAAGAAGCAAATGAAAATAGGCTTGTTTGGGATGAGCAAATTCTGCGCGGAGTCGATCACCGGTGGTCGGCGCGGGATGCATGTCGGTTAGAAAAGTGTCCGACTTGCGTCCGGCTTGCTCTGGTGTCACGCTGACGTGTGCAGGGTGGCTCTCGCGATGGAGAGGCGGGCTCGTCGGATTTTACCATAGACAGTAAAAAAAATGGACACAGCGACCCCATTGAATTCAACGGAGACAAGTGAAGTCAATAGGCTTGTTTGAGATGAAGCTTGCCTTGCCTGAAATTCAGACGAGAGCAGACGGCTGCAGTGAGGGGAGAAGTGAAAAAAGAGCTTTTAAGTCAGACACTTCACCAATCTCGCGGTCCAGTCGACTGCGGGCGTCGGCACGGGCGGAGATCGCGCTCGCGTGTTTTGTCGCGGATTGAATGGATGCAACTTGGATGCCAATAAATGCATTTAAAATAAATGCAAGTTAAAGGGTATAGATGTCATAGTAAAGAACAATTAAATAAATATAAAAACTACTACAGGAATTAGAGTTTTTAGAAGTAAGAACTCATCAGCTGACATCCCCGGTCCAATGAGCATTGAGCTGTGTCGTCAGCAAGTCTTCCCATTGTTCTTTTCATCAACGCAGTCGGTGGAGAGCAACTGCGCTCGGCTGTAGAATCCGACGAGCCCGCCTCTCCATCGCGAGAGTTATTTTGCACACGTCAGCATGACATCAGACCAAGTCGGACGTAAGTCGGACACTTATCTAACCGACATGCATCTTGCGCTGATCACCGTTGATCGATTCTGCGCAGAATTTGCTCATCTCAAACAAGCCTAATTAGAAGCACCCACTTCCTGGGTGTCGAGCGTACTGCGCAGACTCAAACTGAGCTTAATGACGTAGATGTCACGTGAGCAACCTGTCTGACAATTGTAAGTCTTCTAATAGCCGTGCCACGAGAAATCTGAATCACCCGCCGAATCTTGCAGAGACGGCGAGCATGAACAGGAACACATTTGGGTAAGTATTCTGATTAATAATCTCCCTTGACTTTATGCCTCCACGTTCACCCGATTGCCTTATAGACAGTAAAAGATTGCATGCGAGCTTCTCTCCCAGTCCATACGGTAATTTCTCTACTGTGCGACAGAGAGTCGCAGGTTATGACGCAATCGTTAGCCTATTTTTACAAAAACTGCTTCTACTGGGACATAACGTAAGATACAAGGTAATGGAGCCTTTTATACATTTTCGTGTTTCTTTAGAAATAATTCATGGACAAATGGAGTCTTTAAACGCCTCAGATGTAAAGTTATTCGCTGTCAAAGTGAAGCCAAAATGAATGGGAGTCAATGGGATGCTAACAGCAGGTGGGTGTTTGCTAAGCAATGGCAGCGCCCAGGGAAGCTTCAATAAAATATGAAACCCTGCCCCCCTGGATTCTACAGCCGAGCGCAGTTGCTCTCCACCGACTGCGTTGACGAAAAGCACGATGGGAAAAGACTTGCTGACGACACAGCTTAATGCTCATTGGCCCGGGGATGTCAGCTGATGACTTCTTAATTCTAAAAACTCTAATTCCTGTAAAAGTTTTTATATAATTCAATTGTTCTTTACTATGACATTTATATTTTTTATGAATTCCTGTAAACTTTTGTATTGGTGTTGAATTATTTGTACTGTGAGCTGTTTAACTTATATTTCACACAACAGAAACAAATTTGTATTACCACTAGACTTAGATTTATTCATCCCAACATTTACTAAGTAACCTTTTCCAGTAAAGAACAGTTCACCATTGTTGATTCTCCTTATAAACATCTTAATGTAAATGCATTTGTTGGTATTTCAGTTGCATCTATTTAATCCATGATAAAATACGCAAACGCAATCTCTTCCGTTGCTGACGTTTGCAGTCCACAACACAGCGAGATTCAGGAAGTGTCCGGCTTGCCTGCACTTTTTTCACTCATCCCCTCACTGCAGCCGGCTACTCTCGCCTATATTTCAGGCAAGGCAAGCTGCATCTCAAACAAGTGCTGCGTCCGAAACAGCCTACTACTTACTATATAGTACGCGAAAAGCAGTAGGCTAGGCGAGTAGTATGTCCGAATACATAAGCCGTTTCTCAATGTCAAGGAAGGATCCTCGGAAGCTAGAATTTCGAGGATGCTACGTCATCGACGTCCGTCGAAGGACTGTTCCAATGTCGAGGATCCTCGAAATTTCAGCCAAGGACTGAGTCCTTCGTTCGAGAAATATCCCATATACAGGAAAGGATGCAAATTTGTATCCTTCGCGCTCTTCACGCGCTGAAATCACCCACAATCCTATGCGCGCAGCACCGAAAGCACACCTTTCAATCACGCAATGACGTAATGACGTGCACTTGTTAGCCTGTTCCATTTAACGTGTTCTCCGAATGCTTAAAAGGAGCCTCGCCTCGCCTCTCAAGGAAGTGACTTGTAAGGACTAGTCCTGCCAAGGAAGTATCCTTGACATTGAGAAACGGCTAGTGTATTCGAAAAACTGTATGCGAAAAGTACCCGGATGACCTACTACTTCCGGTTAGATTTTGCAGTGTGCATACGATGGACGCTTCACTATCCCATGATGCCCCGGACGAGGAGTTATCCAACGAAGAAGAAGAGGCACGCGGCTGTTTTCGCGCTAAAATGACACGACGTGATGACAACGTATGTCACGTGATGTAACAACATGGCGGATGTAGTACGTCCGAATCTCATTCATACTACCAGGATTCATACTATACAGTACCTACTGTTTTAACGCCAAGTAAGTAGGTACTTCATCTAATTCAGTACCTACTATACAGTATGCGGTTTCGGACGCAGCCAAGCCTAATGAGTGAGCGATTTCGGACACTGACGTAAATATCATGCGTCAGAGAGCTGTCGCAGAGATTCATCATAAACACCTGTGTGGCTTTATTGATTGTGCTGTGAATGGTAAAGTTTACTTTCTTACTGTTTTTCACATTTGTCATGTTAATTCTATTAGTTGATAATAAAGAGAGCAAAACAACTGCTTATAATATTTATTTACTGCTGTTTATTTATTGTTTAATAAAATGTGTATTAGATTTTAAATAAACGATAACGCAATTATTTTTCATTTGTTTATTTTCAAAAAGTAGAAAATAACTGACAACAAGAAGCAACAAAAGTGTATAAACCTAAATGTTTGGTGTTTACTGTCAGTTTCCTTCAGCTGATTCAAGTTACGCGTTCGTCTCCCGTTGCATCATGGGAAATATGAGTGAACGAGTGTACATCGAATGTACCCTCAAAATCAGAGTGCATTGTGGGTAAAAAGTAGTGAATGAATGTAGGGAATGAAGTTGTTCACTCAGGTTTCGGACACAGCTTATGTTTTTATTTTATTTTTTTGTCCTCGCTGCAGACTGTAGCGCGGTGACATCACGTACTGACAAAACGTATGTCTTCGGTGCGCATGCGCAGAGTGACGCATGGTATGTCTTTAATATTCATGTATTTTAACGAGGTGTGACACGCCTTTGACACGCATAAAACAATTATAGGGAATTACAGAGCAAACTCAGCATTATCGGGTGTATTTTTTAAACATGTGTGTACAGAGCAAACTCTATTTTGGATCACCTTATTCCGCCACGCCCCTTTTTAATTCTTCGCTCTTCCGCATTTTGTCAACCGACTTCCGCTGCTAATATGGCACAGTGCATTCGGTGGTTAGTTTGGTGGTTGGAAGATCGTTAGTAGTTCACTATAACTTTAGCAAAATTACAAATATCGCTACTGCTGTAAATGTTTTAAATTAGGAGCACGGTTAAAACTTCATACGACGCTCGGATAGTCTTATAATGTCCCATCAATCGTCTCCTGGTTAGACGATATGAAGCGGCCGCGGCAAGTAACCTATGGGACATATTTAATTACCTTGTCCTGTCAGGAGTTGATGGAGCAGCATTGGAAATTATTAAAGTATTTATATGCAAATGTGCACCTTAGCCAGTCCAATAACTATTTCGTTTTTATGTGGTAATGTACCATGATAGAATTCATTTGCAAACTTGACAACACTTATTCCTTCAAATCAGGAGACTTAAATCCTTTTAAGTAGAATCTACAAAGCTCACATATGGTTTAAGAAATTCCTTACAGATAATATCTGATCACATTGTAAAGGTTTATATAACTGCATGGCAGGTTACATCTGATCACATAGTAAATGTTTAATATAACTGCATGGCAGGTTACATCTGATCACATAGTAAATGTTTAATATAACTGCACAACATCTGATCACATTATAAATGTTTAATATAACTGCACAACATCTGATCACATTATAAAGGTTTAATATAAATGCACAACAGATCACATTGTAAATGTTTAATATCACTGCATGACATCTGATCATATATGAAGGTTTAATGTAACTTTAGAACAGGTAAAATCAGGTCACATTGTAAAGGTTTATAAAAATAACCATGGACTAAGAAACAGCTAACTTTTCAGCAAGACCACCCTGCAATAAATTAAGACACAGCTTTATCAGAGTCATCAGGAGCTGATCCCAAGTGTTTATCTGGAAGCTGTTGGTATATGTACTGGTAAAGTGCTTGGTGACTGTGTAATGGATGCAATATCAACCCTGTGTAAAGCTGACAAAGATGGTTGTTTCTCAGCAGAGATATGTACATTTGTGCCAGCTCTACACATTGAAGCAATTTCTTGGACAGGGTTTACAGGACTAGGCCTTAATTATATTAGGATATTTTAGTTTTTACAAACAAACCCTACAAAAAACAAGACTGGTGTGCATCTTGTGACAAAACAATGGCACTCATATATGTTGAGGTATGTCAGTACATAAGGTGTTTTTAAATTATTGTAGCTCAAATATGCATTTTAGCCTGGGACCAGGATAAGCCCTGTCAGGGAAACCGCAGCATTGTTTTCTTATATCAGATGTAGGTTGCTTCAGGTTGAGTTGTGATTTTAAAGTGTAGTTGTGGTCAGAGACGGATGGATCCTCCTATTGTGTTTCTGCATCACAGTTTAGGAACATGTTGATTGTATCACCTCACAGTTGTCCACTGTATCACTAAACATCAATGCATCTGTGAAAATAAATATAACCATAAACATTTTTATGTTAGTATTTAAAATAAACTTGCATCATGAGAATTAATATATAAATGGCACCCATACTTAAACAAAAGTGTGTAAGAGAGAGATGCATTAAAAAGAGACATTATACACACAACCTCTAACTTCAGTGTTAAATATATCTGAATGAGAAATGAACTGACCTCCCAGCATCTGAAATCTCGGTAACTTGTAGGAATCACGTGGGCTACAGTAAGAATGTAATGTACTATAATATCTCGTTGTACTATCGTAAATATAAAAATATAGGTGGACAATTAAAAACATTCAAAATAGTTGCATTTTATAAACTAACGTTACTGATCTTAAGTTTATTCGTAGAACGGACTTCACAAATCTAACGTTAGGCGAACGAGCACATTTAGCTAAAATAGCTTACCTGAAACTGATAGTGATGTTACCATTAGGCTTGTTTGAGATGCAGCTTGCCTTGCCTGAAATTCAGACGAGAGCAGACGGCTGCAGTGAGGGGAGGAGTGAAAAAAGAGCTTTTAAGTCAGACACTTCACCAATCTCGCAGTCCAGTCGACTACAAACCAGGGGCGTAGGCAGAAATTGTATTTTGGGTGGGCCGGGGCAAAAGTGAGTGGGCCTATAGTTTATATAAGAATAAAATGACTTGAATAATAATTAAACCTTAGAGTAGAAAAAAAAGAATAGACAAACTGCAAAGCAGTGACATCTTTACTTTGCAATTTTCGGCAAAGAAAATAATAAAACAAACATGTTCAATCAACACAGAGCTCAATAAAGGCTGGACAAACCAGGCCAGCATAGACAATAAACTGTCTTATTCAGGCTAATCAGCAGTGCAAAAACAGTTTACCTGAAATAAAGTAGGCTAAACGTAACAGAAAATTGAAAAAATGAAAACTCTCAGCAGAGCACGGTTTGAAATAAATAAACTCATTGCAACTCATTTAAATTAAACAATGTAAGTTAACCTATAAGGCGTACATCTATACACAACACACTACTTAGTTAAATCACTTCAGGAGCAAAAATAAGGAAATGAGTTAAACGACAGGCCTACCTTTGTTGTTTTCATTCTACAAAACAAAATGCAAGCGCCTGGGTTTAATGTTGAAAACAGAAATGATCTCATTATATTCCAAAGAGTCACAGAGTTTTTTCTCAAAAAACAAAAGGCACGGGTTTTTGAGGCGAGTAATCGAGTCATGGATTCAAATTGGGTTGTGAGGGTGGTTTATCAATTGCCGTTAGATCGGCGGGTAAACCTGTGTAAGGCTGACCGGGAGAGAGCACTGGAACTGCCGCCAGGGAGCAAGCGGCAACCGGCGCCAACAGCGCCTGACTAGCCTTCTTGTGGGTTAATGAGTCTGAAGAACTGCGCTGGTAGGACTCGGCAGATGGAGGCAGTGGCGTATTGTCTTCCTCAACACTTGCGTTTTTAAATAACACATTAAAGAAACTTTTGCCATTATTGTGGCAATGTTAATAATATTAGCTAAAAAACGCAGTTAGCAAAGTTAGCTGGCTGGCTGTAAGCCCGCCGCTTCCCACAGAGTCTACCTGTCAGAAGAACCCCTAGCAACCAAGCAAACCAATTACGTTCCGGCGGCTTCCTACAACTTGCTTCAACAATTCCATTTTATTTAGAAAGCAAATTAAACACACACCAGTCAAAGATAAATCAGGTTTATATTAATATATTTTCTTAAATACATTTGAATAATAAAAATAAACTAAAAGTGTATTTTGATGAAACTTGCCTGGGCGGGCCAGGGAGTTAAGTGGGCGGGCCAGTGCCGCCCTGGCCCATTACTGGCTACGCCCCTGCTACAAACGTCAGCATAGGCAGAGATCACGTTCGCGTCTTTTATCGCGGATTAAAGAAATGCAACTTAAATACCAATAAATTCATTTACATAAAGATGTTTATAAGGAGAATCAACGAAGGTGAACTGTTCGTTACTGGAAAAGGTTACTTAGTAAATGTTGGGATGAATAAATCTAAGTCTAGTGGTAATACAAATTCGTTTTTGTTGTGTGAAATATAAACAGCTCACAGTACAAATAATTCAACACCAATACAAAAGTTTACAGGAATTCATTAAAAATATAAATGTCATAGTAAAGAACAATTGAATTAATATAAAAACTACTACAGGAATTAGAGTTTTTCGAATTAACAAGTCATCAGCTGACATAACCTGGCCAATGAGCATTAAGCTGTGTCGTCAGCAAGTCTTTTCCCATCGTGCTTTTCGTCAACGCAGTCGGTGGAGAGCAACTGCGCTCGGCTGTAGAATCCGACGAGCCCGCCTCTATCGCAAGCCATTTTAACATTTAAAAGTTAAGTTTGACTATCTGGAATTAACATTGTAGATATCAACAACGTCTTTCTGACTAGTCGTAATTACATTTTGGATAGTTGGAATTGTCATTCAAGATATCTGTAACGTAATTGTGACTAGTCGAAACGACAGATATAGATATCTGTAATGCAGTTCTGCCTAGGCAAAACTGAATTACAGATATCTGCAATGACGTCATTGAAAACGACATTCAACTTGTCACACATCTTAAATGACAATTGCAGATATCTGTAATTCAGTTTTGCCTAGGCAGAATGAAAGTTAAAGATATCTCAAACGTCATTATGACTAGTGCAAACTATTGTGCATGACGGGCCCGTTTAACGCTTTGCAGTTCTTTTTTTTTCAATTTGCACCATCAAAATGTATCAAAATGTATCATTTTCAATTGTTCACAAAAGTATAATTGTCTTATTTTGCAATTATACGTGTTTAGTTTGTTGTTTCAGAATTTCAGGTTTTGGAAAAAACAAATAAAAAATGACTTCTGTTTGTTTGCATTTGGATCGTACCATTATGGCCGGGGGTCTACTGCCGGTCACGCACCCACAGCGCTATCGCGTTAATAGGCTTACCTGATCTGACCATATTTATCTCTATGTATATTACACATTTATTAAATATATTTTAATAATAATAATGTCAGTATGTTATCATTTATCTATAGGACCTCGGTTGCCGTTTTGGTTTTTATCAGTAGATGGCGATAACGTCCTTGGCAGTAAGTTTATTCACTCGAGACGTGATGGATAACTTATCTGCCGCAGTTCAGTCTGTATAATATGGCTCGAAATGTTAAATCATGTTACCCCGAAACATTACGAGGTAGCGAGTTGGACTTGTAACCTGAAAATTACCGTTTCGAGTCTCATGGCCGGCCGGTTGTGACTGAGGTGCCCTTGCGCAAGGTACCTTAACCCCAATTTCTCCCCGGGCACTGGTTGCCCACTGCTCCGCGCGCGCACAGGCGTGTGTATGTGTTTAATACTAACTGTATGCATTCCATACTCGACAACCATGTCACTTTCACTTTTGTTTTCCTTTTTAATGAACTTTATTAGGGTATGAGCCGCGAATGCTTACGCCGTGACCTATTGGCTTATTTACTAGCCATATCTGAGATATCTACACAGTGTATTATCCATTCCCAGCTCTTCTACCAACCAACGAATCACACTTACAGTGCAAAAATAGCAGTGTATTAATAAAAGTGTAAAAAGCAAAAACCTTTAAAATGTATTGAAAAAAATACACATCCAATTCAAAATCAAACCATTAACAAAATGGATCAAGTCTTTCTTGTTCTTTTAAAGGAAAGCAAAGAAAAACATTTTAATCTGTAAAAAATAGCAGTGTCTTCATTTTTCTTTGTAGACACTTACAGAGAGGGCTTATAGTCCCAGACTAAAATGCATGTTTGAATTGTCTTAATTTGAAAGCATCTTGCACTGACATATCTTAACACATATCAGTGCCCGGTATTAAGATGCACACCATATTTCTTTTGTAAGGTTTGTTTGTAAAATGCCCTAATATAACTAAAGCCTAAAGTCTAAACTCTGTCTGGAAAACCACCCCTTAAAACTGAAGAAATTGTTTAAGATTTAACTTTACTTTAAATTATTCATATTTAGTTGCATAACCATTGTTGTTAATAACTTCTGCACATTTGTGTACAATCAAGTCAACCAACTTGTGGCACCTAGAAACAGATATTTCAGCCCAGGATCCACAGTTCTTGTCATTTTTTAGGTTTTGCTTCAGAAACTGCATTTTCAATGTCACCCCACAAGTTTTCAACGGGATAGAGATAAGAGGATTGGGCTGGCCACTCCATAACCTGTTTTTGGGGTTGTTGTCTTGTTGAAGCACCCATTTAGGGAGATTTCCTCTTCTGCAAAGGGCAACATAATCTCTTCAACTATTCTGATGTATTCAAACGGATCCATGTTCCCGTGTATACGATAAATAGGACCAACATGGTAGTATGAAAAACATCCCAATACCATGACTTTTACACCACCATGCTTACCTGTCTTTACATTGTACTGTGGCTTGAATTGAGTACCAGGGGGTCGCCTGAGGTTCTGTCTAGACCCCAAATAGAAAAGTTTTACTCTCATCAGGCCACAAAATGTCACACCATTTTTCTTTGGGCCAGTTGATGTGTTGATGTAATTCTGCAGATGGTAAATGGTAAATGGTAAATGGACTGCATTTATATAGCGCTTTTAACAGACCTATGGCCATCCAAAGCGCTTTACAATTAGCCTCACATTCACCCATTCACGCACACATTCATACACCGACGGCGGTGTCAGCCATGCAAGGCGCCAGCCAGCTCGTCGGGAGCAACTGGGGTTAAGTGTCTTGCTCAAGGACACTTCGACACTTGGTCCGGTGGAGCCGGGGATTGAACCACCAACCTTCCGGTTTGTAGACAACCTACATGAACCACTGAGCCACTGCCGCCCTGATGTTTGTTTTCAACAGTGGTGCTTTACTGGGACTTCTTGCAAATAGCTTCAATAGGTGACTGTCACAGATCATCATGTTTGATCTTTCTAACGGTAATAAAAGGTTGAATCGTTGCCATCTTGACTATTCATTAATCTGTTTTAACAGTAGTTGCTTGTTTTCTTCCATGTGCTTTGGGTTTTTGTTGCCATTTAGAATAATTTAAGATCATTTTAGCTGAGCATCCTCAATTTTGCTGCATTTCTTTATACGTTTTCCCCTCTCAAATCAACTTTTTAATCAAATTGCATTGCTCCTCTGAGCAATGTTTGGAACGAAACGTTTTACTTTTCAGTAAAACTCAGCAACAGATATTTTTTCTAACAATGGGCGAAACATTTGCTTCCTCTATTTCTTAATAAAGGACAAAAGAAACTGTTTTCACAGAATGAACTCATTTTCTAATTAACACTGCTATTATTTTGATCACACCACTTTCAATAAATAAGTCTCTGAACAACTCTGAACAAGTGGATATGATTACAAATGGGTCTATTGTTTTTCTATTACATACTACATCTGTTTATAAATCATTTCCAATGCAGAAATACTGCTAATAATAACAATGGTTTAGGTTACTGATGTTGCACTGCTATTTTTTTTTTACACCACTGTATATGAATCATGTGAACTCAACTCACTCTTTGTTTCAGACAATCTTGTTAAAGTGTAAAGCTGGTGGTGGTCTGATACAAACAGTATAGCCTACAGTACTGTACACCCAGTGGCGGGACTAGAATTTTTTTAATGGGGTGGCCAAGGCTATAAGGAAGTCTATAGAAAAAAAGATGTGTAACAATGTGTCAAAAAATTACACTTCACATTATGCCACATTAGATAAATATTCCTATATGCATTACTTGATGTAAACATAATGTACAATAGCTCTAAGCAAAAGAAGAAAGATATCTCATTTTAACTGCAGTAATTTGTTCAGGAGATCTAAACTCCATGATCAGGGGCGTCGCTAAACATAAAGCTCTACTGGGGCACGGGCCCCCCATTTTTATTTACTTTTTCTTGAAAGCCTGCGGTGTGCAAGATACAATTTCCTTTGCTTAATCCACTATTCCAACATTGCAACAAGTACTGGGAAAAACATTTATTTAAAAATATTTAAGTATCATCTTCATATATACATATATGCAACATTATTAACATGTTTAAAGGCATAAAATGTTTGGAAATAATGGCCGGAGAGAAAAAAATGTTATGCACATTTGCATTTTACATAACAATGATTAATAACTTCTTTTTTTATTTTTAAGAATATTTTCATTTTATGACTGCTACTAAAAAATCTATCTTAGTTACTGCTAACTGTTTATGTAATGACCTAGAGCTAGTATATTAATATTAATTTCATATCTGAAAATACATAACAGTATAACACCGTTTTTGTATGTGAACAATGCAATTTTATAGACTATTGACAGAGGTTTTCCTGAGATTTTCCCTAATGTTTAAGCCCTGACAGGGTAAGATGTTATGTGTCTTTACTCCCTTAAATTCATCATCTCTCATTTTTGCTTCCCTTTTCCTGCTTTGCACAAAACATTTCTGATGTCCATCACATGCGTCAATGATCGGGTGAAAGTAAGATTTTCATAATTATTTAGAAACTTACTTTAGTCTCGTCATGTTTTCATAAACCAACCCAATCGCGTGTACTTTGTATGCGGCTGCGCACGGCAAAACAGTTGCGTGAACGCCTCAATTCATGTCCCCGTCCGCGCACCCATTCATGTCCGTGCGCGGACGCGGACATGAATTGAGGCGTGCACGCGTCAGTGCGACTGCTGCGTCGCTTTTTCAAATGTGAATTGGGTAACTACATTGCATATAGATTTGTTTTGTCGCGATTGTCTTTGTAAAGGAATAAACTAGTTCACTGCTAAAATGTAAACTTGAGATTTACACAGGGGCACAAAAGATTTACACTGGGGCACGTGCCCCAGTAAAAGGGGTCTAGCGACGCCCCTGTCCATGATACTTCAGATAGCAGAGCTCGACACAAAGGATTTTTTTGGCAAAAAAGTAATTTATTTAAAAAGTAAAAATATAATCTTTTTTTACGAAGTTACAGAAGTTAGTCAATCTTTTCTTATTTAATTACTTAATGACAAAGACACAGTTAGGCTTATTATAAGACCGAATGCAATAAAATACAATCGTTTAAGACGCAGTAACCCATTGATTACTATGATACTCAGTACTCACAAAGACAGCTATTTCAACATTAGAGCATTTGACCGTTTAAGCCAAAAAAGACGCAAACATGCACTCGTTTAAAGCTCTGGCTGTGCACGCGCTATCTGTGAGTATGCGCGTTACGTTTTCAATTCAAGGCTGGCAATGAAAACATTGAATACAGACAAAGAAAGGCCACTGTATTACTATATAACTTTATTCAGTCCACGGGAAGACAATTAGATATCAGCCAAATATATCGTATTTTCAAATATATTTTAATATTCTCGTAAACTTTGTTTTTAATAATTTGTTGCGCTGCCACACGGCGAAATAAACACGGCGATTAACGGGAAGTGAATTATGGGATGGAGTGAAAGTAGCATTGGCATGGCACCCGGACGCTCCTCTAGCTCAGCCACTGTGTACACCTCCACCCCAGCGATAATGGTACGATCCAATCGCCAGCGCAAACACAGAAATGGAAAATTAAAATAATAGATATTTTTGTGTTTGTTAAAAAAATAAAATTCTGAAGCAAAACCCAAACACGCAGAACAGAAAATTAAACTGAGAGACAATTATCCGAATGATTAGAAGAACACTGTTCTGCCCTTAATTTCAAACGCCTTGCTTGAATATGCAGTCAGATAACGCCCTCCAAAGACAACAAAGGCAAGAATGGTTCTCAACATTTACTGTTGTCCATGGAATAACGTAAAACTGTAAAAGTACAAAATAAAGAATTCTAAGTATACAGAATCAATATTATGTTTACATAAACACAACAAAGGCTCTTCACATTCCTTATAGTTAGTATCAGTACTTCAGAAAATAGATGCAATACATCTATTACAATTCACAAAACCAAAGAGAAAATAATTTAACATCTGCCATTTAAAATGTAACAATTCACAGTAAATATGCATAGGAACTATAATGTAGCAATATCTACATACCGAAAGTGCCTTCAAATCAACTTAAATCGAGGAGCAGTAGCCATGACTGCATGCTCTTCCCTGCTGCTGCTGAAAACTAGGCTCACATTTGTGATGTCATCATATAAGGACTTAAAAAATAACATGCAATACCCCAATTTGAACAGAAGGGGTCACTCTACTATAACATTTCAACTAACAATGCAAAAATGTTCATAGAGAACAGCACACTCCCCGTCTGGGATTCAGGGAATTCCAAACCTTCTTAATTAAGTTTAAACCTGAATAGTCTATCCAGAATCTTCATGAAGTAAGAGTACTATCTCATTAATAGGTCTCAGAAATAGTTTGGGTCCGTCTTTTCCAATGATTTTCACTTGCACTTTCCGTACTCGCCCATCTTGGCTGGGGTAAGTTTCCGTTATGATGCCCAGGGGCCAATTGTTCCGTTTAGACTGAGAGTCCTTCAGCAGAACTATGCATCCTTTGGAAATGTTGGGTTGCTGATGGTGCCATTTTCGTCGATGCTGTAGGGTAGAAAGGTACTGTTTACGCCATCTGTCCCAGAAGGTATTTGCAAGACTTTGCACCGTGCGCCACTGTTGCTTGTACAGATCAGGCTTTCCAAAGTCCCCCGTTGGAACAGAGCTAGCATCAGTCTTTTGGGTAAGTAACGTGGCAGGTGTTAGGATGAAAGGATCTGTTGGATCAGTTGACACAGGTATCAGTGGTCTATTGTTTATAATGGCAGTGACTTCAGCCATGAAGGTGGAGAGTACTTCATGTGTGAGTTTAGAGGATGTCATCTGCAGAAGCATAGAATCCAAGATTCTACGAGCAATGCCGATCATCCTCTCCCATGCACCCCCCATGTGCGATGAATGCGGAGGATTAAACGTCCACATGCAGCCGTGATCTGACAGGAATTGTTTCACCGCCTTTTCATCAACATTGGAAGGGATTTGCAAGTCTTTACAAGCTCCGATGAAATTGGTGCCTCTATCGGAGCGAATCTGTTTCACTGGACCCCGGATTGCCAGAAACCTCCTCAAAGCATTAATGAAGCTGGAGGAATCCAGGGACTCAATGACTTCTATATGAATCGCTCTGATGCTTAGACATGTGAATAGGACTGCCCATCTTTTGCTTTCAGCGTAGCCACCTCTTGTCCTACGAGCAGATACAGACCAGGGGCCAAACACATCTAATCCCACATGTGTGAAGGGTGGCTCTGTGCTAAGCCTGTCAATGGGCAAATCTGCCATCTTTTGAGTCTCGCAGCCCCTCCTGAGTCTGCGGCACATAACACAGGAATGGACGAGATTGTTCACACGTCTTTTGCCTCCAATTATCCAGTAGCCAGCAGATCTTATCGCCCCCTCAGTGAAGTGGCGACCCTGATGATGCGTCTGCTCATGAAAGTGTCGTGTCAGAAGTAATGCAACATGATTCTTGCCGGGTATGATGAGGGGTCTTTTTTCTTCAGAACCTAGATCTGCTTTGTCCAGACGACCTCCAACCCTCAACAATCCACTTGGATCAATGAAGGGATCTAGATTTCGAAGTGTGCTAGTTTTGGGAAGTGGTTCGTTCCGTTTGAGGCACTGCAACTCATCAGCATAAGTTTCCAGTTGCACTGCTCGTATGACAACTTCAGAGCTCTGGAGTATTGTGTCAGCATCAAGAGGCAGTTTACAACAGTGCCATCCTTTGCATACTTGAGGGGTGGCTTCTTGGTCCTGCTTGTAAGAGCGAGCAATATGAATCAGCTTTCCAACAGCTCTGACTAATCGGCTCCAGTCCGAAAAGCGTTCAAAGCGATTTGAGATAGTGGTATACAACACTGTAACCTCTGGACGAACTTCTGAATCTTGATCAGGATCAACAAGTGTAAAGGATTCTTTAGGTGAAGTCTCCGTTTTTAGATGATGCAAGAATGGTGGCCCGCTGAACCATATAGTGTCCTGCAACTTAGCTGGAG
Organism: Misgurnus anguillicaudatus; assembly: GCF_027580225.2. NCBI lineage: Eukaryota > Metazoa > Chordata > Actinopteri > Cypriniformes > Cobitidae > Misgurnus > Misgurnus anguillicaudatus. Next base: position 30,538,403 of record NC_073338.2, read on the forward strand.
CTATTGGTCGTGTTGCAACATCTGCTGGATTATTCTCTGAGCTCACATAATGCCATTGTTCTGGATTGCTGCTGTTTCGGATCCTTTGTACACGGTTGCTTACGTAGACATGAAATCTACGTTTCTCATTATGGATATATCCAAGGACAACTCGACTATCCGTAAAGAAGGTAATCTCATCAAATTTGACAGCAATCTCCGCAGTGATGGTTTCCATTATGTTCACAGCTAAGACAGCCGCGCAGAGTTCCAGACGAGGTATAGTGAGCTCTGGTTGCGGCGCTAGCCTTGATTTGCCTGTGATGAACCCCATATGACAGTTACCATCTGAGTCAACTGTTTTGAGGTAAGCAACTGCTGCAATTACTTGCTTGGACGCATCAGAAAACACACAGAGCTCCTTGAACTTAGCTCCTGACAATGATGTGGGCCCGTAGCTTCTTGGGACTTGTACATGTTGCAGTTCTTGCAAAGAATCTCTCCATTCTTCCCACACCTTTTGTTTGTTTGCAGGTAAGGGTGCATCCCACTCAACAACATTCTCAGTTAGCTCTCTCAGCAGTACTTTGCCTTGAATTGTGATAGGGGCCACAAATCCTAGTGGATCGTACAAACTGTTTATTACAGACAGTAGTCCACGCCTAGTATAAGGCCTTCTATCCTGTTGGACCTGGAAGTTGAAGCAGTCTGTGTCCAGATTCCAAAGCAGGCCAAGACTACGTTGCATAGGAAGTGAGCTGACACCTAAATCCAGTTCTTTCAATGAGTTTGCGTAATCCTCGGATGGAAAAGCTCTCATCACCTCCTTGCTGTTTGAAGCTAGTTTATGCAACTTCAAATTAGACCTGGCCAACATGTCCTGTGTCCTTTTTAGAAGGTCAATTGCCATCTCTGAGGAAGGTAAGGAAATTAATCCGTCATCCATATAAAAGTCTTGCTCCACGAACTGCCGGGCGTCTTGACCGAATTCCTTTTCTCCTTCTTGAGCTGCTCGACGCAGACAGTAGATGGCCACTGCCGGAGAGGGACTGTTCCCAAATACGTGTACCTTCATACGGTATTCTGTAACCTCATTCTCTGGGTTATTTTCTCGAAACCAGAGGAATCTAAGGTGGTTCCTGTCTGCAGGCCGAACTTTAAAGCAGTGGAACATTTGTTGTACATCTACTGTGAGGGCAACAGGCTCTCTGCGAAAACGCATGAGGACTCCGAGGAGACTGTTGTTGAGGTCGGGACCCGTCAAGAGAACCTTGTTCAGTGATGCGCCTTTGCATTGAGCACTCGAGTCGAAGACCACTCGGATCTGGGATGGCTTTTTTGGATGGTATACGCCAAAAGAAGGTAAATACCAACACTGTTCACTTGGACTAACTGAAGGAGCGATTTCTGCATGGTCATTTTGAAATAACCTTTCCATAAAGGCTACAAAGTCCTTTTTCATCTCGGGCTTCCTTCTGAAAGATCGTAGAAGTGAATTAAAGCGTTCCACAGCTTGTAGACGATTGTTTGGTATATACTGCCTCGGCTGTCTGAAAGGAAGTGGCGCAACCCATGAATTTTCCTCGTCTTTATAGACTTCTCTGTCCATGATCTGCAGAAACTGTCTGTCCTCAATTGACAGAGCGGTTTTCTCATCATCTCTTGTCCTTTGAAATACATCCCAAGCTGTTGGTCCTTGAGTTTCCTCCTTGATAAGGGACTTGGTGAGTGACACACTTTGGAATCTGTTCTTTACAGTGTAATTGTTAGGACACGGGTGAAAATATGTAGGCTGCCCATTTTCCATTATGTTGGTGTGGTAAGTTTGGATGAAGGTAGGCTTATGAACTTTCCCGAGGCACATGTCTCCAATGATAACCCATCCTAAGTCCAATTTTTGCGCAAAGGGAGCATTTGGTGGGCCGTTCACTTGCTTATGGGCTTTGTGGACTCTGATCATATCTCTGCCTAACAGGAGAAGAATGGGGACGTGATGATCTGGCTCTGGAATGTACCTTGCGAGATGTTTTAGGTGCCTGTGGTTACTAACCACTTCTGGAGTGGGGATTTCAGAACGATTGTCTGGAATTTCGTTACACTCAAGAAGCACTGGTAGGGGTAAGACTAAGCTTCCATCAAAGGATTCCACTTGAAAGCCTCGTGCTTGTCTGCCTTCTGTTTCGACTGTGCCTGCACATGTTTTGAGAGTATAGGCTACGTTACACTCTGTAATGCCGAACAGATCAAAGAATTCTGATCTTGCGAGCGATCTGTTACTTTGATCGTCTAATATCACATACATTTTAACTGCTTTCTCACGATGGCTTTCAGGAAATACTTTCACAAGACAAACCTTGGAGCATGAACGTGGAAGATGACCGTCCCCGCATACCTCTGTACAAGCTGAGGAAACCTCAGATTCCACAGGTACGTCCTCACTCACTTGTGATTTAGGGGATTGTGGCTCTCTGGTCCATGGTGCTGGACCTGGATGGAGTGCTGCCATGTGGGTAATGCTGCCACATTCTGAACACGTAATAACCTGATCACAATTCTTTGCCATGTGTGCCGTAGAGTTGCAACATTTAAAGCATATGCCTTGTTGTTTAAGCAATGACTTTCTCTCCTCCATAGGTTTCATCCTGAATCCTCTACATCTGGACAGAGGGTGAGGCTTATTGTGTAGAAAGCAGTGTTTTGCTGGGTTAACTTTATTTTTGAATTCACTGGCAGCTAACAAACTTTCAGGAGAGACCTGAGTCTTGTGTGTGGCAACCGTTCTGGGGAAAACAGTTTTGTTTGACTGTCTGTTTGGTTTGTGCGATTCTTCCTGTACAGCTGTGAGAAAGAAACTTGGATCGTTGCGTATTTTAGATTGCTGACACACAAAGTCTACTAGGAACTTGAATGGTGGAAAGGAAACTCTGTAGTCCTCTTTGTACTTAGATCCCACTGTGAGCCACTTTTCTTGTAAGCTGAACGGTAGTTTTTGTATTATCGGATTCACTCCCCGCGATGTGTCTAGATAGGAAAGACCCATCAAATCGCCATCCTGCTTAGCTGCTTGGATCTCCATGAGCAGATCTCCCAGTTCGCGCAATCTGTGATTGTCTCTGTTTGATATTTTTGGAAAGCTCTCCAGTTTCCCAAATAGAGCGCTCTCTACCATTTCTGGTGAGCCATATGTTTCATAAAGTCTGTCCCAAATCAGACTGATCCCATGTAGTGGATGGTTAATGTGTACAGCTCTGATCCGTTTTGCATGCTCCGCTGAGTCACGCCCCAGCCATTTTACTAGCAAGTCCATCTCCTCGCTAGGTGAGAGATTAAGTTCTTTAGTGGCATTTATGAAGGATGCCCTCCATGCTCTGAATGTCTCTGGACGATCATTAAACTGTTAGGCCCGTGGACACTAATTCACGTCTTGCAATAAACTTGACGACATCAGACATTTGGTTATTTGTATGAGGATCACCTTGATACGGCCCAGCTTGTGAGGGTGTAGCTGACTGAATTGGAGAATAGTCGAATGTCACTCGCCTGTCTCCGATCCTTTGCTCATAACATGGAAACGCTGCAGAACGTGAGTGATACACATCTTGAGGTAACTTAGTGTACATCTCATGATGGACTGAGGGTGTAAAGTGTACATCTGTGAGTTGCGAAATAGTAGGGTGCTGCCTGCCCTCTGCATTGCCAGGTTGAGACTTGGGTGGTGTGGCATAAAACTCATGCTTACCCTCTTGCTGCAGTTCAGTAGTCTGTGTTTGTTGCAATTCTGAGACCTTTGTGTATCCGTGGTCATAAAATGGCCCATCTAGCACTGGTATTTGTGTATTCACAACACTATCTGCTTGTTCCGCTAAGTAAGCCTGTGTGCGTTCTTTTGTGTCCTCTATAGGTAACCCCACTACACTCGAATTTCCTCTGCTTTCTTGCTCTGCGGCTGTTTCTAAGGCCTCCGCCTTTGCTTGTATGGCTGCAATCTTTTTTTCCAGCCTTAAGGTCTCCAATGATGCCTCAAGCTGTGCTTGTTGTATTTTCAATTCGCTTTCTTTCTTAGCAAAAGCTATTTCCGCTTTAGCCGCTTCAGCCTCTGCTCTAGCCATCGCAGCGGCTGTGGTTACAGTCGACGAGCCTCGTGAGTGCCGTGACGAGCATGATGCATTAGATGCATGCCTCTGTGATCCAGACTTGCAGCTTGCTTTAGACATTGTAGAAGGAAGTTCACTTATGAGCTGGCTAGCTCCCCGCCGTGGAGTTAGAAACTAGAAGTTGTTTACCAAAGGGGTTTCGTTTTACTGTTCTGCCCTTAATTTCAAACGCCTTGCTTGAATATGCAGTCAGATAACGCCCTCCAAAGACAACAAAGGCAAGAATGGTTTTCAACATTTACTGTTGTCCATGGAATAACGTAAAACTGTAAAAGTACAAAATAAAGAATTCTAAGTATACAGAATCAATATTATGTTTACATAAACACAACAAAGGCTCTTCACATTCCTTATAGTTAGTATCAGTACTTCAGAAAATAGATGCAATACATCTATTACAATTCACAAAACCAAAGAGAAAATAATTTAACATCTGCCATTTAAAATGTAACAATTCACAGTAAATATGCATAGGAACTATAATGTAGCAATATCTACATACCGAAAGTGCCTTCAAATCAACTTAAATCGAGGAGCAGTAGCCATGACTGCATGCTCTTCCCTGCTGCTGCTGAAAACTAGGCTCACATTTGTGATGTCATCATATAAGGACTTAAAAAATAACATGCAATACCCCAATTTGAACAGAAGGGGTCACTCTACTATAACATTTCAACTAACAATGCAAAAATGTTCATAGAGAACAGCACAAACACGCTCGTGTGATGCGGGCCTTATTTGCATACAGATATCTGCAACGTCATTTCGCCTAGTCAAAACTCTAATTCAAGATATCTGTAATTACATTTTGACTAGGCGGAATAAAAGTTACAGATATCTCAAATTTCAGATATCTCTAATCAAAATTCATTTCAAGATATCTATAACTTGATAATAGATATCTACAAATAAATTATGACTATCCCTGTTTCCAGTTTGAGATGTCTACGGCGTCGTTTTGACTGGTCATAGTTCCAGTTACAGATATCTACAACGTCATTTCGCCTAGTCAAAACTTAATTCAAGATATCTGAAAAGGAACATGTAGATATCTTGAATTGAGTTGAATTAAAGATATCCTGAACTGGAGTTATGACCAGTCAGAATCAAACTGCAGACATCTCAAACTGGAATTAAAGATATCAACAATTCAATTGCAGATATCTGTAATTTACATAGTGGATATCTGCAACTGAATTGTAGATATCTGTAATGATAAACCCCATACAAATGAATGGCAAAAGTGATGTCATTTGTCCTAGGAAGAATGTCTTTGTGGATATCTGAAATGACAATTATGGATAGGAAGAATGTAGTTGCGGATATCTGAAATGTTCTTTTTGACGAGGCAAAACTGAAATACAGATATCCGCAACACATATCCAGCTTAGCTGTTAAATGCTAAAAATGCTTGCCATACAAGATGGCAGATGACTTCTTCGCCACTATCATTTTGAGTCGTATTTTAAAGGAAGATTTACAAGCAATAGCATGCAATGATTTTACTATAGCCAACTTATTAAATGAAGATCCAAAACCAGGAAGTCAAATGCAGTTTGAGATTTATTAAGAATAGTGTGTTATATAACAGGATATAGAAGAGGCAGATCATTATTTTCACACTCCATCACAGCAGGTGGCGGTATGCACCTTTAAAGTTGGTTCGTAACCCGCCATTAAACCAAAAGAAGAAGAAGAAGATTGTAACGTCAGCTCATCGTAAGCATTAGGTAAGCGCTTGCTCACAAGCTTATTAATAATTATATTGCAGCGAATGCGTTACGACAGGCACTGTCATCCTGACACCACACTGTCGTTTTGTTTGAATAATTAATGATATAGTGATCCAAGCACTACGTCGAGTTTGCCGTAAGCTTACCTCATAGCCATCATAAGCCAAATTTGGTGACGTAAGGCTAACGTAACCACACGGAAGAGCCAAAAAGTACTATTGAGGAATACAAACGCAAAAGCAGCAGCAGTAACAACAACAGAAAACAGTTTTGTTAGATAAATGGCCTTGAGCAAAAGTCTTTATAACTGCAATCACATAAGTTAGTGGAAACAGTGTCAGGCTTTCCCAGATGGAGACAATATAGTGAGGTAAAATTTTAGTGCTGTTTAAATGAATGCGTTGTGTTTGTTATTCATTTAAAAATATGAACATAAAGTTATGACTCATGACAAACTGGCAAGAGAGTTAATAACACAGATCTGTCCAAATATGAGGGAAACTATATTCCTTTGTAGGCCTACTGTGTAGCATTATTAGAATAAGTTGGTCTAAATAATTTCCTTGTTGATTTTACATTAATACTATGATTTTACATTTGAATAACCATTGTTTCAAAAATCATAAAAACAAATCTGATTCTAGTTATTACTAATACAAGCAACTTTTTATGGTTTTCTATATGCTTGTCTTTCACAGATTATTCACCCAGTGTTTATTCACAAGATTGACCGAAGCTTATTTAGATGACCAAATTATGAACATTGTGACCCACCCTGAGGCTGTAAGAGTGTGCCTGATGAGAGAATGCGTACTTGAAGCAGTTATAGGACTTAATATATTCAAGAAGACCAAGCGATCCTTATAGGACTACATGCAAAGCAATGTACTCCAGACCGCACAACTGGACATACAGGTACTTTTTAAAAAGCTCATTATTCTTCTTAACTTAAACATGCATGCTTATTCTTTCTGCTATTGTCTGTTTTATTATTAGTAAACAGTTTTGTTTAAAATTGTTAAAACATATTTATCCTATTTCAGATTATATTTTTGTTAAAGATTTTTATTATCTACATGTCATGTCTGTGTTTATTTCAAGTGCAAACAGTAGAACTGTCACAAATGAATATATCTATGACTTTGCACTTGCACTTAATTTAGACATTTTTAAGCATTTTAGGTCAAAATCAGAGTGTAACACTTCCTTTTCATACTAAATGAAATATTCAGCCCTTGATTACAGAAGAGTTTTCACTTGTTAACCTGACCGATACAGCAACCATCACACCAAACATTCCAAAACCTGTTTCATTAGATATAAACAATCAATGAATTTGGGCAACCAGTATCTGATTGAATACTATAGCTAAAAGTGTGTCACAGCTTTGTTCTGATCGGTTGTTTCTGTTTATGTGTTTTGTACGCTGTGTGTTTTGTCATTGGTTTGTTTTGACAGGTGGCCATGCACGTACCAGTCATTGTCTTAAGCCCAGGATACACTGCAAGATTTTTGCTCTCCTATAGACGGGTTGCACGGCGACGACATTAACTGGTTGCGCGCGCAACCGAGAGGCAGAAAGAAGAGACATGCATTGTGTTGTATGCTAGTAGCCGTGTCTGTAAGTCAAAATGCCAAGGAGTTGTTGCGTGGAAAATAGTACCAACAGAGTCAGTGCTGGGTGCCTGATGTTAACATACCAGTAGATTCGACTATTACATTACTAGCCTAACATTATAATTCATACATGTATCACAGTAACACTGCAAAAATAAAGACAGAAAAACAGATCCAACTAAAATTAAGTTTTATTTATATACAAACAATAAAGAACGCTTCAATAATTAAGGTTGTTGCAGTAGCGGATCAGCTCACCAATCGGGCTTTCTGCCTCCTGGCTGCGCGCGCACCCTGTAATGTTTGTAAACTTGCAACCCGTCTATAATATCATTACCTTATCACACTGTGCGACATGGATAATTTAAACTTGGGTACGACAATGAAACCTATTGACTCATAGGTTGTGACGACTGTGACTCCAGTTAAGTGCAATGTCACCAGCATGTGCTAGTGTTAAACAAATACTGGTACGCTCGTCGACATAGGACCACCGAAGAGCCACAATCACAGAAATTGCCACAAATGTTTCACGATGGTAATCTTTCGTTTGAGACCGCCAAAAATTATGCAGTGTATCCCCTCCCTCTAGTCATCTCATTAATTATGAAATGCACTGTCAGTGCTTGTTCTTTCTGACTCTTCTCTGTTCTCTCCAGATTGTGCCCTGATGCCATCTGCCCCGTTCTCCCAGCCTCATCTTCCCTCTCTATGCCTAGCTTCACATCGGTTGGCTCTTCTTTGGCTCTCTTCATCCCGTCTGCCTGCCTCGCTGCTCTCCCTGATAACATTTCCTGACTGATGCCTTGCACTCTGACTCTTTCTGCAAGGTGCCATTCTCAGCAGTGACTCAATTTAGTGCCACCCTGCTGATTGGTGAGTCTCTGCATTCTGGAATTGAGATTTTCATTGCCCATTCAATAAACTGTTTTGTGCCTACAGTTGAGTCTGTGACTTTTTTTGACCAAGTGATGTAAGTAAGGTCTCAACTTTATACCTTTTAATATTGATTTCTAGTTACACAGTTGTCTTTATGATGGGCCTAGCATTTTTTAGAGAGTCTGTATTTCTGTTTCCTATGTCAATACTACCTATTACAATGTTTTTGGTTGAAAACAATTATATGCCTTTGTTGCCAATGTTTGTTGTTTATGGGTTTTATTTATAATCAAATATTAAATGAGATTCATTTATAACTGAGCAAAAAAAATAAATCATTTTGGAGTTTATATTCCAGTATAATTTGCCTAATTCTTACTAGAGTACATGTAATAAAGTTCTGTTTTCTTTGTACTGTAGTGAAAACATAAATGACATTCTGATTGTATGAAGTTATAATACTTAACAGTTTACAGGCTGTGATGTGCATTAGGCCTACATATACTAACATTCCTAGGTCATCCATTTCCCAGGGCAGCACAATAAACTTTACCATTTATGTGTTGCAGGCATTGCACTTCTGAGGTCATCACCATCTTTCTTCAGCCAACCAAAATTATTCTCACCAACAACCCCGGCTCTGCTAACCTTGATGTTGGAGATCTGCTGTTTTTGAAGCAGGGGACCACTGTCCATTAAAGGCTTCATAAACCATTTAACAAAATCACATAAGATAGGGTAGTTCATACTCCATGCGATGTGCCATACAATGGAAGGGCCATGTTCCTTATCACATCTGGATACTGCAAAGCTCCTGTCATTTACGAACTAATCAATTATTAAATGAAGAAATGCTACGTAAGAGCAAAGACATTTCTTCCTGTGGAATTTGAGTCTTAAATTTAGTAATTACTGTTTTATGGCATAAATAAAAGTTAAATATTATATTATTTTAAAAGCATCATGTATCTTTTTTTCATTCCTAATGTATTCTACTAGTAGTGTGTCAGGCACTTTAACCCTTATGAAAAAAGCCAAGGAAAATAGAGAGCATCATATCAAAACAACTGTTTATTTGCACATGCAACATTAAACTATGGTATACATCTCTGTTTTCATTACAATATTGAAAATGATGAGTATTTGGAGTCTACAGTACTGCTTGCTCCATCTCCAGCAAAGATAAAAACATCCCAAGAAAAAGGACTCATTCACATCACATCACACTCAGCATCTGGAGGACGTATATGATCCTCACCAGTGTTATTTATTGTTTTTTTCCTGTGTGTGTCTAATGATAATAAAAAAATATAATTGATCAATTATACTTTGAAGGATAAAGCAAAACTACTATATTTACTATAAAGCTATCTAAACCAATAGCAGCTTCATAAGACTTAAGGTGGTTATCAAAGGGACTAACAAACAAATATAATGCATATGGGTTGACCTGTGAAAACATAATGTCCTGTTTTCATTTGTCAGTTACCAGTTAGCCTTTAGAAACATAATAAAGTTAAAGTGTATTTAAAAATATGGTTTTGAGAAATGTGTGAAAGTGGTCATGAATTTCAAGGGTTGAACGATTATAGTTAACTGTTTAAAAATATGTAGTTGTAGCCTACTAATGCTTTTACAAAATGCTCAAAATATATTTTAGATTACATCCTGTGATATCCAAGCCTTCTTTCTTTCTGTGTTTTCAAAGCTCCACACCAGTAGGTGGTGGTAAAGAAAACAGTGTAGGTACGCGTTAACACGTGATTTACGTGTTAACACGCACTTACGCGTTAACACGTAGTGCGTGTTAACACGTGATTTACGCGTTAACACGTAGTGCGTGTTAACACGTATTTTTAACACGTTTTTGCCCCGTTGGCCTTCCATATTGGCCTTCCATATGATTTACGTGTTAACACGCACTTACGCGTTAACACGTAGTGCGTGTTAACACGTGATTTACGCGTTAACACGTAGTGCGTGTTAACACGTATTTTTAACACGTTTTTGCCCCAATGGCCTTCCATAGTCTCGCTGCAACCTGCGGTGGACATCCAACCCCGCCCACATCCAGGCGTGACGTCAGTTACCACGTCCATTCACATCTCACTCCAACACAGTAGATGGCGATAATGTACCTTATGTTGGTGCTTCCTGAAGAAGAGAGAAAGCACGAAGTTGAAGTACTAAAGTTGTTTACCACGTCGGTAAGTAAAAGTATTTGTTTCGAAAGCCTAATGTAATTCCAAAATTTGTTTATATTAATACATATATTTATGCTTGATAAAATCATACGATATATTCACAAGGATTGTACTGTGGTGCACGTAACCTCTTTTGCTGCTGTTAACTTTACGTATCAGATATCTGTCAAGCCAAAGTAAAATAAAACTTAATGGTAGCTTGTTTTGAGAAATTGTTAAAATGTAAAACATTGATAACTTAAAAACTGTGAGTCATTTGTGTAGTTTATGCACATACAGCTTGATATGCCTAGTTGAACTTCACACATGCACGTTATTAACGTTCAACAGTGTTGATAAATTTGTTGATACATTCTTACAGGTTACTTTATCTAAAAAAAAGAACTGAACTGTGCAGGACCACATCCCATTTTTACTGTTTGAACTGCAGCCAGACTGTAGTACGCAAGGAAATGCCAAATGCTTTATGACAGAAGAACTTACGGCATCTTCAGCTCCCTCTGTAGCTGCATGCTCCACAAATAAACCTTTATTTATTTTTTATTACAGGATTACAGAAAGAACATAAAGTGGAAGTTCATAAGGAACATTGGTCCAGCATGGTCCTGGGTAGAGAGTCACAGCAAGATATTCCTTGGAGAGGTGATGGAGCCTGTCTTTCTCCAGATGGATTTGTTTTCGAATATCTGGAGGATCTGAACACGTTTATTTCAAACTGTTATGAGGAACAAGGCCTGTACGGGCCATGAAATATTCTTGTTCAATAATAAATACAAGAAATGCCCAGTGAAGCAAGAAGTGTCTTTTAATTTATCTTTAAGTATCTGGGTGACCTGGACATATTCATGTCAAGTTGTTAAAGAACAAAACCTCTGAGAGTCAAAGCCATGTTACTAAACTTCTACTGAAGTGCAATATGACATTCTAGCACATGTCACTTTTGGTCTCATTACACAATGTTTCCATTATTAACATTTGGCGTCTATGCTCCACTGTCAATTCTAACACAACCACTTTGTGTTTCATTGCACAATGAAACATACAATGTTTACATCTATGAACATTTATGCTCTATGCTGTATTATGTTGTTTTATACTATATTGGCTACTTCAGTGTGATTATACTGTATATTGTAATATTGTTGTGAATATTGTAAATTGTACAGTCATGCTTAGTGCTTCTAGTCTAGTGTATGAAACTTGTGTATAGTTTTAAACATGAAAACTGATATATATTTGTATTTATCATGAAGGCATCTGAAGCTTGCTCCACCAGAATGTCATTGCACATGTACAGTGAAAATAAAGATCTTATATAATCTATCAAAACAAGTAATTTCTCTATTTAGTCTATATGTATGTATATTGTGTATGCTATTGCATATTGATCCTATAATTGACATATTTAGACTTTATGATGAAGTGGAACAAATGTTTAGAAAATTAAATGAAAATAAACTCATGAAAATATGTTAAGCATTAAATTTACAATACTAAAAAGTAATTTCCACTTAAATGTAAACTTGTTTTGGCTATGTTACAATTGATCATATTAAATGGGAATTTATATCATTACATGCTGTAAAGGAATAAGGTAAAGCAAGCATATGTTATTGTTTAACCAATGAAATTAGCTCCGTTTATAATGTTTTTATGAAATTGGGGGAGGGTGGCCTAGATTTAATTTATGTCATATTAGTTTGGATATCGTTTACAAATATAACAATACGTGTATTGTTAAAACGAAATATAACCTTTTATTTAGATTCTAAGATTGCAATAAACTGCTTTAACATACTTCGATAGGATCAACGGGTTTCCGTGGGGAACCACGCTTTGCCATATATGGGAGTCACGCGGTGACGTATTGGACGTGGTCGTGGCATCTGGCGTGACACTTGGATGTGGGCGGGGTTGGATGTCCACCGCAGGCTGCAGCGAGTCATACTTGGGTGACACCGAAGCTCCGAGGCGTATGGCAAGCCGTTTTAACTTTTATTCATTCGTAGGATATGAATTTGTGATATCAACAATTCAATTTTCACTAGTTAAAATTGTAATTCTTGATATCAGATATTACATTTCTACTAGTAACAATGGCAATTCTTGATATCAACAATTACATTCCCACTAGTAACAATGTTAATTCTTGATATCAGCAATTTAATTCTTGATATCAACAATTACATTCCCACTAGTAACAATGTTAATTCTTGATATCAGCAATTTAATTCTTGATATCAACAATTAAATTCTTGATATCAGCAATTAAATTCTTGATATCAACAATTCAATTCTTGATATCAACAATTCAATTCTTGATATCAACAATTCAATTCTTGATATCAACAATTCAATTCTTGATATCAACAATTAAGTTATTGATATCTGTAATTGTATTTTCACTAGTGAAATGTCACCATAGGTTGCCATTCAAATTCAATTGTTGATATCAAGAATTACATTTTCACTAGTAACAATGTTAATTCTTGATATCAACAATTCAATTCTTGATATCAACAATTCAATTCTTGATATCAACAATCGAGTTCTTGATATCAAGAATTCAATTGTTACTAGTTAAAATTTTAATTCTTGATATCAAGAATTCGATTGTCACTAGTGACAATTTAAATTTCTGATATCATGAATGGGATTGTTACTAGTAAGAAAGCCATTTTAGATATCTGAAATGATATTGTTATCAGAAATACAATTTCAGATAACAGAAATTAACATTGTTACTAGTGACAATCGAATTATTGATATCAAGAATTAACATTTTAACTAGTAACAATTGAATTCTTGATATCAAGAACTCGATTGTTGATATCAATAATTTAACTCTTGATATCAATAATTGAATTGTTGATATCAACAATTTACATTGTTACTAGTGGAAATGTAATTCTTAATATCAAGAATTGAATTTGAATGGTAGCCTATGGTGATATTTCACTTGTGAAAATACAATTACATATATCAAGAATTTAATTGTTGATATGAAGAAATAAATTGTTGATATGAAGAATTAAATTGTTGATATGAAGAATTACCATTGTTACTAGTGGAAATGTAATTGTTGATATCAAGAATTGCCATTGTTACTAGTGGAAATGTCATTTCTGATGTCAAGAATTACAATTTTAACTAGTGAAAATTGAATTGTTGATATCAAGAACACAACGAATAAAAGTTAAAACGGCTTGCCATAAACAATCGAGTTCTTGATATCAAGAATTCAATTGTTACCAGTTAAAATGTTAATTCTTGATATCAATAATTCGATTGTCACTAGTGACAATTTTAATTTCTGATATCATGAATGGGATTGTTACTAGTAAGAAAGCCATTTTAGATATCTGAAATGATATTGATATCAGAAATACAATTTCAGATAACAGAAATTAACATTGTTACTAGTGACAATCGAACTCTTGATATCAAGAATTAACATTTTAACTAGTAACAATTGAATTCTTGATATCAAGAACTCCATTGTTGATATCAATAATTTAACTCTTGATATCAAGAATTGAATTGTTGATATCAACAATTAACATTGTTACTAGTGGAAATATAATTCTTAATATCAAGAATTGAATTTGAATGGTAGCCTATGGTGATATTTCACTAGTGAAAATACAATTACATATATCAAGAATTTAATTGTTGATATGAAGAAATGAGTTGTTGATATGAAGGATTGGATTGTTGATGTGAAGAATTACCATTGTTACTAGTGGAAATGTAATTGTTGATATCAAGAATTGCCATTATTACTAGTAGAAATGTCATTTCTGATGTCAAGAATTACAATTTTAACTAGTGAAAATTGAATTGTTGATATCAAGAACACAACGAATAAAAGTTAAAACGGCTTGCCATAACATTGTTACTAGTGGAAATGTAATTCTTAATATCAAGAATTGAATTTGAATGGCAGCCTATGGTGATATTTCACTAGTGAAAATACAATTACATATATCAAGAATTTAATTGTTGATATGAAGAATTGAATTGTTGATATGAAGAATTGAATTGTTGATATGAAGAATTACCATTGTTACTAGTGGAAATGTAATTGTTGATAACAAGAATTGCCATTGTTACTAGTAGAAATGTAATTTCTGATGTCAAGAATCAAAATTTTAACTAGTGAAAATTGAATTGTTGATATCAAGAACACAACAAATAAAAGTTAAAACGGCTTGCCATAGAGGCGTGTGTCAAAAAAATGAACCGATTTTCATTGAAGCTTTGTATCGAAGCTTGATTCGTTCTGGCAAAATCACGTGACCAATGACATCCGAAGCTTCGTTTCACTCACACCCACGTGACTGCTTTGTTATCTGATTCAAAGGTTTTAAATTGTGCGATGCGCAGCACGCCCTCATGGGTTGTATTGAAGTATTGCGTTACACGGAATCGATTACTGTATAGTGAGTTTAGAATATAAAATATATATATTGGATAGTAGTAAAAAGTCTTTTCTGCACCACTTAATACCATGATATTTTTTAAAATTTAATTAATTGGTTCACACACTTTATACTTTTAAGACCAAGCTTTATCCTTAATTTGTTATTTTTGTTTGGAGTTACCATTCGCATGAAATGGAACATGCTTTGGTCATGTATTTTATATATTGTTACATTTATTTATTATTCTATCCTTAAAGGCGGAGTCCACGATGTTTGAAAAACGCGTTGGAAAAGGAGACGGGCCGACTACCAAAACACACTTATAGCCAATCAAATCAAATCAAATGCCGGTTTGCGTATGTGTGGGGCGGGTCTATCAACAGAAGGTCCAGATTCTATTGGGGTAGGGGCGTGTTTGTTTAGGTGATTTCAAATATCAACATTGGCTTTCAAACATCATGGACTCCGCCTTTAATTTGTCAAACCATTAATTCTTGCTTGCTTCTATAATTAATACGTTGTTTGGTTGTGAAACATTCAGTGATACAGCACTTTCACCTGCAGAGGTCCTCATCGAGCTCTGATTTGAAAAGCTTCAAGTAATGAACCTTTTTCTGATACAATTGGGTTGAAAGCTTCACTGCTTCAATAAAGCTTCACTTCGCCATCACTAGAAACTGACCACCTTTTCAACACCCGGCGTGGTTTAAAGTTACCGGAACATCATAGTCGAACCATTACTTGGGATAAGGGTGTTCCTCAGTCGGCTTCCCGTCCGTTAAAATTGGTAAGAAACAAACATAAAGGCGCTTGAGTGAGATTTTTAAGTAACGCGTCGCCTTCAGCCACTGCCTCAGCTGCTCATCATCTATGCGGCCGGAAGTACGTTGACAAAATGAGCGCAATGGCGCCGCCCTTGTTGTCGTAAAAAAAAGGGGAACACTGGAACAGTGAACATTAATGACACCATTTTAATCTTCCCTCTGTCATATGGTTCTTTTATGGGTTTTATATTTTTGGGCATATTTGTTGCTTTCAAAAAAAAGTTTTATTTTGGAAGACACATCAAAACCTCAATGATAACACAATGTTGCTTCGTTTTATAAACAGGACACATAAAACGATACATATACAGGGTATAATACAACGCGTTCCAAATTATTATGCACAAGCCATTTTTGTTTATTTTTCCAATACAGCCAGCAAGTTTTCAAATTGGATTTCACCCTCAACAGTTATATGACAGTGTGGATGCTGTTATATTTAAATGAAATGAAAATGTCAAAAGATATTTTAATACTTTGAAAAATATGCTGTTCCATAGTAAAGAGCAAGTTGTGGTCCTCATACAGTATGGGTATAAAAAAGTATGCATTATCGTAAAAAATGCGAATTATTTTGTATAACAATTTATATTTGGTGGACCTAAACAGAAATCATTGAACTATTATAATTATTCACGAGTGATTCACAATACAGAAAGTTTTGACTATAAGGCTTTTTAAAATATATTTTTAGGAAAATATTTAAAAAAGGCATAATTAAAAAACACAGGTAAGAAGCAAACATGTATTTAAACCTGCTGGTGTCTCTGGAATCCCAAGAACCTCTCGATACAGGATCCTTCAGTGCATAAAGCTGTATTTTTACCCCTCCCCAAACCACAACTTGCAAAAATGAGACATTTGATGCGAGCTAAGAATACACAAAGACTATTTTAAAACAGTTTTATTTATTGACATGCAAAAATACACTGAATAATGTAGATGAATGTCATTCTGGATTATTGGTTAATAGCCACTATGTTCAAACAAGACTGTAACATTAGGGAGAGGTGGCAGAGTAATGATTTTGACTGGAATATTGGGAAGATGGTAGGTCCCTTTATAGTCCCTGAGGGGGTCAAATGGACATCTAGAAGATATGTAGAGTTCCTAAAATATTGTTTTCACTTTGAGATAGAAGGATTTATGTCTTCTGAAATAAATTTACTTTCATGGAGGATAATACACCATCCCATACTGCAAAAAGCATCACTATTTTAATTATTATGGGCATAAAATAAGAAAGAAATCAAGGGGTGACCCCATCATCATCTGACCAAAGTCCTATTTAAGAGCCTGTTTAGCATCATAATATGAAAGATCTGTGAGGTAAACTGCACTTTAATTCGAAACATCAACTTAGGGATACAATACTAGGAAAATAACATTTTGCATATTTTTTAAGTATTAAAGTTTTCCTCAAGTTCTATAGCCAATTTTTATTGCCTAGTTGCATTTCATCCATCCTTTATTAATAACTATATCTATTCTGTCTGAAATTCCCCTCCATCAGAATAAAATAAATAAATAAAATCCTTAGGACACCCCTTCTGCCATCCCCAACATTGCCAGGTGGACAGTCTTTGAAGATTTCTACACAGTGGAAGCATTGAGTCACAGAGTAGGGCATCCGAAACTGTTGTCTGTAAAACACAATCCAGTTCTCATGACCTAATTTAGACAAAATACAGATCAAACAATATTCATTTATTTTAAAGAACAGCATTAACATGTCATGTTAACATAGTCATATAAGAAAAACATTTTAAATGAGATTACATTACACAAATATATGCTTAGTACAATTTTAAGTTCAGGGTACTTTTCTAGCTGAAAGGTTTTGAAGGCAATACAGTCTACCAGATAATAAAGATGTGGACAGACAAAGAGTTTTCTTAAATAATTTTTAGAGTATTATTAAGGATTAAAAGAACTTACTGTCAAGCCACAAAAAGTGAGCCTGTTCTTTAAATTTGGGCTCACTAACAATGTCCCTAAACATCTAGCATTTGAGTGCAAGCCTCAAGACAGCCACATCGCCATCAACCTTGACTACTCCCATCAGGATCTGCCACAGGATCTTAGGTGGCATCTATCAAAAATAGACAACAGTCAGTTTAAAATGCAACTACATTAGACAATAAAAAGAGAAACAGATAGATTGAGATCTTGTCCATTATGCCCTGTCAAGAAATAAAAGTGAACCAATTATATAAGAAACCACATTATAATTTATATACCATTAATGCATACAGAATACTTAAATCAAGGTAATCAGTATTACCTGAGGTTCAAAGAAGAATATTTTAAAATCTTTTAACATTCAAGGACATATTTAATAGTACACATACTACTGTACTTCACTGCATGAGTAAAGGGTAAAAGGTAAAAATATAGATGTATGCTTGCGGTTACTCACTGTTCATTCTACATCCTGAAGCAGTCCTCAAGTAAGGAAGCCTTCCTCATGAGCTGTGGTTCAAACAGATGAAATCAATTCATTATCTGGTCCGGTTTCGTTTAAGACATGGTTTAGTTAGAAAAATAACACTAACATATTATGTGTCTCTCTTTTTAAGTCCTAAAATAAATAATAAATTAAAACTAACAGTTATGGAAAAAATAACTAACCTGGCTTAGCTGGACTGAACTTGGTGACTGTTTCCAGTAAGTTAGATAGAAGTAGATAGAAAATCACGTATTGCCAGTTTAGCAAAATAAATGAATTTACACTGAATCACGTTCTATAGTTGCTTATATTTATTTGTATGTTTTACTAAATGAATTTGTATAGATTATTTTCTCATTTGTGATCAAAAATGAAAATGAAGGATTTCACCAATAACAGATGACAATTCAATATCAACAAACTGACATCCAAGTATCACTACTCCATTTTACCCAAGGGGGGCGCTATAACTGTATATAAACACCAAACAAAGATTTCCCAATATCAAAAAGAACCAAAATAAACCATCCAAAGAAAGTATACATTTGTTTAAATCCTCTCAATAATTACAAATGTTAGGGCACACTTTTTGGGGTGAAACAATACACTATATAAATCACACAAACACGGTAGTGGCACCCTAAACATTTAAAACAATGCTACAGTTAGCATTTTTACCATGTAAATTCCAACACTGTATTTATCAGCAAATACAACATATACATGACATTATGCACATTCATATTACACTTGAGACTTACCGAATCCGTATCTTTCATAACAGACCCGGAACTCATCACGTGTTTACAATACACAATCTCTGATCATCCTATGCCCTAACCATAAAATACACGTTACACATCAAGGATGAAATAAACACAATCTTTTACATCAGATCAGATCAATAGCACCCAAATTACTCACATAGATAATGGATTTAACCTTAGATGATTCAGATCTACAGAGCCCGTGTCTCATGCACTGCGCAAGCCTGCTGGTTCTGTATCAGACGCTAATCGCGTCATCGCCAGCTGACGTTTTCTTAAAGGGGTAGTACACCTTTTTTTGACAAAACTTAAAGGGGGGTTATTTTCCCTCTAAAACCACCCGGTTACATTCTCCCCTGCTGACCTGTCAACGTCCCCGGTGACAGTATATGAGTTTCTCAGCTCTTTAACTGCTTCTCTGAAAAACACAGTCCCCAAATTAGCTATAATCTGAGAGACGGCATTGTGACTAAGGGCAGATCTAGGCTCATGATGTGGATTTGAATGTTGACCCACATTAGATCTGGTACTTCTCCGAGGTGTGGGCAAAACAGGGACCCCACCGTGCTCTTGAAAATCTTCCCCAAAATCAATTCCAGCTGGAGCCTCAGGGTGACAAGGAGACACCTCTGTAGTTCTCGTCTCCTGTTCAGTCTCGGTTTCAACTCTAGTGAGACTTTCAATCCTACTTGGGCCACTACATTCCACAAGCACAACCCCTTCTTCCGAACTCTCACTTTCAGCATCTCTCATCGACATGTCATCCCTCTCTACATTAGGCTCAACTCTCCTCTTGTGAGTCACAGGAACAGGGACTTGTGCACAAGGTCTGAGATCCACTCGATTTACTCTCTTGATGGGACCTCCCTCCACAGGTTCCACTGTATGAGTAGTCCCCTGAATCTCTATGACCCGATATGGAGTTGAATGCCAGGCATCCTGAATTTTATTACGTCCCAGGGGTCGATTTCTCAGGTATACAATCTGGCCAATTTCAATGGATGGACAATATACTTTATCCTGAGCAAGCTCAATTCGCTCTGCTGCTTTCTTTTCAGCAAAAGCCCTGGCACGCTCATGGGCCTCTTTTAGCCGTCTCTGATGCACGGCCAACCAGTCATGTGCGGGCTTAGCCCTAGATTCCTGCCCCACCAATGCATCCACTGGCAAATGAGGGTCCACTCCAAACAGCAAATAAAATGGGGAATACCCTGTTGTTGAATGAGGGGTAACATTGTACGCATAGACAAGCTCTGCTAGATGTTCAGGCCACCGTTTTTTGGTCTCAGGAGGAAGTGTTCGAAGGAGCTCATGAAGAGTGCGGTTAAAACGCTCGCACTGGGCGTTTCCAGTTGGATGATGGGGAGTGGTGCGGCTTTTCTTGACCCCATAAAGCTTGCATAACTCTGCAATCAACTCGCTTTCGAAATTTCGCCCCTGGTCCGAATGTAGGCGCTCAGGAACTCCATATCTCATAAACCACTCTCTCAGGAGAACTTTAGCAGTTGTATCAGCCTTTTGGTCCCTGGTCGCAAAAGCCTGCGTGAATTTGGTGAACACGTCCGTGATCACCAAGACATTTTCCCTTCCATCAGAGGCTGGCTCGAGCAAAGTAAAATCTACTGCTACCACCTCTAGGGGTCGTCTAGCAAGGAATGATCTCATGGGTGGGTGCACTTTAGGCTGAGGCATTTTTGTGAGCACACAGCGTTGGCAACTCTTAATCCATTGTTCGACATCTCCATACATCCCAACCCAGTAACATCTAGGCTTCAGCAGTTGCAGCGTCCTTTCAATCCCCTGATGCCCCATACCAGCATGGACACTATCAAGCACCTGAGTTTTTAAGCAGTCAGGGACCAACAGTTGCATATACTCTCCATGACGCTCATCTTCCACTGCCCGATATAACAATCCGTCCTTTTCTCTTAGTCGAGTCCACTGCTTCATCAAAGAACGTACACATTTTGAGAGGTTCCTTAACTCGAAGCCTGCAGGTTTACGTTTCTGGTCCCAAAAGACCCTGAATTCCTTCAGGACCGGATCTTGACTCTGGAAAGCAACCAACTGCTCTTTAGTATAGCCGGGCCAAACAGGAGTGCTCCCCTGCATTTCAGCACTGGCCAGCCCACGAGTCTCTATGGCACGCATCTGCCGGACCTCACACCTCTCTAATCCAGCTCGAACCAAGTCAGCGTCCAAAGTAGTCCCATGTCGCATCATGCCACAGATAGTTACACAGTCATCATATTCAATGTCTTCTCCATCTACCACAGGCTCCCCTGCTAACGGCTGCCTAGACAATGCATCAGCAGCATGATTACATCGACCAGGTCGGTATTGGACATCGAAATCGAATGCTGCTAACTGGGCTACCCATCTATGTTCCAGGGCTCCTAGCTTGGCGGTGTTTAAATGGCAGAGGGGGTTATTATCTGTGATGATGGTAAATTTAGAACCTAGCAAGTAACCCCTAAATTTTTCAGTTACCGCCCACTTGAGACCCAGCAGTTCCAATTTCATGCTGCTATAATTTTTGTCATTCTTCTCAGCATTCCGCAGTCTTCTGCTAGCATAAGAGATCACTCTTTTCTTCCCGTCTTGCTCCTGCAGAAGCACTGCTCCCAAGCCTAGGTTGCTTGCGTCAATTTCCAGGAGAAATGGGGCTGAAAAATCAGCAAATCCAAGCACAGGGGCACTGGTCAGTTTCTCCTTTAAAGTATCGAAGGATGCCTGACACTCAGGACTCCACCCACTTATCACCTTCTGATTAGCTTTAGCAGGAGGCCCTTCATGCAGACACTGGTTAACTAAATCATGTAGTGTCCCTGCGATTTTTGAGAAGCCAGGGACGAATCTCCTATAATATCCACAGAACCCGAGGAACGAGCGCAAAGCTTTTAAAGTGATGGGTATCGGCCACTGCTTTACAGCCGAGATCTTGTTAGGGTCAGTGGCTATACCCTCAGCAGATATCTGATGTCCCAAAAATATCACTTCAGACTGTAGGAAGTGGCATTTCCCTACTTTGACCTTAAGTCCAGTATCCTGCAACCTTGTGAGCACGGTCCTCAACCTCACCAAATGCTCAGGAAATGTTTTGGAGAAGACTAGGATGTCGTCCAAATAGACAAGCAAAATTTGAAAGACAAGATCATTCATGGTTGTCTGCATCAATCTTTGAAAAGTTGCCGGTCCATTGCACACCCCCATTGGCATCCTCAGATGTTCATAAAGCCCAAATGGTGTGGTAAAGGCCGTCTTATGCCGATCCTTTTCTGCCACGGCCACTTGGTGATAACCACTGGCCAGGTCAATACTCGAGAAGAACTGAGCGCCTCGCAACACGTCAAAGCTCTCATCCACACGTGGCAATGGAAAGGCGTCCCGTTTGGTTTTCAGATTTAGCTTGCGGTAGTCAACGCATAATCTAATACTGCCGTCAGCCTTTCTCACAAGCACCACTGGAGATGCGTAGGCACTTGAACTCTCTTGGATAACACACTTTCTCAACAGTTGCGCAATATGTTCCTTAGCTTCTCTGTACTGGTTGGGTGGAATTCGGCGATATGGCAGGTTTACCGGTACATCATCTACCAAGTTAATCTCATGTTGCACTCTGTCTGTAAATCCAAGATCTTCGTCCCCTAGAGCAAAAACATTGGCATATTCTGCAAGTAATGCCTTTAACTCGGCTTGCTGCTCTACTGTGCCTCCAATGTCCAGCTGGGCCACCACTTTAGACCAGTGCTCCTGCTTCGATAGTGATTTGGACTCCATAGAAATTTCTTCGGCATTTGCAGAAATGCGATGGAAAGTTACCTCGCTGGCTGGGTCATTCTCCATTACCGTCACCTCTGACACAACACCGATTCGAGTCCTAGGGTGCAACCAAATATCCTCACAAGAGAGATTTAGAACTTGAATGGGAGCGGTATAATTATGGGAACCCACTAGAGCTGGCATAACCAGCACCCCTCCCGGCAAGGCTAATGTGGTTGGCTCTATTAGCCAAAGGCGCTGTTTTTCGGAGCTCACTGTCCACCCTTTGGTCATAATGGTAGCCACAGAGCCCGCAGGCACATGCACCACACTTTTCCCTGCTACCCTTGCTACTCTACTCCTGTGTATTTCAGAAATCTGCATTCGCTGGAAAGCGTTGCTCCAATCTGTGTCCAATGTTGCGTCCAACGATTGGTCAAATTCAGCCTGCACTAACTGCCGGCATTGACTAATTATGTTCATCCCAATTATACAGGATACAGGATGCAGAACCGTTGGAGGGTCTTTCACAACTAAAAACCCACAATTTGGAATCTTCCTGCCCATCGTTTCCACCTCTAATTCAAGGTACCCCAAATAAGGGATATCAAGCCCATTTGCGGCTGTTAACTTAAGCCACCCTGCTGTTGTGAGCATGTCTTCATCGTCCCCCCCCAAGTGTTGTCGGAAAAAGCTCTCAGAGATTGTACTCACTTGGCTACCTGTATCCAAGAGGCACGATACTTCCACCCCAAGAACTTTAATATCTACTTGAGGACATGTTCCCACTGCTCGCTTTAACAGCTCATCTTGGTTTGAGTCTACAGGTTGCCCCCTAATTGCTCGACTCATAGCAACCGGGGCGTTCCATTTCCCGACTCACTAGAACGTGATGCAGGGTTTTTAGAGCTACCTTTCTGAGGACAATTCCTCGCAATATGCCCCACTTCCTGACATTTTAGACATATTGGCTTGCCATCCTCTGTAAATCGTAACTGAGCTCGCTTGTTAGTTGTCCGCTTGTCCCCAGCACCTTGCTGTTGTGCCATTAAGCCTTTAACAGCTTGTGTCAGCTCAGAAATCTGCCTACCCTGCTCAGTGACCACATCCATTACTTTGGATAAGGTGATTGGGTCGTGGCCTACGGCTTTCATTTCTGCACAATGCGCGCTTTCGCTAAATGAGCTATAAGCACCACTTCGACTTTTAGGGGTTCGAACCCTCCCCAACTGCTCATCGGAGCCCCAGAGGTAAGCTTCTTCTCTTACTTCCACCATAGAAGACTCAGGTTTGTCCCTAACATAACGTCGAAGTTCTCGTCTGAGTGCAGGATCTCGGATGCCCTCTACAAACTGGTCCCTTAACATTATTTTTTCATTCCCCACCGCCTCAGGTGCTCGCTTAGAAATTCGACCTAATGCTTGAGCCAGTGCATGAGAGAAATCCCGAATATCCTCCCCCTCTTTCTGTTTACGACTATAAAAGTCCTGGAGGAGTTGGGCACTGCTGCGCCTATCTGTGAATGCATCCCTAAGATAAGTAAGTACATCAGTGGCTATATCTGTGTCTACAGTGCTTCGCAGTCGCACTTCATCTAAGGCAGCACCTCGCAACAAAGATATAACAAAATCCCATTCATCATCTGGTGTCAAATTTCGAGCTCTTAAAGCACGCTCAACCTTTTCTACAAACTCATCTACTGTTCTCCCATCTTTTTTAATGTCCCCTGAAAAGGGACTGATGTGACGTTCTCGGGGTACATACACATAAGTCTTATTAAGTCCCCCTTTTAAAGACTCAAGTAACTCCACTGTTTTTTCATGCTTTTGACTTAGTTCTTTTAACTTCTGACGAATGTCGTCCTCTTCTCCCTCAGATTGGTCAGACATGTTCAAACGTGTAAACTAACAGAGACAGTGAGTGCCTACTTCAGAAATCCCAGGAAAACCGGTGTCACCACTCTGTGTGCACTGTCACATCGAATTTCCACTTTTCCACAGTCGCCGAACACTCCGTCCGGCTGCCACTGACTCCTTCTGCGCAGGATGCTCCTCTTCACCACCACCGTGTTTGTTTGTTTAATACCCCTGTGCCACTAACACTTAACTCACTGGCAATATTAATCAGAAATAAAAGGAGACCCCACTCCTGGTACCAAGTTTTGTTGCCAGTTTAACAAAATAAATGAATTTACACTGAATCAGGTTCTATAGTTGCTTATATTTATTTGAATGTTTTAACTAAATGAATTTGTATAGATTATTTTCTCAGTTGTGATCAAAAATGAACATGAAGGATTTCACCAATAACAGATGACAATTCAATATCAACAAACTGACATCCAAGTATCACTACTCCATTTTACCCAAGGGGGGCGCTATAACTGTATATAAACACCAAACAAAGATTTCCCAATATCAAAAAGAACCAAAATAAACCATCCAAAGAAAGTATACATTTGTTTAAATCCTCTCAATAATTACAAATGTTAGGGCACACTTTTTGGGGTGAAACAATACACTATATAAATCACACAAACACGGTAGTGGCACCCTAAACATTTAAAACAATGCTACAGTTAGCATTTTTACCATGTAAATTCCAACACTGTATTTATCAGCAAATACAACATATACATGACATTATGCACATTCATATTACACTTGAGACTTACCGAATCCGTATCTTTCATAACAGATCCGGAACTCATCACGTGTTACAATACACAATCTCTGATCATCCTATGCCCTAACCATAAAATACACATGTTACACATCAAGGATGAAATAAACACAATATTTTACATCAGATCAGATCAATAGCACCCAAATTACTCACATAGATAATGGATTTAACCTTAGATGATTCAGATCTACAGAGCCCGTGTCTCATGCACTGCGCAAGCCTGCTGGTTCTGTATCAGACGCTAATCGCGCCATCGCCAGCTGACGTTTTCTTAAAGGGGTAGTACACCTTTTTTTGCAAAACTTAAAGGGGGGTTATTTTCCCACTAAAACCACCCGGTTACATTTGCAATCAATTTCAGCTTTGCTTTTTGTATATTTTACATTAAAAAAATTTTTTGCCCGTCACGTAACGTAAATTTTCTTTGATAAATATAGCGGCGACGTCACTAACTGGTTGCACGCGCAACCGAGAGGCAGAAAGAAGAGACGTGCATTGTGTTGTATGATTGAACTATATTCGGCTAGATGTTGCTAAGCCCGAACCTCTGGTTATAGTTTAAATTTTGTACTAAGTTGTATACAAACGATTGCATGGGGCTACATGGGAACTTTTAGCAAGAGATCGCGGTAGCGGCATTGCTTTAGCCATAACCTCTAGTACGCCCAGTCGAGTTTGTGTTCGGAACCTGCACAACGGCCGGTGTGGGCCGATACGACATTGGTAATCGAATGAATGAGTTCAATGTAAACATGAGTAAATAGAATGATCAAACGTTTATCCAAATTCCATAATTACATCAATTTGATTCAGAATTAAGTACAACACTGTTTATATCTTTTTGGAGTCAGATATGAAGTTGCGTAACGTTCAAACTTCATTGGTAAGCGCCGGTGTTGAGACCGAACGCGCGACGATCCTTCTGCCATGACGTTTGGTTACCGTCGTTGGGCCAAACGGATGGATACATATTTTTCCTCTACAGTAGCAACACAGAATAAATCCAAACCTAACAATTTATTATCCAGGTAGGAAGATCATAATTTAAAAGCCAATTCACAGATCAATTCAAATATAAAACATGCAGATTCTTCAAAGTAAAATAAAAATACATGATGCTGTGTCAAAGACACAACACCATAGGGTTCATTTCTAAATATAGAAAATCCCACCTGAACCATTTACAAACTTTCCCTAAATATCCAGAGAGAACAAAGCATATAGGAATTTGGTACTGATTGGGTGTTGTGCTGTAATTAATCTGCATACAGTGGTCATATGCCCCAACATTGAGTGAAGTTTGCTTAATTTGTTATTACACTTTAACGTTAAATTCTGTTGTCATATGAGTGAGACCATTGTACCACTTGCACTGAGATATTTCAAGTAATATCAAACAAGACCAGATTCAGATTCTTTGTGCATGTAGAATGTAACATTTAATATAAAGTTTATAAGATTTAGGGGGCTCTGAGCTGAGACAATGAGAAGAGGGGAATAGGAGAAACAAAGCTGACTGCCTGAAGGTGCAGTGTTTGAAAACCAAATGTGGGCTCTGTGGGAAGCCTCCTGTAAACTGAAGAGAGTTGTTTTCCCGGGCACCCACTGGGCAACCATGCAGTATTCTTTGAGGTGGGGCTATCTTTATTCAGGATCAAAAGTTAGCCTTACAACAGTTTATGACAAACCACTACAGGGATTGGCCTTTAGATGTCTATGCGCACCATCTTGTGGAGAAGCTGGACGATTCATATTGGAAATTTCTAAAAACTAACACATCTAATAACAAGTCAGTGGTATCATGTTGTGATCAATAAAACTCTCAGCACATTTTCAGCATATATTTTTTTGTTCTGTTTATCTCCATTTACTGTAATGTTCATAAATTTTGCCTTCTGTTTGGTCTTATCCCACAAAACCATGTCCAAGTTGCATTTGCCCCAAAATGAAATAAGAAATTAAAAGACAGGGGTTCTCAATTTTGCAACTCACGGCCCACCAATGCAGAATAGCAGAAAAACAATGCATTGTGACATGCCTTTTTCATCGCTAAAGCAGGGGTCTCAAACTCAAACTGACTTTTACATTTACATTTTTTCAGATTTACGCGTTGGAGGGCCACAGAGCTAGTTTAACATAAAAGCACAATATTTATGTAAATATATTGTTTTATTTCTATTTTTAACATATAATAATATGTACAAAATATAAACAGTGCTTTTTGTCTTTTTAATATGTTATTTTAACAGTATAAATCTTTTCTTAACCTTATCTTAAATATCTTTCTGTTAAAATCTTGCAATAAACTAACAAATTAAATTCCTGAACATTTTTGCAACCAGGTAATGTTTCGGTTTTGATTTATTTAGGATTTTTTAAATCAGAGACTTGACTTGGTTATGATCCATTTCTGTAAAATTGTATATTATTGCTCTATGTGTAACTGCATAGCAAGCAACATAACATACGTATAGGCTACTTATATTGAAATGAGTGAACTGTAACATACTATCTTTTGCACGTTTCTTCTCATTTTTCCTCTTTTCTTAACCTGGGCACCTGATGTGTTTTAACAGGTGTTGCTAAAATACATGATGTGTGTGACTTGGCATGAGCTAAACCCGCCGTAGCTCTCTGAGTAACAGCTGAGTAACCCCACAGAGTAACAGCTCTTCTGGACGAACACTCCAAAGTCCCGACCAGATTAACAATGATATGATTGACGTGAGGTGCAGATGAGCAATTCAAATCCAATCACACATTTCCTTGACGTCAACCAAAATATAAACAAAAAAACAAACTTTATTAAACAACATAAATAATATTGTTACAGAGGGTCTCATGATAGTATAGGTGTTTTGATCCATGGACACCTGACCTGCCACACGTCCCTTTTTTATGGCACAAGTGCATTTTAAGTAGAATTTCGACAATTATACAATTCTTATCACAATATCATTATATAGCCTACCAGATTCTTGAGGTCTCACCCTGTGTTTTACATTTTTTTATAAAATAATGTTTATTAAAAAAATATATAAAATGTTATTTTTTATAAAAGAAATTAATTAACTATATTTTTTCTACAAAAACATTTAAGCACTCTTCCATAAATTTCAGTCAAGTGGTCCTAAACTTATCACAGTAAACATAATGTTGCTCGGTGGTTCTCAAACTTTTTTGGCGTGCAATGCATCCCTGCGGCCCCCCAAAGAAAATATATGACATAAAACATTCCAAAACTTACAATTTAATTAAACAAAACATATTAAATTATACAAAGTGTTGCTGCTGGTTAGTAACCTTATTATTCTGAGGTTTAATTACACAGAATTTATGATAAATTAATGTATTTTATAAAATGTCATAAAACTGCCCCCCAAACTAAAAATTTAATTCTACTGCATTGGAATTACACAATGCATGCTTCACAACCAATTCTCTTCAAAACATTCTCTTATATTCAGATGGTTAGTTTAATTTGGCATTAACTTTTTAACATGTCCATCTGAATGTTATGTTACTTGAATCTTTTGTTTAATGTAAACATAAAAATACACGTGAGGTAATTTAAAACAATTTGTAATTTCAAACTTAATTATGTTTTTAGTTAAACTAAAAATTTCTTATACTCAATAAAACAAAAAATAATGTAAGATAATTAAAAAAAAGTCTTTAAATGGTTTTACAGCCCCCCTGCAATTACAGCGTACCCCCGGTTGAGAAACACTTAATTAAAGCACTACCAAACACTTATATGTTTATTCTACTATTCAAACAATCATTATAATTATAATATTTATTTATTATTGAGAATTTGGTAAAAGATGCATAATAGCATAATGCATAACTTTTTTTTTTGTTTATTGTAATGTTTCCCGAGTATAATATTAAATAATCTTAATGACCTATGAACACAGGAGACTTTTATTATATGCGCCCTATTTCTACCCTTCCCGAATGACCCTGTAGGTTAACCCGGAAATAGTCACGCGGCTCAGCGAGCACTCCGTCCGGTTCTGCGGGCTCAAGGGGAGAAGCGTTGAAGCACCATGGCTCTGCTCTGATCGCGTTTATAAGGAGAAGTGTGGTCAATTTACCGGCAATCCGTCACCATCCGCGCCTTAATCATGGACCTCCAGGCAAGAGGCTTGTTCTGGGGGCATCAGCTTTGTGAGCAGTAACGTCTGAAAACTGTATTTATTATTTTCCCCCCATACTGTCACTTTTTCTTGCCTTTGCACGCTACATGGGATTTAAACCTTAAGTGTCAGCAGCTAGCCAACACTTTATACTTGATCCATCCAAATATCCCCCTGGAAACGAAGACGCCCTCTGTTAGCTAAGTAAAATAAACCAAACTACAAAGAAACACGTTGACGAAGTTCTTCCCTCAAGTTTTCCTATTTGGCTGGCGTGCCGGGTAAGTAATCCCGTTGCTTATGCTAACTTTGATAGCCGCTTTATAAACCGATAATAGGTAGGGGCCAAGTGGGCCTACATTGATTGTCATGACGAGTGTAATGTCGCTGAAATGTCACTTAGCAAACATTTTCATCGTTTAAAGCTTAAAATTGACCTAGTCAAGGGCTATTTTCCTCATTACGCCTAATATATCGGTTATTATTTATGTCAATAAGCGTTTTCTTTCCGTACACTTACATTTCTCCAGTTTAACAATCGTGTTGGTTTGGATTCTGGATTTAGTCCCCATAAATTTGGACAGTAAATTGGTGCAGTTTCTGATAATAATGATGACCCCGTTTGGGTTTCCGTGCCTCGTCCGCCCTGGATCGCGTGCTCTCTGTTGTTTTATAAACCGTTTCGGACAGAAACATTTCTGAGTGACGGTTATAATGGGAATTTCGTCACGCGGACATTAGAATAAGTTTTTGCGCGTGAAAACTGCTTCGCGGCTTTCTGTCTAGCGCAACCTTGCCAAAGTGTCTCGTACGCAAAGAAAGATTAAATAAATTAGTGCAACGGCTACACAATCGACTCGCTGATCATCGGCTTTTACTATGTCATTAATTTGAAAGGTGTTGCTAATAAGCTAGTGCGTTGAAATGGATGTTGGCATCACATGTAGAAAAGGCCTGGGATAATTTTTGTTTTACAGAGTAAGTTAATCTACTTGGTTTGTCACAGATTAATTGTTGACATGATCAATTATCGGTCTTAGGTTTGAAAGATGTTGTTATAATGTCATTAGTGCAATGCTAGTGAACGTGTCAGTGCCATATGGAGGCTAGCGCTGTTAGCCGGCAGTGCATCATGGCTGCGGTGTGACACGTCTGTAGGAGCAGCTCGCTGGTTTCCTCTCAGTACTTCGCTTTGGAGGAGCCCACACAAGCTTGAACATTCTGAAAACGACAGCCTTATGATGTTTTTTTTCATATATTTACTTGCAGTTTTAACTTAAAAAAAATCTAATTATTACAGTTCTGGGGTCCAAAGCTTTTTGCTGTTGGAATTTCGTTTGAGCATTTTGGGACAGGGTGGTTACCTCTGAGTCAGTGGTATAATATTTTGAGGATTTCAAGTAATTTGCTCTTTTAGTTTATTTATTTCCTCGTGGCTGTGTCAGGTCACATGAGTCAATGTAGTGAGTTGGGATTAATAGTTGCCATACAGAGCTTTTGTTTAACTGGTTGTCTCCTGTTTTTTCTTGATCTCGGATTGTGGTCAGTGTGAACCCTTTTATCGAATTTAGAGATAAAATATGATGTTCACATTCACAACATGATCCTATTATATAGTTTTGAGGGTTCAAACTGTGGGTTGGGACTAGTGATTGGACAATATATCACAGAGGCCGATATATCGGCAAATATTTTAGTTATTATTATTATTGGTATCGGCCGATAAATCTTTTTTTAATCAGCCAGTAACTTTCTCTGTTACTTAATTTTTTTTGTTTAATGAAAAGACATGAGCTTCTCTCTGTCTCACGTGCACGCGCTCTCGCGTCTGTCCGCAGTCTAAACATAAACTAAAGTAGTAATCCTTATTTGTTCAGTTTAATGCGTTTCATGCGAGCTGATGCAAACTTTACTTTTTGTTTAAAATATGACCCGCTGCATATTAGCGCCTCTCTCTCACTCTCGCGTACGTGCAGAGAGCTGCGCTCTGTCTGAACTAGTCAGATCACTAGGTATTAATACTGTTTATGATATGCATTTCAATGAGTTGTAGCAACACGTCCCTCGTGTTTAATATATAATTGTGTTTAAAATATGATCGCGTTCCGCTGGACCGTCGATGCGTTTAAAAAGGCACCTTATGAGAGCACCACTGCTTGACACGTGTAGTCTTCTGCAACAGCACTAAATAAATGCATTGCATAGTTTGTATGTGCGCGCACGTGTGTGTGC
This sequence comes from Misgurnus anguillicaudatus, assembly GCF_027580225.2. Lineage (NCBI taxonomy): Eukaryota > Metazoa > Chordata > Actinopteri > Cypriniformes > Cobitidae > Misgurnus > Misgurnus anguillicaudatus. The sequence goes on from NC_073338.2 coordinate 30,570,254, forward strand.
GTGCGCAAATGCATGTTTTTACAGTTATGAAGTAATCATGATAGGATTTTAATGACGCGCTCGCTTTAATGGCATCAGTTTTAAGAAGGTTGCGGTCATGACGGTGTTACGGTCTTGTTTTTTTTTTGTCCACCCATTAAGTGACTTGTTATAATGAGTAAAAATTAACAAATAAAAAAAAGAGTAAACTACTGCCACGCCCCCCGATAGTATCGTGTATCGCCGATCTCACAGGCTGACGATAGGACGATCTGAAAATAGGGCATATCGCCCAACACTACCGTGCGTATAACAAGTTCATGTTCGAGGAAGAGTCCGAATCATATGCGCTACATGTTGCGTGCATTTAGGTCTGAGCAAGAGTCCAAGACGCATGCGTTAAGTCCAGGTGCGTGCGAGGAGGAATCTGTGCGCTTTACAAGCTCTCTCACGTTAAGTGCGCACAAACCCTCTTATGCGAGGAAAAGCACGCAATGCGCATGTTAATGTCAAACTATGATAATAGTAATTATAACCATCGCCAACTATCGTCATGAAAGCCTGCTATTGGCGATATGTCTGACGATCGTCAATGCGTGATACAATTGTCTATCGGCCCAATCCTAGTCAAGACCCACTTGTGGGTCACACAGTGGGATTATGTGGCTCCCCAATAGTGGCTTTGCTGTTGTGGAGAATGACACAAAACAGTTTAGCCCAATTAATGACTAAGTGACAATGATTATGATTTCATGTATATTTTGCTATTTTAATTAAACTTGCATTTCATTAATAAAATGACAGGGAGAATAAAAACTACTTAATAATAAAAGTGGGTAAAATGTGTATTTTCCCTTATATTTCCATTTAAAAATATGTTGGTGGGTCCCGGGATAGATTACACGTACCTGAGTGGGTCGCAAACTTTGGGAACCACTGAACTAGTGAGGTCGTTATAAAGCTATCTTGTCAGTTATTCCCAGTGCTTTCCTAATACCTATGAGCCTTCCTCCCCCACCACCCCCAAAACACTTCATGTGTATGTCATGGCTGGCTGGGCCATGGGTTATATTTTACACGCGTATATCCTCCCTTCCCCCTTTGATGCCATGTTCAGCCAGTTCACCTCTACATTCTTACTGTCCATTTCTGGCTTTGTCCATATTAACTTCTTTTTCACCTTAATTTGTATGTGGTAGGTCCTGAATAGGTTTAAGTCTGCATAAGTACATCTATATATAAACTCAAGGTTATTTTACTTAGTCAAGCTACAAGCTTACTTTGTCTATGCAAGTACACTGTACACAATCGTAAATGAATATTTTATTTTGGCACAGGTGCATCATATCTGTCAGTACATGAGCACACTGCAGACTTAAGTGTTTGCATCTCTTCATTTTTTTACTTCATTTTGTCTGAATTTTTTTTTTTTTAAGTGTATTTAAGCACACTTTGTAAGATGCATTCCTCTTTTGTTTGAGGGTCACTAGGGGCCGGCAGACATCCCTAAATCTTATCTCTGCAACCCCTGGTCTGAGCTATCCACCTGCTGCAATGCATGCTTTCATTCCTTCTCAGCTGAGCTGTGGGTTGTGGGAGTCTGTGTGTGAAGGAGTCTTTATGCATTCAATATCTTATGGGTGTGGGTTGGCCTTATCTGGATTTACACTAGTAGACCTCCACCCTTTTTTACTTGCTACAGGAGGTCTTATATTTATGCTTTTTGAGGACACACTATATTAAACACAGTATTTATTGTTGTAGTGTGTGGTGTTTTATAGTTCTTCTAGTTTTTGTCCTGATACCCCCCCAGTCAGTGAAAGATGGTTTGTCATGTTCAAGAAGCTAATTTAAAGGACAAGTTCGGTATTTTACACTTAAAGCACTGTTTTCAGATGCGCAGCTGCTTATGACGCACTGGTTTTATTTCAGATATTAGGAGTCCAAGACGCGCGCATTAAGTCCATGTGCGTGCAAAAAGGTATCCTCTCTCTACAAGCTCTCTCGCGTAAAGTGAAGCCCACAAACCCCCATGCAAGGAAAAGAACCCAATGTGCTTGTTAATGTGAAACTATAATAATAATAATAAATAATAATGGCTTATCATTTTTTGTCTTTCAAAAAAAAGAATTAAAAATCGAGAATCGAATCGAAAATGTAACCGAATCGAGAATTTGGAGAATCGTGACACCCCTATTATCTTGTGATAACATTATTAGTGAAAGTTTCTAATATTTAGTACAGAATTAGCTGTCTGCATTCCGTCTATGCTAGTGCGTTGTGCCAGTGGTGCTGAAGAGTTTCAAGACACCTTACCACAGCAAATTACAGAATACTACAGCAATAATGGCTTGTAATTGTGTATTTGAAAAGTGTATAGAGAAACATCATACTGCTTTAAGGGAGAACTTGACCTTGTTCCTATAAATACAGGTGCAAATTGTTATATGCTGTGCTTCATAAATGACTAGATCATCACTGTGTATACAGCACTGTGCATATCTTAGAGTTTTATGCCTAAAGCCATCAGCTAATTATTGCTTAATATATTGTCATCACTGTTTCTTTTCTCCAGTGTGACGTGGAGAGAACACTACACAAGGATTGCTAAGGAATCTGAATACTAATTTAGAGGTATGTATTTCACAAAATAACTTGAGTTTTTTTCACACTAGAAATGGTTAATCCCAACTTATTCCGAATCCTGAGTAAACGGAATGCTGTGTTATCTGTTTTACCCTGCTTATACTTTACCAGGGGGTAAGAAATCTCCCTGGGCATTTATAATGTGACACTTTATTCCTAAACCTTGGGTTAATGTTCATATTTGTGGTGTCAACAATATGGATGTGACGAAATTAGGGATGCGCTGGGCTGATCCAGACCTTTTCCTGGATTGGGAATAATGGGTGAGGGGAAAATCGTATTCTTGGATGCATTGCGATGTGGTTGTTGTGGAAAATTGATTCACAAATGTAAAAAATCAATTTTTTGCACATATGTATTTAATTTCCAAAATAATAGCGCAACGTTATCAGAACCAAAAGGTGGAAGTCAACTATGGGAGCGCTGCAGCACACAGGCAGTTTTGAGAGCTTACACGAGTAGTAGAGAAAGAAAAATCCAAATACATCTAGCCTAATTCTAAACTGAGAGATACCAAACAAAACAAAATACCTTTTGGAAGGTTGACGTCTGCCTTTACTCTGTTCAGTTATCGTCAGGGAGAAACGGCGCCTTTAATTCACTGTACCGCATTTGGCTTGTCAATAAATTAGTAGCAAATAGCATTTCCTAAAACCTGCGTTGTGTTTGACTATTAATCATTAACGATTGGAGCATTTTAGCAGTTTAAACATTTTTATTTGGGGTGTAACGATAAACCAATATGGATAGATACATCGATTATATTTCTAATCATACGACATGTCGATGCCGCACATAAAATATTGCTATAAGGTACCTTTATTTCGACACTGCAGCACTTTTTTCACTAAGATCTGAAGTTTTGTGACCAATTAAATGCTTAAGTTTAACAGCTTTGTTTTTATATCAATATATTTATTTCAATTTAATTTATTTATACCTCAGCGATTGTCACTATTGCACATTTTGGCTCAAGATGCAGAAAAATTTACACCCCTAACTTTTATCATTGAGGATTTTATTAACAAGCACATATTGTCCGATTCACGTTTTAAATTTCCTTTGGTGGTTAAGTGTGTATTAGTACATGTTAATGATATGCAAAAGGTACATACCTCAAAGTAAACGATGACACGAGTTATCATAAATCTTTTTTCTTGGGCTACAACAAACCCACAGATTGTAGGCAACAGTTTACTTTCTGGGATTGGTGATTTAGACAAGACCGACATTATCATAATTCCTCCCGCTTCGACCCAGACTCTTAAGTTAACTCCTGTTAGCAACCGAATTTATGGTAAAAAGCGTCACATTTCCGGCTGACGTCAGAAGTATTCAGACCAATCACAACGTACAGGTTATCTGGCCAATCAGTGTTATCTGACCAGCGTTTCAGGAAGAGAGTGAAATCTGGAGCTACAAAATAGTACGGTATGTGGAAAATAATGTGTTTTTTAACCATAAACTACTCAAACACATTGTATTATACCAAATACAAAAAATAACGTTGTTTTTAGCAATGAAATATGTTGTCTCGTCAACCAATGTCTCGTTTTGAAGTGTCTCTTCGCACCTATAGTCAAAAGTCATAATTGGATGATTGCTCGTACAGTATGTAGCATTTAGGCCAATAGAGGTAGTGCAATTTCTCGTTGCGCATGCGCCAAATGTCAGTGCACATGTCAAATGAACTATGCTTTGCAAGCCTGTGCGTTCAACTGCGTGTGTACCTATCGCGTTTTCCTAAAATGCTTTCTGGGATATTTTTGTACTCCTTATTCAGGTGTTTTGTCAAACGTTCCTCTAAAGGGGTAAAACCAGGATTTAGAACGAAGATAACTCGCATTAAATGCAATGTGAAAAGCCCATTGGAGTTGTAAATGTTTGCATGCTTCGTGGTTTAATGTTGATGTTGGAATGCTTTTTTGATATGCTAGTTTTCCAAACTTTAAATCATACTTTAAAAGCACTTGTTCCCAGTTGTGTAACCCATTATTAAGCATATGTTTTGCTGACTCACTAGTTTGGCAGGCAGGTGTGAGGCACCCTCATGCAGAACCACAGGAGATGAATAAACCACCACAGCCTCTCACAGGACCCACAGCTGTTCCCCTCCCTGCCCAATCACCAGGATTGACACAGGTAAAAAACCAAACAGCTTTGTTTTTGAACTTCTGCATAAGGAGGATTTTCAGAGTTCTTGTTAACATTGTTGTTATTGCGATGTCTTTTACAGGCTGCCTATCCCCAAGGCCAGTCCTCTGTTGTTTTTCCTGGCCAGGCTCCACAAATGAACACTGCACCGCAACCCAGACAGGTAAACCATCCTAAACCCTGTTGTAGTTCCCATATAAAACTCCACTTCCAGCAATACATTCACTGTGTTTTGTGGCTAAGCTTTGTGTGCCTCCCTGCTTGTGTTGGAGGAAAAATTGTGCACATGTGGCAGTGTCTGTTTCCTTTGTGCATCTGAACTTTGACCTTTTACTCTTTACTTTCCTCCCAGTTTGCCCCAGGGCCTCGTGCTTTACACCAACAGGTACTATACATTTTCATAAACTGGGGCGTGCTTGATTTAAAAGTGAATGAATGGGAAAAAAATTTGTTAAACACTTGCATTAATCATTAACGTGACTCCATTTGGTTAATAAATGCCTTCTGAAGTGAAACTATATGTTTGTGAGAGAAAACGAGTAATAGTTTGAGCAATTTATATGTTGTGCCTCCATATTTAAACCTGACACGCTGATCTTTTACACGTGTGATGCACATGCATGTAACGAAAAGTACCACACAATGGAAAAGCTCCAATGTTTGGGAGAATTATTTCTTTAAGAAGTCTTGTATCAGTGTTAGTAAGGTTTTATGTTCACATTGGCAGAACAGTGCAGGCAATCAAGAACCGTTAACTGAACCAAACATCATAAATTCCCAATTTCAGTATTTGTGAACAAAATTGAACCAGTTTTGCATAAGAACACATTTCTAAAACCCAAAATCTAATTGTCTGAGGCTGCGTGAATGTTTATTAGCTCTATGATTCTCATCTGTACACCATTGTCATCTTCGATCACCATGTTCCCTTTGTGTCACTGACGTCCGTTTTCTCAGGCTTTTCTTAACTGTGCATGCGTGATGCTTGCTTTCAGTGCTGATGGCTAACATACTGACCGCTGCTTCTTGTCGTCTCTTTCTCTCTTTCACATCTTTTCTCCACTCTTTCTTCTGCTGTTTTGTGTGGCTAAAGGGTGGATTCAGGTCACTGCAGGTAACTGGTCCTCTCTCCTCTCGCTGTCTGTCCACAAATAGTCAAAGCTTTCCAGCTTTCTGAACGTTATAAGCATGCAATAAGGTCAGTGCATGTCATTGCAGGTGTATTGTAGTGAAACCGGATATTCAACAAAATTGGGCATTTAATAGCAGAACGAGGAAAGATCTCGAATGCTTAAATTTTGGAAGTTGTTAGAAGGTGCGCATCATATCAGTTTGTATTATATTTAGTTTACCACAAAGTGAAAATTAGCCCATAACCTACCTTTTTAATACCATCCTAGGTGTATATGACATTTTCTTCAGCCAATCACATTAGCTTTGTAATTGCATAAATGGGACCCGTTTTTTTTTTAGCCCATTATCATAAAGATGGTGGGTTAGTATATTTATTTTGAAGTGAAATTATATGTTTGTGAGAGAGAACAATGAACATTTTGAAATTGATGCATCAGGTTTAATTGTAAATGCATCTGGATCTAAAATGCGGCATGCAGGTTTGTAAGCTAGACAATCATTGGTACTCGCATGTCTTTTGACTGCAGGTCACGAGACCCACAAGAACCAATAACGAAAAGACATTAACTCACTGGAGTCATAAGTATTGTGATGATGGATGGGTTTCATGCATGCAGCCACTATTTAATGCCATTACAAGCCTAGAACTGTTTTATTAACTCTAAATTTGTTCAGCTAAAAGAAGGTAGTCAAATACACCTAGCATGGCATTAAAGTGAGTTTTGGGTGAACCATTCCTTTTACCATTTTGTTTTGACTGCACATCATGGTCTAACTGTGGGTTCACACCAGACACTTTTGAGGTGTCAAATTCGCGTCTACCGCGCGTAGTTGGACGCTTGAACATTTTGAGTGTACACGCTCGTTTTTTTCCAGGCTTTTCAAAAACATTTTAACTTTTCAGAATGACACAAGCGTGCAGGTCATGTGACAATAACCTACGTGTCTAGCGTTTTCCACGCGTTTTTAGGCGCGACTTGTGAATGGCCCCTAAAGCATGAAAAAATATAAAATATATTTATTGCAACTCACATTGTCATCGCAACATTAAACAATGTCACCGCACATCGCAACTTTTCCTCACATCGTGCAGCCCTAGCTCCCGATTGGTTAACGCAGTGCGTTTTTCCGCCAAAGTTCAAATTTTTCAACTTGTGCTCGTCCCGTGCTAAACGCCTCATTCGCACCGCAAGACCTCTAGACCCGCATCAACGCATCTTTACGTTGACTTAACATTGAAATCATTCGCGCTTGACACCTCTACTGCGGCTGGTGTGAACACAGCATAAACATGGTCTAGTAAAATGTTATCTTCTGGTTACTACTGATTACTAGTCTTTACTTGAACTAAAAACTATTTGTAACTAAGCTGTGCAGAATTTAAGATATGTTGCACAAAACCCAATATGGTTATCACACCAGCCCTTATAGTCAAATCCAAGACTTAAAACATGCTTGACTGTTGTGTGTAAAGATTGCGTTTGTTGTTTTGGAGGAGCTTATGACATGCAAATTTTAAGTTAATTGAAAGTCTTTGGTTATATAAAATAGGTGTCGCATACATGAGCAGACTTGTTCTAAATGTAAATGATTTAATAGCCAACATTTTGAGTTTGATTAAATTACTTCTCTTGCTCCTTTAACAGACATACTACAACAGGCCCAACATGCAAGGCAGTGCCCCTCGGGTCCCACCCAGCAGCACCCCTCGGTCTGTTGCACCCACTCACGTCTACCAGCCTACCTCACAGGTGATGATGATTCCCCAGCAACAGTTGCCGTATGCCAACCCTCAGGGCCATGCTCTTTTCCTACACGGACAGGTAACTGTATTTATTAAATGATTAAATGCGTAATAAATCATGTTAAAATTAAAAAGTTAGCCTGTTTCTAACAGCATTTGATTTTTCATTAAAGTACCGTGGTCCATACATGCCCCAGGCCCAGCAGTACCCGGTACCCAGTGGATCCGCAGGCTTTTACAGCGGAAGCAATCCGACTGACTTTAATGCATATGGTGAGAGGCTTTGCTCTTGCACACATTTGTGCATTTAGAAATGCATGTAATAACCATTTAAACTTCTATACCATCACGTCTGACTAGGATAGGTTGTAGGTCTGAGGAGAGCTCTTGATGGTTTATTTTGCATGCGTGTTTTGTTTTTGCCTCATTACAGTAATAAGAATGGAGGTGCTTAAAATCAGAAAGTGCACTGGCGTTCTTTAATGAGCTCTGTTTTGCAAATTTAATTTCTTGAAATATCACACGTTCCTGGACATGTTCTTGACACATCCGCTCTATCACAACTAACCACTACACACCTAGTTTTCTTTTTCTACAGAGATTGTTGGTTGTCTAACCTGGGTCTTATATCTGCTGCTTCGTGTTTCCTCTTACTTACACTCTACCTTTATCTCTTTCTCTCTTGTCTTTCCTCTCCTCTTTTTGGCTGAGTTCAGATCCCTCTCTGGCAGGGAGGGAAAGGCGGGGGGGTGGGGGGAGAGGTGCGGGCAGAGAGAACGGACGTCTCTCGCTGCATGGAGCTCCTCTCACCTCCCAGCGTTATCCTGGTGAGTCTAAACCATAGGGCTGCTTGTGTTACACCTCTGTCCTGCTAGCTGGTCTAGGAAGCGAGCACCCCACCCAATTTTAGACAGCTTTCTTAGATTTATTAATCAGTACAGTTTCCTTTTTGATTTATAATCGTTTTAGGCTTTATTTTACTATTTTTCCTTCAGTGTCAGGAGGTATTTGGTGGGTGGGGAAAGTACGTTATGTGGGTTTTTTCCTTCAAGACACTATTAATAAGTTGCTTTCGTTTCTTTCTTTTTCTAATCCCAGCAGGTGCTTATTACCCTGCACCACAGCAGTACCAATCATCAGTGGCCAACACGCAGGTCATAATAAACCCCACGCAACAGCAACCAGCCCCACCACCACAGCAAGCTCCTCCTCAGCAGACAGGTCCAGTCAAGAGAGAGCGCAAACAGATCAGAATACGTGACCCCAACCAGGGAGGGAGAGACATTACAGAAGAGATCATGTCCGGTGGGCGATCGACCTCCACACCCACTCCTCCACAGGTTTGTAAATACATTGTATTTTAAAGTCCATGTGCTTCATTTGTTGTTGTGTCCTCTCTGAATACTGAATATGACAGTTCTGTGCAGTTTGGCATTACCAACACTTTGTTTTAATGGTTTGTGTGCTTTTGTTTCAGACTGGTGGCCCAGAATCTGAAGGTCCTGTCCAGACCAATGGTGAAAGTGTTCTGCCTGTTACTTCTGGTAAGTGGGCTTTCTTTAAAGGTGCTGTGTGTAATTTTTAGAAGGATCTCTTGACAGAAATGCAATATAAAATACAAAACTACATTATCATGGGTGTATAGAGACCTTTTTATAATGAATCATTGTTTTTATTACCTTCGAATGAGATGTTTTTATCTGCATGCACATGGGTCCCCTTGCGTGGAGGTGGCCATTTTGTGCCACCACGTTTCTACAGAAGCCTTTCAAGGTGCAGTGTGTACATTTTAGCGGCATCCAGTGGTGAGGTTGCGAATTGCAACCAACGGCTCAGTCCAGTGCCCAACCCTCGCTTTTGAAATGCATAAAGAAGGTACGATAGCCACCACCGTACAAACATTTCATAATCGGAGACAACTCAGTAGAAAGGTTTGTCCGTTAAGGGCTTCTGTAGAAACATGGTGACACAAAATGGCGACTTCCATGTGGGGGGACCCTCGTGTATGTAGATAAAAACGTTATGTAAGGGATAATGTAGAGGCAGCCGGTAGTTATTGGGAAATAAGCCCCGACAGTGTGATCAGGACCCGACGCTTATTACACGGCTACTTGCCACATGAGAAAAAAAACTGGACATGAATATGAATTTTAAACATTTTATTGGCATATTTGTTTTAAATTAACATTTTTATCCTTCCGTGAAACTTTGCACAGATGCATAAAATGATCGTAATACCTTATTAAGATCCTCTGCTTCATACTTGTCTGTCTCCATTTTTTCTCTTTTAGCCAGTCTTTGAGAAGTTTTAATCCCCATTCTGTATTTTTGTGTGTGTTGGCTTCGTAGCTGTCATGCTCTATTTTGTCAAGTTCAGTCTCAGTAAGCTGTCTGTGTCTTGTCGTGGTTGTCCAGTGTTTGTCACAAGATGGCGCCAAACAGACAGTAATCTTTATTGATCTTTATTGGCGCGGAGCGATTTTACTCGTGCAAGTAGTACCGGCTATGCGTTATTAATTTGGAGCGGTTATTATTTGAAAAGAACGAACCTGCAAATGTCTCAACTGACCAATCAGAATCAAGCATTCCAGAGAGCCGTGTAATAAGAGTTTATAAAAACATAACGGTTCATTTTAACACCACTGATAATATAGTTTTGTATATTATTTTGCATTTCTTTCAAGAGATCCTTCTTAAAATTACACACTGCACCTTTAACGGACAAACATTTTTGTCTCCGATGACATGTTTTTCCGGTGGCGGCTACTGTAGCTTCTCTATGCGTTTCAAATCCGAGGGGTGAGCAGTGGGCTGAGCAGTTTGTTGCAATTCGCAACCTCACCACTAGATGACGCTTAAATTTACTCACTGCACTTTTAAGTCAAAAGCCTAATAGGTATTTTTTTAGAAGTGGACAACCAAATTACAAAAAGGAAGTTGTGCCAAAAAGCAGCCAAGACCTTCATAATAACTTTTTCTCAGCTATTTACTGAGCAGGTATCAAAAATGTGAAGTTTTTGTCTCTGTTTGCTCTAGCTGATTTTTGTCTCTCTTGTTGACCATTCTTTATCCTCAGACGATCCAGTTAAGCTCGTGGACCCTCCTCCAGCTGTCTCTACCCCTCCGCCAGCTGTCCCTACCCCTCCTCCATCAAAAACACCAGAGGAAGCCCCAGCTCTACTTTCGGTCGACAAATCTAAACCTGTGCCTGAGGTCAGACCTGCTTCACCTGAGGGCAAGGTTTCCATTCCTTCAGAAGAGGACACTGACGTTATCGCCACGGCATCTCGTGCATCTCCACCAGTTTTGACTTCTCCAAACAATCCCAAACATCCAGAGCCTCAAACTAGTGACAGCGTGGAAGCTCCAGTGGTCCCAGAAGCCCCTGCACAAGAGTCCGATGAGTCCTCTGTTCAGACAGAGCAGGCTTCTGCTGAAGTTGTAGAAGAGGAGCAAGACGTAGCCAAGGAGATCGAGTCGGAGCTTGTCGGCAGCGTAGAGCCACCATCTGACTCGAGCTCAGCAACCATCATCTCCACCCCCGTGGAGGCTCCTGCTGTAGCTAACGGAAGTGAAGAAGTTTCTAAGGCCCCTAGTCCTGTAACCATAGCAACAGCAGTTCCAGAGTCTGTCATTGAGGAGTCAAAGGAGCAGCCCATGCTTAACGGTTTGCCTCAGGACCCTGAAGAGGCTCCCGAAGTGATGTCCGAGTGCTCCGCAAATCCGGTTGATAAACCAGTGGTTGCCCAGGTCCAGCAGAGCTGCCTTGCTGCTGTAAAAGCACCTCCTGTTGAGGAAGAAGTTGAGCAGAAACAAGAAGAGATCCCAATCCCTGCAACAAGCTGTCCTGTTGAGGAGACCACTATGCAAGGTATGTAAAAACACATTAATTCGTACTCTTGTTCTTCTCCAGAAACAAGCCTGACTTTAGCACATCTCTTTGCTTAGCTACCATGATGGCAGTGTCAAGGAAGAAGAAAAAGTTCAAGGATCTGGATAAGAAAGATGTGGGAGATGTCTTGGATGCTTTCAAAGAGGTTTGTAGTAATTCTAAAAGATAATTATTTCATTATTACCTTTTTTATTTACTTGTGCAGTCATTTCTAGAGCAAAAAAGTGGTAATAAGATTGAATGCCTTGGCTTATCCGTGATCTTCTGTACCCATTTCAGCCTGAGGAGAAGCCTGCGCCTGAGCCAGAAGTTGTTCAGAAAGCTCCCTCCCCGGTTCCACCCCCTGTCCCGCCACCAGAGGAATCAGATGAAACGTGGGAAGATAAGGAGGACAAGGAGGACAAACTTGACACTGAGAATATTGAACCAGAAGCACCCAAATCTGTTGAACAGAAGTATACATATAAAGAAGGTTAGAGAGTCATTCAGTTGTCCAGTTTGAGATCATTGGTCCTTGCTACACATGATTGGTTAAATTGTTTCAAAATCCTCTTTTTTTTTTCTTTAATCCTGTTTGTTTCAAGGATTTACTGTTAAATATTTTGCATTTTGGCAGGCACGTTTGTCTAAAAACAGTGGATTCAGAATATATGCATAGATTTTCTGATGTTTTCCTTTTGACTCTTACCCTTAAAGAGCAGTGGAAGCCTATCAACCCAGAGGAGAAGAAACGATACGATCGGGAGTTCTTGCTTGGCTTTCAGTTCAATAGCGTGAGCATGAACAAACCCGAGGGTTTGCCACACATCAGTGATGTAGTGTTGGACAAGGTGAGGCATCCATCTATCAGAGATTCAAGTATTTAAGTCTTAAAATCATACTTTAAAATCACCCTCTTTCTCGTGCAGGCCAATAAAACCCCACTGCGGCCCATAGACCCCAGAAGTCTGATGAACTGTGGGCCTGACTTCACACCCTCGTATGCTAACCTGGGAAGACAGTCATCTGGAGGAGGAGGAGGCGGAGGACGAGGACCGGTCAGTTGACTCTCTTTGTTTACTATTCAAAAGTCAGTAAAGTAAGTGGCTGCATTTTGAGACAGATCATTTATTTTTAAAAGTTGCACCCTTCTCAGTCTGGTCGACGCCCTCAGCCTGGCCGAGGGAAGGAGCAGGTCAATCGCAATCCCAAGATCATCACAAGCTTGTCTCTCAAAGACAACGTTGAACTCAACCAGGCCGAAAACGCGTGGACGCCCTCGGTTAAGAAGCAATCCAAAGGCCGTCCTGCCGAGGTTGAAGATGAGGATGCAGAAGCCGCAAAAACGCAGGAGCTTTTCCGCCGCGTGCGCAGCGTCCTTAACAAGCTTACGCCACAGATGTTCCAGCAACTGATGAAGCAGGTGACAGAGCTCACCATTGACACAGAAGAGAGGCTCAAGGGAGTCATTGACCTCATCTTCGAGAAAGCCATCTCCGAACCCAACTTTTCCGTAGCTTATGCCAACATGTGCCGCTGCCTTATGGGGGTGAGTTAAAGAGCTGTCTGTATGTATTTTGTGGTTCCAGTGATGACCTCTTTTTTGTGCCACGTGTCTGGGCCACTGATTTATATTGATGGGATTGAGGAACTGAGAAACCTTTGTTTGTTGACAAGTTTCTTGTCGTAAAGTATATTTCAAATTTAAATAGTACTGCTTTAAAACAAACAGCCTTTTCTTAGATGATGACTTTGTATAATGCTGTAAATGTACTTTTAATATTTTTAAAGAAAATCTGTCTCTTTCTTTCAGCTTAAAGTCCCCACTTCAGACAAACCGGAAGTCACTGTGAATTTTCGTAAACTGCTGCTCAATCGTTGTCAGAAGGAGTTTGAAAAGGACAAAGATGATGATGAGATATTTGAGCAGAAACAGAAAGAGCTGGATGCTGCCACTGTACGAATTTTTTTTCAAATATACGTTACCTCGTTGTCTTCTGATATTTAGCTAAAATGAAACTGCTGTTTATTACTACAGGAAGGGGAGCGTCAGCGTCTGAAAGAAGAACTGGAGGAGGCCAAGGACAAAGCACGCAGAAGGTCGCTCGGCAACATCAAGTTCATTGGCGAACTGTTCAAGCTGAAAATGCTAACCGAGCCCATCATGCACGACTGCATCGTGAAGCTCCTGAAGAACCATGATGAGGAGAGCTTGGAGTGCCTCTGCAGACTGCTGTCCACCATTGGCAAAGACTTAGACTTTGAGAAGGCCAAGGTAATGTAAAGCAGACTATATTGTTGTATGATATATTGTTATGTCACTATTATAACCTGGTTTAGTGGCGGTCAGCCTGTCACTGTGTCAAAAAAATCCAGTGCACCCACACCGAAATTCAAAGTCATTTTTTCTCTGCAGCCTCGTATGGATCAATATTTCCACCAGATGGAGAAGATCATCAAAGAGAAAAAGACATCATCTAGAATTCGCTTCATGCTTCAGGATGTTATAGACCTTCGACGGGTAGCTACATGCTTGTTTTGTATTTACTCGCCATAGTTTAAATGCATAAAGTTAAGATTTAAACTTTAATCTTATCTGTGTATAGAACAACTGGGTGCCCAGGAGGGGAGATCAGGGTCCTAAAACCATTGATCAGATCCATAAAGAGGCAGAGATGGAAGAGCACAGGGAGCATGCCAAAGTACAGCAACAACTGCTGTCTAAAAATGACTCCAGTCAGGGGCGAAGGGGACGTGGTAGTGGTGGTGGTCCGCACTCTTCTGGGGGCCGTGGTAGCCAAACGCAGGATGAGGGCTGGAACGTAGTGCCTATTACCACCAAGAGCAGGCCGATTGACACCAGTCGCCTCAGTAAAATTACGAAGGTGAAGGTTTTGACCAAGTAAATTTTATACATAGCTCAGTTTTTGATAGATTGATGTGTTTAACCGTGTTATTATTTATTTTGCGCTCTACAGCCTGGTGATTTTAACAACCAGCTGCTTGCCCCAGGAGGAAAGGGGTCGTGGGGTAGCTGGGGCAAAGGAAGCAGTGGAGGCTCAGGAGCAAAGTCTACTGGTGAACAAGGTGAAAATCCACCCAGTTTTATTTAACTTTCTGCATGGATGTCCAGCTGTTTATTATTTCACTTATCTTGGGCGTGGGCGGTAACATTGCTGTCAAGTTTTGCTGTTAACTCTAACTGCTTATCTAATGCTGTCCTTTTTATATGATCCAGATCCGGGAAGACCTGCCACCAGCACACTCAACCGCTTTTCTGCATTGCAGCAGGCTGGACATCAAGTGTCTTCATCCTCGCTGGAGTCTGATCGTAGGGTACCTCAAAGGTAAGCTTTTTGCTGGGATCCCCGTTGCATGGTACTGATGCTATTGTGATCGTATAATTTAAATCTTAAATGGTCTCTTACCATCACCATTCATATTTCCATCAATCTCTTGTGCAGAAATAGCTCCAGTAGGGACCGTAGCGATAGAGACCACGGTGAGCGGGACCGAGATCGCTTTGAGCGCTTCGATAGCAGGCGTGACGACCGGGATAGAGGCATGGACAGGCCCCGTCCAGCCATCACCAAGCGCAGTTTCAGCCGTGAAAATGAAGAGAGGAGAGGTGACAGCCGCGGACCTCCGGATTCAGTACGTCGCGTTGCCAGCATGACGGAAAACCGGGACAGGGGCAGTCGTGAGCGGGATCGAAGCAAAGATACAGGTGAGAGTCAACTAACCTTAGTTGCTACCGGGTGATTCTCACGAAATCCAGATTTAGGTGTCCAGCATCAGAATATTTACAAAGCACTTGAAGCCTAATTTTTTGCACTTATAAGATTAAGGTCTAAACTTACTATAAGCATTATTTTTAGAGGATTTAACAAATATTAGAAATTCAATTTTTTTTAGATTATCATTATCAAAAATTATCATTACCGCAACATATTACATTAAATATATGCATTTACAAACTCGTTTCAGTAATGAAAACCAAAAGTTGTCTAGGTACTATGACAAACAAAATTTCAACTTTTATCTGAAGAGAAAAAATAAGAACTGCTTACCTGGTAGCCATCTTGAGTGTCACAGTCAATTATGTCCCTTCCAACAATTTTTTTTTGAAAATGTTAATTCCTTGAGGGCTTAAACAATGATTGAAAATTGTTGCGGAGGATTTATATTCCTTATTATCTACATTTACCAATGATCACCAAATACCACAAGTTTCTTTACTCTAAATGTTTATAGTATAACATGCACTGAAGCTTTTTATTTTTTAGATTTTTTAAATTTTAAATATTTCCATGTCAAAGAACCCAAATCCAGTCATGGAAACGTTGCGGTAATGAAAATGTTCCTCTTAAATGTGGAAAAAACAACAAAATTTGTTTGTACGATGTCATTTGAAATCATGTGCACAATAGTACACAAAGAGATGTTTGTAACTGTATGCTTCTTATTTTGATACTCTTACTTTGCATTTACTTTTTTTACCAAAATGTTTCATGACACCTCATAAGTCTAATTTCGTGAGAATCGCCCCCTACCGTCATGGACCCTCCTTAGCTAAAATAATAAGGATTATTTTTATTAAGGATTATTAAGGATTACCAATTATGGCACAGATGTAGTGGAAATGGAATATTACAGGTTCACAACTGATGTTCTTTGTGTTTTTTCTTTTTTTTTTCAGTGAAACCTGTGTCTGCTCCTACTCCTCCACCTCCGACTCAAGCCAAACCAGCCTTGGATGAGGACCAGCTGGATAAGAAATCCAAATCAATTATTGAAGAGTATCTCCACATCAATGATCTAAAGGTATGTGCGCTCAGTCAAGATAGTTCATAAAGTATGCTCTGCTCCACTGATGACCTCTATTTTGTGCCACGTGTCTGGGCCACTGATTATACACTGATGGGATTGAGGAACTGAGGAGCCATTGTCTAAAAAACTTTTAAGATGTCATCACCTTTAGCTAATTCATCTAGTCATTTCTAACTTGAAAGATTTTAAAGACACTTTTACTGACTTTACTCTTGTTACTGATTCATAGGAGGCAGTGCAGTGCGTGCAGGAGCTGAACAGTTCATCTTTACTCTTTGTGTTTGTACGGAATGGTGTGGAATCCACTTTGGAGCGCAGCACCATCGCTAGAGAGCACATTGGTCTGCTGTTTCAGAAGCTTTTTAGTGCTGGAATACTTCCTGCTGAACAGTACTATAAGGGGTGAGTTCATTATGTACATCGCTAATTTATGACACAAAGACATTTGAAGATTGTAACCACTGTTCCTATGATGACCTCTGTTTTGTGCCACGTGTCTGGGCCACTGATCTACACTGATGGGATTGAGGAACTGAGGAACAGTTTCATTTAGGGTTGTATTTGTTGGTTAGGGTAATATATGAAGAGTTTGGTTCCAAAACGCAATAAATCCATTTAGACAAATTTTGGTAAAAACGTGTTTTCTATACCAAGAAAAACACTATTTTCTGTTACAAACTTTCACATAGCATCTTTAAAATGCTAGAAATCTATTAATTCAATGTACAAATGTGCATTCATCTTTGCCATTTTATATTCATTTAGTTGAACAGTTGTACACACTGATTAAAAAAATAAACATTAATGGCATTAATCAAAACACTTACTTTGCCATAGTAAGATCACTGTCATTGCTGCGGTTATACTTGACGTCGTCGCTTAGCATTTTTCACAGCGATCAGCTGTAAAATGTTTTGGTCCTGCTCGATTTTCGTTGACTTTGACTAAAGTAATGTAAAGTTTTTCATAAGATCCCCTGGGATCAATGTGTTAGCATGAGAAGCTTGATGCTGTGCTTCGCGTAAATTATTAGATGTTGATGGCGTTTCTTTCCCGTCACAGAAAACCATCACAGCCTTATCAATGCATTTAAAGTATTATTTTGTTGAAGTAGATGCGGAAAACTAGGATTCCGTGTACTCAACGCGCCGCCATTGTTTGTTTACATTGCATGCAATGGTGCGCTGTAATTTCTGGAGTGGATTTATTGCGTTCTGTAAAAAAGGAGGAGTGGCGCTTATCGAATTTTGGGGAAAAATGTGACTGAATAACACGGCGGATATTGGCTTTTGCATAAAATTAAGAATTTACTTTTAAATTCTGACCTGATATAATACTGGTTTTGGCAGTAACTCATTTTTTTCAAAAATGTCGTTTAGCGCGTTTTGGAACCAAACTCTTCATATGTTGTTGCATTCCTGTATGCTTTATCTCCAGTGACACACAAGTTATTGAAAACTTATTCAATTATTATTAACCCTTGTGTGGTGTTCATATTTCTGTTACTTAGACAATGTTTGTGGGTCTAGTGGACCCACTGTATTATTTGTATCTTAAACCAATGCAGTCATACAAATTTATGTATAACTTTTTACAGATGATTACTTTAGCCTCATTGCAAGTTATATAGACAGAATTTATGGTGAATATTTGTCATTTACCACTGGTAGAGGACTATATATAGATTAAAGTGCTATTCGATTTTGTGATAATATGAAATAAGAGAAGAAAATTCTATTCTCCCCCAGATGTTTATCTAAAATAAGTATTTTCATCACTTTTTCATCTGAACACATAACCTGTTCATGTCAGCCTACACAACACATAAGAAGCAGATTTTTACTGTGTAGCTGTGTTGCATATGCATTTCTTGCATTTTATAGACGTATACTGTGTCTTCCTGTCCATCTTATGTCCACACACACTGCAGTACAATGTGTTGCTTTTGGCTACAACCTAAAATGATGAAAATGGTTGGATATGAAATTTTACTTTCCCTATTTCTCACTCTCTCTCACACACTCATACACACACAAACACACACACCATAGGTTTTGTGGTAATTCATGGTTTTACAAATAGTAATCAATACACCAGTTTATCATGATTACTACACTTTTACTATAATACAACCATGGTTATTTTTTGTAAGGGATACAGTGGTGAAATGTAGAATGGTTCCTTTTAGAAAAAAGGTAAAGTGTTTGGGACAGTGGGGGCAGACAAGTGTTCATGCTTGATATATAAAATGTTGTGTATCTGCGCTGTTACAGCAAGTGCAGAAGGACAAAACTCTGACATGCATCCATCACATATGTACAGAAATATATACAAACACACCCGTGCACTCACAGGAGTCCCAGATAAGAGAAAAACAAAGTGAAGTTACATAGCACATTCAATTTTCACTCTCTTATTACCCCCGGGTCAAGTGGACCCGAACACCACATATGTAATATAAATGTGTAGGGGGGGTGTACAGTGTACAGTCATTATAAAGCTGTTTATTTTTATGTTCTTTATAGAAAATGAGCCAAGGCCAATGAATCTGAGGTTGAAACAACAATTAATTGCATAATTTTTCTTGTAGTAAACATTAAAAACGGGTCCCACAGACCCGAACACCACACAAGGGTTAAGTAGAGTAGTTTAACGTTGTTTATATAGCCAAAGAATCTTTTAGTTTTATTAGATTTATAAAGGACAGCAGCTTTCAGATTTCCCGATTATCCCAAGCTCCTGAAGGCGTAGTGCGGGCTTAGTCTTAAAGTTTTAATTAGTCAGAATGCATGGAAAAGTTTTATTCCCCCAACTTTTTCCTCAGCTTTTTGCTAAAAATATGGTATTTTTGACGAAACCTACTCATATTTGAAAGATGATAAAAGAGAACAAATGAAGATAGGATGAAGCTTTTGTTTGAAAGCAAGAGGGTATGTTCTTTTATTTGATACATTGTATGTTTATATATTTAAAGAAGGACATTTTCTTTATGACATAATGAAAATTATAAAAAAAAATGCTGGCTGGCAACTTGGGTAAAAAAACGCTGTCTGGAAAAGCTTTAAATGCATTGGTTAACTACATTTAAACCCATGGTTTTTGCAAGAAAAGTCAAAGATTGTCTGTAAATGACTTAAGACTCGCTCTCATAGCATGACTGTTTTGTTCTTTTCATGGTTGAAAGCTCTTTCTTGCAACGTTGTTGTACAGATAACGCTCTACAATTGTAGTGCACAGAAATGAATAACCCGAAAGGCTTCATGATTTCTTCATTGTGTACATGGAGTTAATGCACTCTTGGTTTTAATGATTGATCTTTGCTTACTTTAGACTGCAGGAGATTCTGGAAATAGCAGACGACATGGCCATTGACATTCCTCACATTTGGCTTTACTTGGCTGAGATCATCACACCCATGTTACAAGATGGAGGCATCCCTATGGGCCAACTCTTTAGGTTAGTCACAGCTGCTGTAAAGTATTTTACTGTTGTAAGTTTTTATGAATGGGCACACTTTGACAGCTAAGAAATAAATGAACAATCTTAAATGTTTTAAATCATTCTGTTTCACAGGGAGGTGTCCAAACCTCTTCTGCCTATGGGAAAAGCAGCTGTCTTTCTGGTTGAATTGCTTAATCTTTTCTGCAAAGGATTAGTGAGTTTTATGCTGTTAAATATTTACTTTCATGTTTTTTCAACAACTTTTTCAATGCTTCAATTTATTGTTCCCTTTCTTTTCATTTTGTAATTCTCAGAGTCACAAAAAGGCTGGATTAATGTGGTTAGAAGCGGGGCTTAGCTGGAAAGACTTCCTGCCTGAGGATGAGGATGTCAATAAGTTTGTTACAGAGCAGGTACTAAATCGAATAAGCAGTGTTGTAACTGTTGTGTGTTTGCCATTTATTAGCGTTTGGGGAAACACTGTCAGAGCTACAATACTTAAATCAGTTTTACAAAGTGTGCGCCTTACTATGCATTATATTCTTGAATAGATCTATGAATGTATTTATAAACATTCAGTCAGACTAAATGTAGTGCAAAACACAGAGAATACAGATCTCTATAAAATAATTATTAACGTGACAGGTGCTATGGTTTGAACTAGCTTTTATCTTTTCACACACTTTACTGCTGCAGCTCTCTCATATTTCTTCTTAAAGCTGTTACTGTATTAAGCAAATGGCTTATAAGCCAGCACCGCACGCTTCATTGATTTTAAATGAGCACAATAGTTATATTGTGGATTGCTTTTGACATGACGTGCTTTAACCTCATGAGTTGTTTAGGTTAAGATATTTGCAAGTTTTCGTTCTGAACTTATCAAGAGCGAGAAAGAGAGAGAGCATGTCGGTTAAACATTCACTCTGATATTAAACTTAATTTCTTCTGTATGGATCACATATCATCAACGATCTATCACAGCACTATAAATGGTTGCAAAACCTTTTTTTAGTTTTGTAAATAAACAAATACTTAAAGGTGCAGTGTGTAATTTTTAGAAAAATCTCTTGACAGAAATGCAAAGTAATATACAAAACTATATGATCAGCGGTGTATAAAGACCTTTTTATAATGAACTGTTATGTTTTTATTACCTTAAATTAGACTTTTTTATCTACATACGCGAGGGTCCCCTTACATGGAAGTCGCCATTTTGTGCCGCCATGTTTCTACAGAAGCCCTTAACGGACAAACTTTTTTACTAAGCTGACCAAGATATGTATTTCCATTGGCAGCTATCGTAGCCTTTCTGTGTGTTTCAAAAGTGAGGGGTGAGCAGTGGACTGAGCCTTCGGTTGCAATTTGCAACCTCACCACTAGATGCCGCTAAAATGTACACACTGCACCTTTAAAGGGTGTTAGAATTGAGAGGTGCCGTACTATGGCAATCGTGTGTTTTGTCATAGTAAACTTAGCCAGGTCTCCAAATATATTAGGGCTGCAACAATTTGTTGTCAACTAATTTCATGATCGATTAGTTGGTCTGTAAAGTCGCATGCTCCCGCACGACCATCAGAAAGAGTGTGGAGACCCGTCCGCTTCATACAACCCAAGCTGTGGGCTTGGAATTAAACTCAGGTGCTGTTTCTTTATACAGCATGATGTCACGTTTTCTTTATACATCACGAGCTGCACATTTTTCAGGCACTGCTGCTCACCGCCAGCTTGGGTAAAAGCAATGCAACGTTGCCAGGTCTTCTGCCTTTTGGCGGAGCTCATAATTGGGCTGCTTTTTTATCTGATTAATCGGAAAAATAATTGCCCAATCAATTAAGAAAGTAATCACTAGTTGCAGCCTTAAAATATATATGAAATGTTGCAATATTGCCCATGTATTAAACGTTTTCAATGATTATGCTAAAAATTAGCTGTAAATTATGAAATGAAGCCAAATGAGGATTTTGTCCAAATGAGAGAGTGCCTATTACAAATACTACTATAAAATTGAATTGTTGCTGCAATCGGTTGAATTTTAATTGAAGCAATTTCCCAGCTTGTTGAAAATGAATAACGTGCAGCAAAGTAAGACTTTTATGGAATTGTGCATTAGTCTTATTGCTCAAGAGAACCATCCAAGAAGTGGAAAAGCTTCTCCGACTCTCTCTTATATATTAGTGTTTTTTTATGAGCGCACCGCTCCTTAAGATGTTTTATTCGTTGAAAATGGAGTTCACTCTGGGTGAGGAGTCTGAGAAGCCCAGTAAGAAAGAGCTGACCGCCGAGGAGCTGAGTAAACATTTGGACAGATTGTTCGAGGATAAAGCCAACAACCAGAGGATCTATGACTGGGTAGAGGTGAGCGTGTGTGCTTTGGCTAAGGTTCAAGGCTCTTTCATCAAACATTACGGTATTGCAGTATGATCTGTTTTAAAGTTACAGTGTTGGGGTGTGTTCTGACTAGAGTTTTTGTCCTTTTAGAGGCCAACCTAGATGAGGAGCAGTTAAGCTCCAATCAGTTCATACGGGCACTGATGACGTCTGTGTGTCAGTCGGCTATCATATGTGAGTGAATCTTCTATGTTTTACACACTTTATTCGGACCTGAACCTAGTTTTAATTGCATTTTGCGTTAATGAACTTGCACAGGTGAGAACCCGTACAAGGTGGATGTGCAGCAGGTTAACCAAAGGGCCAAACTGCTACAGAAATATCTGTCTGATGAAGCGAAGGAGCTCCAGGCTCTCTACGCTCTCCAAGGTCTCATGGTGCAGATGGAGCAGCCTGCAAGTAAGTTTCTTTTTTGTGCACTTTGGGACCACTGATCATTTATATTCGGAGGATAACATTCCTTGCTATAAATTAATTTCCATATTTTGAGTTTTTCTGCATTTTATTTGAAAATTTTGTTCCTCAAATTTTGGTCAATAAGCTTGTGTGAAACATTCAGAGCACCGGTTTTTAAAGGGTTAGTCAATTTTTTTAAAACATCGAGATAATTTACTTGCCACCCTGTCATCCAAAATGTTGATGTCTTTCTTTGTTCAATCGAGAAGAAATTGTTTTTGGAGGAAAACATTCCAGGATTTTTCTCATTTTAATGGACTTTAATGGACCCCAACACTTAACAGTTTTTTATGCAGTTTAAAATTGCAGTTTAGAAGGACTCTAGGCGATCCCGGACGAGGCAGGAGGGTCTTGTCTGGCGAGACGATTGTCATTTTTGGCAAGATAAAGATATGCACTTTTAAATCACAACTTCTCGTCTTCCTCTGATTCTGTGACGCGCCAGAGCGACCTCATGCAATACGTCATCACGTCAAGAGGTCACGGATGACCTAACGAAACTACGGCCCAGTGTTTACAAGTGTGGAGAAAGAGGACCGTTCCATCCTGTTGTATGTCGAATGATACTAATTAATGTCTTTGTGTCAGTTTATTGTTTAAAATGGCCGCTAAATGTGCGTTTCATGCAATTTATGCAATTACACTGGCTCGTCACACAGCCGGAGGAAGAAGAGATAATGTGGTTTAAAAGTGCATATTTTTTATTTTTCTTGCCAAAAATGACAATCGATTCGCTAGAAAAGACCCTTATGCCTCGATTAAGATCGTTTAGAGTCCTTTGAAACTGCAATTTTAAACTGCATTAAAACTGTTAAGTGTTGGGGTTCATTAAAGTCCATTTAAGTAAGAAAAATCCTGGAATGTTTTCCTCCAAAAACAAAACCTCTTCTGGACCGAACAAAGAAAAACATCAACACTCTGTATGACATGGTGGTGAGTAAATTATCTGGATTTTTTTTTTTAAGAAAATGGACTAATCCTTTAATCTCTCCCGTTAGACGTGTCACTAAATAGTGTTTCTCTTTTACGTAGATTTGCTACGCATGTTCTTCGACGCCCTGTATGATGAAGATGTGATCAAAGAGGAGGCCTTCTACAAATGGGAGTCCAGCAAAGACCCAGCCGAGCAGTTGGGGAAGGGTGTGGCTCTGAAATCCGTCACTGCCTTCTTCACATGGTTACGAGAGGCTGAGGACGAGTCTGACAACAGCTAATTCAGATCCACAGTAGCATGGTTAGCACTGGACAAATACTAGTGCTGGAGACTCGTGAAAGAAGGATATCTGACAACCAAGCTGAACTCGATGGTTCAGAAAAACTACAATCATTTCTCAGTCCTCTATTGCTCTCTATATCTGTCGTGGCTGAAATCCACTAAAATGAAAATAAAATGTAACAAAAATTCTGCAGGACTCCTTACACGTGTTAACGATTCATCGTCATTTATATTTTATGAGAAGTTCTTGAAAACCGTACAAACCAACGCTGCTCTTACATGTTAATATAGATTTATATGCAACGTGTGGTATATGACAGCGGGAGTGGCGTCATATATTGTGTGTAGAGGAGGGGGTGATCTTGTCCTTTTGGGTTTGTTACAGCAGATCAAACGCAAAGCTCTTGGGGATTGTGTGCGTGTGCGCAAGACGATTCGTGTTTTTAAATCTACAAAATGTATAGGAGCATAGTATTTGCTGAATTCTCGAAAGTGACGGATGAAATTTGAGTAGCGTTTGTATTTTTTAATTCCTGTATACTTCGTTAAGGTGTGGACCCTGTTGAAGTTGAGGAATGATGGTGGATGGACTTTGACCTTTTAGTGCTGCTGGAAGAGGAGGGTGATCCAACATGCTTCCTAAATAAGCCATCCATGTTCTGCCTCCTACCCCACACTTTTGCATCTTACCTCTCTTGAAAAACTGATCGGTGTCTTCGTGGAAGCCCTGCTTGAGCAAGCCTGCAGTGGATTTTTAGGAGAAATCATTAAAACTTGAAGCATATAGAAAAATCAACTTGATGAAATGACAGTAATGATCCTAAAGCCTTTTCTACTTGCAAAGTGGAAACACATTTCAGGAGCGTTCTGTACATATATATGAAAATGTTTCTTTTTTGTTTTATTTTCAGAAATTAAAAGTTAAAAAATCTGATGTAATGCCATTTATTTTTTCCAACAGAAATGGCAGTTTCCCTGTATTTAAGATTTGTTTTCTTCCACATGGTAAGAGGTGCTTACAGTGATCCGTTGATTAGTTTTATTGAAACAAATTGTGTAAATATTTTTTTGCTCTTTATTATTTAAGGAATTAATGCTTACGCATCCAACTGGAAACCTTGGAGAGTTAAAACATTGCAAATAATAAAAGATTATCAAGTTGCTAAATAGAGTGTGTTTGAAGGATGTGTAGTCTCGGGGTTAAGGTGTTCATTTGCTGATCTTGGTCAGTTTGGAGAAGAAAATCAGATTCTTTGTACTTTGCGAACAGCAATTTGCTGCGTTTAGACTGCAGCCCGCCTTGCTGCCACAAGAGGGCGTGCGGCACACATTGTATAGATGGAAGCATATTCATGCACTAAAAAATTTTGGGGTGGTTTCCCGGACAGGGATTAGCTTAAGACAGGCCTAGACCTTAGTTTAATTAGGAAATTAACTAGTTTTAACAAACATGCCTTGCTACAAACATTACTTGTGTGCATTCTGAGGCAAAACAAAGGGCACTTGTGTATTTAAGGATATGGCAGTGCAATTTGTTTTCAGTTTGGACAGCTTACATTTTATTTTAGTCTAGGACTATTCTTATTCCTATCCGGGAAACCGCCCTTTTAAGATTTGTTTTATATTTGTTTGACAGTGGTGTAGTACTGCCTATTAGTCGCGACTAATAGTTTGTAGAATAAACGTTTTTGTTTACATAATATATGTGTGTGTACTCTGTGTGTAATAATTATGTATATATAAGTACACACACATGCGTGCATAATTTTAAGAAATTTTTTTTTATATAATAAATATTTATATATAATATAAATTATATATAAATATAAACATGTACATACACATGCAAATGTTTCTTAATTAGATACATGCGTGTGTGTGTGTTTATACATAATTATTATACACAGTCCATCCACATATATTATGCAAACAAAAACTTGTTCTGCAAATGATTAGTAGCGACTAATTGTGAGGCAGCACTACAGTAGTGTTCGCTGCTGAAGTATTTAAATGTGAGTGTTTTAAATACGAGCAGCTCTCATTTGGTATATATTTTGACTGCACTATGTAGTAGTATTTTTGTAAATTTATCTTTAAGATAATTTTGTTATTACTAGTGGTTTCAAAACGAGTTTTTTTATTTTTAAAAAATTTAGTTTTTTGATCGTGCATACCAGTTAAAGGGATAGTTCACCCATGGATAGTTTACTCATGTTGTTACAAACCTGTATAAGACATGAGAGACACACTTGCCATTCGTGAACCCCTTTTACTTCCATGGTATTCTTTTTCCGACTACGGAAGTCCGAACGGTTTGGTTACAAACATTTCTCAAAATATCTTTGTGTTCATCAGATCAAAGAAATTTATACAGGTTTTTAACAACATGAGAGTGAGTAAATTATGACACAGTTTTAATTTTTGGTTGAGCTATTCCTTTAATATCAATGAAGCTGCAGTTGGTTTGTTTTGAATTTAAGCCTTTATAACTAAAAAAAACACAACATCATAACTCTATTTTTAATCAGTAATAGTAGTGCTGGCGTATAGGGACAAAGTATCCAACTTTTCAGGGGACATATCATGAAAATCTGACATTTTTCATGTGTAAGTGCTATAATTGGGTCTCCAGTGCTTCTATCAACCTAGAAAATGTGAAAAATGACAACCCAGTAACTTAGTTTTGGTAAACCATTCGCTGCAAGCATGTGAAAAAACATGTCATTGAAATTTGGCTCCCCTTGTGATGTCAGAAGGGGATAATACTGCCCCTTAATCTGCACTATCCAACCATGGCACTGCCATTTAGTGCAAAGATCAGCTCATTTGCGTTTAAAAGACACACCCAAAAACGGCACATTTTTGCTCACACCTACAAAGTGGCAATTTTAACATGCTATAATATAAAAAACGAGCATGCTTGTTTTTAACACATTTATGCTGGTTACGATTATGTTCACCAATGCAGTCAGGTAATTTTTGCTTCATTTTAAATCTTCCACTTCTGATTGAGCACATGTTATGAATGAATCAAGATCAATCACAGAAGGCAGACAGCGTTCCTGTAGTAAGTTATTTTAAACCGCAGACCACCCTTGAGACGAGGCTTATTACACTTTTTCCATGTAGGCTATCTCATGCACATCTGCTGTTATGGCTTCTGACTAGTGCTGAATTAAAGATGATTTGTTTTTCCCCAAACAGGCTGTGTAAGAAAGCACGATGTGGTTTTATCATAGCTTCTCGACCTTCAAATCGGTTTTAATGCAGTTTAAGGTAAATTGGTGCGCGACTGCCTGTCTGTGATGAAGCACAATGTATGGTCCATAGATGAAATAAGCTGGACATGGTTTATATATTTTAAATGTTCAAATATTAAGCTTATATACATCGGCTGCATAATGTGATTTCCAAAATCTTAACATGCCAGTCTAAAATGTCACATACATGGCATGAAGTGGGGAAAATCGGACGCGCGTTTTACATCCACCCATCATCACACGGCTCCGCGCGTAAAAAAGACTCATGTGTCTTTAAGAGCGCGCGCATTACAGGTGGGATGACGCTGTCAGAGAGATTCGGTGTGCTGGGGACGATGCGTTTCGTGGGTTAACGCCACTCATTTCTGCCCCTCTCTCGATGCTGAAGAAAAGGTTGTGGTCTGTTATTCGCTGCCGAAGACGGCTTCGGGAATATTTTCTTCAGACCCGACGCTAATGCTGTATCCATGTGCAATGCTTTTGACAGCATTACCTCAACTGAATCTAAAGGTACGTGTGCAGCCCCGAAACGCTTATCGGCGATCATTCTTTTGATGCATGAAATGCATGTGTTATTGTGTTGAATAGGCCGTCACGTACCGTGACTGAATAACAGCGGTTGGAGACAGCGCTCGCCTGTTGCCAGGACACGAACGCGCTGTCGCCGTTGCGCTGTTGTTTATGAATATGATCTGCTTATCAATCTGTCCATCAATCTCAGGCCGCTAATACTTTGGATCTTGGCACAAGTCTTGAATCAAGACGCGAGACTTTTGACTTGAATCATGTATCAGGGCCTCTATCACATCAATTAGCCGCAAAATGCATCTTAAACTAACCAGTTATACGTGGCACTACTGTTTTTATTATGATTACCGGCTGACTGGATACAGATTAGGTAACTTTGCCTTCTGTGTGAAATTGGTCAATTCGATCATGATGCACAGATAAACAACAATAAATCCGAATAACTCGGACACAACGGCAGATTTTGTAGACGTGTGATTGCGTGTCGTGCATGGTCAATGGGAATTAATGATGCTCGGGGACAGATGGTTCACCGGTTACCTGTTGCTATAACGACCGGCCCTTATATTGCGTTAACTGCATTGTGTGGCTTTCCGTGTATTGAGCTCAGGTGGCACGCGTTCAGATGCGTCGTTAAGCGCAGGTTAAATTATTTTGCAATTGCTGACCTTACAAGGCTAAACATGTTTATATATTTTGGACAGCCATTGTAGTGATGCTTGACAAATCTTGGATTGTTCGGCCAAGACGAAACGATCCACGACTCATAGTTGAAATTGCTTGTTTATCCAAATAGTATTAATACAATTTCTTAAATTGAATAAATTGAGTGCCTATTAAAATGCCATTACTTTTTTGTTTGTTTTTGACATGTACTGTTTAAGACCTTGGAGTAACATGTACCATTATTTATAAATATTTCTGTATGATTATTGGTATAAATGTTACCAATAAATGTTTTTGGTATAAAACCACAGCCAAAGGTTTAATGTTTTAACATGGGCTCTGGGGCATGCTCGCCTGTAGCAAATAATAGTTTTTTCTACATTTCTACACATTTATTTATTGATCACATCTTATTGCTCATATGTTGCCATTGTATAGCTCAGTAGATTTGATGGAGTTCTCCGTTGTTTTAAATTTAAGTGTGTCAACTCGGTCTCAGATGTTTCTCCTTAAAGAAAAACAAATGAGACAATTGGTCTTTGATGCTTTAAGAGTATCAAGATGTAAAATTAATGTAGGTTGCATTCCAACATCTATGGCTATATTCATATACCGGTTAATCCATACATATGTTTGGAGAGGGACAATTTGTCATCTCCAATTTACCTAACCTGCATGTTTTTGGCCTGTGGGAGGAAACCGGAGTACCCGGAGTAAACCCACGCTGACACGGAGAACATGCAATCTCCACACTGAAAGGCCTCCTGACCTAGCCGGGGCACGAACCAGGGACCTTTTTTGCTGTGAGGCAACAGTGCTACCCACTGAATTTAGGTAAATCTTCAATAATACAAACCTTTGATTACAGACGTGACAATATAAGCTCAGTCTGTGACATCATTTTAATCTCTTCTGAAACTAATGGAGACATTTGTACAATTCCTGAGTCTCTTATCAGGAGAAATATCTGAGATGCAGGAGGATTAAGCATTAAAGTTTCCATTTGCTCTCCATTTAATCTCATTTATGTCTAGGAGAGCTAATTGAGCTATTAAAATATATTTTTATTTCATTGGCCTCATTTCAATAACTCTGACCAATGTGTCTCGCCTGTACATGACAGCTAACCCCAAATCGCAGAAAAATATTTGACCCACATACCAAACTAAAAGATGGCTGGCAGCTGGTGCCGTTGCAATCTTCTTCAGGACCTGCTTTTTCTTATGAGCTTTACAGGGCAATCTGACTCACCTCCGTCCCAGACTGTGACGTCACGCACATGCATTTTGGTACCACCTGTGTGATCTTTTTGTGGTGGTGGATGGGGAGGCTTCGATACCGCAGCATGGCATAGTGGCCTACTTGTTTTGTAGTTTACATGTCCTTTACTTCTCCTGATTAATTCAGAATAGAAACTAGATCTGTGATTTTTTTTTTAAGCTATGCAGTACAAGTGCTACAAATAGCAACCACGTCATTCAAAGCATCACATGTCAATTCAGATTTTGATCATGTATCCCATTAATATCACATGCCAAAGGTCATTAGCCCCCAGCTGTTGCCAGACTTTTTATTATCATGTTGAGAACTGCAGGCTAATATTATCTGACATGGCATTGAATGCGGTTTGCAAATTAACAAGCCACAGCAAGAGCAATGATTTACCAAATATGTCTCAGCCGCTTTATTATTAATGTCACTGTTTGGGTGATATCTCCACAACCATTTAAGCAGCCAATGCCACTATGCATCAATTTTGCAATCTATTTCAAAGCGTGTAAATGAAGGTTTAACTGATGGATTTGGCATGTGTTTCTGGGGTGGAGCTTAAACTGCCACTGGTTTTTGGAGGTCTTATAGATTGCTTTTAAAAACATAACAAAAGCTAATTTTAGGTTAAATCTTCCCATAATGGTATAACTAACAATTGTATTGTGTATTTTGGTCTAAATAAAACTCTTTTGTATCTTGCTTTCTAGGTTGATGACCCTATTGATATGCTCCCCAAGTCAAGAAAAGCCCTTAGCATCCAGGAAATCGCAGCTCTGGCCAGATCATCATTTAATGGTAAGGATTTCAAACATCTAGCTCAATTCTTCAGAATTTAAATCTGTTAGTAAAAAACTAGGTAACTTATTTTTCTTTTCTTTAATGGCATCTCACAGGTGGTGAAGGACCATGTGACCAAACCCACAGCTATGGCTCAGGGCCGCGTGGCTCATCTGATTGAGTGGAAAGGCTGGTCTAAACCTTTAGACCCTCCATCTGCTACACTGCAGTCTCACTTTAACTCCTACTCCCATCTTAGTGAGGGCGAGCAGGAGGCCCGGTTTGCAGCAGGTGGGTGTCGCCATACTTACTGCTGACTAAGAGCCAAGGAGATCACTTTTGTTTTTCAACATTAAGATTTTAGGTTTACATTGACAGATGACAGATTAATATGAGAAATAATTATAATAGTTTCAATAATGTATATGACATTTAATAACAACAATATATATCTATATATTAATAACAATTTATATATATTGTTGTTGTTGTTGTTAATAAATGTCATAAATACGGTTCCTATACTATAATATTGTAATGTTTCTGATAATTTTATCAGTAAAACACTTTTACAAATATGGTATCTTTATTATTATACATCATTATTATACATATTTTAGATGCTGTTGTGTGACAGGAAGTTAAGAGAAATTGTTTTGTTGATGTGATATAAAAATGGCATTTATTTTAATTCTAAAGTCGAATAATTCAAAAGAAAATTGTATTACTAATGCTAAATATTGTAATAATAATTATAAGTGCCCATTGCTTTTTATTCAGTGTCAGTCAACTTCAAATCTTCCAACATATGAAGTTTTAGACATCAGCAGATGGTGTTAAATTAGATTACAGTCACACACCTGCTAATCCTGCTTGCTCTGTATTGTCTCTTCTCTTTATTATAAACCAAGCAACTAAGCTTTAGATTTTAAACTTACATTTTGCTATTGCATGAATCTCTGACAGTTTATTGACAATGTTATTTGAAATGATTTATTTTTTAGGTGTGGCTGAACAGTTTGCGATTGCAGAGGCAAAGCTCCGTGCCTGGACTTCTGTAGATGAGGAAGACATGGATGACGAGTCTTACGAAGAGGATCCTATTGTTAATGATGAGCAAAACACCACAACTGAGATTTCAGGTGAATAATTTGTTCATTTTTCTTTAGACTTGATGCTGGATGTCTATTTTTATTTAAGTTTTGTGAAAAGGTTCAACATTGGTTAAAAGGATAGTTTGCCTTTTATATATGCCTGGCAATAGCAGAAATTCATTTGGGGGGTAATTTTAGATGACTTCAGATGGGTTTAAAATAAATTTACAATTTTTATGTTTACTCCTAAGTATGTTTTCTTGAGTATTTAAGTCACACAAACTTTTAACAATTTAACCAAAAATTTTGTAGAGTGTGAAAATTTGGATATTAATTAATGTATATTTTTAAATAAGAGGGAAAATCTGAAATGAAACTGATACATCAGTCATACAGTGCAACTGTGACGTGTCATGCAAGCTTGATGATGCATTATAGAATAATAGTTGCAATAAAAACATCTCATAATGGAGAGTAATTTTAAAATGCTATAAAAAAAATTTCAATTAAATCCACTTTCCAATTTCAAAAATTCCAACCAGTTTCCCATACGGCAAAAAAATTAAGCAGTTAACTGGCGCTGTCCCGTGACACCTAAGTTTACTTCAATATTTTTAATGTAAATGCTAATCTATTATGACAAACTGTATATTGTTGGAAAGATCTAAGAATGTAGTTTTCATATTTCAAAACCTTTTAGCAGTAATAATAATGCAATAACTGTAATTTATTCATTTGTGACAAGAAGAGTATGCAGCAAACCTCACAACAAACCAACACAAACCTCCGTTTTTTTTAAATCATTTTATGTATTAAAATAATACTATATTGCATTTTTATTTATTACAAATAAATTTAAACTGCTATAAAAAATAATTTTCCACCTCCAGACACTTTTGTAAAAAATGTTAAACTTTAAAACAAGACCAAAATAAGGCTTCTAAACCAAAAAATGCCAGAGCTATATTAATTTGAAAGTGTACATCACCTTTCCCCCCCACTCAAAAAGGGCTGCGCCAGTTAAAGGGTTAAATATATTTCAAAAGATACAAAAAAAGAAATATATTTTGAAATATGTTTTCAAAGATATATTTTCACTGATTTTTTTTGCCTTTTTTGTATATTTTGAAATATATTTTAAAAATAAATTTTAAAGCATTATAAATATATATTTAGCCCTCCATATATTTCAATCCAAGGAAATGTATTCATGTCGCATTGGAAGAAAAACTTTGTTACGAACCTGTATACATAACCATTTTAAAATTGTTAAAATAAAATATATTTTCAACTTTAAATAGACTTGTATTTAGCATACTTTTAAAAATACATTTTTGCCATATGGGATGTAAAATTAGAAATATATTTGCATGCCCTTGAATTATATGTTGATATATGAAGGTTAAAACTAAATATATTTCCAAATTCAAAAATATATTCAATTGAGCATAACATTCTACAAACTGTATTTAGCATATATTTAAAATATATTTTTGGCCAGAGAAATGTATTTTTTTGCGGTATGGGTTGAGGTGGAACTCCGTTCCTCATCGAAATTCACTCCCATTTCCAGCCTGCCTATATATTAAAACTCTTTAATCATTTACTCAGCAACATTCTCTTTTCAAATGCTGCAATTGCATCTAAACTTATCTTAAATTCAGAATTTCACCCTATGTAGCCCACAGAAAGTATACAATCCTGAAAGATTGAAATTTTTTGGGTCACATTAAATCCTCTTGTGAGTGTTTTGTTATGTTTATTTGTCCTTTTCTTTTTCTCTTCCACTCTTTATCATAAGCTTAATTGTATCCTGTTATGTTGTTTTCAACACTATATTCTCAATTTTTTTATCTCTTCTATGTACGTGTCTTATTTTGGTTTTTGACCTAATTGTTTGCTCCTCCCTTAGATGCTGTATTGTCCGATCAAAATTGCCCCGTGCCAAATCAGTCTGAGACAGACAATGCTCAAATCCAGTCCTCTGATGCGGCCGTCATCCAATCAGACACAGATCGTAACATGCAGGAACCAAGCTCCGCCCACATTGACCACGATGATGCGGTCATCTCAGAAGAAGTGCCACAGGGGGAATTTTCAGATGAGGAGGAAAACAGTGTCACAAAACCAGACCGCAGGCCTTTGTGGAGCAAGGGAGATTCCTGCTACTACTCCACCTCCTACTCTGAGTCCGCTCTCTCACCTGAGGAAGGAGAAGATGTGGAGGAAGGAGAGGACAACGTCTTTCAGGAAGTCATCCGCTGGTACAGACACTGCAGAAGCATCTCCGATACCTCTGGGGCTTTGTCTTTCGATGAGGTGGAGGAAGAGGAGCAGGAGGAAGATTCAAAGCAGTGACATTGTGCTCTCTCTCGTCCGTTTGTCTTGTTCCCTTTGTAGTATCTTTTCTGTGAATCGTTTGTCCGGTCTGTTGTGCATTCACAGACGTGGCTGTGTCTGAAAGCCAAAAATGCTGCCGTCACGGGTAGTATGGGGGATGTTCATAGCCAATGTTTCCTGTCTTCTAAAACGCCTTCGTCTGGTTGGTTTTCAATCCCATATTACGTACAGTTGGTGGAAATAAAAAAAATAGCATCTGAAAAAAGATGCTTAAAGGGCAAAAGATGTACTATATGTACTTTTTCACAATTTGTGACTTATTTTTTCTGAGAAATAATGTAGTCACTATATATATTCATTGTTATCTCTAAAATTTGGATGCAGTTTTGAAACCACTCCTTAGGAGGTGACTTCATACCTGTGAAGTCATTGGCCTTTAGGTTTGGGACGCAGCCAGTGATGTGTTTTTTATGCATACTGTATATTTTATCTGTTTCTGCTCTTTATCTCCTTATATTTGAAGTAAGAGTTAAAAAACTCATTTCCTGGTTTGATTTGAGAGTAGGAGGATAGTGACATTACAGAACGAGTTTCCACTGTGGCACGCCGCTGTGTGATGCTACTTATCTGTGCGCTCTGTTGATTCAGCAGCCTCGCAGTCCGTCACATCTGAGTGACGGCACATCTGTTTCCCAATTGTAAGGAAAACATTTTCAAATGTCTTTTTTTTCTTTCGTAACTGTTCAAGTGGCATAACGCTCATTGTAAATTGTCGTTAATATTTCAGGATTGCGGGTTTCCAGAGGGACACAACCGACCCAGTTCTTTATGTTCATTTGATTTGGATGTCACGCTGAAAGTGCTTGTGTGTTTTGGCTTGCTCCAGAAAAGTTACGGTGCAATGGAAGTTTATCTGCTTTGATGGAGCGTTGTATATCTCTGAATAGAATGTGCCTGTTCTTATGATCACTGTGTGATGTATATTGTAAAATGAGTGAGAATCCTTTATTATATTATTATATTTCCTTCTATTCTTCTCTTTAGCTTCACTTCAACATAGGTGTTTTTTATGTCATCGGCTGCTGGATGAACAGGTTTCTTGACGTTAGTTTGTACAACCTTGAAATGCAGCTGTAGTTCAATAGTACATGAATATGGTCAATGGCTTTCCATACTGCATTCATTTGTGGCAGAAGCATGGAGGAAAGGCAGTGTAAATCCAAAACAACCATTTTTATCCTCAATATGAACCGCTAATGTCATGATGTGAATGTGTAACCCCAACCCAAAGTTTTTTTTAATTGTTTGTACAAAAAATGTACGAGGTCAAATGTGAAAATTATGATTGCATTAAAGTTATGTGTATATTCATAGGTGTTATCATTATTGATTCAGAAATATTTGTGTTCTGATGCAAACTGTATTATGCTACGTACACACCACGGGGGCATCGCGTTACTTGCGAGTGCAGTGTGTAAATTTTAGAAAGATTTAATAACAGAAATGCAATATAATCTACATCAGTGGTTTTCAAACTGGGGGCCAGGAGATGGTGCCAGGGGGGCCCCAGTTTTATGACATTTTATAAAATACATTCATTATCATGAATTCTGTGTAAATAAAAAAATAATAAGCCAACTAACCAACAGCACTACTAGGTATAATTTTATGTGTTTTGATTTAATAAAAATATTACATTTTAAAACTGTTTTTGTCATAAATTTTCTTTCGGGGGGCCGCGAAAAAATGCACTGTACACAAGGGGGCGGCACGCTTAAAAAGTTTGGGAACCACTGATCTACATAACTATATTATCAGTGGTGTATAAAGACCTTACATAATGAACGGTATTGTTTTTATTACCTTAGAATGAGTTATTTTTATCTACATACACTGCGGGCCCCCTTAAATGGAAGTTGCCATTTTGTGCTGCCGTGTTTCTACAGTAGCCCTAAACAGACAAACTGCTCTACAGAGCGCGCTTTGTCAATATTTTATTTTGTCTTAGACAAAGACATGTTTGTCCTGTGGCGGCTACGGTAACTTCTCTATCCGTTTGCAATTCACAATCTCACTGCTAGATGCCACTAAAATCTACACACTGCACCTTTAACTTATAATGCAAATTTTTTCGCTTGTTGAATATTTTCAACTTGGGCGAAGACAGGTTTGAGATCGAACGCGAGGACGCGTCTGATGGCGTCTTTGCATTGACTTTGCATGTAATCTACTCTCACAAATCGTTGAACTCGCGTTTGGTGTGTATGCCCCATTAGTTCTTAATGAGCTTGTAATGTAATCTTTGTTTTTCGTTTAACGACTAATGCTTTTATCATAATACGAAATTCTGTGAGGTTTATTCTTTAACTCTTTCGCAGCCAGCGTTTTAAAAAAAAGTTGCCAGCCAGCACCAGCCTTTTTCATGATTTTCACAAAAGTTTAATGCCTTCCAGAAAATGTTCTTCTTTAAATATATACAATATACCAAGTGAAAGAACAGACCTTCTGCTTTCAAAAAAAAAAAAACTGTTTTATCCTACCTTGAGTAGTTCTTTTGCAATCTGCTCTTGAATATGGGTAGGTTTCTGCAAAAACACCACATTTTGAGCAAAAAGCTGAGATTATTCAATTTTTTGTGACGGACTTTTCATAGAGATCCCATTCAGAGCGATCTTTAAAACAGACACAAGCTGTGTCCCAATTCAGGGGCTGCGACCTTCTAAGGACGTATTTTAAGACCGATTGCGTCACAGCAGCGCGACTTCAGGCTGGTAAGGCCGTCCCAATTCGAAGGATGCTTAGAATGAAGCCTCAAAATGCGTCCTCATTTCTCCACGCTGTTAAGGATAGAACGAATGGATCCTTAACAGCCGAGGATATCCCAAGATTCATTGCGCGCCTGCAACAGCGGCTGGATATTCTAAAATAAACAATTAAAACCTTCATTAAATAAAAGTGTGTATTTATCAAAAAAAGTTTGTCACTGTTTTAGTATTATAAGTTATGTTTTGTGTTAATAGTATTATTTTTATGATGCATATATTTCTAATGTTGATTAATTAAATTTAATATACTGTTGAATAGTTTAATCTACATCAACGTGTCATATTTTATAAACTAAATTAATATTTTTCTGATTTCATATTTATTTTAATAAGTCAGAAACGTTTCCGCTATGTCCTGCTAACAGGCGCAGCAGGTGACGCCAATTATGGGTCATCCGAAGGTTAGACCGTAGCCGTTTCTCAATGTCAAGGATACTTCCTTGGCAGGACTAGTCCTTACAAGTCACTTCCTTCAGAGGCTAGGCGAGGCTCCTTTTAAGCATTCGGAGAACACGTTATTAAATGGAACAGGCTAGCAAGTGCACGTCATTACGTCATTGCGTGATTGAAAGGTGTGCTTTCGGTGCTGCGCGCATAGAATTGTGGGTGATTTCAGCGCTTGAAGAGCGCGAAGGATACAAATTTGCATCCTTTCCTGTATATGGGATATTTCTCGAACGAAGGACTCAGTCCTTGGCTGAAATTTCGAGGATCCTCGACATTGGAACAGTCCTTCGACGGACGTCGATGACGTAGCATCCTCGAAATTCTAGCTTCCGAGGATCCTTCCTTGACATTGGGAAACGGCTCGTCTCATTTCAGTTCTCTTCGCGGATTTCTGAGGCTGCCACCTTAAAAGACCGAGTGCTCATATTTAAGGTCGCATGCTTAGAAGGTCGCAGCCCCTGAATTGGGACACAGCTACAGACATGCAGCCGCTTGCCTTAGGGCAATACTTCCGGTTTTAAAAAGTTGCGGAAGGGCGCCACCTGGTGGATAATAGCGGTATTGCGGAAATACTCGTCATTGGCAGGGAAGCGTTTTCTTTTTATTTGACGAGATAACTCGTCAATGGCGGCAAAAGAGTTAAAGAGCAACTGTGATCCGATTCATGATTTTACATTTCCTTTGGTGTGTAAGTGTGTATTAGTACGTTAACAATATGCAAAAGGTACAAATCCCAAGGCGCGAGTTGAAAAATGTGATCTTTGGTAGAAAAATGCGCTACATTAACAAATCAGAAGCTTGCTCTAATAGTAAAATGATTATAGGAAGCAAGCGGAGTCGCATAAGCCCCTCCCATGATGCGAATTTCCACGTAAATGTCTCAATGACTAGAATTTCACATGCGGCTTTCACGCGCGAATGAAGCGAGTAAACTCAAAATTTTTAAGCGATAGATGCAAATTTGACTCCTCAAACGCGATTGGTGTGAACCCATAGTTTTTTTTAACCAAAAACCATGCAAACATAATGTTATTTTGTGTATTTGGTAGAATACAATGTTTTTAGCAAAGAAATAGGTGCACTTTAAATGATTCTTATACTAGAAAATAAAATAAATACCCGTTTAAGAACCCAGCAAGCAATAACTCTCATTTCATCGTCCATGTTAAATATAGACCCGATATAGTCCGGCTACGACTAACCCACTTCTAACCTAAATAAACTTCAATTTGTTTACATGTTTTTTTCCAAAATAACTAATGAGATGTTCCATCATGTAAGCAAAGTCAACACAAGGTGTTTATTTTATTTAATATATTTTCATTTCATATCTTCTTGTTAAAAACCTGCATAAATTGAGGAATGCTTGTAACCTTGTAACATATAAGAGGCCCCATTGACTTCTTTAGTATTCTTTTTACCTACTATGGAAGTCAATGGGGCCTCTGATTGGTTTGGTTACAAACATTCCTCAAAATATTTTCCTTCATGTTCACTAGAACAAAGAATTATATACAGGTTTGTAACAACATGAGAGTAAGTAAATGATGACCGAATTTTTGCGAACTATCCCTTTAAATTTCACTTTTTTTAGCTTGGACATCTGGCCTGTGGATGGGCGGCTATCAGGCATCTTTTCAACATTAAATTGCTTGCTGGAAATTCTCTAAAAACTTCATATGCAACAAGGCATCTCAAACAGATCCTATTTTAAGGCCATCTCACAAATTTTTACTGAAAAGCAATGCGTAAATATTTTCCACATGAAATAGAGGACAAAAACAATCTTTAAAGTTGAAATTTAATATTTACTGATGTACAAAACAAGTTCATGTTTTCTGAAAAATAATGGTAACAGCTGATTCATTATGCTTATCTCTATATGTACAGGGTATGTGAGTAGTTTATATACTGTACATACCGTTTTACCCTGTATTCTGTACAAGCAAATGATCTATAAAACCATTAAAGGATATGGGAGCAGACTTATTGCTTAACTACACTGAATGTGTGGCATATCAGCAAACAATTTACACATCATGGGCTTGATTCAAAATGCACAAGCAGCAAACAGAGACAAAACATGACATATCTAAATAACAATATTAGCTTAAATTATTCCTGTTATCCCGGCTTTATGTGGATCTGCATTCTGAGAAATGTTCATAAAACAGCTGAATAGTCCAGATAAATGAAGGTCTCAGTTGGCTGCTGCGATAACTCGCAGAAACCTCAAGCAGGCATTTCTGAAAGAGCGGCTGTGAAATAGCTGTGTCAGGAAGTCGAGTGCAATGGTTATGGTTTTGGTCCACTTGTCTTGATTCATTTAAATCAAACCCTTACCCCCTATTCCTGCGGTGCACAAAGACGAAATTTAAGTCAGTCACTGTTTAGCTTTGCTAATGCTGTGTATGGGGTACTTGTGCTGCTGTTCTTGACCGTACTGCATAGCATCATTCAACCACAGTTTTGATGCAAACAGATTATAAAAAAAACATTCTCAGGTTTTAGCATGTTATAAGGCTGTTATATTATTAAAGCAGAAACGTTAGAGTCATTTGAAGGCATTTTAAAAACAAAAAAGGGAAAGAGGCTTCCTACTCGTGCTTGGCCATATGCATACATGTGAAAATAAATTCAGTAATAGCCACTGTAGAAATAAAGCTAGTGCTCGGTAAAAGAATCATATTTGGCAAGCATTAATTCTAAAGATATAACATTATTGCACATTAACAGCTCAAAAATAAAAAGCTTTACATTTATAAAATAAAAACAAATGAGATACACAGAATATCTATCAGTGTAATGAATAACATTATGATTCAAATGTTACTGGATGAGATCTGCACAGTAACCACAAAGTGTCCCTGCATGTTACAACAATGATATTTATACAAAGGCTGGTTTATGCAGACTTAGCAGATCTAACACAATCTAAAACCTCACCACTCAATCTACACTCAATTTTTGTGATTTGCATTGATATGGCCGTGTGCAATGTGTGTGAGCACAGCATGCAAAAGTATCAAGCTACGGCTTCTTTAAATGGATAGTTCACCCAAAAAAAAATAATTTGCTGTTTATTTACTCACCCTCAGGCCATCCGACATGCCGGTGACATGATGTTTGGCAGAGGCTCTGAATTAACGCTAATGATGTTGTAAATAATGTCAATTTTTTGCAAAAAAAACGATCGATTGGCTTTACAAAACGTCAATGAGTCGCTGGAATTACTTTTGTATTGGATTTTTCTGCTTTTTGAACTCTTAAAGGGATAGTTCACCTTAAAATCCTGTCATAATTTTCTCATTCTCAAATTGTTCTAAATCTGTATGAATTTATTTGTCTGATGAACACAAACACCACTGACTTCCATAGTAGGAAAAACAAATACTATTGAATTTAATGGGTTCCTTCAAATGTGTGCTTACCGTCATTTATCAAAATATCTTCATTATTTATCAAAATATCATCTTCATCATTTATCACAATACTTCTATAATATTGGTTTTCCTACTATGGAAGTCAATGGTTATAATCAGCTGTGTGCTTACCATAATTTATCAAAATATCTTCTTTTGTGTTCATCAGAAGAAAGAAATTCATACAGATTTAGAGCGAGGGCAACCTTCCGAACTGATTTAAACTGCAATTCATCAACTGGCCGGTAGAGGCAGGCTCCAAAAGGGAGTCAATTCCCATAGACCTCCATGTTAAAATGCCCAACTTTACAGTAGAAAATAATATGTTTACAGCCTGGTACAAAAAGTGTTTTTGGTCTATATAGCTAATTTTGCCCTTCATATCAACTGTGAGGGGGTGAATTTAAAGGTGCAGTGTGTAATGTTTTTAAAGGATCTCTTGACAGAAATGCAAAACAATATACAAAACTATATTATCAGGGGTGTATAAAGACCTTTCATAATGAACCATTATGTGTTTATTACCTTAGAACGAGACCTTTTTATCTACATACACTGAGGGTCCCCTTACATGATAGTCGCCATTTTGTGCCGCCATTTTTCTACAGAAGCCCTAATTTTTTTTACTAAGTTGTCTCCAACGATGACATGTTTGTCCGGTGGCTGCTACCGTAGCTTCTCTATGTGTTTCAAAAGCGAGGGGTGAGCAGTGGACTAAGCTGTTAGTTGCAATTCGCACCACTAGATGCCACTAAAATTTCCACACTGCACCTTTAAAAAAAATATATATTAAGCCTTTAAGTTCTGCATAATTAAGGGCGTGGCCACTTGAGTGACGGTTGAACAGCCACTGCTGTCACTAGAATCCATAGATCTGTACACTAGATGTCGCCTTGGCTACGGCAGTTCATTGGACCGAATGCGTCAACTAGAGCCCCCATCCCGAAACAGGCGAGCCCCGCACCAGCGCCACTGCAGGCAATGGTGCGACGGAAACAAAATCACCACAAATCATCATGAATGCAATTTTCTTGGTTTTCTTTTGGTGTTTAAACAGCCAGACATGTATTTAGCATTGAGTCCAGAAAAAAAAATTCAAGTTTTGATATTATGAAAATCCACCTCTCCAACTATAATGCATAGCGCCAGCAGGCCCAACATCCACACGCAGCACAAAAGTCCAGGATCGTCCACGACCCCAAAGTACAGGCGGAAACAGCACCGCCACGTAGCTACCTCCTATAACAAGACCCCTGTTCCAAGATGGCGGCGGTTTTGACGCATGCTTAGAACCCCAAGGCGACATCCAGCGCACATACCCATGACTAGAATCGAGCTAGGTGGGCGTGGTTTCAGCAACCAGTCATCTCATCTTCACCCACGTCCCGCTTTTTTGCTCATTTTCGGATATCCGCGAGTGATGCGCGGTGACGCGCGGCCAAGATGGCGACGGCAGGCACTGCCTACTTTAAGCTTCAAAAACGATCTTCAGAAACCTATGGGTGACGTCACAGACACTACGTCCATCTTTTTTACAGTTTAGGTTTAGAACAACATGATGACAGAATTTTCATTTTTGGGTGAACTATCCCTTTAAAGTGCCGGTAGCCGTTTACTTACATTATATGGATCACAAAGTACTGCAGTTTCTGCAAAATATCTTCTTTATTGTTCTACTGAAGAAAAAATGTCATTAACATATCAAACGGCCCGAGGGTGAGTAAATAAACAGCAAATTTTTGTTTTTGGGTGAACTATCCCTTTAATCCAGGATCAACAAAACTGGCCTCGAAAAATATAGTTAGAATTCCCTAAGGCCACATAATTAAATCCGGTGGAGTAGCAAACACATAAAAAACCCCTGTGCGATCATTTTATAGGGTGGATTTATCTTAGCATTTTTATTTATTTAGATGTGCATCGTTTGTGCTCATGCAAATGACTGCATTGGGGTGCATGCATATCATAAAACATTTAAAAGGGCTCTCCATAACAGATATTTTGAGATGCTTTGATATATTTGAAATGGCCAGGCACGCTGGTCCTGAATCTGATGCAGATCTGAGCATGCTTAACATGTCTACATGTAGCTTGGGCTATCATTACTCATAATTACAGGCAACACCGACCAAACCGTGTGCTCAACAAATGCATTTCAGTATGGTAAAGGGTTTGTGTATCGCTACTGTATGTATTATCCGAATGATAATTACAATGTGCTTCAAAACTGCCCTGATTGAAACCCGTGTGACACTAAAAATCTTTCTTCGTTTTCACATCTACTCATCTTTTCGATCTCATGCTCTCATACTTGTTCGTTCCATGACTTCTGTGTTGCCCACCCATTGGTTTTCTCTCCCCACCCCCCATGATTCCTTGCGGTCTGGGTTATTAAGGGCTATATTTAGAGCAAAATTGTAGTTTCGCTCGCAGAGACAATTTTATTTGGATTTAAAGTGTCGGCACCAGATGGGTGCGTTGGCTAGGTGCAGCTGAGTCACTCTCGCGCACACTCTGCCATCCTTACGCACACTCTCCATCACTTACGCAAAGACAAAACACACTTGTGCACTGACACAGAAATGCGCTACGAAGCCACAAATCAGCATTGACAAAATTTTGTGATTAAGATACATGAAATCATTCCACAAGAGGTTGGGTACATTTTTTAAAGGTGGCCTTTTTCCTGGGCCAAGTGAGGATACACCATAAAATCTTTGTTGACATCCCTGATGTTGTGATATTCTCATACATAAACTTTACACTTTCCTGACATAAATCCTACTTACATGAAAATAAACATACTGCATGTATCTATGACAGTCCACAAACACACAAGGCGTGTTTATCCGAGGGCAGGACCAACGATTTGCGGTTTGGTAAGTAAAGAACAGACGGTGTGCTTTACTGTTTAATGGCTCCCTCCAAAATCTCCTCACCCTGACTTGACAATCTGGTTTATGGTATAAATGGAGTGTGCATTACCAATCGCAACCTGCCGTCATTTCGGTTGACCCTCTGAGTGTGACGGGCTTCCCTCACTCAAAGGATCCTCGATCTGGGTCTGACAATGGTCACTGACCGGCTCCGAGGCGTCCTGAAGTGGGTGGGTACAGTCATAGGGGAGCTTAGGTAGATGCTCCTCTTGGGGCGTGGTCTCAACGTAAGGTAGCTCTGATTGGTCATCTGTATGTGAGGGGCTGTTCTGACTGGACAGCTCTGTGCACTCGGTCTCATTCACCAGGCTGGCTTCAGACGGCTGCTCTACTTGGTCCTCTAGGTCGGGGAGGTTGGGTTCCCGTGGCAACGAAAGGCTCTTGTGACGACTCCAGAGCTTGTGAAGCTCGGTCACTTCTGAAACGCTGCTGCTGTTGCCGCTGTCACGGAAACTGGCCAGCGGGGGGCGGACTTTCACTCCAGTCACCGTTACAGAGCCCTCGATAGCCTTACGCAGCTACAGACAGGCACAATCATAAAATCTGGGTTTACTACCTTGAGTAAGCATTAAAAACGCTGTAAGATGCATTAAGAAACCATCTGCGTGACATGATAAATGGTAAGTGGTTACCGAGAAATTATGTGGCAATAAATTGTGTTCAAGCATTAAAAAAGAGGCAATAAAAGAATACATTTAAACACACCTCCTTCAAAGAGACCACACCTACTAGACGTCCGGTGCTGGTGACGTAGG
This sequence comes from Misgurnus anguillicaudatus, assembly GCF_027580225.2. Taxonomy (NCBI): domain Eukaryota; kingdom Metazoa; phylum Chordata; class Actinopteri; order Cypriniformes; family Cobitidae; genus Misgurnus; species Misgurnus anguillicaudatus. The sequence goes on from NC_073338.2 coordinate 30,614,435, forward strand.
CATGGTCCAGGCCAAGTAATGAGAAAATGGTGTGTGTCTGCAATGCACAATGAGAGCTGGTGGTTCATACTTCATTAAAGAGCAACTATGACAACAGAAAACCTTTAGGTTTCCCCCTATAAAACCTTTCTTTAATCTCTTTTCTAGAACCACAGAAAAAAAACATCATCTTTAATTTTTCCCATTAGAACTAAACTTAAGAAAGGTTGAAGTCGGTATAAAATAGAATTTGCAATTATCCTTATTTCCCTAAACGTCTTCTGAAATAAAAAAGTAGACTAAATCAGGGGTGCCCAAACTATTTCCTACCAAGGGCCAAAAATCAAAACTGACTGAGAGCAGTGGGCCAAAAGTAAATGTTGCGGTGTTTTGTTCAAATTAAAGTTGCTTTGATTTGCCTAATTTATAATTTTCTAATATTTAAATATTACTCTGTTTATGCATACCTAATGCAGTTTTATTTTCAAAGGTAACTGTTGTAAAAATAAATATCATTTTGCCAATTTTGTCTGTGTGCCGCTGCCTCGACCTCTCCATAATTAGCCTATAGTACCCAAGTTCGTTAAGTTTCGTGATGCATGCTACACACCTTTAAATATGCATGTACATTAAAAAATATTCACTTTAATCACTTGCATTTAATTTCAATTTACAATTTTCTAATGTACAAATAAAACAAACAATTTTAGAAAATGTTTCATTCTAAATATGAACATTTGTGTCATTGACGTTTTTCGATCTCATGTGGCATGACAGCCCAAATTAAAGGTCATTGCGGGCCCTAGTGTGGGCACCTCTGGACTAGATCATTGAAAGTTTGATATCGCTAACAAAACACGAAGACTTCAACTAGTCACCAACAGTCGTGCCCTTGCGCCATAATTCGTGACAGAAATAAAGGACCTAGGTAGGTTGGAGGTTAAAGTTTTTGATAAAAGATCATGGGGGCACATGAAAGATAAATGATTATAAATTAAACAAAAACATAAACGAAGTGTATAAATAAGTCATTTATATAAAAAACAATATTGCATAAAAATGAAAAAAATGTATTTCATGGTGACTTTAAAGCAACACTAAAGAGTTTTTGCTCTTTGCTCCCCCTACAGGTTGGAAGGGGAATTGTCCATTACCACTGTCGTAAATAATTTAGCCTACTGCAGCAAAGCTGGCTCTGATTGGATTGTAGGTCTGCCGTAAAGCAAGTTTTTGTAGTTTTCACTCGAACTACAGAACCGCGACCCGACGGTTGGAAACTTCTTTAGTGCGGTTTTGGTCGATAGAGGGCTGCAAAGTGAATGTGTAAGTGCCATTCACCCTGTTTCGGGGGATGAACGACTGAAACTTTATTGGAAACTCTAAAAAAACTCTGATGTTGCTTTAAAGTCGCCATGAAATTTAAATTAAATTGCTTTGGAATATTGTGATTTTTACAAATGACTTATCGTTGAGCTTCATTATTTAAAAAAACATTAATGTGCCCTTATAATCCTAAATCAAAAACGCTAGTCTTTACCCTTCTCGAAATTATCTTTGATTACTTCCGGTTATATGGCATGGCAGGTGGGCGGGGTCCGAGAAAAGTTTGCACCGATTAGCAAATAGCAACACGACCCAACTTCAAACGATTTAATCAGTTCTCAATAGACAAATTTGAGTCCAGTCCTAACTTTTTTCATTTCAGAAGCCGTTTTACTCGGATATACGGCACTATGGAGATAATAATACAATCACTACTTCCTTTCATTGGGACTTTAACAAGACTTATATCTCTAAGTGATAGTAAATACGTTAAAAGGCTGAAAACACAACAAGTACAGCACATATTTTACCTTATGCAAAGATGTTCGCTCCACTAGCTGAAAGGGGGCGGGGTCTATTTTACAATTATTGAAATTGACAGCCTCATCCAACTGTTGCTCTTCCCATTCTGCTATCTGGGAAAAATGAAAAAGTAACTGTTTGAAAGAAGATAAAACTAAGAAAATGTAGTCAACAGGGCGATCATTATACACTTTATACAGAAGTGTTAAAGACCATAATGTGTTACAGAGACAAGATTTCAACATCCGTGCTGTCATATAAGAAATGTTGTTGTTTAAGAACACAGCTTACAATTAAATGAAAATTAAACAAAAGTATGTGATCACACTATTGATAGTTTAAGATTCATGCTATTATAAAAATATTGTGCTTTCTAAAAAAAAGGTTTTCTGGGTCAAATATGTGACCCAGTCTGTAAAAATAAATTTTTTTTTTTTTTAGATTTACTGTTTTTATAAATAAATAATGTAGAGAACAATCTGAGAAAATATAACCTAAATGTAAAACCAATAAGCAAAATCAAACTTTGATGCATCTAATTTCATAATTATGTTATGAGACTTCATTGTATATTTCACAGCAGGGTCACATATTGACAAACCCAAAAAGTTTGAGCCCCGCATTTTTTAGAGTATGGGTTTATAAAACAAAGAAACAATTACAACATTTATCTTAACTATTATAAGTATAATATACCTCTGCAGTTGACATGTCATCTTCAACATCAGGAGTGTCCTGAAAACATCAAATTGAAAATCAAGCACAAAGCAGATAAATCATTCTTACACACTTCACGATCATGCAATTCATTCTACTCACAAGACAAGCTGCACATACGTAATCTACCAAAGCAGCTCAAGCTGTACTAGACATTAGCAAGCTTCAGCAATACATTAAACGCAGCCCAGGGGAGGGTAAGCTAGACTGGATGTCATTACGAATGCAATAAAGAACCAAGACGAGGGAATGGCTTTTTCGAAAAGTTGGTTGGAGAATGTAAATCTTGAGGTTAAAACTGAGCTTAAATCAATCTTAGTCCAAAAGAAACAGGTCTAACCACAAAATTCACTTTAGTTTATGAACATAAAGAGCTCCAAGGCTTGTTCTCCATCTTGACAACCGCAAAACCAAACCATGCATCACACAAACTCACCCATCCCATGAGAAGCAAATATAAACTTCATAACATGGTATGAATATATCTTGTGAGTCAGCTTGTTTTTCTTTTCCCTAAGGGGGGCAATGTCTTACACTGGAGGACAGTTATCAATACAAAATTCAATAAAGGCCCTACTGGCTATGCTAGTGCCACCCCGCTGATGCGTGTTTGTGGGAAAGCGTGATGGATCCCTGCGGCAGCGATCTTACCGCCATGGTAATCTTCACACGCTTGGGCCTCCTGCTCCTCTTAGGAGACATGGGGCCAGCATTGCTCTTCCAGCCGGAACAGATAGAAAAGGGGGAGGAGCATATAAAGCGTTAATGCAAACGTAACGCGAAGCTCCTTCCACAGCTGTACCTTCAACATTGACTGTTATCAAGGGACACTGTTAGAGGCACCGATCTCTCATTGGTTATGTATAACAAATCCAGACGAAATCCCATGTTAATGCTAAGCTTACAGAACACTCTCTTAACGCTGGTCAACAGATGTCGCTTGATAAGAGAAGTCCTGTGGGAATCTACTCAAACGTGACGCTTTGCAACCAAGCTATTAAGAAGGTAAGGCTTTGTTCACACTGCACATTAATCCGATTTTTTTTACTTCAGATCCTTGGATGTGAGTGTCAGCAGATTTGCGAGCAATAAAATCTGATCAGTTTGTTAGACAGTGTAGATAATATCTTGCATGTCTGTTGTGCGCTTTTTGCCATATTAGTATTATCAGATAGCAGATGTCATTGAAGAGAGAGAGTTGACATTTTTTAGATGTTACCAATTGAAGTAATTTTTTAAGTTGATCCAACTTTTACTTTTTACAGTGTACCATATCTGACCCAGTCTGTGAAAAATAAGCTCAAGTAATTTTGATGATTTTTCTACATAAATGTATCTAATATATAAAATATTACCTTAATATCCTGATACCCACATACTTACATTTGGGCCAAGTTATTTGGATATATACCTACGGAGCCCCTAAGGGGACATGGAGCAAAAATTAAATAAAGTTTAGTTTTGCGTGCACACATAAAACTATCGCGTGCGCACGTTTAACTATCGCTTTTAGTTGCCCGTGCGCACGTGAATCTATCCCGTGCACACGTGAATCTATCACATGATAGTCTCACGTGTGCACGCGATAGTTTCACATGTGCACGCAATAGTTTCACGTGAGCACGCGAAACTAAACGCTAAAAAAATTCTGCACATGGTTTCACGTGAGCACATTAAACCTTAGGGGCCTGGTATATACTACCAGTCTCACAAAATCACGTACCTATAGTCACGTAATTTTTTATTCTCTTTCGTGATACTGTCATGAATTTCTGCGTTTTTTCATGATCGTATCACAAATTTCTGTTTATGTTTCATTGTCACGTATTGGTTACTCAATTGCTTTAGGGTTAGATTTGGTGTTTGCATTAGGATGTCACTTTAAGTATTGGTTTATACTATATTTTCTGATTTATTTTTTATATTTTCTAAATTTTAAAACATTGTCGCCTGGTGTTAGGGTTATGCTGCGTTTACACCAGCCGCGGTAGAGGCGTCAAGCACGAGTGATTTCAATGTTAAGTCAATGTAAAGACGCGTTGATGCGCGTCTGAAGGTCTTGCGGTGCGAATGAGGCGTTTAGCATGGCGCGGTAGACATGATTCCGCCTCATTCGCGCGTCTAGTTCATGCGAATGCCGTGAATTGAGCATCTGCCGCGGTACGCGCGAATAGTGCATTTTGCGTTTGACCCGAGATTTTCGCGCCGCGTTAACCAATCAGGAACCTGCTTGCTGCTGTGGCGGCAGCCCCGCCCGGAGTCACTCATTCAACATGAAGGAATGCTTGATATATTGTCCGTGAGCAGTCACCCGGAGCTTTGCGACACAAGTTCTTATTTTTTATAGAGACAGGAATAAAAAGGACATCGCTTGGAAGAGTGTCAGTGAGGACATTGGGCAAACTGGTAAGTTGTAAATACACATTTCACTTTTGAGTCACGTGACGTTTATCGACCCGCGCCGTTTATTTTCCCCCTATAGACCAAATACAAACCGGTAACTCTTGATAAATGCATAATCAACATCAGCCATCTTGCAAACAGACAACTGCATAGCACTTCCCCTCCCACAAGAAGCAGACTTTGCCTCTAACGCACATCAAATGCTTGCTTTTATACGCGTCTACTTCGCTCTAGACGCGCGAATGCATTCAAACTGTTCAAGCGACAAACTAGGCTTGGTAGACGTGATTTTGACGCCTCAAACGCGGTTGGTGTAAACGCAGCATTAGAGTTGGGTTTGGGTAAGGATGTCATTTTATGTAAATCTAACCCTAAACCGAAGCGACAATGGTAAGAAAATAGGATAAAACAGCTGAGTAACCAATCTGTGACAATGACACACAACAGAAATTTCTGACACAATAAAAAAACGGTAAATTTGCGACGATATAAAAATTATGTGACTATAGGTACGTAATTTTGTGTGACTGGGCTGTATATACAGTATTGTGCAAAAGTTTTAGGCCACCATGCCACAATTAGATTTGTTGTTTTTGCAATGTTATAGTGATCATAAATAATTGTTTCTCAGTATATTTTATAGAATAAATCCAGAAAATGTGTATATAGTATTAAAAACAGTATAAAAATGTAAACTGATAAGTTAAGTTTTTAGGGTAAAACCCTCTTCCACTTGAGCAATAGCAGGACATTGCAGGATCTCTTAAACCTAAATAAAATTAAATCCTTATTTCTAATCTTAAACAAATTTTTTTACTTCATTCTGCTCAAAAACGCTCAAGATGTGTTTAGCGCCGAGAGAGGTCACATTAAACACTGACGATGCCTAAAGAAGACATTTAGTCCCGAAAATTAAATTTTTTACTTTTTTTTGCACATATTTCCTGTATTTTCTGTTTGTATCTTAATAAAATAGATTGAAAAATAAATAGGGATGAACATTAAAACTTCTAAAACAACAAGTCTGGTGGTGGTGGCGGCCCAAGACTTTTGCACAGTACTGTATATATAATAAAATATAACTTTTATTTCAGTAAAAACTAAATAATAAAACAAATGACACCTACAAAATATTATGCTTTACCTGTTTTTATAACTGACTGATCCAACGTGATATCAGTGTATGTACGTTCATATAGATATCCCAAACTAAGGTCAATTTCTAATATTTAACCCAACAAATGTCTTGAGAAATAAAGTGCTTGAAAAGTCTGTAAAAATTGCTGCTTCATCTGATAACACATACATTTATAAGCATGACAATAATTCTGCAAATGCTTTTTGGTGGCACGGCATGTGATTTGGATCGGGACGTAAACAGTCGGATTATGTGCGTTCTGCTGTTCAAACTACCTGAACAGATTAGCACATTTTTGCTGCCTGTCTAAACAAAGCAAAGACAAGCTGTGAAACACGAACAAAGTCAGTCAAACAAGACATTTAGTTCACATAATTGAGAAGCTGGTTTGCCAGATGGTTCCTCTTGTGTCTTAACATTCAGTCTCTAAGCACCTGTAAAATCTAAAGCAATAAAAGTGCACTGTATCACCCACGTTCCCTAGAAAGCCATCTTACCTCAACCAGCTCCTTTACAGATTCCCCAGAGGACAGATTTGGGGAGCCTGCAAAAGAGAATTGATTCGATTAGCACAAGATGAGATTCACAGACAGTGCTCATGAGTAGGAGTTGAGATGGATGAGTATGTGTTATATACACACTGTTCAACGACTCTGTGTTGCTGACTGGAGACACTGTCTTCAGAGCAGACTTGAGCGGGATCTGAGAGTTTGTCAGTGTGGGACTGTAAGAGGACTCTTCAGTGGAGATCTACAGAAAGATATTCCACAGATCGGTTTCATGTTATAAAAGCAAAAACATATGGGTTAAAAAAAGTTATTATTTGAACTTTAAAGGTTCATACCAGGAAGTGAACGCCACGGCCAGTTTTTGGCGGAGAGTCCTGGGGGTACGTGGGCACGTGGGTACCGTTGTCCTGAGCACGCTCCCTCAAGTACTTCAGCCTGCGGGCCCGGCCGAGCTGCTGTGTGAGCAGGGACTGCAGCTGTGATCGCTCTATAGACCCCAGCAGGATCATGGACTCTGGAGCCAGGTGGGGACACAGGCAGGGGAGACAGAAAAGAGACCAGAGAGAGACAGAAAGAGAGAGTAAGAGAGAAGTGAGAGAGACACAGCAGGAAAGCTGGAGGAATGGAGGATAGCAAAGGGAAATGGAGGGAGGGCAGGGAAGGAAATGGAGATGGAGAAAGTAAAGAATGTATCTGTCACAGGGTGAGAGGTGGATTTGGGGATATTTTCATTTGTAAGTTTTCATTTGAGCCCCTTAAGTAAATATTAAGATTAAATGTAAGTCGCTTTAGGTAAAAGTGTCTGCTAAATGAATAAATACACTCACCTAAAGGATTATTAGGAACACCTGTTCAATTTCTCATTAATGCTATTATCTAATCAACCAATCACATGGCAGTTGCTTCAATGCATTTAGGGGTGTGGCCCTGGTCCAGACATCTCCTGAACTCAAAACTGAATGTCAGAATGGGAAAGAAAGGTGATTTAAGCAATATTGAGCGTGGCATGGTTGTTGGTGCCAGACGGGCCGGTCTGAGTTTTTTACAATCTGCTCAGTTACTGGGATTTTCACGCACAACCATTTCTAGGTTTTACAAAGAATGGTGTGAAAAAGGAAACACATCCAGGGAAAATGCCTTGTTGATGCTAGAGGTCAGAGAAGAATGAGCCGACTGATAGAAGAGCAACTTTGACTGAAATAACCACTCGTTACAACAGAGATATGCAGCAAAGCATTTGTGAAGCAACAACACACACAACCTTGAGGCGCATGGGCTACAACAGCAGAAGACCCCACCGGATACCACTAATCTCCACTACAAATAGGAAAAAGAGGCTACAATTTGCACGAGCTCACCATAATTGGACAGTTGAAAACTGGTCTGATGAGTCTCAATTTCTGTTAAGACATTCAGATGGTAGAATCAGAATTTGGCGTAAACAGAATGAGAACATGGGTTCATCATGCCTTGTTAACACTGTGCAGGCTGGTGGTGGTGTAATAGTGTGGAGGGTGTTTTCTTGGCACACTTTAGGCCCCTTAGTGCCAATTGGGCTTCATTTAAATGCCACGGCCTACCTGAGCATTGTTTCTGACCATGTCCATCCCTTTATGACCACCATGTACCCATCTCTGATGGCTACTTCCAGCAGGATAATGCACCATGTCACAAAGCTCGAATAATTTCAAATTGGTTTCTTGAAAATGACAATGAGTTCACTGTACTAAAATGGCCCCCACAGTCACCAGATCTCAACCCAATAGAGCATCTTTAGGGTGTGGTGGAACGAGAGCTTCGTGCCCTGGATCTCCATCAACTGCAAGATGCTATCCTATCAATATGGGCCAACATTTCTAAAGAATGCTTTCAGCACCTTGTTGAATCAATGCCACGTAGAATTAAGGCAGTTCTGAAGGCGAAAGGGGGTCAAACACAGTATTAGTATGGTGTTCCTAATAAACCTTTAGGTGAGTGTATAGTGGTGGTGACTTTGGAAAAACAAATTGTAAGTAAAACCAAAACGTTTATAAAGACATGGGCCCTGGACAAAAAAGTCAGTGTATACATTATTATATGTGGCCTTTGGTTTTTCTATGCATTTTTGTATATTTTAAAAAAAACACATGCCCTAATACGCTGTGGTTTGCCTTCTTGCCAACCTTAAAAGTTTGACAATTGTGTACCATACACGCCATATTCAGATGGTTCAGTCTAACCTAAAGGGGCATTAGAAGCAAATGTGGTACAAATCCCCCTGGACATTACTTTTGGCCACTACTGTATATGTGACCTTGCACGTGAAAACTACTGTTTTATACATATAATTTATATCATATATAATCTCATGGCAACTTTTTCATATCTATAAAAACATAACATAACTTGAGCATTATGGTCTATATGCAATCATTTCTTTGTACTGTACATATCCTGATATGAGAAAGTGGCATGAGGGACATGTGTGGCAGGTGGACTACCAAGACGAAAACGAAAGCTGAAGTATTCTCACCTTTGGACTCCACCAGGGCAAGAGTCTTAAGATGGCCTGTTACGAGAGCGTCCTGCAGGTCCCGATAGGAGGAGGAGAGAGTGATATGCCGCACATCTCTCACCATTATGTCCTCCACACGGATATTATATTTCCTACAGGTTAGATGGGAGTGAGCGCAAAAAACCAGTGGAAGAGAAAAAATGTGAGTAATAATTCAAGAAGAAATGAAAACTCTTACTCCTGTCCCCAGCCCAGCTCCGGCAGATATGGAAGTTTCTGGATCCTGATGATGGAGTCGTAAAGGGAAGGCTGGAGACTCTGAGCCACAGCATTGGCCAGTATGACCGCGATCATCACGGGAAGGATGTGTGAGATTTGGCCGGTCAGCTCAAACACGATGACAGCGGTGGACACGGTGTGAGTGACTGCGCCGGAGAGAGCCGCCGCCCCTGTGGGAATCACCATTTCGTTCCACATCAAATTACAGTAGCAGTCACCGGCCGCAAGCCATCTGATTTTCTATTGTGCTCCTGACGAGCTTTCTGCTCCGCTGCACAATGCAGCGCTACTGCTGAAGCCTATTTCCACAGGCAAGATCTAATTTGGCTGTTGGTCTGTGCGGGGTTAATGAAAAATGTATGACTCTTGCATACAACACCCTGCAGGTTCAATTACGTGTGTGAATGAGATACAACCACGACGGCTGAAATTGATGAATTTTGAAAGGAAACAAATGGACATCCCAAAAAATCCATGCACAATGGACGGCCTCACCTACAACTGCGTAACCGCCGGGAACTATGGGATATACAGTGCTGTCGGTGTGTATCCCATCAGGGAAAAAAGCAGCCATGCTCTCACCAACCAGTCGACCGAATGCAGCCCCTGTACAACACAGACAAACAGCGTTGTATGGTAAAAATGCATGTTTTATCATAAATAAAGCACAACTATTGACCAATCAGAATCAACGACTGGAACTAATGGTTTATGATGCACTCTAATGCTGCATTTACACCAGCCATGGTAGAGGCGTCAAGCACGAGTGATATCAATGTTAAGTCAATATGAAGATGCGTTGACGCGCGTCTGGAGGTCGCGCGGTGCGAATGAGGCGTTTACCGTGGTGTGGTAGATGCGATTCCGCCTCATTTGCACATATAGTTGGCGCGACTGGCACAAATTGAGCATATGCCGCGGTACGCGTGAATGGTGCTTTTTGTGCATTTTGCGTTTCACACGAATTTGAAAAATTTGAACTCTTGGCAAATTTTCGTGCCACGTTAACCAATTTCACTTTTGAGTCATGTGACATTTATCGACCCGCGGCATCCCCGCTATTTTCCCCCTATAGTTAAATGCTTGCTTTTTCCACGCGTCTACTTCCCTCTAGATGCGCGAATGCATTCAAAATGTTCAAGCGGCAAAATAGACGCAGTACACAAGATTTTGACGCCTCAAACCCTGGTGTAAACCCACGGTAATAGTCCATTCCCACCAGCCGCGGTAGAGGCAAAAAAACGCCCTATTTGCGTGTAGTTGGACACTTAAGCATTTGAGTTCACTCAATTCATTCACGTGTGAAAGCCACGCGTAAAATTCTAGTCATTCGAGACATTCATGCGGAAATTCGCGTCATGGGAGAGGCTTCTGTGACTCCACTGAGAATCCGCCACTCCGCTAGCTTACTGTAATCACGTCACTACTACAGCAAGGTCCTGATTGGTTAACACGGCGTGCCGAGCTTACCCTGGTTACCGCGCCGCAGGATGCCTAATCACGTCTTTGCATTGACTTAACATGTAAATCACTCGCGCTTGCCGCCTCTACTGCGTCTGGTGTGAACCCTGCATTATATGATGCAATGATCTTTACTGATGCACTCTCACCTATACATGCGCAGCAGGATCTTCGAGTAAAGCCATTTGTGTGTGATAAAAATGGCACCTAAAAAGTAACATGTGTTTGATGTATACTTACATGAGGTGACAGACATTGACTCCAGAATAATGCTGCAGTGATTGCACCTGTTCATACACAGTCTTGTGAGTCAGACAGTGATGAGGAATGGAAATGGAGAACATGATTGCGGGAAAAGGAAAAAACATTTTGAACAAACTTAAAAAATGGTGGAAGGTGTGAATATAAGAACGAGGAAATGTTCACCCAAACAATGACGATTTGAAATGCAAACAAAAAACAACATCTCCCACAGTGATGATGAATGACTGTCCAAAACAACACATGCTATATAATCACATACCAATGAGGAAAACTGGCATGAAGGCCCCGCAAGGCACAGGCATTGTTGTGGCCACAGCTGACATCCAGAACTAAGGGAAAACATGAGCAAGGTCAGACACTTTTAAAGAGAAAATTCCCTCATGTTTTCTTTGTACCTACATGGTGTTATTTGCCTTGTTGAACATAAATAAGGGACATTTGTGCTTATGTTTTTTATGCCACAACAGTGCATATTGGCCAAACCTGTCAAAGTACCAAAAAGAACATCAATAGCTCAATCAAAAGGTAGTCCAGGCTGCTTTTAAACCAAATTTCAAATAAAGTCTTCAGCACTATCATACACCCGGCGCAATGCAGCGCAAGGTGCAACTCATGTGTTTTTTGCTAGTTTTAGCCTGACACAGCTACTTTCATTTTTGACCATTTGTGCACCCATGGGCGTGCTGGTCTGAAAACGAGGTGTGTTCAGGCATTGTTGGTGCATTGCTATTTTGAGGTAACTGAAATAGACTACACCATTGATCAACTAAAACTAGCCCTAAAGTCAATGGCACAATATTGATTTTGTTATTTAAAGAGCATGTTAAAGAGCTTACAAATTCCACCATGTAAATAAAGAACCGCCATGGCGTCAGCGCAACTGCCTTTTAAAGGGGATGGGAGAAGAGCCTCTTATTGGTTTATTGCACATTACGTCCAAAACACACCAATTACTCATTAAGAAAATATACAACAATTTTAGACCATGTGCTTTGCACCCCGACTATCTTTAAACCATCGTTTAACTAGCAAAAGTGGATTCGGCTATGCCCTAACGGTACATTCACACGGGATAGAAGCTTTAACGCTTAAAGGAAGGCTTGTCTGAAGTATGGCCAACAGCTCTAGTATGGCCAACAGATCTAATTGGCTGACGTCCGCGTTGCCGCTTGAAAAGTTGAGAAATGTTCAACATCTGCCGCGAGCAACGGCACTGATGCGGCGTCGACGGATCCACAATTCAGTTCGGCAATGATGACGTCACCCATTAAAAGTGAACGGGAAGCGTTAACGCTTACGCCCCGTGTGATCGTACCGTAAGTGAACTTGCGTCGTGTGCTTTAGACCATGGGCTTAGATTGATAAAATAGGGCCCTTCATGTAAAAACACTTGAAATATATATGGATATATTCATGGACCTGTGACAGAGCTGGTCACTGTGAACTGTCATTATTATGGTGCTTTAAGAAAACCCTGCTGAAAAAACAGCATCAAACCAGCATAGGAATTATGCTGGTCTATGCTGGTTTGATGCTGGTTTAGCTGGTGGTCACCATACCAGCACAAAAACACAACATATGCTGGTCTTGCTGGTATGACCAGCATGGGGTGCTGGTGCTAATGCTGGTTTGGTGCTGGTTTAGCTGGTGCTAATGCTGGTGCTGGTTTAGCTGGTGTTCACTAGCAAACCAGCACCAAAACACAACATATGCTGGTCTTGCTGGTATGCTGTTTTTTTCAGCAGGGAACTCTTTAAAATTCTTCTTTAGTGTTTCACAAAAAAAATACAGCATATAAATTACATACTTGGTACACATCTCTGACAATACATGTTAACTTGTCATCTTTTATTTATTATTGCTGTAACATCACTTTACTTGATACCTAATCGGCTTGTTTTAGTGGGAAGGGGTGTTTGAAAGCTTTTATAAAAATCATTCATATAAAAATATTTAAAATGAATATATGTTAGATGAAGTAATCCAAATTGTCACAAACAGCCAGTCAGAATGACATATTTCATTGAGCCATGTAACACGGTAATGTAAATAGGTTTTCAATAGTTTTGCACACCTTCTTGGCAAGTTCAAAGAAATGTTTTGACTAAATAAAAAAAAGAAGAAGATGATTTAATGTTTTATAATGTTTATATTTTATGCCATATGCAGTGATTTTTCCTAACAACTTCAGAGAATAAACATAGTATACAGTGACAGGCACCAGCTGGTATTACTGCTTAGCTGACAGATGCGCTACCAAAACGTGAAATGCAAAGTAACAAATTAATGGTTATGAGAATTGCGTTAACACCCCAATGGTAAAATGAAGCCTACCTTCATGACGATGAAGAGGAGGAGAATGATGAAGACGCTGATTTGAGGGTGCCTCCAGGCCTGAGGTACGTCACTGGAGTACTCAAACTCTTCAGCAACACCTTGCTTGTACCAGGTCTGGTTATCAAACAGTGCCACTAGTGACTCGTGTTGAGTCAGCTGAATAAGGAGACAGTAACCAGAATTACTACACATGCATGTCAGCTTGAAGCTCACTTAAAAATATTCTGAAGTCTGGAATTTAAAGCTTTAATTCAGAGACAACTTAAACAATATTGATGAAACACACAATCACGCACGCACGCACACACACACACACACACACACACACACACACACACACGCACACACACACAAAAGGCAAGCATCAGACCTGGCCGGCCATGAACTGGCCAAATCCTGGAGGAAAGGTAAGAGTGGATATAAGCAGAGTGACCACGGCAGGATACACTAGTCTTCTTTAGGAAACAAATCATAAGAAAGAGAAATGACAATTTAAAAGTCAAGGACACTTTATAGCACAATAAAGATTAAAATGCTTTGGAAAATCATTTTGCTTCCTAGACTCATACAGAGACCTTGGCATGGTGGGGGAGGTTTGGCATTGAGTATAAAAAATCACTGTAAACACTGCCATTGCAAGGTTAGAACGTTATATAAAAATATAAACTCACTTTTTGAGCAGAAACTTGTTGATGGTTTTCTGTTTTCTCATAGATTCCACAATTATCCTGTTTAGGTAGACATACAACGCCCCACCGAAACCACTGGCAATGCTGAGGAAACATCAACACTTTAAAGGAAAACACCATCGTTTTCAAATATTTTACTATGTTCTTTCCCCAACCCAGACCAATCAATACATACCTATCTCTATTCAATGCGTGCACTTAATATTTGTACAGCGCGTTGAAAATGTGTTAGCATTTTGCCTAGCCCCTCATTCCTTAGGATCCAAACAGGAGTGAATTTAGAAGCCACCAAACACTTCCATGTTTTCCTATTTAAAGGGATAGTTCGGCCAAAAATGATATTAAACCCATGATTCACTCACCTCGAAGCCGCCCGAGATGCACACGTCCATCATTTTTCAGACAAACGCATTTGCAGTTATTTTAGAAAATGTTTTAGACCCCTCAGTTAATCAAATGTGAAGTTACGTCCTTCAAGTCCAAAAAATGTGCATCTATCCTTCTCAAAATTAATACAAAAGGCTCTACAATGATAAACAAAGGCCTTCTGAGGGTAATCCGTGCCGTTTTGTTGTAAAAATATCCACATTTAAAACTTTATAAACGAAAATAACTTGCTTCCCTCAGAAGACCTTTGTTTTTTGGACTTGAAGGACGTGGATCCTGTAACTTTACTGTTTAGCAGCTGAAAGATATAAGACATTTTCCAAAATAACTGAAAATATGCCTGTCCGAAAAATGATGGACACATGCATCTCGGACGGCCCCGGGGTGAGCAAACCATGGGTTCAACACCATTCCCGGCCGAACTATCCCTTTAAAGACTGTTACATGAGTAGTTACACGAGTAAGTATGGTGGCACAAAATGAAGCGTGCCGATTTTTAAGAGGATTAAAAATGAGAACTATATTGTATGGCGGAAGAGCACTTAGTTTGCAGCACTTTGACCTCTTCCGCAAACAATATAGTTCTCATTTTTTATCCGCTTAAAAAATCACCACGTTTTATTTGTGCCACCATACTTACTCGTGTAACATGTGTCTATAAATGGGGAGAGCATGAAAGTGTTTGGTGGCTTCTGGGTTCATCCCTGTTTGGATCCTGGGGAATGGATGGGGCTGGGCTAGATGCTGACACATTTACAACAAGCTGTTCATAGATTAAGTGCATGCATTGAAAAAAGATAGGTATGTATTATTTTTTCTAAGTTAAGGTAAGAACATAGTAAAATATAAAAAAATGGTGGTGTTTATTCATTTAATTACCACAAATAAAAAATAAAAGAGACATTGTTTCTATCAAGTATGAGTTAAAGCCACATATAACAGCAACTCGCAAACAAATCATAGTAACAAGTTTGGCAAGAACAAAATTTAAAGTCACAACAGCAGGGCCACTGCCTACTGGAATCAAATTTAGCATTCATAATATGTTTAGTCATAGTCATAAAAAAGTAACATTACTAAAAAAAGACATGAAAGTTTTCCTAATTGTTGCAAAAATGCATTTGGTCTTAGTGTTGAGTAATTTTTATGTTATTCACACAAGATTCCATTCAGTACATTATATAGACCAGTGGTTTTCAAACTGGGGGCCGCGAGATGGTGCCAGGGGGGCCCCAGTTTTATGACATTTTCTGAAATACATGAATTTATCATGAATTCTGCGTAATAAAACCTAAAAAAATAAGGCTACTAACCAAAAGCACTACTTTTTTTTAATTGAATTTTTTTTAATTAAAATGTTGAGTTTTAGAACATTTTTTTGTCACAAATTTTCTTTGGGGGGCCGCGAAGGAATGCACCGTACACAAGGGGGGCCACACGCTGAAAAAGTTTGGGAACCACTGATATAGACAAACATTTCCAACAGATTTTCAGCGTTAAAATTTTTTATAGTGTGTCTGCTCTTAGAAAAACATACTGAAGGTTTAACCACCAGCTCACTACGAATTTTATAGAGGTCAGTGCAGCTGTAACTACACCATTTATTTCCAAAAAGCAATTTTTTATTTACAAGTAATACTGTATTCTTCACAAAAATACCACAAATAAAACTACACAAATCTCACTGTATTACATTTAATGGGAAAATGATGTCTGGAAATCTGAAAAATGAATCATTTAATGTGCTTTTGCGCTGTACTGTTTATATAGATCAAAACGCGGCTATATTTTTCTCGGTTTGCTGCCAACTCAGAATAGTCACTAATGATGGGCTTAAGTGGGACTGTTGACGTTCTTTACAGCCATTAGTGTGGTGCAAGCGTTTTCATCAAGTCATATTCCTGTGGCTTTAGAGCGATTAGTAACATTTAGCGTGGTGATTGGCTCAAAAATTATACCTGGCTGTGAAACTGATTGCCTATGAGAAAAGATGACAGATTTTATGACCTTTCATGCACTTTCTCCAAGTAATATAGACTTCTTATCTTCTGATTTCCTAATATGATAAAAGGAAAAAAATACGTACCCAAGCACGGCAAAAGCTGGAAGCTCTTGTAGATCAAAAGGAAAGTCCAGACGAAAGCGAGTTTTAAAGAGCGCCGTGATCGTCTCTGCAATTTAATGAAAAGAGTAAGTAATGTATTTTACCCATAATCTCAATTCACCCATTATTTTCCTGTATGCATTTTTCTATACCGAACAAAAGGGGATGGAGCTTTAAAGCTTTAAAATGAGCACATAAAAGAAGTTTACTTCACTAGTGTGCTATATAAAAGTATTTTGAAGCCACGCGTGCTTTTGTCCGTTTTAAAACTTAAAAAGCCTCAGTCCCTATTTAAAGTATTTGCATAATAAACTTCTGTATTCATACAAGTTTGAAACGACATGAGGGTGAGTAAAAGTTTTTATTTTTAAGTGAACTGCCCCTTTAAGAAGGCATTATCTGACTCCATTAGCTATTGTAACTGATCCCTTACTCACCCTCATCCTTATTCCACACCGCCAGCACCCTGAAGATAAAGGCACTGAAGGTTGCAGCGAAGAATCCTCTCCAGTAGTTCCTCACAGCAAAGAATGTAGATGTGACCTCAATACTAAACAGCACTCCTGACACAAACACAGCACATTGGACGACAAACAACATTTGCTCACCGTTGAAATTCTGCAGGAGAACGTTACTGTCACAAATGTGATATGACGTTATCTCCAGTGGCCAGCTATGATCAGGATGTCTGGTCTTACCTCCAATGGGAGCCGCAAAGCAACAGCCCACTCCCACTGCACAGGCCGCCGACAGCATCTCTGTGTTTCTTAGCTCATTCTGTCAGATTAACAAGAAGACCAAATACATGCAAATCCTGTCGCAGTGACATTTTAAAGCAGTCAACAGTGGAACGGGGAAAGGGTACATGGCAGGTACATGCTGAAGATGTAGTTCAAAAGACTCAATGTTACAGGCACTGGTCAAATGAAAATAATCACGAATGGAGCAAGAAAGAAAACTTGTCTTATTATGTTGTTTAAAGGGACTCTCCACTTTTTTTGAAAATAGGTTTATTTTCCAGCTGCCCTGGAGTTAAACATTTGATTTTTACCATTTTGAAATCCATTCATCTGATCTCCGGGTCTGGCGGTACCACTGTTAGCGTAGCTTAGCATAATCCATTGAATCTGATTAGACCATTAGCATCGCTTTAAAAAAACAAACAAAGAGTTTCGATATTTCTCCTATTTAAAACTTGACTCTTCTGTAGTTACATTTTGTACTAAGACCAACGAAATATTAACAGTTGCGATTTTCTAGGCCAGTATGTCTAGTAACTATACTCTCATTCTGGCGTAATAATCAAGAACTTTGCTGCTGTAAGATGGCTGCAGGAGGTGCAATGATATTACGCAGTGCCCGAAAATAGTCCCCTGCTATTGAAAGTAACCAAAGGGACTATTTTCGGATGCTGGGTAATATCATTGCGCCTGCTGGAGCCATGTTACGGCAGCAAAGTCCTTGATTATTATGGCAGAATGAGAGTATAGTTCCTAGACATATTGGCCTCGAAAATTACAACTTCTATTTTTTCCGTCTGTCTTAGTACACAATGTAACTACAGAAAAGTCAAGTTTTAAATAGGAAAAATATCAAAACTCTTTGATCATTTTTGACCGCGATGCTAATGGTCTAATCAGATTCAATGGATTATGCTAAGTTATGCTAAAAGTGGCACCGCCAGACCCGGAGACCGGCTAAACGGACTCCAAAACAGCAAAAACCAAACGTTCAACTCTAGGCGAGCTGGAAAATGAGAATATTTTCAAAAAAAGGTGGAGTGTCCCTTTAACACTTTAAAATTTTAGGCCTGTCAAAAGATGAATCGCATACAATATAAAAGTCTGTGTTTTTGCATAATAAATGTGTGTGTGTACTGTGTGCAATTTATATGTATAAATGTATACACATGTTAATGTTTCTTAGATACATAATGTACATGCATGTGTGTGTATTTATATACACAAAATAATTACACACAGTGCACACATATATTTTGCAAATACAAACTTTTTTGTATGCGATTAATCGTGATTAATCACAATTAATCGTTTAACAGCCCTACATTTATTTAATTTTATTTGGTCACATGGACACCCAAATAAAATAATACATGCATCCTACCTTGTTTCCCTCAAATGGCTCTTCCTTCAGCAATAAATCAGAATAACACAATGATACAAGTGAGTACTTGCACATAGTGGTCTTGCAAAGCCTATTTATAATAAAAATACAAATTTCTATCTGTCTGTATGTCTGTTTAACGCAATATTAATATTATCCTACACCTTTGAACCTTACTGTATTATTGTTTCTTTTAGGTGCTAATTGGGCAACAAAAGCAACACCCACAGGTATGAGGTGTCAGACAAATAATTGCCATCCCAGCCGGTTAA
Source organism: Misgurnus anguillicaudatus (assembly GCF_027580225.2). NCBI lineage: Eukaryota > Metazoa > Chordata > Actinopteri > Cypriniformes > Cobitidae > Misgurnus > Misgurnus anguillicaudatus. Next base: position 30,633,437 of record NC_073338.2, read on the forward strand.
GTCAGACTACTGAGCTTGACAGACTGTGTAAACACGCAATTGACATTTGTCTAATTAAACCACATTCAATTACAGTGAACAGTTAAAATGTGTCGAAATGTTTATGGTTTCTGATTTTCTGTCAAATTCACTTTGCGCTAACAACAAATTATTGATCCGCTCCCCAGTGGGCAGTCTTTTCTCGGGTTGCTCTGCGGGCAAAGTCCAGAGGTTGATTTCTGGATATATCACAAAGAGTGAATGTTTTTTTAGCATCCTTTACAATCACTTCCATTCACCGTTCTTGCAGTTCCCTTGAGAACTTACACCTTACGCACTTTGGCTAATTACAGCCTAACAAAAACCCTAGAGAAACCTCAGCTGCTTGTTTTTATGATACACGCAGATGAGACTGGAAGAACAAGGGCATGACGTTCCAGGTGCAGTGACATGCGTAGTGATGTTCAAACACATTGGTAACACTTTATAATAGCTTTCAGGAATACTGGAGATCATTATTATCAATTGCATTATTTAACCTATAGACTATGCACATTCAATAAAATATATATAATAATGTTTTTACCATTCCAATGTTCTGCCAAGTATTATATAATAAACCATGCGTTTTGACTTTAAGTGTACTTTGTTTTGATGTCATCTATTTACTAGTGAAATCCATAATAAATAAATCAAACAAACAAACAGTAATCCATCAGCACAAAACAGAAAAATGCATTCAATAAGAAATGTCATAAGGTCTTTGGAATTAAAGGTATATGTTGTTGCCAAAAGTCAAATGTTAAATGAAAAGAAACTATGCAGGTTTCCATACAAAACGTGTCTTACCATGTAGATTCCTCCAAACAAGGCCATGAATTTGCTCAACAGAGCAGCACACAGGCTGGCAACATGAACAAATGGTCCCTAAAGGACACAAGGGGAGACAGAAAAACAGATGAGTGTGATCACCAGGGAAAACACTCGAAGCATTCCAGAATTAAAAGGCTTATCTAGGATCAGATATCCCCCTTCACGCACCTCTTTGCCTAGAGGCATGCCGCTACCAAGGGCACAAGTTAAGCCGATCACTTTGGCGACAAAGGTTTTGAAAGTAAGGTACTCCTTCAGCACCACACCTCGGAGGATGGTCTTCATCTCGGGGATCCCAGAGCCTAGAGGAAGACAAGACAAGGGGGTTACAGAGAGACTGAGAAAGATCTGAGAAAACCTAAAGGCCATTTGGCTTAATGTGCTTTCATGTGCAGGTGTGTCAGTGTATCTCACCCACTGCCTGTGGTGCGAGTATCTGCGTGAAGCCAGCAGAGAAGGTGATAAGAACTACGGGGTAGGTGACCCAGGCCAAGTACTGCAGAAGCAGGTTACTGTGCAGACCACGATACATCCACTTCTGTGCTGCAGACACAGACACACAACTGATAATTACACCTTTGAATATGACAAGACCCACATTGAAAAGGAGACATACATTGTGTGTTAAAAATATATGAAGAGTTTGGTTCCAAAATGGGATAAATGGCATTTAAAAAAAATGAGTATTGAATCAGGTCAGTTTTAAAAAGTACATTTTTAATTTTATGCAAAATCCAATATCCACCGTGTTATTCTGTTAATCTTTTCTCCCTTTTTTCCCAAAATGAGATAAACGCCAGTCCTCCTTCTCTGCAGAATGCAATAAATCCGCTCAACAAATCACAGCGCACCATTCCAAGCATTGTAAACAACAAGGGCGGTACTTTGAATACACACAGAATCATAGTTTTCATTCGTGATCAACAAACAAACAAAAACAAAATAATACTTTGATGGCATTGCTAAACCTGTGGTGGTTTTCTTTGACGGGAAAGTAACGTAAGCCGTCAACATCTAATAATTTACGCGAGAGGCAATCGGGAGATGGAAAAATGCCGGCTGTTGTTTGTTCTCCCGACAGCATCAAGCTTCTGTCATGCTAACACATTGACCCCAGGCGACCTTATGAAAAACTTTTCATTATTTCAATCAAAGCCAACAAAAATCGAGCAAGACCAAAACATTTTATAGCTGATCGTTCTTAAAAAAGGTTCAGTGACGACGTCCCAAGTATAACCTCAGCAATGACAGTGTTATTAATATGACAAAGTAAGTGTTTTGGTTAATGCCATTAATGTTTATTATTATTTTTTAATCAGTATATACCACTAGTCAACTAAATAAATATAACATGGCAAAGATGAATGCACATTTATTGATTCAATAGATTTATAGCATTTTGAAAAAAATATTCAGTTTTTATAATAAATCTTTGAAAATCAAATTATGGATTTGACATTTTTATGTTTTTATAACCTAAAGATGCTATGTGAAAGTTTGTAACAGAAAATAATGGTTTTCATTATGTCACTTTCTTGGTATAGAAAACACGTTTTTACCCAAATTAGCCAAAATGGATTTATTGCATTTTGAAAGTGACCAAACTCTTCATATTTTCCTATGCCACTAATATGACTGGAGGATTTGTGAGCCTGTCAATTTATGAGCATTATAGTTTTATTTCAATCATTTAAAGGAACAGTATGTAAGAAATTTATATCAATGAATCATAAAATGGCCCTGATATGTCATATAGGAAATATTTATTTCAAATACTTATATCACTGACAACAGTGGTCCGGCCAGGATATTGTCATTTAAAAAGTGGAGTTGCAGCCCTCAACTGATGTTTATGTTGTCATTTTGTGTATTGGCCACCAGTTGTGTGATTGCAGTACCAGTTTTAGCCACAAGTTTTGTGATTGCAATATCAGTTTTGTGATTGCAATATCAGTTTTGGCCACAATCCTACATACTGTTCCTTTAATTCAATCTTTGGCCTTATTCAATACTGAATATATCAAGGTTATATTTTCACAGAAATGACTTTAACTGGGTTTTTAAAGACATTTTTTTTATTTCATTAAGCTACATTTTTAATGTGAAAATATATTTAACACACCTTTAAACGATTTAACTAATGCAGTACCCATAAATAGCTACCCTTGGTACTTTAAACCATTTGTTAAGTGACGGATATGCCACACATTCAGTCTCCAGTTAACCTAGTAAACAAACCTGTTCTTTTGCAAAAGGAGGTCAGCAAGTTGGCACTCATTCGTTCAGGCATTAATGCACCTTCCATCCCAAAATACATACAATGATGAAACCCCGGTGGAAATAAACAATACTTTACTGATTAAACGACACTATCTGTACTTTCATGGAACCCTGTCAGGCAGAAAATTGTCCTTTTCTTTTCATTTCTTTCCCTTTCTCACCTTGCTGGCAGAAGGCAATCGTGTAGTCCATGGCCCAGCTGACCAATGCCATGAGAAGCCCCAGGAGGATGAGAAAAATCCAGTCTTCACCCATGCGGGAAATCAGGAACTTCTTACACCGCGACGTACAAACTGCAAATGGACATGTGTGTTACAAATGCACCATCCAGAGTTGTACACAACTTTATAGGTTAGTCAGGTCAATACAGGTACAAGGTAAGAGAGATAGGCTGTATGAACATTGGTCAGACCAATGCAATTACTTAAAAACAGCAGTAGGTGCACCATATGCTTTAATGAAGTCAACAACTGGCCATTAAAGAGACAGTTTTCATCTGGTTTCCTGTACACGTGAGAAAACCGACAGCGTATACAACATAGCGGTAGTGAACGGGGCAGGGTTGTGTCTGTGTAGATAAGATTAATTTGTAAGACTGAGAAAAGGAAAAGTCACAGCGGATGAAGGGACACTAGAGTGTCCATGACAGCAATCCGGCCCTAACATCCTAAGCACCTGCTTGGCACGTCCGGCATTGCCGATTTGGCAACCGTGAGAAACTACAGATGTCTTTAAACTCACCCTGTAACAATTCACAACAAAGAAAGTACTCTCTGTTCATTTAAGCCTACCCAAATCAACTCAAGAGCATTTTAGACATGATGCAAACCTGCAGGGCTTATCTCTACACAGTGCTGAGATGCGAAATAATTTGACATAAAATTGGAGTTTGAGGAATAACTGTATAAATATGCAGAGTCCATAGTTTCACACACATCCTTGTGTGACAAGCGAGTCACAGACCAGAACTGAAAGTGACATCCTTATGTGGCATGCATGCATAATATAACAATGTATAATGTAACCTATTTATATCCTTAGCACAAGCAAAAGGGTGTAGGTGGTTTGGTGAGACCCAACAGTATATACTCTGCTTCTGCCCAATATGACAACTTATGCAGAGTTTTCCACATTGAGCCTCCAGGCAGAAGACGCAATTTTTTAAGAGATCTTGGTGGACTGCTGCCAACTCAGTGTTTTCATCCGCATCTCCAAAACAATTATCACAAAAATAGACAGATTAAACTAGGGCTCTGGTAGTAGCACTTCACTGTGAAGTTGCAGAAACAACAGCAGGATGCTGACAGCTTGTCGCAAATCTACCCCCCTCTGTCATCTTAAAATTCATAGATAAAGTCTAATTACACAAGGGAGAGACGGATATGCCGGCATATATATATATATATATATCCTCTGTTCGAAAACCTTGTGAGTTGCCTACGGGAGTAGAGTTTTAAAAGACTGTACCCGTAGAAATAAAATAAAAAAAGACAAATATGATCTCTCTTAATATTTCTCTTGTTTCAAGAAAAGAAAAACTTGATGATTCTTCTGATTCAGTAAAAAGAACAGAATGTGCTCAGATTTTCATGATACTAAAAAGTCAGAGATTTTAATATAAAAAGTTTAGATGCAGAACCTAAACGAGCATTTTTCTAAGGCTCTTATGTTTTAGGTTAAATATTTTACTTTAAAGGGGACATATCATGAAAATCAGACTTAATCCATGTTTAGGTGCTACATTTGGGCCCCCAGTGCTTCTATCAACCTATAAAATGTGAATAAAACATAAAATGTTTTGGTAAACCATTTTCTGCAAGCATGTGAAAAAATAGGTCATTGAAATTTGGCTCTCCTTGTGATGTCAGAAGGGGATAATACCGCCCCTTAATCTGCACTATCCAACCACAGCACTGCCATTTAGTGCAGCGATCAGCTCATTTGCATTTTAAAGGACACACCCATAACGCCACATTTTTGCTCACACCTACAAATTGGCAATTTTAACATGCTATAATAAATTATCTATATGGTATTTTGAGCTAAAATTTCACAAATATCTGTTCTGAAAACACCAAAGATTTATTTGACATCTTTAAAAAGTCTTGTGAAATGCACCCATTAATGGCAATAAAAATGATATAAGTCAGTCATTGATATGCTTTCTTTTCACAAATGTCATGTTAGTCATTTCATTGGTTATTTAAACATTTGACTGTCTTTCGCTGCAAAACCCTCTAAGTGCAAAAGTCTCTTCAGTAACACTTTACTGCCATTTTTGAATAAAGGTAAAATGCTCATTAGTGATGGGGACGAGACCGCCTATGCTGAGTCTGAGTCAAGACCGAGTCTTTGAAGGGTGAGACCGAGGCGAGACCGAATCCGTTGGTTTTCAAATAGAGTCTGAGTCAAGACTGAGTCTTTGAGGAAGCAAGTCCGAGTCGAGACCGAGTCCTTTAGGAGTCGAGACCGAGTCGAGAACAAGACCATAAAAACATGTCAGTTTTCATATTAATGATTTAAATTCACCTTAGTTAATAATCAACAGTTAGGCCTACAGACTAAGCTAGATTGGGAATTGTTTAGAGGAGCAGTCTTAATGTCTTAATATGGACTATGCTTTTACTATCATTAAAAAAAATACCTACCACATGCATCATCTTCTGCCTATTTTTCTAGAGATGGCAGTATCTTTGCATTGCACTATGGGATGTCATTTTCCAATAATGCCGTCAACATTGCATTTTATAATTATTGTTATGTGTTGTGGGTTTTTTTTATATGAACATAAAAAATGCGCTGGTCTCGAGGACTCTGTCTGAAATTACGAGTCTTTTCCTCTCACTGTGGTCCGAGGCCAAGTCAAGACCAAGTCTTTGAAGGAACGAGTACGAGACAAGTCAGAGAAAGCAGAAATCGGTGTCGAGACCGGACTCGAGTACTACATCACTAATGCTCATAAAAATATATATATACTAGAAATTCGGTCAATATCCTAATATATTTTGTAAACCTTTTCTAACTGGGGAAAAACTTTTGCATCGTGACGTGACAGGGAATTTAATGGATCCTTCAAACCATCCTGAGGCTGGGATTAAGCGGATTTAACACGAAATCATTTGATGAACATATGCTACGTGCCGAGAGCATTCAGTAATACTTTATAATAAGGTTGTATTTGTTACCATTAATGCATTTGCTAACACAAAATAACAATGAACTTTAAATCAAAAACTGTAACTGTTAAAACAGAACTTGAAATTCTATTGGCATTAACCAACATGAATAAAGATTAATAAATGCGCAAAAACTACAGTATATTGCTCATTGTTAGTTTATGTTAGCTAATGCATTTATTAATGTTAACAAATACAACCTTCTTGTGTGTAAAAAGAAGTGTAACCCATTTCTTATCAGAATCTTTCAAAGCCAAATTGTCCACACTAAGCTATAATATCCAAATACTTTATACTGCTATACTCTGTGTGTCTACTATGGGTGTCTCCTATTTTTCCTTTTATTACAACATTAGAAAACAAGATAGATCCAAGTTAATACTTACATGGAACATAAACGAGATCTCAATGAAATGCATTGAGCTATGAAAAAGCAATAACATTTTCTGTGTAAGCACATTCAGAAATCAAGGCTCTGTCAAAGTCACGCAAATTAATTATGCTGTCTCCTAATACACATTCATTGAAAAACCAATCCCACAATGCACTGCAAAAAGCTACTAACAGTATAGATCCCATAATTGTCTACGTCACAGCTCTACCTGGAGGCAAAAAATAAATAGGAACCCATAGCAGCAAGTTTGGGGTTTTGACTTTAAAATGTCACCTTGTTGTGTTTTTGGCTGCCAGAATAAAAGGAACAGCACTTTTGTTTCAAAACTAAAGTTTTACCGGATCCTGGCAGACATTCCTTCACAGAAATCAAGATCACAATTGTGGTTCAATGCAATACGGGCTACTGACTGGAGGGAGACGATCATAAATAATGCTCGTGTTTGCAGTGCACACTTCATATCAGGTCAAATAATCTATGCATATGTACTGGTGTGTTCGTTTTATCTAGTACAAATCAGCAAGTTTCTGTTTTATAGGTGAAAAGTCGCCAACCGTGATATTGTTTAGCTTAAATGTTAAACAAACATACAGCGATAGATGTGTGTGCAATCCTTTCAATGGTCTCTTTAAAAATCCACATTGCTAATCATAGCTAGCCCAGCGAAAACTCCCTAAACCACCCAAAGCAATTCATATGCTGTTTAGGAAATATCCAAAACCTGGTTAAAGTCGCAGAGTTAATTTACAAAAATAGCTGTCACGGTCCCGCAGAAACATTGACTGTACGTATTCGGACAGTTGCGAACCTTCTTCCGCATTCATGTTTAATAAATCCCCCCTAAAACGTGCAAGCTTACGCTTGTCAACATTGCCTCCACAGCTCTTTTTTGCCTCCAGCCCCGCCCACCCGGAGACATTGCAATGTTTACAAACTTTTAAGGGGTCTATACTATATGCGCTAAAAATACGTACTCTTTTGTTATGGGAAAATATTTACATTTTGAGTCACGTGGAGTTCTTACCCTTAAAGAGCGTCCAAAACCTGTCACACATGAGGTGTAATGCTGGTTTTAGGATGCTACAGCCTAATGGTAGTAAGCAGCGAGGCACCTTACGAAGTTTTGGAACAGCACTACAGTCGAATTGCAAAATAAAATAGAAATAAGACAGACACAGACGGCTCTGTGGACCGGTGTGTAGGTAGTAAGCTGACAAGCCTCCAAACCGCTCAAACTCTGTCAAGGAGAATCAGAAGGGCTTTCACTACACACTGTGCTGATAGATTTCTCATGCTTTTCACACTCAACAGGGAGGCGGGAAGGATGATATAGAGACAGATGCTGTGCGTCTGTGAGATTACAGAGGGCCAAAAGAGCAGTCTATTTATATTACTAGAAACCAATGAAATACCTCATTAGCACTGAAAACATTGAACTGCTGTTTCAGCCAATTTAAAGAGGACTGAACTTTTAATAGTTCTGGGAATTTTTCACGACACCCCTCAATTGGAAAAAGCTTTTGATCGAGGCTGTGTGCTGCTCTTTTTGTATTTCTAGGGGCGAATCCTAATGTACCATTAGATGGAAAATAAATTGAACCTAGGGGAATATACTTTCCCCTAACTCAAAAATAAAGTTTTCATACTACATTTTTCCATGAACACTGACACATATCTAGACACAGGCATGCAGATACGCATACACAAACACAGCAGCTCATTATGGATACACAGCACGTCCATGTGTCTCATCTATCACCCCTAAACAGCGCAGAGTGATTATGCTCCCTGCTGGTGAACGGTTAGCACTGCACAAAAAGCAGCAGAGGGAATTGAACGCCCTCCGGCAGTGTCGATGTATGCTGCAGCCTGCAGGCTTTCTATAATGCAGCAAAGTAAGACACCTTCAATGTCATTGCTTTGAAGATCGATGTCCAATATGCATAAATGTATTTGCTATCTACAAACCCTATAACTTCCACACCTGTGGAATGTGCGTGACAGATAATGGCAGCATCACACAAATTGGTGACGATTAGTAACCAGTAGAGGGCAATCTACTAGGAAGATGGTAAATGACCACATCTGCAGCATGAGACATGACCATACCCTGTGTCATTGAGAGTCCAGATGTTCATATTTTATGGGGTTAGTGATTCTGAAATATTAATTTAAATGATGGGTTTGTGCCAGTTAAACTAGAGGTTTTTACATGCTGCTGTCTAGCTATGCAGTGATGTGTTCAAAGATACACATCAGAAACACCAGAGAATTAAAAATCTCCAATAATTTACATACCCTCATACCATCCCAGATGTATAAGGACGTGTTTATATTTGACATGTGTGATTCTTTTAAAACGAACTCTGGTGTGATTGCTCGGTTGGTGCAGTTCTTTTGGGTAAATGTGAATGCTGCCATCCAAATGTTCGTGCGCACTAAACAAGCGAACCGAGACTGCTGAAAGGTGGGTCTCGGTCTGCTTCAAACAAACTCTGTTGCAGTTCGACTGATATGTGAACACACATGGACCAGAGGCAGTTTTTTGCAAAAAATTTTGTGTTTACATTAATGTTACATTAGTTGACTAGTAATTTGTTCAATCATGCCACCACCTAGTCAACCTTTAAAATATATCTTCATTTATACATCGTTAGAGTTTTGGTCCCTTCCTTGCCACTACCAACCTGTTGGCTTGCCTACTGGGAGAACGCTGGCTAGGGCTGTCACAATTATGAAATTTGGCTGACGTTTAATTGCCTAATAAATTGTCACAGTTATGTCGATGAATTGCCTGTTTTAGGGCTTTGACGATTATGACAATTAATTGCCTGTTTTAGAGCTTTGACATTTAATTCTCATAATTTTTTAGTTTGTTCATGAAATAATTTTCACACATTGTTGTGATTATTTATCTTTTGCCAGGTTTACCTGGCAGTAAATATGAATACACATAACACATATTTAAAAAATAATTATTTAATCAATATAGCTTTCAAAAACTTCATTAGAAATAAACACAATAAAGTGTCTGAAATATAACTGAAAATCTAAATAAACTGGCTATACCAAGGCCTTAAATAGTAGCCAATCCTACTAAGGTCATATTAGTATTGGACCACATGTCTGTAGTGGCTGCAAAAAAAATCAATTCCTTACAGATCCGTAAGGGGGCGTGCACACACAAGCTTTTACGCCCGCAGCCAGCGCATGTTTTCAATTGTTTCCGATGGAAGCTCGGCGCTTTTCAAATAAGCCAGCAGCTAGCGGTTTTCTTCCGCGCTGAAAACCGGCGCTCAGTGGTTTTTCGCTCTCCGCGCTGAGAGTTGAAAAATATTCGACTTTGGATGAAAAGCTCCACTCATCAATGTCAGTTCTCACACGGCCGTCCAATCACAGTGGCGGAGGGGCGGGACATTACCACAGCAACCAACCGGGTCACAGCTATAGTATCACAGCTACCAAAGCGCTCAGCTGAAAAAACAACTGAAAAAACAACTGGCATTTGGCGTTGTCCAGGCGTTTTCAGCCGTGTTAAAAAGTTTTGGTGTGCACAACCCCTAAGAATAGCATCCTTTACTTCCCTAAATTTGGAATTGCTGTTTTGCTTTTTTGGAAATTTATGTTTTACCTGGCAGTTCATACTGCCTAGGTAGTTTTGCAGCATTTTTCTAAACACCGTTTTTTCCACTTTATTAAATAGCTTTGCATGCATCGCGTGACACTGTCAGTTAAAGGAATAGTCTACTCATTTTCAATATTAAAATATGTTATTACCTTAACTAAGAATTGTTGATACATCCCTCTATCATCTATGTGCGTGCACGTAAGCGCTGGAGCGCGCTGCGACACTTCGATAGCATTTAGCTTAGCCCCATTCATTCAATGGTACCAATCAGAAATAAAGTTAGAAGTGACCAAACACATCAACGTTTTTCCTATTTAAGACGAGTAGTTATACGAGCAAGTTTGGTGGTACAAAATAAAACGTAGCGCTTTTCTAAGCGGATTTAAAAGAGGAACTATATTTTATGGCGTAATAGCACTTTTGGAAGTACTTCGACTCGCCTGAAAAGTCCGCTCCCCTTCTCACTCTCATAATGGGAGAGGGAGGGTGTTACTGCGCCTAGTCGAAGTACTCCCAAAAGTGCTATTACGCCGTAAATTATAGTTCCTCTTTTAAATCCTCTTAGAAAAGTATAACTACTCGTCTTAAATAGGAAAAACGTTGATGTGTTTGGTCACTTCTAACTTTATCTCTGATTGGTACCATTGAATGAATGGGGCTAAGCTAAATGCTATCGAAGCGTCCCAGCGCTTACGTGCACGCACACAGATGATAGAGGGATGTATCAACAATTCTTAGTTAAGGTAATAACATATTTTAATATTGAAAATAAGTAGACTATTCCTTTAATGAACGCCAACTGAAATCATCACGATGAGGTCAAACAATCGCGATTATATGATTATTTTATCATTGTGACAACCCTATGGCTGACATTAGCCTAGCTTAGGGTTTTGTAAACTTTGTTTATTCACTATGGGCTGTTTCCCGGATAGGGTTTATCCTAAACCCAGACTAAAATGCATTTGTAAGCTGTCTTAATGTAAAAACATCTTGCACTGACATATCTTAACATATACTGTATCAGTGCCATTGTTTTGTCTCTAAATGCACCAGCATTGTTTTTTTGTATATGGTATGTTTGTAAAACCTAATATATAACTAAGACCTAGTCCTGAATTAATCTAAACCCTGTCTGGGAAACTGCCCCTATGTATGTTACACTCCTGTTCATGTTATTATTGTCAATTTTCTGTGTACTGTATGTTACACAAAGTCTGGTCATCTATCACATTAATTGACTAAATGTCCTATAGGCCTACTATCAAAAAAATTATATACTATTTTAGAAGATTAAAATCTTAAAAAGGACAATAAAGCTGTAATACTACCTTGTAGGCTAAAGTATATATTCAAACATGTTATGTGTTTCTTTTAGGGCTGTCAATAGATTAAAAAAATTAATCTAGATTAATCGCATGATTTCATGAGTTAACTCGCGATTAATCGCAAATTAATCGCACATTTTTATCCGTTCTAAATTTACCCTAATTTAACACTTTTCAGGTTTTTAATACTCTGATCATATATACATATATAGATGCTTTATGCAAATGCATGTTAACAACAGCCTGTTTACATTTTTAACAGAACCATCAAGCCATTGCGTTGTATATGCATTTTCCTTTAAGAAGAATTTTCTTTTTCTTCATTTTTATTTGATGCTACATCATTTGTGACATGTGCTGTAGAAAATTAGCAACTTTTCAAAAAAAATAGTTGTTCATATTTTGACATTCTCTATTAAAACATAGAACAATGCATGATTTGGTGGAATATAACAAAATATGACAGAACTACACCTGTTTGAAGTTGAAAGAGTCAGCAAAGTTAAATTAACAGAAAAATTACCACATCCATACAATAAATTACCACATCAATACCTTAAAATCACTGATAAAACTATAAGATGTAGCACACACAAAGCAAAAACATCATTATATATGTTAAACTTTTTTTTCTTTTGTTTGATTGACATTGTGACAGACTGCTTAAAATCTAAGTGATCTAATATAATGTTACACATCAGATATTTTTACCCAACAGTTAACCAAACATTTACTTAAGACATAACAGATTATAGATCCTACCTGCGTGAATTCTTATCAAAGCAGATATTTGTAAAACTTAAATTTTGTGTAACTTAGATGTCTATATATCCGGGTCGCGCACTCGCGCATCTGTGTCACTGTGTGCACGCGCGCGTCTGTGTCACTGTGTGCACGCGCTTCAGATGTCAGTCAGTCAGCACGAGGAGATCGCTTTTGAGTCTTGTCGCTCTTAATAACTCTTTAACATTAATCAGGTACCGAACTTTATCTCTCTTAATGACTATTTTAACATCAAGCAAGTCCTGCAGTCTATTTTCTAAGTCATGCATAAAAGCGAAACCAAAATGAATTGAGACGCATCTTTGCATTAGATTAAGCATTAGGAGGACGGGAACGTTACACCTCAGACGTATAAATATAGATCATTTCAGATGTCCAACAGGCATTTAGAGCATTGGATTTGCTAGACGATTTGGTTAATGTTCTTATTTCTATGAAAACCTTTGAATCATTTAGACAGGATCCCATTTGTCTGCGTCTCTGTTCATTCAACTATGGGCTGGACCAAGGGTCAAACAGAAATTGCGCGTTGCGTTTATCGGCGTTAATGAAATTAATTGCGTTAAAATGAATTTGCGTTAACGCGTTATTAACGCGTTAATTTTGACAGCCCTAGTTTCTTTACTTATTTTAAACTGCTTTTAAACAATGCAACACTGTAAAAAAGCACTAACTAGATCAATTCGAAAATGTATTGAATGTATGTAGTTTGTGCATCCTTAGAGCAAATCCCTTGTGGGTCCGCACATGAACATAAAACTGTGATGTATCACACAGCCTGCATGATCTTCAGTTATATCCCTTTCACTTATCTCTAGCATCAATCCTCAATTCCAGCAGCATCTCATCTCTCTCGCCTCTCTGTCCTTGGTGACCCTATTCCACTTTCAATCCCCGCAGTCCAATCATCCCTGTGCATTTGCCAGCTCCGCTTTTTCGGCTCTGCTGTGTAGCCAGCAGAATCACACTGATGTAAGTAGCAGGCTATGGTGTTAGCTGAACTGTCAGCGAGCAGTTGGCCCACACACACACATATGTATTCAATACACCCACCTTGACACTTGGCACACGGGTGTTTCTCATTCTCCTGCAGTTCTGGGGCCTGGCCACGCACACTGGTGGTCCTCCGCAGCGCTCCATCCTCGCGTAACCGTGCTGCCTCTTCTTTGGCATAGGCGCCCAACTCCTGCGTGTAGCGTCCATACATCTGAAAAGCAATAATCATCAGAATTCATTGGAAATCACAAGCTTAGGCTAAGAAACGGTTCAATAAATATTGCGCAAAACCCTACAAACTAAATGGAGGTCATCTGTCAGTTTTTTCAGTCTCATCCATGAAATATGAAGCAACTGGCATGCTCCACTGCAATGGTGCTCATTCTGTCACATGCGGTATTGAATTCATGTCAAACACGCTGCTTAGCACAGAGGCCCAAAAGTCCAACTTCAACCTTATTAGACCATAAAAAATGTCCTATTATGAGATAAAAATTTTGAGTCACTTTCATTCTTTTGGGAAAAGTCTATCTGAGAAGTGATCTGAGCATTCCTCTTGGCTACCATCTGTATAAGACGGTTTATGAATTCTTCATGCTGTCTCATGCACATCTTCATACTTTCATGAAGGAATGTAACTCCAAAGTTTACTTTTCTTGTTACTATATATATGTTTCTACAGTGCATACTCACCCCAAATGCCTTTTATGTGAACACAGTTTGAAAATAGAAAAAGCGTTGCCCTCATGGTGTAGTGTTTCCCTAGAGCTACAAAGAGATGCTCCCACACAAACCCAGGTATCTTACTTTTTTAACTTTGTTCCTCATACCTCTGCAGATATTATGACTCCACTCATGTGATTCATGTGATATGTTGGATAAGACCATCATTTAGCGATATGTAATTTGTGTATTCAGCCTTGGACAAATGTTTTAAGAATCACACAACTATTAATTTTCCCAAAGTCTGCTGCCTAAATTGCAATCAATTGCAACATCCCTCTTTGCCATGAGAGAGAGAGAGAGAGAGAGAGAGAGAGAGAGAGGGAGGGAGAGAGAGAGAGAGACAGACAGATAGATAGACAGATACAAGGCAGGTGAAAACTTTTTATAGTCACAGACTGGAACTTAAAGTGTGTAGAGTTTGCAATGCGAAAAAAAAACAGTTTCTCTATTCTCCTGAGGGGCAGATCACATTAAAGCATTAAAAACAAAGCTGGTTACCTGTATTTCGCAGTGCTATAAGAGAATGAGACACAACCAGAATATAAAATACTTCTGCATGATATACGACTATGACGCACAAAGATAACTTGTCTGACCAAGATTAGTTGTTTAGAAGAAAATACGGGTAAAGCCTTGAATGAATGCTAAATACGTTGGTGAATATGTAGTACATAGTGTTTATACTTGAACATGTTTATCCCTAAACCATTTAGAAACAGAAAAACAAACTGACCTTATTTTTAGGCATCCTTTGGCCAATAAATATTTCAGTAGTCAATAAAACAGTTGTGCATTATTGTCCACAAACTTGTGAGATATTATAGCACATAAAAACGTGGATCTTCAGTTTGCCCAGCAAACGTAGCAGTATTTTCTGTTTTACATTCATCAGCTAGATGTCAAATTAACAATTTTCTTCTCTGAACTCAACAAATGTTTGCAAATTGTTTTATCAAGACATTGCATTATAGTATTCAACTTCTTTGAAAGAAAAAACTTGCCTATACACCTCTATTTCCATCTACACACTCCAAATTCCTTAGTCTGAATAAAGAAGACTATAACTTATCTTAACTTAGAGTAACAAATACCTACATATCTAAAAAATGTATCTAGTGTATCTATTTTGGTTACCACAGACACACTGGAGACATATTGAGGACACTGCAAACAATTCAAACACACTGATAAAAAGGATAATACCGTATTTTTCGGTCTATAAGCCGAAACTTGGCTGGTGCTGCCCTCTTATAGTTGCACCTTGTAAGTCAGTATGAATTAAATTTGACATTTATGCGGCAAGAGACAACATAACCGTCTACACCCACAAGAGCCCGCCATATGCTGCTTCTGTATTTATGTAATTCAATGGATTTTGTACTGTAGAATGATGAAAGTATGCGAACTTTACGCTAGTTGGCTTGCTTGGTTAATTTAGCCTATTCAACCTTCCAGGTATGCTATAGTTTATCGTTTAAATAACTGATAATATTACTTTAGCGTACAGACATCTATTAAGCCTGCTGTTCTGTCTGCTATGTTTTAGTTGAATAACTTGCCTTTCCAGATTTAATGTCTGTTCTTCGGCTTGGATTTTGTGAAATCATTTTCTAAATAAACGCAACGTATAGTCCACTGTGACTATATGTTATTTCGTCTTAATAACGCATTTTTGAACAATGCGGCTTGTACTCCGACGCGGCTTATAGTCTGGAAAGT